>NC_064631.1:548912436-550121811 GCF_023864275.1 Schistocerca cancellata
AGACAGTATCAATTAGTAAATACCAACTTTAAATTTGTAAGTAGGCTGTTTAGGTTTTCTTATTGGTAACGCCACGTAGCGCTCTGTATGAAAATCACTGACTGTGCTGTGTGCAGTCTGTGGCTAGTTTGCATTGTTGTCTGCCATTGTAGTGTTGGGAAACTGGATGTGAACAGTGCGTAGCGTTGCGCAGTTTGAGGCGAGCTGCCAGCAGTGGTGGATGTGGCAAAGTGAGATGGCGGATTTTTGAGAATGGATAATCTGGAGGTGTGTCCATCAGAAACAGTACATTTGTAAGAATGGATGTCATGAACTGCTATATATATTATGACTATTAAGGTAAATACATTGTTTGTTCTATATTAAAATCTTTCATTTGCTAACTATGCCTATCAGTATTTAGTGCCTTCAGTAGTTTGAATCTTTTATTTAGCTGGCAGTAGTGGTGCTCGCTGTATTGCAGTAGTTCGAGTAATGAAGATTTTTGTGAGGTAAGTGATTTGTGAAATGTATATGTTAATTTAGTCAGGGCCATTCTCTTGTAGGGATTACTGAAAGTCAGATTGCGTTGCGCTAAAAAAAAAATATTGTGAGTCAATTTAAGCACAGTCATGTATAATTTTTCTAAGGGGACGTTTCATATGGCGACCCTGCCAGGATGCCTCACTGGAGTCTTCTGATTTTTTCTTGTAGTTTCTGCAATTAGTGCAGCCTTTGTTTATTGCTAGTGCGTAATTGTAGAGAGAATTTCTTTTGTAGTTGTAGTTTTTCATTGTTGTACAGTAAAACAGTTGTGGCATGCATGTAGATTTGCACCAAGTATTTTGCAGCTGCACTTGCAATTAACGAGATATTATTTTCAATGCTATGTTAATGTGTTTTCTTATTTTGCTCTTCAAATTGTGCTTTTCTGTGTTGTCATGTGAAATATTGTGACAATAATGGCGTGTGAAAAACGTAACACTAGGATCCAAAGTAAACTGAGAAATAATAGTGACGACGAGCGTAGCTTATCAGCGCCGCCGAGTAATGAATTAACTAATGTTCAAAGTAGTAATTTGGTAATTGTGCATAGGGAAATGGAGTGGGCTGCAAATAATGGTGTAGGCAGTGAAACGATTAGTGAACAGGGAAGCATTATCGATCATGCTGTAGATTCAGGTTTTGCGTCCTCACCGTTTTCTCAAATAAGTCAAGACACATTTTCTGCTTGTCAAAATGTGTTTACTTTGTAGAGATGTTTAGACATTATTAATTCTGTTCTGTTTCAATGCTCAAGTGTGAAATTAATGATTCGAAAACTATTCTCATTATTTTATATATTTACTTATGTCATAATTCCTGTAACACTGATGTATCTGTTTATTTCTATTCTTTTGTAAAGCCTGTTTTACTACAAATGTTATCTGTATTGTTATGTTCTTTAATGATGTATTTTGTACCTTCGTTATTGTATTCTTATGTTATCAAATTGTAACTGACACCAGTTCATCAAATCAAGTAACTTGTAAGTTACATTTCACTGCACACGTTTTTGTTGGTCATAGTATACGGACAATATGTGAGAAGTAGGGACTGATAGTGTATCCACATGTGTTAATAATTCAGCAAGGGACTGGATAACAGCATTGCTGGTTCTAAGGACAATTAAAAAAAAAAACTTTGTGAGTGCACAAGTGGAGGTTTATGGACTTGCTATATACACTCCTGGAAATTGAAATAAGAACACCGTGAATTCATTGTCCCAGGAAGGGGAAACTTTATTGACACATTCCTGGGGTCAGATACACCACATGATCACACTGACAGAACCACAGGCACATAGACACAGGCAACAGAGCATGCACAATGTCGGCACTAGTACAGTGTATATCCACCTTTCGCAGCAATGCAGGCTGCTATTCTCCCATGGAGACGATCGTAGAGATGCTGGATGTAGTCCTGTGGAACGGCTTGCCATGCCATTTCCACCTGGCGCCTCAGTTGGACCAGCGTTCGTGCTGGATGTGCAGACCGCGTGAGACGACGCTTCACCCAGTCCCAAACATGCTCAATGGGGGACAGATCCGGAGATCTTGCTGGCCAGGGTAGTTGACTTACACCTTCTAGAGCACGTTGGGTGGCACGGGATACATGCGGACGTGCGTTGTCCTGTTGGAACAGCAAGTTCCCTTGCCGGTCTAGGAATGGTAGAACGATGGGTTCGATGACGGTTTGGATGTACCGTGCACTATTCAGTGTCCCCTCGACGATCACCAGTGGTGTACGGCCATTGTAGGAGATCGCTCCCCACACCATGATGCCGGGTGTTGGCCCTGTGTGCCTCGGTCGTATGCAGTCCTGATTGTGGCGCTCACCTGCACGGCGCCAAACACGCATACGACCATCATTGGCACCAAGGCAGAAGCGACTCTCATCGCTGAAGACGACACGTCTCCATTCGTCCCTCCATTCACGCCTGTCGCGACACCACTGGAGGCGGGCTGCACGATGTTGGGGCGTGAGCGGAAGACGGCCTAACGGTGTGCGGGACCGTAGCCCAGCTTCATGGAGACGGTTGCGAATGGTCCTCGCCGATACCCCAGGAGCAACAGTGTCCCTAATTTGCTGGGAAGTGGCGGTGCGGTCCCCTACGGCACTGCGTAGGATCCTACGGTCTTGGCGTGCATCCGTGCGTCGCTGCGGTCCGGTCCCAGGTCGACGGGCACGTGCACCTTCCGCCGACCACTGGCGACAACATCGATGTACTGTGGAGACCTCACGCCCCACGTGTTGAGCAATTCGGCGGTACGTCCACCCGGCCTCCCGCATGCCCACTATACGCCCTCGCTCAAAGTCCGTCAACTGCACATACGGTTCACGTCCACGCTGTCGCGGCATGCTACCAGTGTTAAAGACTGCGATGGAGCTCCGTATGCCACGGCAAACTGGCTGACACTGACGGCGGCGGTGCACAAATGCTGCGCAGCTAGCGCCATTCGACGGCCAACATCGCGGTTCCTGGTGTGTCCGCTGTGCCGTGCGAGTGATCATTGCTTGTACAGCCCTCTCGCAGTGTCCGGAGCAAGTATGGTAGGTCTGACACACCGGTGTCAATGTGTTCTTTTTTCCATTTCCAGGAGTGTAGTACAAGACTCTTCAATGGTGATTGTGCACCTGCAAAATCGCAACACATGGCTGCTAGCCATCTCTACAAGGACTACAGTGGGTCTACACCTTTGATGACTCACCAACACCATTATTTCTACAAGGACTGCAGTGGGTCTGCACCTCTGGTGGCCCACCAATACCACAATCTCTACAAGGATTGATGTGGGTCTGCAACTTTGATGGCCCACCAATACCATAATCTCTACTAGGACTACAGTGGGTCTGCTCTCTGATGACCTACCTACCAATATTCTTCCAAACTTCCGCTGACTCTGCTGTGGGTTTGCTCTGTTGTTGCCCATTACTTGTCTGTATGTCACGAGTCAGCACTGTCTTTCCCTTGGAAGGACAACACTACTTCTTCAAGGCTGCATGCAAATCCACTACTTCTGTGTGCAATTTCTTTTACTAATGAGACTTGTGTGAAAAAACTGTAATTACTATTATGATGAATGATCAGGGCTGTCTTTATGGACTGTGAGAAAATTTTAGCTTTTGACCAACATTGTATCAATAAGTGTGTGCATTTCATTTCTTTGTTATAGTAATTATGAAAAAATTTTTTCAAATCTGTATTGGCCACTGCCCAAAACAATTTGTAAAATTTTTTGTGAGGAGCATGGGGGCTATGTAAGTAGGCTGTTTAGGTTTTTCTTATTGGTAACGCCACGTAGCGCTCTGTATGAAAATCACTGGCTGTGCTGTGTGCAGTCTGTGGCTAGTTTGCATTGTTGTCTGCCATTGTAGTGCTGGGCAGCTGGATGTGAACAGTGCGTAGCGTTGTGCAGTTGGAGGCGAGCCGCCAGCAGTGGTGGATGTGGCGAAGTGAGATGGCGGATTTTTGAGAATGGATAATCTGGAGGTATGTCCATCAGAAACAGTGCATTTGTAAGAATGGATGTCATGAACTGCTATATATATTATGACTATTAAGGTAAAAATATTGTTTATTCTATATTAAAATCTTTCATTTGCTCGCTGTATTGCAGTACTTCGAGTAACGAATATTTTTGTGAGGTAAGTGGTTTGCGAAACGTATAGGTTAATTTAGTCAGGGCCATTCTCTTGTAGGGATTACTGAAAGTCAGATGGCGTTGCGATAAAAAAAAAAAAATATTGTGTGTTAAGCACAGTCATGTATAATTTTTCTAAGGGGACGTTTCAAATTACATAACGCAAACATTTTTAAAGGACGCGAATTCCTACCCAGCACCATTGTCCCTGTTAACGAACTACGAGAGATGTTAAATATTGCTTCTTGACAAGTAACTTATTTGAAATGCCGTGAGGTAAAGCTTTGTGTTGGACAGGGATTCGAACCCAGAACCTAATCGGATAGATATCGAAGCACAATCAATAGTGACATATTGGATTTTCTCGGCAGTAGCTAGGTGTTTTAACTGAAATGACGAGACGAAACATTAATTTTTTCCTTCCCAGGACTCCAACCCGGCACCTATCGCTGTTATATTCTAGAGAAAACGAACCTTAAATATGGGTTTGTAGCACCAGCAGTGACATGTGAGTATGTTTGAACTAGAAATAATATGACGTAGAGATCAGTGCTGATTGGGAATACAGCTCCACACATATCGTTGTCGACTACACACAAAGAGTAGTCAGCTACCGAATTTTTCTCCACCAGCAGCTCGGAATAACATCTTGAACTTACAGAGATCTCGCAAATAGTTCTGTGTCTCACTGGGAGTCAAAAACGTCAAATATCGTTAGTGCTGACAACGAATGAAAATACATCAAAAATCTAAATTATTATCCACCAGCAGATAGGTGTTCTCATGCTAGAGCTTGATAATACATAATGAAATCATTAGTGCGGGGCCAGGATTCGAACCCCTTCACGCGCAATATGTAGAGATGTTGAGGAATCTGCAGTTTTGAACAAACAACAAATTGTAGCCGAGCTGTATTGTCACGAAGGGATCAAATTCCGCATTAAGGGCGGTCTGAGTTGCATTCCCAGTTCAGAACCAATTTTATCGACATACTGAAGCTCAGATAAAAGATGGAATAAGTGTCCTGTGAGCCTACATAGCGTCTGTCGTCTGGTAGTGGCATTTTATTCTTCTTCAAACCTTGTTTGACAACTTTAACTCAGAACAAGTTTTCTACACGCATGTAATCAATAAACTGCATGTGCATTTTCAGACTGTTATAGATAACATCAGAGAATTCGCATATATCGTTGATGATTAATTTCTCTCTCAAGTTTACTATTGGTTTAACAACATTAAAGGAAACCTTATGAAAATTGTGAACTGTACTATAAAAAATGAAATAAAACTACCCACGATAACCTTACGACGAAAGTCTGTTTTAATAAAACTGAGTATCTGTACACAAGCCTGCCTCTATCGTCACGAATTGGTAAAATACTACTCACTTAGATTTTGATTGGGTCTGTGTTTAAATGGTATGCTGTGTCATACTCAAGAGGTACGCAAATGTGGCATTTCATAAATAAAGTTTTGTATTCCTAGAAACCCAAAATTTGCTTGTCAGCAGTGGAAAGAGGCGTCACCTGTTGTGCAGCATTGTACGTTTTTCACCATTGCACTATGAGCCGAAAGTATTTTCTTCCGATTTCCTTATCGATGTTTAATCTGGCTGCTTGTAGCTCTTTCACTGATGGGATAAAAACGCTACACTCAGTGAAACTGGAACTGTGAACCATATCATATGCTTTTTCTCAGGTCAGCATGTTACCACAGAGCTGGCGAAGAAGTATGAGCCTTGGCCTCCTCTTACGAGACTAATAGTGGCTAGAACTCTTAAACCGCTAATTGAAGGACGAGATTAGTTGCGATTTCCACGTGCAACGACTTTCCTGGGCTGAAAACCGTAAATTTACTATCTTTTGTTACACCTCAAGCGATAATAACTCAGATTATTCAATGGAAATGACAGGTAAAATCAAGTGAACTTTGAGGCTTAATACCGTGCCCACCAGGAAGTAACTCGTCGATCACATAGTTGTCAAACAGACATTGCCTTGTTGCCAAATCTCAGTTACAATACCAGCAGGAAGAAGACGAACCGATGTGATCCTACAGCGGGCTGGGAAGTGACCATAGCTGGTGTTTCCAAGTCACGGCTGCTATGGCCTGAAATACGTAATGCGTCTGATTCGCATTTCTGTAAGTAGTAGTAGAGCTTAGTTACTAATAATACTCAGAACTGACTGCAAACTAAGCATCATAAATCAGTAACTCTCATAGTTGTTTTTATATTTCTTTCGTACTCAAAACTAAGAAACTCATTCACAGAAGTTTTCGTGCCTCGCCGATAGTCGAGCACAACAAACAAATAAAAAAAAAGAATGTGTGTGTGTGTGTGTGTTTTACCAAAATGCTAGAGATCTTACTCAAATGGTTCAAATGGCTCTGAGCACTATGGGACTTAACATCTATGGTTATCAGTCCCCTAGAACTTAGAACTACTTAAACCTAACTAACCTAAGGACAGCACACAACACCCAGCCATCACGAGGCAGAGAAAATCCCTGGCCCCGTTGGGAATCGAACCCGGGGACCCGGGCGTGGGAAGCGAGAACGCTACCGCACGACCACGAGATGCGGGCAGAGATCTTTCTGCCTTCCGATATACGTCGCTGTCAGTTCTTCCACATGATTTGGTCGACATGACTGTTTAAGTTGTGAATGGAAAAAATTTTCGCAATATTAGTTCAAATTTAATATTCGCTTCTATAATGTACGAAAGTATTTCACAGTTGCAGAACTCGCATCCGACTCATTGACCTTACACTTAGTCGCTGACCATAAATTCTAGCTCAGAGTGACACCAGTTTAAGTAACCTAATGTAGCGAAGACTGTTTGCCAGTGCTCTTTCTGACCGGAAAAGACGAAATTCACTCATTGGGCTCCATAAGTACACTGTAACAGTAATTTCTGTGTGTATGCAATGCATACGGATTAGAATTTAGTGGTGCTCTCTCTTCGACTTCTGTATACAATATGCCTGACCTAAACGGGCCCTTTATCATCACAGGCCCTGGGCAGTGCAACATCATACTGACAACAGTAATGTGCTTATACTGACAACCTGACTGTTCGTTTTATCTGATGTTGTATTCATTTAAATAAAACAACATGACCTTCCAGTGGGAGACATTTCGTCCCTCTTTTCCTTCTGTGAAATTTGTCAGTAAGCTTTTTGCCTTCCAGCCAGCGAATTGCTGCAGAGTACGGCTGGTAAACGATTCACAAACCACGATTTAGTTCCGTTAAGACGATTTCTTTAAACATTGTCATTGCTGAAGGAATTTAGTTTCGTCTTAAATCGTCTCAAGCAGCAATGTTCACAGACATCTCAAATAGGAGAAAGCTCATTATCCAGGTACGAAGGTTGTAAAACAAACTTCCCACAGTTTGTGTCAGGTTGATCTTTTCGTCTGATAACACTGCATAAATATTTTGTCTATGAGGTATCACAAGTAGTGTTCCTGTAGCTGTGGGAATCATTGGTTGAAAACGAGTTTAACACCGATGGGTACAGTACTGCTAAATATTCAAAATGATTATCAACCTAACTCTGAATTCATCCACAAACTGAGGCGAATTTATAATATTGAAGCTAGATTGTGTATCCTTGTCTTCGTTGAGTGGGCATTGGAAGGCATTTACACACACGTATACAATACTATGAATACTTCGAACGCTATAGTTAACGTTGCTCTCATAAACTACTTTTGTTTTTTTAATTCTTCTGGGTCTTCAGCGTGCAATATGTGTTGTAGATACAGTCTTAGAGCAAAAAATTGACCGCTGAGTCGTTCACGTAAGGTGGGCAATACAGTCGTGCTCCTCTCAGAATTAGAGATGGGGCATCCACTCCTGAACTGATTCATAGAGTTGAATCTTTCAAAGGAGTGAATAATCAGTGATTCAGAAAAAAAGAACGGTAGCTCCAAACGTTTCCCACAGCAGGAGAGAGAGAGAGAGAGAGAGAGAGAGAGAGAGAGAGAGAGAGAAGAGAGAGAGAGAGAGAAAGTGCCGGCCTCTGCCCTGCTTCTACCTTGGCTGCCTGCATTGTGCAGTTCCCCATTGGATTTTGTGTTTGTTTCACATATGCCATGCCGTCACTGTGCTTCCTCTGCCGTGTGCAGTGTCTGGCGCAGCTTAACTTAGCATCGCACGTCCTGCCCTCTGGGCAGTTGATGCGAGCAACAGGACAGAGAGCATCCTAGCGGAGAACATAAGAACTACTTGCAACAACCTGCTCACAAGAGAACGGACGATTTGTCTCGGAGCGGGTGAATGGTGGCCGTTCACCACTCCCCCCACCCTCGGAACTCACCCGCTCAACGCTCATCCCACCGTTCTCGACTCTAGCCAGAGCGTTGAGCAAAGCAACTCAGGTGTCACTCTGGTCTCTGCGGTCTTAGCTCACACAGTAATACAGCTTGCGGCTCGATCTGCTTGACTCAGCGTCTCTGCATCGGAGTTCGTCTCTACTGGATATTGTTCTTCGTAGTAATACCGCTATGTCTGTTACATTATTATGTTATGTATACATCATTTGTTTTTATTTTATTTTTATTTGTTTAAACTGATCTGATTAGGTTCCTGACGACTCCTCTTACTATAGGATTTTTATTATGGACACTCGAATTTACACTTTAATTACGAGCGAACCGATAAACGTATCGCAAAATGTGATACACCAATATTTTCCTTGTTTTATTCTGCGTAAGGCTATATGCAGCACTTTAGTCTTATAGTCAAATTTATATTTTTTTTCTTATTCTGGTACGGATTTTGCGATTTTAGGCGTCTTTGGAAGGAAACGTTCGCTTTAAAAATATATGGCTTGCGATGTATTTGTACGAGGTTAATGAAATTTTAATACATTATAGCCAAATATATTGTTAATGTAAATCTCAAGTTACAATATTTTTCGATCACCCAAAAAACCACGATAGTGCAAAATAAATCAATAATCAAAAACTTTGCCATATCGTGGAAATTTCAATAAACAATACAAAATTCTTACTCATTATCTGTGTTACAAAATAGGATCAAATAAGATCAAAATACAGGTGTAGTACTAGAATAAACTAAGTTTAAAGGGCAATGTGCCTTCCATTTATTTTCTATTGTGAATGAGTGGTGAGTCATGAAAAAGAGCTAGTTCATTTCAGGGGGTGAACCGTTCTGATCCGATCTCTGAAAAGAACAGTTTTGCCCATCTCTACTCAGAATCCTATGTCCGGCAATATGCTCGATCTGGCAACATTGTAGACTGCGGCATTTCCCACAGGAAGTTTTGACTTCAGTCTTAGTACTTTATTCTCGACTACCACCGTAGTCTTGAGGCAAAACGCGAGAATAGCTAATACGACGTCTGGTCACTAAAGACACACGTCGACAAAGTTTTTATCGCCCCTTTCCTCTCGGTGCTGAAGCTATGAGTGTAATTCAAGTGAATCTACAATAGATTTCGCTTTCTGACACACTGGTAATAATAGTTTGGTCCAACAACGTTTTAGCGAAAGATTTCTTTGCCGAACATCTGCCTCTGAATACCGCATGCGTCTGACTTCTCTGGGACCCGTTTACTGCCTACCAGCGGGGGCTGAGGCACTGCTTTGTCTCGCCTTTTGCCGACAACGTCTGCTCCACTCCGCACTCTCGACCATGTAAAATGCTTTAATGTTGTTGAGTGGTGACCCATAAAATCTGTCTACGATTTGTATTTCACTCTTGATAGCAAAGGAGGCACAAAACCGTTTTTATTTGATGATTATTTTATTACACTAGAATGCAATACATCAATGTGGCACAGAATTAATTTCATTGTTTCTGATCCAGTGCACTACAATTAAAGCGTCACATTCTGTTCTTTTTCCTTTCATGGGAGGTTCCTCAAATAATTTATTATTGTCATGGATTCCTATGTGTTAGTCAAGGCAAAGAGAGTAAATGCAATGCAATGTGTTTGTTTTCTTTCTTTGATTCTCTATGGTAAATGGATGCAAAAGATTGTGTCAATACCTATCAGAACCTGCTCTATAGCTACTCAGGCAAATTGACTGTTTTGAGAACTATACCTTAATTAATGGAGAAGTGAACGCTGTTCACAAGTGATATTTAAAATATTCAATTGGATTTAAGGTGACAAAATTGCCCATATTTGAAGCTACCCAGAGAAAAAGTAAGTTGCTAGAGCCGCTGTTAGCAAATGTCTGCAGGGAGTTCCTAATTGCTACTGTGGAAATTTAGCATAGAGGCCCTATAGTAATCAAGAGGTTCATTTCCTTCATACTTATCACCCTGGCATGTGAGTCTTAAGTGAAGAACGATATTGAAATTCGTATCGCTGATGGTCTATTCGAATTTCTTCAGAGACGCTGGTATTGCGAAGCAGCTTGGCAGTCAGAAAGCCAAGATCTATGACCATTAACACAACTTACTGAGTCGAGCTACCAAGAGGATTTGATGTGTAAAGGTTTTCTTCCGATTTCAATACAGAATTTTTTCTGGAAATTCTTAGCTCCATAAAATATATCAGAAAAAAAAGCTTGCACACGCTGGCCCCTACCACGGTGAGAACTGACGACTGATTGAGTCATTCTGACCCGAGACACGGACGGTACCACCGGGCTACGGACACGACGCTCTCATCATGGTATTTGTCTCTCAACCTCATAACACATCGTGAAAGATAATAAAAGTTGTCACTTATGTGAAGAATAGCATTTCTTTAGGCAAAAAACTGAATTTTCTGTCTCAGTGTCTTAGTTTACATGAGGATTATATAGCACGAGTCATTCAAATGGAAAGGGAATATCAAGTGAGTTTAGCGAGTCAATTCAGTACCATACGCGGAAGTGATTGCCCTGTCACAGTGTTGCCTAATGTTTGTGACGATGTTGCCAATTCTCAGCTGTGCTAGGAACAGCTCTGTAGCGGTATGTGAGAAGAATCCCGTGCTCGTGCCATAGGAGGATATGGAGAGGAGGCGCGGGGTTTGGTTAATATGCAGCGTTTTCTCCTACCAGTTGTGTCAAACATTCAGGTGTATAATCTTCCATCACGATTACAGTTTCCTACAAAATATATACTAATAAACCACTTACCTTGTTACTTTGTGACAAAAGATTATTTCAGTACAATAAAAAGTCTTTGAAAATCACTTATGCCCACCAGTCACAAAAGTAAGATAACAAACACTTTGCACCTCGAAATCGATTGCACCTATGTGCAGTCTTGTGACGTTTAAATAAATCGTCTTAACGGCGCTAAATCGTGGTTTGTGAATCGTTTACCGGCCGTACTCTGCAGCAATTCGCTGGCTGGAAGGCAAAAAGCTTACTGACAAATTTCACAGAAGGAAAAGGGGGACGAAATGTCTCCCACTGGAAGGTCATGTTGTTTTATTTAAATGATTACAACATCAGGTAAAACGAACAGTCAGGTTGTCAGTATAAGCACATTACTGTTGTCAGTATGATTTTGCGCTGCCCAGGGCATGTAATGATAAAGGGCCCGTTTAGGTCAGGCATATTGTATACAGAAGTGGAAGAGAGAGAGCACAACTAAATTCTAATCCGTATGTATTGCATACACACAGAAATTACTGTTACAGTGTACTTATGGAGCCCAATGAGTGAATTGCGTATTTTCCGGTGAGAAAGAGCACCGGCAAACAGTCTTCGCTACATTAGATTACTTAAGCTGGTGTCACTCTGAGCTAGAATTTATGGTCAACGACTAAGTGTAAGGTCAATGAGTCGGATGCGAGTCTTGCAACTGTGAAATATTTTCCTACATTGTAGAAGCGAATATTAAATTTGAACTAATATTGCGAAAATTTTGTACTTGGATAGCTTAGAATGAAAATCTTTCTGTTTATTGCAAAGGAAAACAAATGATTTTCTAAAACTTTGTCTGTCATACACAACTTGAAACAGGTCATGTCGACCAAATCATATGGAAGAACTGCCACCGACGTATATCGGAAGGCAGTAAGATCTCTTGCTTTTTGGTTTGGCAGTACTCGATAGCCATTTCTAGGCCCAAGTAAATGAAGAAAGGTAGCGCGTTTTTGTTATCAAGTAACGTCTTCATCATTTACTTTAGTTTAATGTAATCTACGAGTTATTACTGATGTTTGATATTAACATGAAAAGGATTCCGTACACAGGGAAAGAACCTGTTCTTGGGCAACTACTTCTGTAATGACCAAAAGGCATCAAATGATCAAGTACAGTGTTCCAGCAGCGGTATGAAGAAAATGATAGTAATAATGACGGTAATAATCGAATTATCCGGTAACTTCACACTTCCCGGTGGATTTTCTCGAACTAAGAAATTTGCTGAGTTTGTGAAAATTTCAAAATGGCTTCACATCGAGCCTATGATGCCTAGAAGAGTCTTAACATCCTGCTGGAATGAGAATAGCATAATCTCCGCTTCAGAAGCTTGCTTCTACTTAATCATTTAATAGTCTCGCGTTTTTTCCACCTTGACTAATTTTGTAAGCTAAGCACATCATCTGTTACAGCACACTCTTGGGGCTGGGAAATGTGGCCACAATGGTCTGGCGGAACGAACTTTCACAGGTGCAATGTGTGGGTTCAGGCATCTACTTTTAAGAGGCACAAACAGATTTACTTTACCCCTGGTAACATCAAGAGAAAGACGTTATAATCCAGAATCCGCATTAAACATCACGTTCCTTCATTACCAACTGGGCAGAGCCGGTTTACGTTGGGAAATGACATAGCGGAAGTCATGGTAAACAGAAATATAGTCGCCAGTAAACTTACTTACATTAGAAAATTTTATTTTATTTGATGAACCGATAGCCATTTAAAGGAACAGGGCTCTTACTTTACTTGTACTTGATTGAACTAGAGACGTTGAAAAATTTGGTGCTGGACTGTGATTCGAATTCGTATCTCCTCTTTCGAGGATCTGAATCTCTCGGAACAGTATAGTTCAATCATTTCGTTCCTTTTCTCAAGACTGCTGTCTTCTCTAGGCTTCCTCCAAAGGTAAGGATATGGATCTGAATCCTGATCCAGTACAAAAATATTCATAATTTCATTTCAAGCCCTATCACTTGCACACCGGCCTGTTAGTGAAAATTAACGTGCATTTTTAATGTTTGTTCATGTGTTGCCAACAATCGCAATAGGTGTCGTTATTTCTGGTCAAACACGCACACATCTTACTATTCGTGAGTAAGTAACTGATACTTTAAGCTATATACGTGGATGCACGGTAGGTGTGCAGTTCGATTGTCGCTTAGGCACAAAAGTTTGTATCCTTATTTTAGAGTCAAACACCTAGCAGCTGGTAAGAAAAACCGATACGTAACATTTGATTTT
The DNA here is from genome assembly GCF_023864275.1 of Schistocerca cancellata. Taxonomy (NCBI): domain Eukaryota; kingdom Metazoa; phylum Arthropoda; class Insecta; order Orthoptera; family Acrididae; genus Schistocerca; species Schistocerca cancellata. The sequence continues at coordinate 548,925,960 of NC_064631.1, forward strand.
ACTTAGTTAACAATCCGATTACGTGTTGGGTTCGTATTTCCGTCACAGAACTTCACGTCATGCACATCATCATTAAATGCATGCACACTTTGTTACTTCAGAATAGAGGTATATCAGACATCTTTCGTGGTTAGTTAACAGGGACAAAAGGGTCTTGATGGAAGTCCTGGTTTATTACAAAAACTGTCGTCTTTTGTTTTCAAGTTTAGATTTGGTTACTGGTATTGGCAAAAACTTCGGTAATTCATGACTCTTCATGGCTAGTCAATATGATATGATTAGATTAGATTACATTAGATTAATTCTTGTTTCATAGGTCATGAATACGATATTTCGTAATGATGTGGAACGTGTCATTTTAATGAAAGATTTCTTTACATACCATGATTCAATTTCTTTACAATTTTTTACTCTCTCTCTCTCATTCTTTTTGATTTTTGTCTCTCTCTCTCTCTCTCTCTCTCTCTCTGTCACACACACACACACACACACACACACACACACACACACACACACACACACACACACATTCTTTTTTTTTATTTGTTTGTTGTGCTCGACAATCGGCGAGGCATGAAATCTTCTGTGAATGAGTTTCTTAGTTTTGAGTACGAAAGAAATACAAAAACAACTATGAGAGTTACTGATTTATGATGCTTAGTTTGCAGTCAGTTCTGAGTATTATTAGTAACTAAGCTCCAGTGCCTAAACCTAGTTACAGAAATGCGAATCAGACGCATTACGTATTCCAGGCCGTAGCAGCCGCGACTTGGAGACACCAGCTATGGTCACTTCCCAGCCCGCTGTAGGATCACATCGGTTCGTCTTCTTCCTGCTGGTATTGTAACTGAGATATGGCAACAAGGCAATGTATGTTTGGCAAATCTGTGATCGACGAGTTACTTCCTGGTGTGCACAGAATTAAGCCTCAACGTTCAATTGATCGGTTTTCAGCCCAGGAAAGTCGTTGCACGTGGAAATCGCAACTAATCTCGTCCTTCAATTAGCGGTTTACGAGTTCTAGCCACTATTAGTCTCGTAAGAGGAAGCCAAGGCTCATACTTCTTCGCCAGCTCTGTGGTAACGTGCTGACCTGAGAAAAAGCATATGATATGGTTCACAGTTCCAGTTTCACTGAGTGTAGCGTTTTTATCCCTTCGGTGAAAGAGCTACAAGCAGTCAGATTAAACATCGATAAGGAAATCGGAAGAAAATACAGGGTTATTACAAATGATTGAAGCGATTTCACAGCTCTACAATAACTTTATTATTTGAGATATTTTCAAAATGCTTTGCACACACATACAAAAACTCAAAAAGTTTTTTTAGGCATTCACAAATGTTCGATATGTGCCCCTTTAGTGATTCGGCAGACATCAAGCCGATAATCAAGTTCCTCCCACACTCGGTGCAGCATGTCCCCATGAATGAGTTCGAAAGCATCGTTGATGTGAGCTCGCAGTTCTGGCACGTTTCTTGGTAGAGGAGGTTTAAACACTGAATCTTCAACATAACCCCACAGAAAGAAATCGCATGGGGTTAAGTCGGGAGAGCGTGGAGGCCATGACATGAATTGCTGATCATGATCTCCACCACGACCGAGCCATCGGTTTTCCAATCTCCTGTTTAAGAAATGCCGAACATCATGATGGAAGTGCGGTGGAGCACCATCCTGTTGAAAGATAAAGTCGGCGCTGTCGGTCTCCAGTTGTGGCATGAGCCAATTTTCCGCGGGCTACGCGTGAAACTTGCCCGCACGCGTTCAACCGTTTCTTCGCTCACTGCAGGCCGACCCGTTGATTTCCCCTTACAGAGGCATCCAGAAGCTTTAAACTGCGCATACCATCGTCGAATGGAGTTAGCAGTTGGTGGATCTTTGTTGAACTTCGTCCTGAAGTGTCGTTGCACTGTTATGACTGACTGATGTGAGTGCATTTCAAGCACGACATACGCTTTCTCGGCTCCTGTCGCCATTTTGTCTCACTGCGCTCTCGAGCGCTCTGGCGGCAGAAGCCTGAAGTGCGGCTTCAGCCGAACAAAACTTTATGAGTTTTTCTACGTATCTGTAGTGTGTCGTGACCATATGTCAATGAATGGAGCTACAGTGTATTTGTGAAATCGCTTCAATCATTTGTAATAGCCCTGTACTTTCGGCTCATAGTGCAATTGTGAAGAACTTACAATGCTGCACAACGGGTGACGCCTCTTTCCACTGCTGACAAGCAAATTTTGGGTTTCTAGGAATACAAAACTTTATGTATGAAATGCCACATTTGCGTACCTCTTGAGTATGACACAGCATACCATTTAAACACAGGCCCAATCAAAATCTAAGTGAGTAGTATTTTACCAATTCCTGACGATAGAGGCATGCTTGTGTACAGATACTCAGTTTTATTAAAACAGACTTTCGTCGTAAGGTTATCGTGGGTAGTTCTATTTCATTTTTTATAGTACAGTTCACAATTTTCGTAAGGTTTCCTTTAATGTTGTTAAAACAATAGTAAACTTGAGAGAGAAATTAATCATCAACGATATATGCGATTTCTCTGATGTTATCTATAACAGTCTGAAAATGCACATGCAGTTTATTGATTACATGCGTGTAGACAACTTTCTCAGTTAAAGCTGTCAAACAAGGTTTGAAGAAGAATAAAATGCCACTACCAAACGACAGCTAATGTAGAAAATACTTTTCCGACGTATTTTGCGACGATGCGCTCTACCCATACATAATACAAATGTTTCGAGATGCATCTACTGTCTGGCTGTCTATTAAACCTGAAATGAACAAAATGTCGCAGAAGTTAGCCCTTTTTCCACATACTACTATTTTGGGTTGAGAAGTGAAGGAAATTATGTTACAAGTTCCAGTAGATTGATAATTTTAGCAGACAGCAGAATTGCGTTTTAAAAAATATAGCAGAGAATGTACTCGAACTCGCGACATCTTATCTACCGTGCGCGATACTTACCATTACACCATTAGCTGACACAGAGGTGTAACAGCTCCAGAAGTCACAACAATTCCCCCAGAACTTCTGCATTCCACAGCACTGTGGGATAATGCATATCGCCAGGTCAATACTTATGAGAGACGAACAGTTATACCTTTTCTTTTGCACTGCACGACATTTTCAACAAACATATAGCGCAATAGAGTAGCTCAAGTGGAAAGCAACACTTCCTATTTAAATTTCTGCATCCTACACTGTTGGCAGTTCTGTGTTGGTGGCAGTACGTGATTTTATTTTGGTGATTACAAAATAAAGTTGAATGCGTGCACTGGGTAGCCGAGCCAGCTAGTTCATGAATGTACTGAACATACTGCAAATTAATACAGGGAGCCTGCGTGTCAGAATTCTCAGCCAGTGTGGTACAACGGCGTTATGATAGAAAAATGAGCCACTGAGAAGAGGATTTGGTGGTCTGTTGGGCTGATGATAGGTTCGTGTATCTATGGTCTGGGTTCTATTCCAACTTCTGGCAATGATTTTAGATAGGGAGAGACAGATTCCATGCTCTTCTGGCTACACCAAGTGAAGAAGATATAATGACATCGTGGTCTGAAATTCACATTAAAAATTATATTCCTTCTCTACCAAGTAGACGTTAGGTTGAGCCACAATAAAGTCTGGAGTGGCGACATGTAGGAACTCTATCACCAGTAACCTTTCTTATACTAGTTATTTATTTCTAGTGACGAAACAAACGCTATGTAGGCTCACAGGACACTTATTCCATCTTTTATCTGAGTTTCTGTATGTCGATAAAATTGGTTCTGAACTGGGAATGCAACTCAGACCGCCCTTAATGCGGAATTTGATCCCTTCGTGACAATACAGCTCGGCTACAATTTGTTGTTTGTTCAAAACTGCAGATTCCTCAACATCTCCACATATTGCGCGTGAAGGGGTTCGAATCCTGGACCCGCACTAATGATTTCATTGTGTGTTATCAAGCTCTAGCATGAGAACACCTATCTGCTGGTGGATAATAATTTAGATTTTTAATGTATTTTCATTCGTTGTCAGCACTAACGATAGTTGACGTTTTTTACTCCCAGTGAGACACAGAACAATTTGCGAGATCACTGTAAGTTCAAGATGTTATTCCGAGCTGCTGGTGGAGAAAAATTCGGTAGCTGACGACTCTTTGTGTGTAGTCAACAACGATATGTGTGGAGCTGTATTCCCAGTCAGCACTAAACTCTTCGTCATATTATTTCTAGTTCAAACATACTCACATGTCACTGCTGGTGCTACAAACCCATATTTAAGGTTCGTTTTCTCTAGAATATAACAGCGATAGGTGCCGGGTTGGAGTCCTAGGAAGGAAAAAATTAATGTTTCGTCTCGTCATTTCAGTTAAAACACCTAGCTACTGCCGAGGAAATCCAATATGTCACTATTGATTGTGCTTCGATATCTATCCGATTAGGTTCTGGGTTCGAATCCCTGTCCAACACAAAGCTTTACCTCACGGCATTTCAAATAAGTTACTTGTCAAGAAGCAATATTTAACATCTCTCGTAGTTCGTTAACAGGGACAATAGGTGCTGGGTAGGAATTCGCGTCCGTTAAAAATGTTTGCGTTATGTAATTTAAAGTTGGTATTTGCTAGTTGATTCTTTCTAAAATCGAGGTACATCACTCTCTGTAGGCCTAATCGGGAATGACTGTTAGTTTCTTTCAGTCACGAAATCTTTGTTTAGTCTGCATGACCTAGGTTTGAATCCATATGCAGAACGAGACGGTTCGTCGTGTCATTTTAAGTTCATACATATTCTCAGCTAGATGCTCGTGGAAATCATGAATACGACGAACTTACTACGTGCATTACCAATCTGACGTAATAATGAGAGTGGTAACATTTCAGGTATGTCATTTATTCTAATAAATGTGAGCTTACAAGCCTTAAGGACTGTCTTACCTGTGATAAGGTGTTCCCTGATATTTGTAGTATCGTAGTATTACTTTACAACTTGAGTTACTGCGATACAGAGCAGTGTTTTCTAGTGGTGACTTGTTGGAACCATTTTCAATAGTCAAACGACTGTACCAAGGAGCGATTAGAGGACCTGCTAGACAGCTGCGTTATGTGGGTTGCATGCGAATCAGGCGAAATGCAATTCAGGTCGTTCGGATACTTTTGAGCATGACTGTACATTAAACGAGTTCTATCTTGGAAACCACTCGGGGTAGGTCATACGTCCTTAAGAAATTTTCTTGCTTCAAATGATTGTTCCTATCATATCCATGAATTCTGACCATTCCTCATGGGAAAAATGAATTTAGCAGTAGAGCTGTTATAGTATGGCAATGAAAAAAACCAAAAGGTGCTAATACAACAGTAAACGGAACGCCTATCTAATATAACAAAGAAGGAATCCTCAATCCACAATGAATATATTACGAAAGTGAAGGTGCAATGTGACTGGCAATGCTAGAACACGACTATACCACATCTATTACATTACAAATCTCGAAAAAATTGTCCATTCAAATGGCAGAACATGGATCCTTCAGTCCCAGAATTCATTGTGTTGCGTACATACTAGGTACGCTGATCGAAAGCGAATTCAAAATAAGTGGGATTGTCGGCATGAGACACGTCACCATAATGTTGGAAGTTAAGGCTGCCCCACATGCAATGACGTGTCTTCGCAGGTATTTGTGCAAATGTCTGTTCATGCGACAGGTCGCTGCAAATCTCGTGCGTTTCCGCGACACAGTTTGTCAGCTGCTGGTCCGCAGTCTGTCGGTCTAGGAAAGAAATTTCGGCGTTAAGCAGCTACATTCTGGCAAAGAGTATTTCATTTCAGGGTACTAACTTGTTTGAAGAAAATTCTTCCATAAACTGTGATCGAACTTGAAAGAAACTGCAAAAAAAGCTACATGTCAGAGGGAAAAAGAATAATCTATCGGCCAAGACAGTGGCTCCCTAAAGTGGTGGAAATTTTCATATATTAATTTACCTCGCGATTTACTGGTAGAACACAACGACTGCCGAAGTTCTTTGTGAATGGACACAGAGATGTACAGCTATCTATTGAAGCTAGTAACTCCTCTCGTACAATGACAAAATACTTACATGAAAAAGCGAATTCAGTATATAACCAACTGACACCCACATGTCGATGTCTGACAACAGGACGAAGTTTTCAAAATTTGGATTTTTCGACTTCGGTGTCCAAACAAGCAATGAGCAAAATAATATGTAGCGCATACAAAGCTATATACGAGGGTTGAATGAAAAGTAATGCCTCCACCTTCGTTAATTGGGTTTGGATGGGAATATTTTAATAAATCAAACGCATACATAATCCTTAGATTGTGATCTTTAATTACCAATATTCACTTTTCCACGTAACCAGCCAATTGGATACATTTCTGCTAAAGATGAACAAGTTTTCTGAAGCCGTCAGGGAAGAAGTCGACACACTGTTTCTGCAACCACAGTCTCACAGTTCTCTCAACGTCTTCATCAGGAGCATAATGATGTCACCGCAGATCATCTTTCATTATCGGGAACAGATGGAAGTCAGATGGTGCTAAATCTGGACTGTATGGAACCCGCCGTGTGGTGGTGAAATTCAGTCTTCAAGTTCTGTTGTGGTGGCACGTGAAGTGTGTGGTTTGGCATTGTCATGCTGCAGGAAAACATTTCTCTTTTCCCTTCGTACCCTTGTTAGCCGTCGTTTCAGAGTTCGCAGCGTTGTGATGTAACGCTCTGAATTTATTGTTGTTCCACGATCAAGGAAATCAAAATGGATAACACAAACTGCGTCCTAGAACACTGTGGCAATGATTGTTCCAGCTGAGAGCTGCGCCTTGAATTTCTTTTTCTGCGGCGAGTCTTTGTGTCGATGTTCCATAGATTGACGTTTCGTCCCCGGGTCGTAATTGTGTACCCACGTTTCTTCTCCTGTCACAATTGAGTGGAGAAAGGCGTCACCTTCATTCTCGTAACGCGAGAGGAGTTCCTGGCAAATTTCAAGTCTGTGCACTTTCATTTCAGGAGTCAGCATTCTGGGCACCCATCGTGCACAGATCTTCCGATACCCAAGCAAATCAATAATGTGACCCACACGTTCTTGTGAAGGCCGATTGTGCTTGCAGTTTCTCTTTGAGTGATAACGACGATCGTCCTGAATCAATCTGTCAACATTTTTCTTGTGAAACTCGGTGGTTGCTGTCACAGGACGTCCAATTACTCTTTGTCACGCAGGCTGATGTTCCCATCTCAACATCATTAAAATTACTCGCCCAACGACGCAAAGTACTCACATCAACACAATGACCATAAACTGCTTTCATTCTCTGGTGAATCTCCTTTGGGGTGACGCCTTCTGTTGTCAAGAAATCAATGACTGCACGTTGCTTAAATCGTATTGTCCGACCGTCTGCGCAGGGTTCCTTACTTTACACTGTAACAACACAACCGTTCAATGCTAAGGCGTCCCGCCAACTGGAGCTGTAGAGAAGAGGCTACGGAACAAGCCAGTACCTGCCGCATACCAATGCTGGCAACTGTCGAAGGGTTACGAAGGTGGAGGCATTACTTTTCAGTTAACCCTCATACACTCTTCCGAAGAAGGATTTTATGAAGGCAAGTAAAACAACTCACTTTCACTAGCAATTACGATAACTTACAGATTATATTTTTTTTACATTTGTAGGCGTTATTGGAACACCAAATATTCTAATAAATTATAGGTGTGACCAATGAAATATTTTTTAGTTAGTGTCCGAGCCTCCGGAGATTTAAAGTCATTGCCTGAAATCTACTAGCACCTATAATACCGTTACACTTTCAGGATTTTAATTCTTCTTATCTCGGTCCTTGCTCTTAACTTTCCACAAACAGTTGTGACTCCTACATATTTCGACAAATTATGTAATGAACTATCTAGAGCACTGACGTGTATCATCCATTTCAGAGTTCAGTGTGTACACAAAGACGACAAACACCAGACTGAACAACAGCTGACTTAACCACATTTCACGCATCATATTTGTGACGATCTCTTGTCCACACGCTACGATTTGTCTGCGCAGCTGAGCTATTATGGTCATACTTTAAACTTCCATATTTGTTCAAATTTCACATCTGCGCACGTTTCCGGTCCGCACGCTATTATCTGTCTGCACAGACGTGATGTGTGCAGACAGACTGTTTCATCTGGACCTGTCTTTAGGAAAATCTTGAACAAGAAGTATACCGGTACGTAGATTGTACTGTGGCGAAAGCCGGTCCACACACAGCAATGTGCCTGCTCTCCATACATGAATAGAACGAGTCGAAACTTAGCACAATGAGAAGTACCCTCTGCCATGCACTTCACACTGGTTTTAGGCGTATAGATATAGAATCACCCTGATATTCCAATCAGCCAACATAAATCCTGGCATGAGCAGCACCGTAGTAATTTCATATTATGAGCTTCGAATCAATAAGGATACATTGCGTGTTGCTGGTGGAAACTGTACCTGCTTTTAAATGCCGTGTTATAGAATGAAACCATTGATTTGGACTTATTGTCACTCGTATATTTATAAACCTGCTGTCGGCTGGCCGCGGCTCGCATGCTGTTACTGTTCCTTCATGCAGCCCGCGACTGTTTAATAAACAAAGATCTTATCATTTGGAATTATTTCAATTTCGCGCCAAAACATAAAACCGAGTAACAGTGACGACCGAAAGTAAACGATGACCGCGACAATTGCCGCCTGCGCGCCGCCAGTGCAATCGATCGAGCGAAACGCGTTCTTGTGCGTCTGTTCAAAAAATTCCGGAACGTTGTCCACAAAATTTTTCTGCGCTTATCCTTTACTTATTGTGCATGGTCTCCTTCGAAATACTCCCCACAGCAATTGATACACCGCTCCCAACGCCGTTTCCACTTCCGGGAGCAGTCTTGATACGCCTCTTGCTGGATCGCGCCATGCGCCGTCAGCGAATTTTCTTCTATCTCGTCTATCGTTGCAAATCTTCCTTTCAGCGGGGTTTTCGACTTTGCAAATAAAAAAAAAGGTCCGCAGGTTCCAGGTCTGGAGAGTACGGAGAATGAGGCAGCACAGCGATTTCGCTTTTTGGCCAATAACCAAGCATCAGCAACGATGAATGTGCGGGTGCGTTATCGTGATGCATGGTCCATGAATTGTCTCGCCACATTTCGGCCGTTGCCTTCTCACATTTCCTCGCTGGCGTCGCAACACGCCCCGATAGTACCATTGATTAACAGTTTGTCCCTGTGGCAAGAATTCATGATGAACAAATCCTTGAAAGTCAAAGAAAACTATCAGCATGGCTTTGACATTTGACCTGACCTGACGAGCTTTTTTTGGTCTTAGACAACTTTTCCCGACCCATTGTGAAGACTAAACCTTGGTCTCAACATCATAACCGTAAACACATGTCTCATCAAAAAAATGGCTCTGAGCACTATGGGACTTAACATCTGAGGTCATCAGTCCCCTAGAACTTAGAAATACTTAAACCTAACTAACTAAGGACATCACACACATCCATGCCCGAGGCAGGATTCGAACCTGCGACCGTAGTTGTCGCGCGGTTCCAGACTTACGCACCTAGAACCGCTCGGCCACACCGGCCGCCATGTCTCATCACCAGTTATGATTCTCTTAAGGAACGGGGAACTTGGACGCAACACGATGCATTCCAAGATGCTGTGCCAGGAATTCATGATACGATCCAACTGAAATGTTATCTTCTGCAATCTCTCGGAGGGTCAGTCTTCGATTGGCACGCACAGTTTCGTTGACGTGCCTGACATAAGGGTCGTCGGTAGACGTCGAGGGGCGTCCTGATCGAGGGTCATCTTTAACTTCAGTCCGGCCATTTTAAAACAGTGTGAACCATTCGTAACACCGAGGAGGGCTAAAGCGCTCATCACCGTGGGCTTCCTGTGTCATTTGGTAAGTCTCTGTAAACGTTTTCTTGAGTTTCACGCAAAATTTAATGCAGACTCGTTTCTCCTCTAACTCTGCCATCTCGAAATTCGCAAACTGTGCGACACAACATTCTACTCAATACAGCATTGAACAACAGCTAACAGACATGCAATAATGAAACTTCCGGCAGTTACACATTAAACAGTCGTGTGCAGTGATGTCAACTGCATTTCACTCCAAAACACCACTGGCGCGAAATTAAGAATGTTCCGGAATTTGTTAAACAGATCTTGTACATCAACGGCGCTGCATCAAACCAACGATTTTGTTTTGAATAACGGTAAGTAAAAGTTTAGTTCGCAAAGCTAAACAGCGTTATACAGTACAATAACAATTCTGTTGCAGCGTTTATCCGTGGCGTGGGCTTAGTAACTTGGCTTCAAAAACGAAAAAGGATGTTACCGGAGTCAAACGATGCATGGTCAGATTTATACTTTTTTACTGATTTTACAGGAAAATGTACACGCCATTCGAAAAGAATATAGGGGAACCATACCTAAGAGTGCGCAATAGGATAACAAAATCATTTCAGATATATATTTGTTAACACAATATCCACATGTTCAGTAAACAACAGCAGCAGAGAGGTAATACTTGGATCGAACTTTTCAAAAATAAAACAAATAATAATAAATGGGAAGGGCTCACTCTCTCGTTCACCTCCGCTTGAGAATACTCCAATATGTCCAGAGTACGCATTTAGCAAATGTGACAAATGAACGCGATATCACCTTCAAATGAAGAGCACTATTCGTGCCACCATCTCTCACAGTTAATGCACTAGCTCCTCATACCGCTCGTTACATCTTGGCCAGAAAATAGTTGACATGTCTGCTGTTTCTTCAGGTGCAGTACATCTGTTCTGTCTGGAACAGGATGCATCCTCAGAAGCAAGGTTGTTTATGGGACAAGAAACCTCAGTATTAGGGCTGTAAGATGGTACTTATTTCCTGTTGGTATTTCCCTCCAAAACACAATTTTTACTTGGAGAGGATGTCATAACCTCTCATTACCTGGCTCGTCGCCTCCTCTTTATTGTTTATTTTTCGGTAAAGGCAAGATTCTTGCCGGTGAGACAGCAATTTCTGCTGCGTTCTCACTTCCCACAAATGGATAAAATAAGGGAAATCAGAGCTCGTACGGGAAGATACAGGTGTTCATTCTTTTCGCGCGCTATACGAGATTGGAATAATAGAGAATTGTGAAGGTGGTTCGATGAACCCTCTGCGAGGCACTTAAATGTGATTTGCAGAGTATCCATGTAGATGTAAATGGAGGGTTTCTACCTGGGTCTCCATTGGAGATACTTTTCAAATCTGCCTCTTGGGGTGGAAGTTGTTCTGTTTCTCCAGAGTTCTGGAACAGATCTTCCTGGAGTCAAGGAGACAGGAGAAACGCCTCTTTTGAAAACACATTGTTGTGTTGCACAGGAGGATGTTTCATCTACTCTAGAGTGGTAACTCGTTCACAAACATTACGAAATACCAGGCAGATGCATCCATTTGTCAGCTTCAACTGTGTAAGCAGTTTTCAGCGGTCCAAAGAACCCATGGACTGAAGTTTCTGACTGGCGTGTGGTGGTAGGGATAACAAAGTTAGGTGACGATCTCGACAATAGAAAAAAGCTTGAAGATTGCATTGTGACATGTAATTATCGAGGTCATCTTTAGTTGGGGCTTTAGCCAATCAATGAAGAGATAAAGAATTTATGAAACCACTGAGATACTGGGAAGAGTTCCTTCAGGGGCATCTTTGACAAGCTCAGGCTTTCGTGGAAAGATTATGATTGGTAATATGAAGAAACCGACAGGTTTCATTGCACAGGCAACTGCGGTAATTTTGCCTCTTTCAGTCTACACGGCCTTCCCAACCAAACGTTTTCTTTGCGGATTCATGACCTTTGGGATCTTGTTAGAAACCAAAGGTATTTCTGTCTCAGATATGTTATTGATGCTGTGAGCAAGAAATTCTCTCTTCTACTACCTCTTCAAATTAAAAAAAAAAATCTCTCAGTCTGGGGTTTATTGAAACTGATACTCCTGCCTACAGTATTTCTCTGGAGTCCGAAATGTAGGATGGTGCCTTTTGCAGAAATCTTGAACCGAGTGCTGATCAGCTGCCTTTGTGTCCTTAATGAAGCGATGATTTTGTTAACCTCTGCATACTCATGTACCAGTTGCATAAGCTGCTTTCTGTTGATACCGTAGAACCTAGCATCAAGATCCCTGACGTGGTTCCCCAGTTATTTTTGAAGCTCATCTGACAGAACACTTTTTAAACGTCTCATTGACGTTAGTACAGTACCCTAAAAGAAAACGCAACCTATAATCAGAGTATTTTGAAGGTATTGTATGTATTTGTATGTTGGCCATTAAAAAAAAAAAAAAAAAAAAAAAAAAGAGCAGCTTTCAGTCTTTTCCTTAAAGCAGCCTTCTTCGTACCAAGAGTAGTGGCAACCTTTCGGTTGCTTTCTTCATTTTCGATTAGTTATTTGGCCTCATTGAGCGGATCTTTGGTAGAGATGAGCTTCCTGTCCGATTTTCGTACATAATTTGACGTCATTCTGTAACAAAACCTACCCTTCAGACTCCAACACACTCAAGATGGTATAAATTTGTAGTTGTGCCCTCTAAAGTACGCACGCACTCTTTGGGGACGTTATATGCGCGTTCTTTCGTACAGCAACAATGATTCCAAGCAAAGTCAACAGATGGCAGCATATGTCACATTTGCAAAACATGTGGACACATTATGGTAGACTGAAAGCCAGCCTTTCAAAATGCAGTCAAGAATTGAAGGCTGTTGCTGGTATGTTCCGTGAGTAACTTACGCAACAGAGTACCAGGCTTATATCAAGAACGCTGAAAAGTGATTCTTACCTGTTTCACCTCAGAAGTACGGGATTTCTTTACACAACTACGTCAATGGCGAGCTGATCAGTTTAGCCAACAGTCAGGAACACAAGCTGGACTCTCTTTCGGATTGCACATTCTTTGGTACATTTACCTTACGCTGAGATGACAAAACTCATGGGATACCTCCTAACATCGTGTCAGACCTTTTTGCCAGACGTAATACAACAACTCATTGTAGCATGGACTCAAGTCAGAAGTCCCCTGCAAAAATGAGCCATGCTGTCTCTATAGCCGTCGATAATTGCTAAAGTGTTGCCAGTGCAAGATTTTGTGCACGAACTGATCTCTTGATTATGTTCCATAAATTTCGACAGGATTCATGTCAGGCGATATTGGTGGCCAAATCATTTGCTCAAACTGTCTAGAATGTTCTTCAAATCACTTGCGAACAACTGTGTTGCCGTGACATGGTGCATTGTCATCCATAAAAATTCCATTGTTGTTTGGAAACATGAAGTCCACGAGTGACTGCAAGTAGATGAATATAACCATTTCCAATCAACTGTCGGTTTAATTGGACCAGAGGACCCAGTCCATTACACCATTATGGAACCACTACCAGCATCCACAATGGCTACGTGAGGTCTGCACCACACTCGAACACTACGAGCAGCTCTTTTACCAGCTGAAATTGGGACTCATCTTACCAGGCCACGGTTTTTCATTCGACTAGAGTCCAATCGATATGGTCACAAGCCCAGGGAGAGGCTCCGCACACGATGTCGGGCTGTTAGCAAAGGCACTCGCGTCGGTCGTCTGCTGCCAAAGCCCATTAACACCAAATTTCGCCGCACTGTTCTAATGAACACCTCGTTATGTCCCACATTGATTCCTGCAGTTATTTCACGAAGTGTTACTTGCCTGTTAGCAGTGACAACTCTACATAAACGTCACTGCTCTGGGCCTTTTAATGTAGGCTGCGTACCACTGCGTTGTCCATGGTGAGAGGCAATGTCTGAAATTTGGTATTCTCGGCACACTCTTGACACAGTGGACCCCAGAATACTGAAATCCCTAACGATTTCCGAAACAGCATGTAGCTCCAGCTACCATTCCGCGTTCAAAGTCTGTTAATTCGTGTCGTGTGGTCATAATCACGTCAGATATCTTTTCACATCCATCACTTGATAACAATTAACAGCTCCGCCAATGGACTGCTCTTTATACATGTGCACATTGTTATCACATTGCTTGTCACCTCAGGGTAACAAACATCATTACAGTAGCAAGCCTAAAGCAAAATTTGTGTCTCTTGCAGGTGATTTAATGAAAAATAAAATTAACGCACTTGAATCATCCAACCCAGTGTTTTTGTGTTTCTAGTTCAAAGTAAGAAGCTGAGTGTATATACAAGTTTAAGGGTAGCTGAATTACTTGCGAAGTCTGTCCGATCGTTTCGTTTACGCACTTACTAGTATTGGGTGTGAAATCTTATGGAACTTGACGGCTACGGTCATCAGTCCCTAAGCTTACACACTACTTAACCTAAATTATCCTAAGGACAAACATACACACACACACACCCATGCCCGAGGGAGGACTCGAACCTTCGCGGGGACCAGCCGCACAGTCCATGACTGCAGCGCCTTACACCGCTCGGCTAATACCAGCGCGGCGCACGAACTAGTAAAACAAGTATGCTTTAGTTATGACTGAGAAAAATAATTGAAGATATTTGTATGGCTGTCAGAACGTGTTCACGGCGTACTGAAGATAAGGACAAAAATTAACTTCGGGAAAAGGCGCGATTATGTAAACTGTTCTCTTTAGCTTTCGATGAAAGTGATGACGTTTCAGAAACTGCGCAGCTGCTAATATTTGTTCGCGAAATTTATCACAACTTTCATTTTTTGAGGAGCTTTTAGAGTTATGCAGTTTGGAAGGAATGACTATACAGGAAGCTTTATTTCGCCACTTAGGACAACCGTTAGTACAATGCAATTACCGTGGCTAAAACTGGTAAACGTTACAACTAATGTTGTGGACGAAACAAGGGTCTGGTGGGTAGAACTGCAACAAAACTGACAGAGATACAGGGTGACAATTACTAAACTACATGAAATAAACTCGTCATAACTTCTGAACGTTTTGTGTTAGGCTGTTCACATTGTTCGGTTGGCCGCAGAGCATAATGAGAATTAGTATGGTCTGGTTTAGTGACGAAGCCCACTTTCATTTGGACAGGTTTGTCAATAAGCAAAATTGGAACATTTGAAGGATTGAGAATCCGCATTTCGCGATCTAGAAGTCTCTTCACCCTCAATGGGTGACTGTGTGGTGTGCTATGCCCAGTCACGGAATAATCGGTGCAATATTTCTTGACGGCACCATGACTACTAAACGATACGTGAAGGTTTTGGATGATGATTTCCTCCCCTTTATCCGAAGTGACCCTGATTTCGACAAGATGTGGTTCATGCAAGACGGAACTCGACCGCATCGAAGCAGAAGAGTGTTTGATGTCCTGCAAGAGCACTTTGGGGACCACATACTGGCTCTGGGGTACCCCGGAGGCCACACACAGGCATGGGCCTCGATTGGCCGCCATATTCTCCGGATCTGAACACATGCGACTCTTTTTGTGGGGCTATACTGAAGACAAGGTGAACAGCAATCACCTGAAAGCCTTTGCTGAGCTGAAAATGGCCATTTCAGGAGGTCATCTACAGCATCAATGTTCTGAGACTTCAGCGGGTCATGCAGAATTTGCTATTTGTTTGGGCCACGTCATCGACAATGGTGGAAATCATATCGAACAAGTCATAACCCTAACTTCGAATATCTATAGTGGCGTTTTCATGTTGAATCAAGTGTGTGCACGCCGTAGTTTGTATCTAATTTACGTTTCTTTCATATAGTTCAATAATTGTCACCCTGTTGATTGCTATATCCCACTATTTTTCCACTGTATTGTCCATCAATAAGCATTATGCTGCGAAGTTCTTGAAATTGAAATTTGTGGTAATTTCCTTTGGAACCAAACTGCTGAAGTCATCGGTCCCTAGGCTTACACACTGCTTAATCTAACTTAAACTAACTTACGCTAAGGACAACACACACCCATGCCCGAGGGAGGATTCGAACCTCCGACAGGGGCAGCCGCGCGAACCGTGGCAAGGCTATCCCGCATGCAAAGAAGCAATGGGCATTGTGATATCCACTGTAAACTTGATAAGGAAAAACCAGACTGATAAATCGCCAGTTTCAACAATCTCTGTCACATATGGAAGCAGATAACGAGATGTCCTGTATTACTCTGAAGTGAGATTTTTTTTACCACAAAAAACAAAAGAAATCAACACCTTTATGACAGAAAAGGCAAATGTAGTCCAGAACGTACGATCCTCGATGGTTAATAGAGCTTGGTTTTTTGACAGAATTAACTGATGAGTTATACAGTAGGTTGAATATGAGGCTTCAAGCAAAAAAATTAATGTCTGATAGGCACACAGACGTACAGGCATTCCAAATGAAAAACAAGCTCTTTATAAAACACATTAGCAAGAAAAAGCTAGACCACGTCCCAAATGTTTAAAAAAATGCAGAGGAAAATGGAATAAATTCTCATTGGAAAAATTAAATGCATTATAATGCAGCTGCAAAATTAGTTCAACAAGAGACTTGCTGACTTCAACAAGGTTTTTGGTAACGTGAAGCTTTTTGCAATCCCTTTTTTCAGGTGATACTGTGGACTTACCGAGTTATTTACAAATGAATGATCTTCAGTCTAATGAAATCTAAAAAAAAACTTTCTATGAAATCAACGACCTTACTAATTTTAAGGCAGTTTGGCATCTAATTTCTAAAATTGCTCAGAAATTTAATACAATTTTTGGTAATACTTACGTGAGAAACTTTGTCAATTCTCAATTACAGGAAAAATAAATACTGTTCTCGCCCTACAGATGTGCATTTGAGTGCCATTCTACGAATTTCTACGACGGAAATCAAAGATTCCACAAATAGCCACTAAAATACAAGCTCAAAAATCACATTAAATTTTGATTCAACTCGCATATAATTATTTCGAAGTTCTCATTCTATTTGTTCGCTTTTTTTTTCATTTCCAGTTTTTCACCGCT
This sequence comes from Schistocerca cancellata, assembly GCF_023864275.1. Classification (NCBI taxonomy): domain Eukaryota; kingdom Metazoa; phylum Arthropoda; class Insecta; order Orthoptera; family Acrididae; genus Schistocerca; species Schistocerca cancellata. The sequence continues at coordinate 548,942,934 of NC_064631.1, forward strand.
CTTATTAATAAAATGACGGCGAATAAAATGTAAAAGTAAATATTGGTGGTTTTGCATTTTTAGTATCGTCGATACAGCTACCTTACATAAAATTAACAAATGCGACCAGCCTTTAATTGCCAGTATACCGCCCTTACCTGCTCAAACGTTACCAACCACTGCTTTAAACGATCGTTCATCGAGCGTAAAGCTGTACATTCCTGAATTTAACAAGCTCTGAACTGGATGCATAAATGATTAATAATATCGACTAAACTAATTTTTGTATTTCAGCAGGGACGCGTAAAAACAAACTATCGTGTGTTTGTGCGAGGTATAGTACCGCATTTCATTAAAACTCATTCACCACTAAATCATACATGGGATATCAGGGGCAATGTAGTCAGTTTCAGAGTACAGTAATTTGTCCTGATAACAGTCTAGTAGTTTTACAGAACGAGGTAAATGAGTGCAACAGTTGGACATTCCATATCGAGTATCCGATATCCATCCTTGCCTGGTAGTCACGCTAGCAGCCGTTAAAATTTAACCCCGTTTCGTGCCGTGAGCTCTTCACATCACTAGCGAACTACTGCTGCACATACCAGGCTTCGTTCATATCTAACGAGCCATGATTAAGCGCCAAATGCCTGCGGCTGCATTGGCACCTGCCGTATCCCGAAAATCACTGCTGGTGGAATTCAATGTCCGCTGCACGGCGCTAGTATTTCCTCTTCTCTGTACGGCCAAGAACACCCGATAACATCAATAATCAACCTTAATAAAACCTTGCAATTTATCACAGTTTTCGGCGACGAGCATGCGCTTTTAGCAGAATTAATTTCCCTCTTCCGCAAATGACACCTAATTTTCTGTACCGCAAGGATCAGTATTCTCACAGGGAAACTAAGACGTTCGACATGGCAGATTTATTATTATAATGATGAATGCCAATATCACATAAGCTTTATAGACCATAAGAATTCAGGATCATTACGGCTTTCAGTTACAGAGAGAGGTATTGGAGATTCAGCTTCACGTGTAAATTTGACTCATAAGCTACCAGCCTATGAAGCATGGGCTAGGACATCGTTGAATATTAACATTACTGTTCAAATAATAAAGCCTGTAAACTACGCAAATCGTGTGTAACTCAAAGCACAATCTGCTAGCACTAACGAATTTAACTCATCTCGTTTTAACTAGAGAGACAATAACTGAAACACAGGTTCCAAATAGCATTCCACAAGGGCCCTAGCAGCTGCTAAACCAAGTGTACGAATAGTAAAGTGTATCCAGAACCATCTGAAATGAGATCTCAAAAATATTTCGCCATTTACTGTGAAATTAATATAAATGCCCTCTCCCTGCCAGCTCAGGACAGGGGTATTCATGAGAGGTAGCATAATCAGGAGGAAATATCAAGGATAAGGCTGTGGAATACATGAATAGTTTAACTAATGCAATCTGTGTTGTAGTTACAACTGTCAAAAGACTCAGCTCGTCAGAAAGTTCATCCCAAGGCACAAGGCTGGGGCAGTGGGTTCACAGAGTAGAGAAATTTATGTAAGGTAGGAGGGTAGTATAATAGGCCAATTACCAAGCACATTTTCAAAAAAAAAAAATTGAACTTGTCTAATTTTTTTCATTTCAAATTTGTCAGAGATCATCTGCAGATCAATCCGTGGGATACACCCTACAAACTATAGTAGTTCAAAAGACGTCAGTCTTACTTCTCTCAAAGTCAACTGACTTCTGGATGCAAGGAGTCAGTGCAACTATTACTGAAACTACTATTGTCAAAAAGCAGGCAAGAAGAAACACGTGACTTCTGAAATTTTCCCGGCGTATTTCTTCTTCCAGTAATTTTCTGGTTTGCAGCCGGATCCCATCAACATTCTGCCACAATATTTCGGCCCAGAGACGTCTGGCCATCCTCAGCTGAGTAGACGAATTACTGAAGAGACCTGATGCAGCCATGGTATTTATAGCGAATTCTGCACATGCAAATCATACTGGCAGGTTTACGGCGCACAGAGGTGACGTGTGGGGCAGCCATGTTATATGTGCTGCCCTCAGTGGTGAAGTAAAAACAAACTAATCACTGAGTATCGACTGAGCATATCGATTCCGTTGTGATCGTATAATTTTAATAGTTGGATTTCAATTTTTATCCAGCTGCAAACCGTTATCATAATTCATGAAATTATCAGCAAGATGTATTTCCACAGATTCTTTAACTACAGAGTCCCAGAAGCTTGAGGGGACCATATTTTCTACACTCAAATTCGGGACATTAACATATTTCCTAGGCCCAAATCCGGGACACATTAAAAATTCTGCAAAATAGGCTATATTTATTTATTATATGGGACGAAGGTTTCGATTTAATGTAATAAATACAAAATATCAATTAAATTTGTTACAAAGAAAAGCACATTTACCTTCTACGATGAATGAGTGCGAGCAGGGCAAATGTATTTATCAGTGCTGTGAATTTTCTTTATCAAGTCTGTATTTTTCAACAACATATGAAAAAACTCGACACAAGTTTCATCATAATTTATTCTACTTACTAACATTACCTTCATGGTTTCTACAGCCAACTGTGTTTTGTCACTTGTCCATGTATTGTTCGTGTGGGAAAATACCCTTTCAGTAACAGCATTACTGCCAGGAAGGCAGAAAAGGAACTCCACTAGCTTGAGTACATTTGAGAATGGCACATGATTCTGGCAGAAATGAGAAATCATCTCAACCCATCTTTGACCTGGAACAGTGTTGTTAGCAGTCCAATCAATGATTTTCTCAGTGGTTACAAACTGTTTGACACTGACATACTCACGCATTACGTTTTCTGCAAACTGAACATATGGCACAGTTTTGCTAACTAGAGAAGAAGTTCTTTCAATGTCATCCCATACAGGTATTTGATTCAAGGTAACCCAATTGTAGCATCCAAGTTCTGGAAACCTTTTTCTGTCCACTTTTTTAAGTGGGATGTGGCAACGGCCTTGCCACAGTGGATACACCGGTTCCCGTGAGATCACCGAAGTTAAGCGCTGTTGGGCGTGGCTGGCGCTTGGATGGGTGACCATCCAGCCGCCATGCGCTGTTGGCCTTTTTCGGGGTGCACTAGTATTGTAACAAGGCCGGTCCCATTCCAAAATACCGTTATCCATGATGGCGGCCATGACGTCAGAGTCATTATGAACTGTTTTCATAACACCGTCACCATTCCAAAGCATAGTTAGTCGACAACAACAAGGTCGCACGCAATGTATCCGACACGTGTTGCCTCTCTAGTCTTTATTACCGTAGCAGGTTGTGACATAGAGAGAGTCCATTCCAATGCATCGTAAGTCGACAACAACAAGGTCGCACGCAGTGTATCCGGTACGTGTTGACTCTCTAGTCTTTATTACCGCCACCAGAGTAATCTGTCATCAAGTCAGCTGATGGTTTTGTGGGGTGGTGGAAATGGCTGTATCCAATACGATCCCTTAATTGAGTCATATGTTCGACTTCTACCAATAGGATTCAACTATCTTATGACCTCATTGTAGGACATATATAGGTTAAGTTCCGGGACCTCAGTCTTGGTCACTCAGTCAGCGGGAGACTAAGAAGAACAATCATGAAGCACCAGTCGACCTCCAGTGCAGTCACTCAGAACAGGATCAAACGGAAAAGTAAGTATCATATTTCACATTATTCTATCTCGTTCATTATCCTTATTATTCAATGTTTTCACTTATTCGCTAATATCTAATCATTCATCTTCTTTTTTCAACAGAGTCAAACACAACCATGCTTAGCTCCGCAGACGCGTCCGAACCTGCATCATCATTAGCTTCGTTAACCATCTCATCCGGACCTACACCAGCGACAGCCGACTCATTTGATCCAGTAGCGACCACATGGGATCCTGTAGCTCACATGTTGGAGCAGGACAAGGAGTTGCTGCTCTCCGTCCCACTCAGCAACTTGTGTGATGAAGACGCTCGATCTGCTCACCACACAACGAATTCAACCACTGTTGGTGTTAAAGATCAACTAAATGGTGGTCAGTACTGGATGCCTACATATAACTCATCACAATCGAACACTCCCGTGATAGTGCAACCACCGAGTTTAGATACTGTAAATAAAAAGAATACGTCTAGTGCGGCTACGCTATTCACCACGACATATAATTTAACCTCCAGTGGTTCCAAACGTGTGAACATTGCTATAGACGTCCATCGTGTCTGGGGGATCCAAGCTATAATGGAGATTGAAAATATTTCCAAAAGTGTTAAAGTCCCGATTTCCGAGTTCGACTGGGCCGGGATCTGTCATGCAGAGCGCTACATCAATCAACAAATGACCACCGAATATGAACCAACTCATCCACCACCAGAAATTCGTCTTGCCGATGTCACACTTTCCATTACTACTGTATATGATGACTGCGCCTTATGCATTAAATCAGGTGTCGACAGCGTCTATCTAAGGCATCCATCAGTTATCAAATTATTCAACCTAGACTCCTCTATACGGTTTGCTCTCGAGAGACTGAATCGTTGGGTTCCTAGCATAGAGGCAGCATATAGTGATGTTAAAAACTCTCTACGTGTTAATAATATACATATTGACGATTTTGAGCAGCATCTTCGTTCGCATATGACCATTAAAACTACAGACATCCAATTGAAATGCGTGTGTCAAAAACCAGAGTACTCAGAGTCGCCTATCGGATTGCGTGAGATACGTGCAGAATTTATTGCCAACCAAAGAGAATTATTTGGTATATATTGTACAGGTTCTAAGAAGAAACGTGCAGATTATGATAACACCTCAGAAATAGTATATCCAATGTATGATTTTTAAATAAATAATTTATATTTAATCTTATCTCCTGTTTCTCTTTTATTTCAGACCACCACTCCTATTATAATCAAATTGATCCAATAATTTTTTAATTCTACTCAAATTATGACCATCTTACTCTTCATACATGTGTTCCTCGTGTAGGCAGTATAGCTCAATCGGTTAATTGATCGAACTATACTGGCTACACACAAATATTATTATTATCCTCTCAGTTATATTTTCTATATATGTCAAGTACTTGTTTGTACATGGCTCATTTACTATCATGGCTGGCTGGGTGAAGCACCCTCACCACAAGGACTTTGTTGTCGGTGACTGGTCATGTGAAGATTCAAGTGAAGAGCAGAAGAAGAAGAAGAACAAGAAAAACGGAATTCTCCTTCCCGATAATATAAGAGCAATTATTGTAGGCCCATCCAACTGCGGCAAGACTAATGTCCTCATGACTCTGCTAACTCATGTGCAAGGTGTCCGATTTGAACATGTCTGTCTATTCTCAAAAACACACTTTCAACCCAAGTATCAGCTATTGCATGAGATATTTCGAGGTGTAGATGGCGTTACATACACAACATTCAGTGAAAGCTCTGATATCCCCCCACCTGAAGAAACAAAACCAAACACAGTATTCATATTTGACGATGTTGCAGTAGAAAACCAAGACCAAATTCGCAAATATTTCTCTTTCGGTCGCCATATGGGTGCTGACGTATTTTATCTAAGTCAAACATATTCCAGAATCCCCAAACAACTTGTTAGGGATAACGCAAATCTCATTATAGCCTTCAAGCAAGACAATCTTAATTTAAGACACATTTACCAAGCACATGTGGGGACGGATATGTCGTTCAATGATTTCTTAAAGATATGTGCAGACTGTTGGAACCATTCACAGTATGGGTTTCTCGTTATTGATAAAACAATAAAACTGTATGATGGTAGATACAGACGAAACTTTCAAGAATTTTTGCATATATAACAAGGTAATAGACGTTAACACATCAGTCTACGTCATACCATGGACAAATTCGCGCGTATGTCCACCTCTCAACCTGAGATGATTGGCGTACACAGACAGAACATTTGCTTGTACATGGATGCGGAAATTCAAGCTATGGCTCTTAAAGTTGCAAGTATGCGCAGGGAACTAGAGACCTATTACCAAACCCTTCAGAGAATAGTGAATCAGTTAAATGAGCTAGTTAATCAAGTCAGTAAGAAAGTAACCGACTTAACTGAAAAGGTCGATCATATTCAGAGAAAAATAGATGTAGACCTCATTGTTGTCGATAAGGGTGATCGTGATCATACTAAGAAGCTGAAGAAAATGAATGCATATATAAAGCCTCATGTCGCAGAGACGTCTGATTAGTATACGTTGAGATGTCGACGACCAAACAGAAAGTCATTCAAGCCCGTAAAGCAGTCCGAGAGAAATTACGGTTGCTTAGGTTAGGGTATATTGATCGTCAGCAAACACTAAGAGAGACCTTTAAGCCCGTTACTGAGTCTCTCCGACAGCTCTCACCAAAAACAAAAACGACCCAAAACGACAGTCAAGCCATTGATGAATTCATTATTAGTCACGCACCAGGCCAGATAGATAGAACATTCGGCGTTAGCCCGGGAAGACCATACATGTTGGGCACGCATCCCATAACTGTAACAGAAGACAAAATACAAATAGCTGATAGACAGTTTGACCGAACACCAGGCTTAATGAATCTTATTTTCCTAAGACGAACTAAAAAACCTATAAATTATTCAGTTAGTGATAAGGACACGTACCGTCAAATACTACACATGACTGGTGTACACAAGATCACCAAAAGCCTAACCAACAGGAAGTATAAAACCATTATAAAACCAATACTTGAAGACCAAAACAACAACAACGGTGCCAGCAGCGGAGATGGTATTGACATTGGTCTTAAGACAGTGAACAATCGAGTCCCTCAGTATATATATTATGACGACCCCAACGAACTAATAGATCGACTACGTCTGCTCATGGCATCAGCTGCTGCAGGTAATACAGCTCATTCGAATGAAGTTATCTCCATAATCTCTGAGCTTCGAGAGAGAGGTATCATCGAATAAGTATGGAGACCGTAGTTCGAGAACTACACAAACCAGCACGCAAAACATACCCGCGCAGGCATGTCATGATTAAAGGGATGGATGACTTGTGGCAAGCTGATCTTGTAGATATGCGACAATATTCACATGAGAATAATGGCTTCAAATACATTTTAATTGTTATTGATACATACTCCAAATTTGCATGGCCAGTACCAGTCAAGACAAAAACCGGACCAAATGTCGCTGATGCTTTTGAACGCTTGCTACAGATAGGAACCAATCGATGCCCAGACAATCTCCAAACCGATCATGGTGGTGAATTCTACAATAGGTACTTCAAGACAGTGATGCAGCGGTATGGAATACATCACTACTCGACATTCACTCACCTGAAGGCAAGTATCGTAGAGCGCTTGAACAGAACAATAAAAGGCAGAATGTGGATGCGGTTTAACCTTCGTGGCTCATACAAATGGACAGATATCCTCCCAGAAATAATTGCTCAATATAATAGAACCAAACATAGCACAATAAAAATGCGGCCAATTGATGTTCGTGATAACACACTCATGGATACGGTATACTTTCACATTAAGATACTGGATCCACGCAAACAGAAATTTAATGTAGGTGATTTGGTGCGTATCTCAAAACACAAGACCGCATTTGAGAAATCATACCTACCGAACTGGTCAACTGAGATATTTACAGTTTCAAATGTGCAGCGAACGAATCCTAGAACTTATTTATTGAAAGACAGTAAAGGTGAAGAAATTGCAGGCTCCTTCTACACTGAGGAGATGCAGAAGAGCTCACAACCAGATCTTTTTCTCGTGGAGAGAGTCATAAGAAAAGATATTGGTATAGGTCAACGCATCGCAGCATTCGCAGTTGATAAAACCATGCGCGGAAAAATCAGGTTAGGATTAGGAGTGATGAATTTCAAGCGCGTTATGAACGTTGCACGTCGCGCACTAAACATGAAGAACAAGAAGGGTTCTTTGGAGAAATGTATCCTGACAGCGATGTATGCAGCTAAAAACGCAATGAAGGACAAAGAATCACCAACGAGAAGATCCGTTAAAGCACCTCGCATTCTACCAATACCCAAGACATCAGGCGGTTTTATTCCTTTTCTCATCCCAGCCCTCTCCGCGCTCTCAGCGGTAGGTTCGCTCGCCGGTGGGGCTGTAGCTATCGCTCGAACAGTCAAGAATGCGCAACACTCGCAAACCCAGTTAGAAGAGGCGAGAAGACATAACCGCATGATGGAAGCAGCAGTCATTGGAAAAGGTCTATACTTGAAACCGTACAAGAAGGGTCTTGCTCTATTCATAAATAAAAAAAAAAAAAACCCAATAGCGGTCCTACCAGATCGACCACTCACAAATACCGACCTTCTTAAGTTTGTTAGACATAAATTCAAGATAACAAGATTCCGTGGTGTGTTTATGAGGGATACATTACCTAAGACTATGTGGAAAACTGGTGAATGCGGTATTGTGAATTTAGATGTTGTCGGAGGTCCTGGCACCCACTGGGTGGCGTACATTATGAAAGACGCTGGGGTAGTCTACTATTTCGACTCCTTTGGTGACCTGCAACCACCCGAAGAATTACAGCAATACTTCACTCACAGAAGACATGTGCTATACTATTATCAACGGTATCAGGACTTTAATACATACCTCTGCGGGCATCTTTGCATCATCTTTCTCTTGACGTTCACAAAGAAGAAGAAGAAGAAGAACAAGAACTAACGTATATAAGCAGGATGTTTAAACCTTCATTCATCAGTTGACGTTCAGATGCAATGTCGTACACTTTGACGTTGAAAGGACGGTCATCTGTATTGCGTGCAAATTACTTCCCACCAATTGATTTGAGTGCAGGTCAATGGAATGTTGCATTGATTGGACTGGAGACGTACAATAGCATCCCGAATATCACCAACACTAACAATAAACTGCATCTCGATATTAATGGTGAAAAAGATATTCTTGAAATAGAATCTGGTGCATACGATATTGACGATTTAAACGAACTCTTAAAACAGTCTGGGAAAGGTATTGAACTACGTGCAAACATCAATACACTTAAATCTGAAATAAGGACTGTAAATGCAACGATTGACTTTAGCCAGAAACATTCAATAGGACCCCTGCTTGGATTCACAAAAGGGCAGATTTTGAAGAAAGATCCAACTAAATTTTACAAGTCCAATCAGTCTGTGGATATACTCCCAGTCAGCACAATACGTGTCGAGTGTAACATTGCTACGAATTCCTATCTCAACGATACTCTCATTCACACTGTTTACGGATTCTTCCCCTCAGTTGCAGCGGGGTATAAGATTGTTGAGACACCTGCCAATGCAATATACCTTCCAGTGACTGCTCAGACATTGGGCTATTTGGAGCTGCGTATTGTGGATCAGAATAATAAACTTGTCGACTTTCGCGGTGAGGAAATCATTATACGATTACATCTAAAACAAAATGGGCTTGCGGTATAAAACAAGTGCACGCAATACACAGCGCGCCACTTCGCTACTGAACAGCAAACTGATAACACCTGTGAACTACGAATTTCTTAAATCAGTTGGTCTCAAACCCTGCAATGACGTCATCACTCAATATAACCAATCCAGTAGAGTATGATGACAGAATTATACGTCAAGAATACTTCTCTCATAAATCTTACGCTTCAACCACGTTTAACAAGAATGATGAAATAAGGATTGTCATACAGCACCAGGACACACTCACTCTTCCGTGCAAGAGTTTCATATATCTCGAAGGGTCATTCACGAAAACTGATGGCACCGATACAGTGGGGTCCAAGCTGACACGCAACGCATTGGCATTCCTCTTCCAAGAGATTCGCTATGAACTGAATGGTTCTGAGATTGATCGTACACGCAATGTTGGTCTAACATCGACCCTTAAAACATACGTCTCGGCATCACCAGCAGATCTGCACAGTTTAGAAAATGCTGGATGGTTCATAGACGATGCGGAGGGTAGAACACCCCAGGAGTACAAGCGATTTACTGCATGCATGCCTCTAAAAATACTTATGGGATATTTTGAGGATATGAGACAGATTATTATGAACGCTAAACAGGAACTTATTCTCGTGCGGAGTGCGACAGACAATAACTCGTACATTCAAGGAGCTCAAGAAGAGAATAGGATCACAATCAACAAATTAATATGGAAAATGCCTCACGTCAGTGTATCCGACGAGGAACGATTGAAGCTTTTGAAAGTGTTGAATTCAGGTACATTTCTGTCACTGACCTTCCGCTCATGGGAGATCTTTGAGTATCCAGTGTTACCGACCGCGAGCAGACAAACATGGGCTATTAAGACCTCCAGTCATATCGAGACACCCAGATTCATTATACTTGCGTTTCAGACTGATAGAAGAGCAAATACATCAAACGATTCCACCGTGTTCGATAACTGCAAGTTAACTAACGCCAAAGTCTACCTCAATTCAGAATTCTACCCATATGACAATCTACATCTGCAATGGAATGAAAATGTATACAGCCTCGCGTATGACATGTATGCAAGGTTTCGTCCTTCTTACTATGAAATTGCTGAAGGAGAGGGAGGGGGGTGTCTACTGAGTCCTCGTAAGTTCAAAGAGCTTTCACCGATCACTGTAATAGACTGCTCTAAACAGAATGAGATAATTAAGTCTGGACCTATAGACGTTCGAATTGAATTTGAATCATCGACAAATTTCCCAGAACACACCGCTGCATATGCATTAGTCCTACACGACAGAATAATCAATTACTCACCGCTCACAGGTGTTGTGCAACGAGCTGTATAAATGAAAATATGCTGTCCTGTGCATTGATCATTTGACGATGGCAACTCAGCCTGTGAAGATCATTGCAGATGTTCAAGGATTCCATGATGGAGAGCGAAGACTGTTCGTATTTAAACAAGTTGCTTTTGTGGCCTACACACAAGACGCAGGAATAATTGAAACCTTCTCCGCAAATATTCGATCACCAAGACCGTTCACGCAAGTGAAATCTTGTAAAACACGGACCAGTGCATTGTGGTTAACTAATTTTTATCATGGAATTCACTGGGATGATCCCGGCATACCCTATAAAGATGTGGTGATCGCACTTAAATTATTCGATCACAAGGACACCATCGTTTACGTGAAGGGAAAGGACAAAACCTCCTGGATGTGTCAAATATTTAAATTTGCATCTATTCAAGACCTTGAATGATACGGATGTCCATCCATCCATCGACTGAAGAACGATTACCAAAGAAGTGCTTTTGTATCTGCATATGAGAATGTAAAATTACTTTTCACTTTTATTAGAAATAAATAATAATTTATAAGATTGAGTGTTTTTTCTTTCTATGACATCCAACGTCCCTAGTATTGTAAGTTTATTCTTTTTATATTGTATATGAAGGGAACTGTCCGAGAGAGACACATACCCCGGCCTTTGACGTGGAATGAGCCTACTGTCATAGTTAGGCGCGGATGCGTCAGATGCCGATCTCGCGGCCTCCGTCGAAATCGGCAGACACGCGCAGCCGTTGACGCTTGGTAGGGGGTTGCACCAGTTGCCGGCCTCGCGGCCGCTGTGGAAAGCGATGTGTCAGATTACGATCTCTAAAGTATCTGTTGACGTAGGACTGTAAGAGATAGCACTGCAGTGGGCTGTGTGTGTTCGTGACAACTAGCAGAAGTCCGGCACTTGTGATTAAAAGCAGGAAACCTTATAACTTTATGCATTGCGATGTGGCTGTATGTACGTATTCTGCACACACACATAAATAAATTTATAATATTTTTAATAAAAAGAATAATCATTATTAGGGTATCAAATAATAACAACATTTTTTTAGAAGGAAATAACTGAGTTTATTATTGAATTCAGAATTTAACATTTTTCACATTATATATAAATATGAGTTTACAGATATAAGATTGGTTTTTAACCACAAATCTGAAATTCCACATCTTTTTAGATAATTTTTTTAACAATTTTAGATAATTAAGAAATATATATAAGCATTCTCTTCAGGTAAATTATATATCTAATTTTAAAGCTAATGCAGAGGTACTACCCTATCTTACAAAGTAACTAATATCGCTAATGAAGTTCCACCAGAAAAACAAAGCACTTTTAATTAATACCAAACCTATTTGCTTCAAGTCAATGGCTCTAAACATTTTCGAAAAGAACAACAACAAATTGAATATATATATTTTTTTCCAAGTAAGTCGATTTAAAGATTTTCAACTACAAGAACAAGGTGAACATATATATTTTTCTTTAAAGTGGACGTCTAGAAACATTTTCCGCTAGAACAAGCAATTGAACATATAGAAAGAATTTAATTAGTGGAACTCATACACTTAAAAACTAATTCTGGCTGGGTGGCTAGCGGTAGGTGAAACTTACAAACTAAAATCTAAGCTCTATAATGACTAGAAGTGATGCATATATTACGTGAGAAAATTTTATTATTTTTTTTTGTTCATACAGAAGTTAATTGGCTAAATTTATAGCCTTTTCATATATATATATATATATATATATATATATATATATATATATATATATATATATATATATATATATATTAATAATGGTCAGCAATATGTAGATATAAAGACTATTTTATTTATTATGATTTTCTTTGAAAAAATAATGATTATATTTACATACACACACACTTAACACAAGTTCGCGCTCATTCGCACACTCAGACATGCATGGAAGCACGCAAACTGATACACGCAACAAAACACTCTCATCAACTATTTACACTATGATAAAAGAGCCATACTATTTCCACGCATAGCCCACATTCGTAACATTCACACGCTCATTCCCTCTCTATCACTCAACCAGAGTACCCCACCCCTACTTTCGTTTCAAGTAAATAGTGTGAGTATGGGAGGGTTCCCACCCCATCCTCACAAATGACTTATCGTCATGAGGAGACAGTCCGACTTTAGACTGCAGCACAGTGTACACCTCGTGAGCTCGTGGTCGAATGCTAGTTTGTTGAACCATGTGCGGATGAGCGCCTTCAACGCTACGACCGTACAGGCACTGCAAGTAGTCCTCGACCGTAAGCGCACGAGACGCGATCCGTCTAACACCCTTTGCCCGTCTCAGAGTGCCCCCGTCTACTGTGCGATATGCATACATTTTCGATCTCAGTCCCACAAACTCTACAATTGGTAAACCATTCGACTCGTCTTTCATGAGACCGATAACCTTCTTGTTCTGTGGAACAATACCATAAGGATTATTGACCTCATAAGAAGAGGTGTCGAATTCTTTACCATTGCACCTAATTACTTCATATGGATCACAGTTCTTGATCCAGTAGATAAAGCTGTCTGTATCCATATAAAGTAATTTTGGATCTACGAAATGAGGTTTCGCAAACTCATAGTGGAATCGGTACATGTAGAATTTGGAGATATCGAGTATACACATCCCCAAATAGATAGGTTTCATAAACTCTACTGCAGTCTTCGACATCTCCACAGCAACAAAGTTTTTATTGAAGATGGTGGCACGCTTAAAATTTGGCCTGGCTATACATTTTCTCACGCCGTAACACCCTTCCCATGCGGTTCTAATAACAATATCGCGTTCATTTCTTACATTTTGCATAGTTTTCCCGAAAATGGAATTATTCATTAATTTATAAAAGTCTTTTTCAAAATCATTACTCGCGACCGCCCTCTTTTCGGTATTTAGTTCAATATACTCCTTCAACCAGGGGGATTGCTTGAAGGAGATTGCCCGGGTGATTTTAATGAGCTCCATTCCTAATCTGAGACACTGCTGGAGGTTACGATAATGAATAATATACCTCTGCTTATCCCCAACAGTGGCCATCAGTTTAGGGATGGTGCTTCCTCGTGGAATTTGTTGCTCTGGACATAACGGCAGCGGTTGCTTCATAGCATGCCCATATAAATTGTTAACATCTAAGTACAAAATGTAACTAGAATCAAGGGATGCGTTGTACTCGACACCCATCCGCGGATTATTTGCCCTGGCGTGTCTGTGAACACATTGACAAAGTCCACCGCGGATCCCTCGCTCAAAAAATAGAAGCATTGAAGCATCAGTCAAAAGTTCAATGTTGCAATCCGTTTTTTTGAGCATAGCGTCCCAGGACAAACCCAGGTGCCGTGTAATAAAAGGCAGGGTCCAGAGAGTACGTGGTCATACATACACTCCGGAACTTTTCGAAAACATCTGCAAGCAAACGAACGTCCGTGTCCATGTATAACCTTGCATATTCTCCCAAATTGGGGATGTTCAATTCCTGCCAGACATTAACGGCATGCTCATAATCTGTGATAGTTATGGTATCGCCAGTGAGAGTACTGGTAAAAGAAGTTATGTCGGGAAGCCTGGTTTCATTGAGTTTTGCCATACTATCAAGATACTCGTACGGGAAAACTCCTTTCCTCGTCGCAAGTTGAAACTTTTCCTCATCGGTAAATGCAGATCGAGTGATATGCATATCATTCCGAGGTAAAGTCTCAACCAGTTTCTGAAGCGAAGTTTGCATAAATCGTAGAGAGTCAAGGAAGCGGAGCGTAATTTTCGGCGTCATTCGTTTTGAAAAAGAAATGTACTTTTCAACACTTTCAGGCAGGATATTGACCTGATCATTCTTCATACCGAACTTAGCCAAGTGCTCAACGAGAAAATGAGCGTCATACCCGCTCAGATTATGAAAAAAGACGGGTATGTGTGTAGGTAACTGATACTTCAAGTTGCATGCATTGTGGGCTGCACCGCGGAACTTACCCGTAAGATGACAATGGTCTCTACGAGGAGTCTCCGCTTTTCTATCTAAGACCAGCCCGCAAATATGACAATTAACAGCCTTTTCATACAAGTCATCATTTTCCTTTGATTTGGTCATGGGAATATTGATGCTGTAGAGCTTGTGAACTTGCCAAGAAAGTTTTTCAAGCTCTGTGAGAAGCCAAACCGCCGGGTCGTTCCCTACATAAGACTGATAGCTATTAAGTTTACAATCATGTGCGCATACAACTTGGAACGCCGCCGCATAAGGTACGTGTTTTTGTGTGAAGGTTGTGTGTGAGGCTAAGGGGTTCCCTTCACAACGAGTAATAGGAGCCAGCAAGCATTCAAAATCGGCGTACACAACAAAAGGACAACGCTGCTGGTGGTGAGCATTTTTAAATTTAATGAAGTTATTTTCCTCAGTGGGCATAACAACACGTACCCGGTCCTTGCATGCACAATCTAATAGATGTGTTGCTAATAACTCTTGAGATGAAAAATAATTCAAACACCTTATACAAATATGTTGTTTATGATCATTTTTACTTAACTGGGAGGAAATGAGCCGGGACATGTCTTTGATCCAGACGTAGTGATAATTATCACGTTCGGAGAAGAGCAGCATGTTGACATGCAACTCTCGCTCACCTGCAAATTTTGAGAAATGGAGGGGGCCTACTACTGTATGCTTGTTCTGCTCATCTGACTTGCTTTTCTTCTCCAGGCCATAAACGTGGACCGATATTGCGGTATTCTGAGCCTCAAACTTAGGTATGTCCTGGATTCTTAAAGGGAACTCTATTCTGTCAAAGTTATACTGTCTCTTAATATCTTTGACTTTGTAACTGCTGGGACGCTCGGGATGATGTTTGTAATTGTAATTTCTCTCGCAAGCCAGGACTGACCATGCAAAACACGCATTATCATACTTATTTTGAACATTAATGCATGCTTGCTTTTTCTCAATATCTATAGGGAGTTTAATATAACTGGACCCTCCATTCATTGGATCATAGACATGTATATGGATGTCGAGGTGTGGTATACTGCTGAGCGCTTTAGCGGATCCACGTACTTCCATCTCGGAAAATCGGGCCATAATAGCGCTCAAGGTGGATTCTCGATACCACTCAGCAATCGATGTGCTCCGAGAAATAACGCCATTGTCACCCCATATATAATGCAGAGTAGCCGTCTCCGCGTTTAGGGGGGTGACTCAGTTCACAGCATAACACAGCACTGCATTTAAAGGCGTTAAATTCCGGATCTTCTAAGAGTTTGAGGAGCTCGGTCTCCAAGACGGGGAGGCACGCCTCCAAAAACCTTACAGGATCGCGATACCTCCCGCCTGGATTCTCAATTCTGGTGAAAGAGATTCGCCCCTCAAACGCTCTAGCACCTGCTGAGTATTCTAAGGGAGTCATTACGCCGTTATTCTGATCGAATTCGTTATCGATAGGACGGGGGAGAGAACTACCGCTAGCCATAAGGAAATTACTATTATTACTGTTGCTACAACTAGGAGTCCACCCGATAGATGAATGGGCTGGTGATGGGTGATCGTAATCATCATCATTTGCGGGGAGAGGTATACGTCTCGGAACGCATACCTTGCGTGGGCGGCGGCGGCGAGCTGCTGCTTCTAGAGGAGGAGGGGGTGACAGCCGGTTTGACGGGCCAGGCTGTGGCGACGGCGGACGGGCTGCGCAGCCAAACGGTTGCGACAGCGCTGGGGGAGGAGCTGGCACGTGTTCTGCATCCGTCTCCCGCGAAGCCCTTATAGGGGCTACGCAAGGCGCGGCGTGTCTTTGCGGTTCGGTGCGCCCGAGTCCCGCCCCCGCAACCACCGCTCTAGGAACACGGCCTACGCCGTGTGATATACCTGTAAGATAAATAAGGAAAAAAATTAATTTAGTGATTTATATTTAAAAGAGCGATAAATAATAACAATAAGAGTAGATAATGGCGGTTATGTGAAGGAATGTTAATGTTCAAAATTATTCACCTTCTCCGCTCTGACTCCATGGTTTGAGCAACTCATTGCCAAAATCAAGTAGATCCTCAAACCACTCAGGTAGGTTGATCTCCTCCTCAAACGGGTCAGGCAGGTTGGTCTCCTCCTCCTCTAAAGACTGAGTGTCCTGTGTGGCGGGCGCCGTTTGAACGCTACCGCCGCCTCCTTGAACGTTTTGGGTGGTTGAACCGAATGCTGAATTAGGCGCATCTACAAAGAAAAGACCGGCTTATGAGGACTAAATGTATACAATCAGGAAACGGGTATATATTAGATGAAATTAATTAAGTTTAAGAAGTATGATTGTATTATAAATGTACTTACATTCGAGCTGCGCTTGAGCCCTTTCCATCTCGATCTGGTTGTCTAGATCAGCCGTGATTTGCTGGAAGAAATCTGGAAAGATGGAGAAGACTGGATATAATATCGCATATGGAAAGGGAAGTGTGCTTTCAGTTAAGTGATAGAGAAATAAGCGGACCAGCAAATTTAAAAAAAAAAAAAAAAAAAAAAAAAAAAAAAAAAAAAAAAAAAAGGAACGAAATGAAATATTTACAAAGAGCACTGCACAACGAATATAACAGATACACAACACGTGGAAGCTCTATCTTTATAGCGGATACGGTAAATTAATTATAACACATACAACATGTGGAAAGTCATTCTTTACATAGAGATGTCCAAAACGGATATAAGACTTAACACATACACAAACATAGAATCCGTTAAAAGACTTAGTAAACTTTACAGAGAGAGATCGAAAACGGGTATAAAACGTAACATACAACACGTGGGTGAACAATATTTATAGAGAGCAGTACAAAACAAATGTAACAGTTAAAATAAAAGATTCAGACACCCAAGTTAGAGGTAAAAAAAAAAGCGTGGATAAGCAATTTTTATAGAGAGAGAGATTCAAAAGGGTAAAAAACGTAAGCCGGAACACACACAGAACAAGTGGAGGAGCGATCTTTATAGAGAGCATTATAAAAGATATGTAGCACTCATACACAGAGTTAAAGGGTGTAGATATCAGAATACTGAAAATGTACTTACCAGGGAATGGAACTTCGTCCACATGAGCACGTTTGCTGCTGCTGCTGTCACTAGGGGTTCGTGATCGTTTCATTTTTACACGTTTAATTACGAAGACGTGACAAGTATTGGATGAATGAAGTATACGAGCATTGTGAGAGTGAGGTAGGTCATGCATTGATTTATATAGGTCCTGCCTAGCGCGTGTATGTATGCGCGGGGTTGCGGCATAGAGAGAGATGGCGCTAACTCTCTCTCTATGTCACAATAAATAAAGACTAAGAGAGTCAACACGTGCCGGATACACTGCGTGCGACATTGTTGTTGTTGACTAACGATGCTTTGGAATGGACTCTCTCTATGTCACAACCCGCTACGGTAATAAAGACTAGAGAGGCAACACGTGCCGGATACATTGCGTGCGACCTTGTTGTTGTCGACTAACGATGCTTTGGAATGGTGACGGTGTTATGAAAACAGTTCATAATGACTCTGACGTCATGGCTGCCATCATGGATAACGGTATTTTGGAATGGGACCGGCCTTGTTACAATACTTGCACTCAGTCTTGTGATGCCAACTGAGGAGCTACTCGACCGAATAGTAGCGGATCCGGTCAAAGAAAACCATCATAACGACCGGGAGAGCTGTGTGCTGACCACATGCCCCTCCTATCCGCATCCTCACCGAGGATGACAGGGCGGTTGGATGGTCCCGATAGGCCACTTGTGGCCTGAAGACGGAGTGCTTTTTAAGTGGGATAGAGCAGTTTCATAGAAAAATAATACAGTACCATGAAAACTCTTTACCTCTGCTGGAAGCAGACCTACCTCTGTTTCAAGAATTGTTGTAACTCTTCACGGAAGGAACTGGTCTTCAATTTTGGACTGCAATGTAGTTTTCAACTTAAAAATACAATTAGCCACTTCAAATATAGTGACTGTCTGTCCTTCAACTTTTTTAACTGCTTCATGGAATGATGAAGCCTGACTGTGAACAAAGTATAGCCATACTTCAGACAAAGCGTCGTGAAAGAAGTTTAGAAGTAACAATGGACACTTTTTTCCAGATTGGAAGTATGATTTTAGTGGTTTAAACATTCTGATGACTCGCTCAACAGCAGGCAACACTACTAACCATCTTGCTGGAGCATAACCCAAAATCATCGCAAAACCTGTTTCAACAGAGCTGCAAAAGTCCTTCAGAGTATCAACTCTCACAGCATATGATTTGAAGTACAGAAATATTTTGGAAATTATCATTTCTATATCCACATGCAAAATATCAGTAGCTACGCAAACAGTATTATGCAGTATATGAGCAACACAACCAACCCCTATCAGTCTATGACCGAGTTCCACTTGTAGTTTAGTAAAAACATTATTCTGACCTTTTCTTTCAGCACCTCCAAAATTGAAGTTAGTGTTATCAGCACACAAAAAAATGGTTCAAATGGCTCTGAGCACTATGGAACTTAACTTCTGAGGTCATCAGTCCCCTAGAACTTAGAGCTACTTAAACCTAACTAGCCTAAGGACATCACACACATCCGTGCCCGAGGCAGGATTCGAACTCGTGACCGTAACAGTTGTGCGGTTCCAGACTGTAGCGCCTCGAACCGCCCGGCCACCCTGGCCGGCATCAGCACAGTCCAACAATTTTTTCTTCTAGGCTGTTTTTTCTGAGGCAGTCTGTTAAATAGCCACTCACAATAGTAGATGTTTCCCCAGGCAACGATTTTAATTGTAATAATCTTACTTTTACACCAGTTTTGCAATCAAAATATCTGATGAGGATAGGAAAGACCTTAATCTCTTTGTGGTTGGATGCATCAGTCAGAAGTGAAATAAATGTCACTTTTTCTAAATCACGTCGCAACATATCTAATGCATGAGGAGCTAACACATTCAAAATTATTGCCTCTGCTTTTGTACGTGCACAAGCAAATTTAGGCTCTAATGTCGCTTGAAGAAGGTGCGATGTACAGTCCATAGATCTGAAACTATGATTGTACTGAATTGTATGATACGCGAAAACGTCCTCCAGTTGCAACTAACCTCTCCTCCCGACCACAAAGTTTCTCTGATGTAAAAAATGACTTTAATGTTGCACTAGACGCTGCTGCAGAGACTGCTCTATTATGTTTGTCACTTTTTAAATGTAGTTGTATATCACCAAGTCCACCGTGACTTAGTGAGAAACTAGAAACACATGTGTTGCACCTCATTTTTCCTTTTGAGTCCGAAGAACTAATGTCACTGATGAATGAAAATTACTTCTGCTATTGTTCATTGAAGGAGCACTTGCGCTTCTTTGAACTCATTCTTGCGAAGAAGTATTATTATTATTATTGACGAGGAAAAACAACTAAACTTATCAAACGTAATATACCATAACACGACGTAACACAAAATTCAATCTGATATAATAGGGTGCACACAGATGACAAATGGTAGTATTCTAGAGACCAGCATACACAGCGTTGGCGACGCCAAAGTCAACGAGAGCGTATATTACTGTTCGTCTGTTCGAGTTACTTTGTATTTCGTCTGCATGTTTGCCATAAAAACTCCTTTGCCTCTTCCATGGCTATCAGAAAATATGCACATTTCTTCCTTATTCTGTTCGAGTTACAGTTAGAACCGTTTCGACCGCGCGAATGAGTTCGAGTGCGACTTTTTCCCAGTTGCCGTGGTCTCTGACTGCCCATTAGCTGTTCGAGCTGCGGCCAACACGTGTTTGCACAGTAGAAACAGTTTGATAACGATTTCGACAATTTGTCGTGCCCTCTTGTCAAACAATTTCCCACCATAACTAAAACTAATAATAAAATATACCGATACAGGTGAAATGAGTGTATAATTCGGGACAAACTGGATCATGATTGTTAATTTCGGGACAAACGGGTGTCCCGAATTACCTTTGAAAATATTCGGGACACACAAAAATCGGGACAGTCCCGAAAAAAGCGGGACGAATGGTCACCTTACAGAAGCTGGAAACCAGTGATGAAATTTTGATATTACTCTATTCCACTGAATGTCCCATGGAAACGAAACGTTCTGCCACTGCTGATTTTAAAGGTTGGCGCAGATGGGTGTGTCTTTCATGTTCTACACAGCGTTCCTGAACCGTTCGTGTCGTCTGACGCATACAGGGTGCCCCAGTGATAGTGACTGGGCCAAATATCTCACGAAATAAGCATCAAAAGAAAAAACTACAAACAACGAAACTCGTTTAGCTTGAAGGGGGAAACCAGATGGCCCTACGGTTAGCCCACTAGATGGCGCTGCCATAGGTCTAACGGATATCAACTGCGTTGTTTTTAATAGGAACCCCCCATTTTTTATTACATATTCGTGTAGTACGAAAAGAAATATGAATGTTTTAGTTGGACCACTTTTTTCACTTTGTGATAGATGGCGCTGTAATAAGTCACAAACGTATAAGTACGTGGTATCACCTAACATTCCGCCAGTGCGGATGGTATTTGCTTCGTGATACATTACCCGTGTTAAAATGGAGCGTTTACCAACAGCAGAAAAGGTCGATATCATGTTGATGTATGGCTATTGTGATCAAAATGCCTAACGGGTGTGTGTTATGTATGCTGTTCAGTATCCTGGACGACATATCCAAGCGTCCGGGAAGTTCACCGGATAGTTATGTTATTTAAGGAAACAGAAAGTGTTCAGTCACTTGTGAAACGTCAACCAAGACCTGCAACAAATGATGATGCTCAAGTAGGTGTTTTAGCTGCTGTCGCGGCTAATCCGCTCATCAGTAGCAGACTAAGTGCGCGATAATCGGGAATCTCAAAAACATCGGTGTTGAGAATGCTACAACAACATCGATTGCACCCGTACCATATTTCTATGCACCAGGAATTGCATGGCGATGACTTTGAACGTCGTGTACAGTTCTGCCACTGGGCACAAGAGAAATTATGGGACGATGACAGATTTTTTGCACGTGTTCTATTTAGCGACGAAGCGTCATTCACCAACAATGGTAACGTAAAACGGCATAATATGCACTATTTGGCAACGGAAAATCCACAATGGCTGCGACAAGTAGAACATCAGCGAGCTTGGCGGGTTAATGTATGGTGCGGCATTATGGGAGGAAGGATAATTGGCCCCCAATTTATCGGTGGCAATCTAAATGGTGCAATGTACGCTGATTTCCTACGTAATGTTCTACTGATGTTACTACAAGATGTTTCACTGCATGATAGAATTGCGATGTACTTCCAATATGATGGATGTCCGGCACATAGCTCGTGTGCGGTTGAAGCGTTATTGAATAGCATATTTCATGACAGGTGGATTGGTCATCGAAGCACCATACCATGGCCCGCACGTTCACCGGATCTGACGTCCCCGGATTTCTTTCCGTGGGGAAAGTTGAAGAATATTTGCTATTGTGATCCACCGACAACGCCTGACAACATGCGTTAGCGCATTGTCAATGCATGTGCGAACATTACGGAAGGCGAACTACTCGCTGTTGAGAGGAATGTCGTTACATGTATTGCCAAATGCATTGAGGCTGACGGACATCATTTTGAGCATTTATTGCATTAATGTGGTATTTACAAGTAATCACGCTGTAATAGCATGCGTTCTCAGAAACGATAAGTTCACAAAGGTACGTGTATCACATTGGAACAACCAAAATAAAATGTTCAAACATACCATGTTCTGTATTTTAATTTAAGAAAACCTACCTGTGACCAACTGTTCGTCTAAAATTGTGAGCCATATGTTTGTGACTATTACAGCGCCATCTAGCACAAAGCGAAAAAAGTAGTCCAACTAAAACATTCATATTTCTTTATGTACTACATGAATATGTAATAAAAATGGGGTTCCTATTTTAAAAAAACCACCAGTTGATATCTGTTTGACCTATGGCAGCGCTGTCTAGCGGGCCAACCATAGCACCATCTGGTTTCCCCCTTCAAGTTAGACAAATTTCGTTCTTTGTAGTTTTTTCGTTTGACGCTTATTTCGTGAGATATTTGGCCCGGTCACGACCAATGGACCACCCTGTATATGCAGAGCCACATTCACAGGAAATTTTATAAACACCCACCTTCCTCAATTGTTAATCATCTTTAACAGATCCGATTAAGACCTTGCTCTTTGCTGGTGGACGGAAGATGACATTAATATCATTCTTCCTAAACAATCTGTCTATTTTAGAAGACACATTCTCGGCATATGAAAGGAACACAATTGATTTGTAGACATCATCAGTCTCCTCAGAGCACTGCTTCTTGTTATTATAATTGTGCATGGACTTCCATATTTGACGCGAAGTATAACCATTTTCTTCAAAAACCTTCTCCAGGCATAATTCTTCATGAAGGCTATCAGCATCCGATATTACATGCACACGATGAATACAATGTTACCGGCAGTTTGTGCGGGGTGATGGCAGCTGGACGCCTGAAGATATAGATCTGTATGTGTGGGTTTCCTGTAGAGCGAATGTCCCCAAGACCCATCATTCTTACAGTGTACTAACACATCTAAAAAGGGTAAAGTCCCATCTTTATCAGTCTGTATAATAAACTTGATATTCTCATATAAAGAGTTAAAATGACAAAGGAATTTTTCCAGTTCTTGTCTGCCATGAGGCAATACAACGAAAGTGTCATCAACATAATGCCAGAAAACCATAGGCTTTAAGATGGCAGACTCAAAAGCTTTCTCCTCCGAAAGTCTTCCACAAAAAGGTTGGCCACGACAGGGGACAAGGGACTCCCCATGGCGAGATAGTCAGTTTGTTCAAAAAATTCTTTATTAAATCAAAAATAAGTTGAGGAGAGAGTATGTTCAAACAAAGCCGTCAAATCATCACTGAACAAGTCACCAATAAGATGTAGCGAGTCAAATAAAGGAACTTTGGTAAAAAGCGAGATCACATCAAAGCCAGCTAGTAAATCCAAGCTGCTCAGCTTAATAGTCTTCAAACGATTGACAAGATCTTTGGAATTACATATGCGGTGGCAGCACTTACCCACATATGGTTTGAGTAAGCAAGCCAGATGTTTTGCAGTCGAGTAAGTAGAAGCAACAATATTACTCACTATCAATCATAGTGGAACACCATCCTTTTGAATCTTGGGCAGCCCATACAATCGTGGTGGAACAGCACTGTGAGGTCCCAGCCTCTTGATAACTTGTTCAGGTAAAGAACTATTGTTTAAAAGATTATGTCATTTGTAAACATACGCACAGCTACATAAGCACTGCCCAAGGGTAGAATACTGCACTATACTGGACTGAGACATTTCAGTTGAAAGTAAAGCACCAATAAAGACACATTATTGACATGCTGGAATGATCATCCACCACACTAGCAAAGACAGTCACGACCAGTGATCAGGTCTGCATTGTCATGTTGCGCGCAGAGCACTTGTTAATAAGGGAAGTTGCTCGACATGTGCACTGGAATCAAAGTGATGCAGTGCAGGCATGGAATAGGTTCCAATTGATAGGCAGTGTTAACGAGTTCAATCACTCAGGCCATCAACATCTGACAGGTGCACAGGATGTTGGATATCTTCAACTTTTATGTAAAAAGAACCATGGACTGGGTGCTCCAAACCTGAATTTGCCAATAGCAGAGGCTACAGGACGTCCTGTAACATTTAACTGTTTTGAGACGGCTGCATGAAGCAAATCTCCATTTCTCAAAGCCATGGTGAGCACCACGTCATACATCTCAACACCATGAGCTCCTTTACAGATGGGCAAGAAATCATGCAGAATGGACACCTAAGGACTGGCGTCAGGTGGTGTGAATGGGTGAAACTCTGATCCATTTGCACCTTGATAATCACAGACAACATGTCTAGTGACAACACCCGGTAATATCTAATAGATCCAACAATGTGTACCACATATGCAACCAGTTTGTGGTGAGTGGTGATGTAGGAGGAGGGGGCGTTACATGGGGCCACTGTACATCTCTTGTGGTTGTTGAGGGCAATCTCACTGCTCTAATGTACAGGGACGCGAGTCTGCAACCACAAGTGGTACCACATCACCAACATTTTGGTGACAATCTCATCTAGATGGTTGATAATTTGCATGTTCACTGTGCTGTCCTCATGAACACATTGCCTCAGCATGCTAGGATCGCCAGAATGAAGTTGCCTGCCTGTTCCAGGGCCATGAACCCACTCAAACATGTGTGGGATTGATGGAAATGCGCTGCTTTTGGACATCGACAATGACCACTTACCTAACGCAACTTATGCAAATTACCTTTGAAGAGTGGGACAATTTGGATGATAATGATTATTATTATTATTATTATTATTATTATTATTGGTTTGTGGGCACTCAACTGCATGGTCATCAGTGCCCGTACACTTTCCAAATCTGAACACAGCCCAATATTGCCACTTTTCATGAATGATGGTGGACTGATGAGGAAAACACAAACACCCAGCCCTGGGCAGAGAAAATCCCCAACCCGGCCGGGAATTGAACCCAGGACCCCATGATCCAGAGATAGCAATGCTAGCCACTATATCATGAGCTGCGGACGACAATTTGGATATGCGACTGTTTGCATCAAGACAAGTAACTACGAGGACAGTGCGATGACATCTACAGCAACACGCAAAGTCAGTGCAGTGATCATTCTAGCAGGCTTCCTCAATGTAGCAGCACAAAGAGGCATGTTGACAGTGAGGCAACCTGTGGCAATGCCTGACATAGTAGCACAATGTTGTCTTTCCAGACAAGTCCAAATTCAGGATACAGCAGCATGATGAAGTATCCACATATGCAGGCTCCAAGGAAAACATAAACTGCCAGATTGCACTCATAATCACCATCATCACGTTCAGCACTTGAAATGATGAATGAGGTGAAACTGGATACACAACATGGTCGTCTGGTTTGTGTAGCCATTAATTTGGATAGTGTCCAATACATTTCTAAATTTTTAGGCTGATAATTGTCCTCTATCTTGACTATTTCTGTGACATCTTTCAACAAAATAACGCAAGACCACACATTGCCCATGCTGTCCTGGCTTGGTACAGAGGGTGTTCAACAGGAGCCCTGGCCAACGTGTTCACCAGATCTGTAGTCCACCGAAAATGTCAGCAACTATGTTTGATGGAGTGAAGCAACATGCAATGGCATACCTTTATCTGGCAGTTTGACTCAGTGTCCAGCCAGGTTAAAGATAGCAGCTCTGTGTAACCAATTTTTGTACCCTCTGTGACCCCAAATCACCTAAAATTTTGATCTTACATTCTTCTACTAAACTGTATATGCATAATAAGTAAAATTTTGTTATTTGCTATCTTTCCAGGTGTTGCGATTTTAGTGGCCGGCAGTCTACAGTCAGAACAAGGGGCTGGTGAAGATGAAAGGAAAAACGTGAAAATCATTTTATTGGCAGGGAATGCAATGACAACTTTTTCTTGTCATTATAACTGACTGCTAATTACCAGAACTGCCCAGATACTTATTCCCCTTTGTCTCGTTAACATTCTCTATTGTAAGTGCCAGTGTTTGTACATACACTAGACTCTAGCTAACTCGGCCATTCCTGATACAAATGGGTGCCAGATTAGCAGAAGTGCCAGATCATTGTGTAGTAACACTGTTCACGTTACGTCGCACTTCACTTAGCGTAGACCGGGACTGTGTCCTAGGCATGCCCGATGTTGACTGACTGCGCACGGCCTGTCCTGCCGGAGTTGTTGTTGTTGTTCTTGTTGTTACGCCGGCAGAGGTCGCGTCCGAATTCTCGCGTGCCCTCTGGTGGACGGGACTCTACTGGCGGCGACTACCGTTCGTGACGCGCCGTGCCAATGTGCGCCTCCCGCGATCTTTCTGGTGGCTACTACACTCCTCCTCCTTCGGGGGGTGAAGCCACTGTGATCCACTGCGTCGGAAGGTGGAGCGTCGGGCAGGAGCGATGACCTCCACATCCATTGGATGGCCGGAGTCGAGGGGATCTGCCAACCCTTGAGCCGGAACCTTCGAATACGGCTGGAAGTGACCCACACGAAGAGGCCCCCGTCGTCCCACAACCGGAGCCCGGGACAGCACAGGCGACAAGCTGTCGAAGTCTGGATCCTGTTCCACCTCAGGAGGGGCAAGACCTAGTGGCGGGGACGAAGGGGAAGGGACGACCACAGGGGAACTAGCCCCCTGCGAAACCGGGCCGGCTAGGGGGGCCGGCTCTCGCTGGGGCATCTCGAATGACGGCGATGCCGGTGCGGGAGCCACTGGAGGCTGCCAAGGCTGAGAACCATTGCAGTGTGGCAGAGTCACAGCGGGGAGAGGAGGTAACGTCCCCTGTGAAACCAATACAGGTGCCGGCAATGGGGAAGCCGGTGTCCGAGAGGTCGGAGGGTGGGTGCCCGAACGTGGACGGAGCTGATTCTGGTGACGACGTACCACCCGGTCCCCCGCCTGCAAGGTATAGAGCCGGCGGCCATGGCGGTGCAGGACCACCGCCGGTATCCAATGTGGATTGCGACCAAACCCACGGGCCCAGACTGACATACCCAGTGGAAAGCCAGGTACTCCGTTTTGTGAAGACTGGCGAGGACCAGGCTGGAGGAGGTGCAGCAGAGTCCTAGGTTGACGCCCATGGAGGAGCTCTGCGGGGCTGCGGTCTCCCATTGGTGTGGTCCGGTATGCCGTCAAGAAAAACGTCAATGCTTCCTCTGCAGGAAATTCGTGCACATACTTTTTCATCTGTGTCTTAAAGGTGCGCACCATGCGCTCAGCTTCCCCATTCGATTGTGGATGGAAGGGGGGAGAGCAAACGTGCCGAATACCGAAGCGCCTACAAAAATCCTGGAAGGTCTGCGAAAGAAACTGCGGTCCATTGTCCGAGACCAGGGTGATTGGCAGACCTTCCACAGAAAAGATTTTTGCTAGTGCCTGGATTGCAACTTCTGAAGTTGTTGAGGAGCAGCGAACCACATATGGGAATCGGGAATAAGCATCAATGACAATGAGCCAAAAGCCATTGAGAAACGGGCCCGCAAAATCGATGTGAACACGTTCCCATGCCTGGGTTGCCGGCGGCCATGAAGAGAACGCTGCCCTGGGAGATGCTTGTTGGCTCGCACACTGGGAACAGGCGGCCACCAAGTGCTCAATTTCTCTGTCAATACCGGGCCAGTACACATGTCTGCGAGCCAAGGTTTTAGTACGGGAAACACCCCAGTGCCCCGCATGTAATAACTTGAGGACCTCCCTTCGTAAACTTGCAGGAACAACCACGCGAGGAGCTGTATCATCGGTAGCCAGAAGGAGAACTCCTTCCAAGACTGAGAGACGGTCTCGTAGAAGAAAATAATTACGAAGAGGGTCCGAGGCCCGGCCCGGAGGGCGGGACGACCACCCCTGCTGAATGAGGCGAACTACTTGCCGGAGAACCGGGTCAGCCGCCGTTTCCCTGGCGACTCGAGAACTAGTGATCGGGAAGCCATCAACCGCTTGGCGGGACGCCACATCCAAATGAAAACACATAATCTCCTCTCGATCAAATGTAGGGTCCGGGCCCACCGGAAGTCGGGAAAGAGCGTCGGCGTTGGCATGCTGGCCTGTAGGGCGAAAACGAATGTCATAATGGTACTTAGAGAGGAACAAGGCCCAGCGCTGGAGTCTGTGGGCTGCCCTATCCGGAATCTGAGAGGCGGGGCCAAATAACGATATTAACGGCTTATGGTCAGTGATTAACTGAAACTTCGTGCCATACAAGAAAGGGTGAAACCTGGTAACAGCGTAGACAATGGCCAAAGCCTCTTTTTCCACCTGGGAGTAATGGGCCTGAGCGGGACTAAGCGTTTTCGACGCAAACGCCAGTGGTTGCTCGGAACCATCTGCGTTGCGATGGGCCAGGACCGCCCCCCACCCTATACTGCGAAGCATCCGTAGCCAGGACCAACGGCTTATGGGGATCAAAAGTAGCCAAACAAGGGGCTGACGTGAGGAGGCCCTTCAACGAGGTGAACGCTCGCTCGCATGCAGGCGACCAATCAAAAGGAACACCCTTGTGCAGAAGGCAGTACAGGGGGTGGGCTATAGTGGAAGCCCTGGGAATGAACCGGTGGTAATAGGCTATCTTGCCTAAAAAAGCTTGTAACTCCTTCAGCGAAGTGGGCTGAGGAAGGTTGACGATACCTTGGACCAAACTTCCTAGTGGCTGGATGCCGTGCCGAGATATGGTGTAGCCCACATACTCAATGGACGGTTGGAAGGTTGACTTATGCAGGTTGCAACGCAAGCCCACAGACCTGAATTTGAGAAAGAGGGTGCGAAGGTTGTGCAAGTGGTCCGTCGTGCTGCGGCCCGTGACAATGATGTCATCCAGGTAATTAATACAATGAGGGATTGTCAACGTGACATGCTCAAGATAACGCTGGAATATCGCCGGGGCACTGGATATCCCAAAAGCCAACCGCTGGTATTGGTAAAGGCCAAACGGGGTGTTGACGACTGCCAGCCGTTTGGAGTCCTCATCAAGTGGTATCTGATGATAAGCCTCTGACAGATCAATTTTCGAAAAATAGTGGCCTCCCGCCACGGCGGAGAACAATTCATCAGCACGAGGCAAAGGATAGGTGTCCACCACCAATTGGGAATTAATGGTGGCCTTAAAATCGCCACAAAGACGTAATTTTCCCGAGGGCTTCTTGACAATAACGAGGGGCGAAGCCCACTCACTGGAAGAAATGGGAAGAACGACCCCCAGGGCTGTCAGCCGGTCGAGCTCTTCCTTTACCTGAGGGCGGAGAGCCAAGGGGATCTGCCTCGCGCGTAGCAAACGCGGGCGAGCAGACGCCTTCAACGTTAAGTGAGCTTCAAAATCTGAAACACGCCCCAGGCCCTCCTCAAAAATATCTGGAAAGTCTGAGATCAAAGATTCCAATGAGTGATAGGGAACGTCTTCGGAGACCAACTGTATGGTGTCAGCGATAGAA
This sequence comes from Schistocerca cancellata, assembly GCF_023864275.1. Classification (NCBI taxonomy): domain Eukaryota; kingdom Metazoa; phylum Arthropoda; class Insecta; order Orthoptera; family Acrididae; genus Schistocerca; species Schistocerca cancellata. The sequence continues at coordinate 548,972,742 of NC_064631.1, forward strand.
AAACCGAAAGCTTGAAAGGCATCCAGGCCAAAAAGGTTAGCGGAGCTCGCATCACTGACAACAATAAAAGTAATAGGCCGAGTGACTGATTTGTAAGTCACATCGGTAGTGAATTGACCCAGGAGGGGAATGAACTGTTTACCATAACCGCGTAGACGCCGGTAAACTGGCGCCAACGGGGGCGATCCAAGGTCGGAATACGTTTGTGCATTCAACAACGAAACTGCCGCGCCCGTATCTACCTGCAGTTGTAACCGGCGCGACCGAACCGACACCTCGATAAAGAGTTTGCGTGCCGATGCGTCGGGAGTCTGGCCCGATGAAACTTCCTGAACGTCAACGTCCATGTCCTCTGTACTTGCTTCCTTCGATTCCTTTGAGGCTGAGCGGCAAACTTTAGCAATGTGACCGTTTTTATGACATTTGCGACAAACGGCCCAACGCTGGGGGCACTTTGACCGATCGTGATGTATATAGCACGACGCACAGGACGGCAACAGGGGCCGGCGGGCGGAATTCTGTTTACGCGCGTGCGGGAGCGGCCGTAACGGCCGGATTGTACCGCTCGCACGTCGTCCACTCCGGACACAGTGGACGCGGCCGCGCCGCCCTGAACCTCCGCGACGTCGCACCACGCCTCCAGCTGTTGACCTGCTGCGTGAGAGACTTCATACGATTGAGCAATGGACAGGACTTCCTCGAGGGAAGGGTCTTCTAACTGCAGGGCCCGTTGCCGGACCTCCCGATCAGGGGCCGAACGAACAATGACGTCGCGGACCATAACATGGGCATACGACTCCCGCGACTGCTCCGTGACAAAATGACACTTGCGACTAAGACCGTGCAGGGTAGCGGCCCACGCCCGGTAAGACTGATGGGGCTGTTTCTTGCATTGATAGAACTCGACCCTAGCCGCCACAACATGCGTGCGGCGGCGATAATATGAAGACAGCAATGAACACAATGCGTCAAACGACAAGGACGAGGGTTCCTGCAACGGCGCTAGCTGCCGCAAAACTTGATACAGCGAGGGAGATATCCAAGACAAGAAGAGAGCACGACATACCTCCGCATCGGCAACATGAAACGCCTGGAAATGCTGCCGAAGGCGATGTTCATATGCGTCCCAATCCTCTGCCGTCTCGTCATACGGGGGAAAGGGAGGAGGGAACTGCGCCGGAGCAGACGGCGCGGAGAGCAACGCCGGAAGCACTTGTTTCATGGTGGCCATGAGCTCCGTCTGCTGCGCAACCAAAACCCGCACCAAATCCTCCATGCCGTGGAGAAACTGCGAAACCGGAACAACGACGCAACACGCGAAAGAACGACCCTACTCGTCGCCAATTGTGTAGTAACACTGTTCACGTTACGTCGCACTTCACTTAGCGTAGACCGGGACTGTGTCCTAGGCATGCCCGATGTTGACTGACTGCGCACGGCCTGTCCTGCCGGAGTTGTTGTTGTTGTTCTTGTTGTTACGCCGGCAGAGGTCACGTCCGAATTCTCGCGTGCCCTCTGGTGGACGGGACTCTACTGGCAGCGACTACCGTTCGTGACGCGCCGTGCCAATGTGCGCCTCCCGCGATCTTTCTGGTGGCTACTACACATTGAGTGTCTGAAATTTATTTTATTCATTTATTTTATTTATTTTGAAAACATAGGGGATATAGTGTACTGTATTTTATCAAACCGAAGGATACAATTTTAAAACATAGAGGATATACTTTATTAAATCCAAAAATACATTAATTTTCAAAGACACCTTAGTCCTTGAGTGTGCAATATACTGTACATAATTATACAGTCTTATCATACACTATGAAACATGTCCCTAATTTTTAACTGTCGCAATGATGATACGCGATGGTGGCATGCTTTATCACGCAACCGCTTTACAAGCATTACATCGGTACTGCATGTACCTGGTTGTTGCATAATGTACTCCAGTAACAGCTCGGCAGGTTCAGCACCAGCAATGTGAGAAAGCTTCACGCTCTCTCCTCCTGTGTCCTCTTCTTCATCGCTTTCATCATTACTTTCTCGCACGCTTTTGATTATTTCTTCATCTGTTACACATCATCATTGTCAATTTCATCTCATCCTGGAAGGTTGTGGAACATGTCAGTGCACAAAGTAATTGGTAATTCCAAATTGATTGGCTTATCACTGTAACTCACTGCTGGATCCAACTCGGGATCAATGGATGCCCACAAATTTCTCCAGCTCTTCATTATGGTAGCGCTCTCCACTTTATCCCATACTTCATATGCTTGGAAAACAACATCACGTATGTTAATTGCTTTCCACGCCTCCATCATAGTTTCGACAGAATCTTTTTCACTTTCGTTAAGCAATGAGACGAGAAGTGAATGTCGCAAAGGGCGTTTAATTGATTCCAAAATTCTCTGGTCCATGGGCTGAATTAGGGCTGTTACATTGGATGGAAGAATCAGTACTTGTACCTGTATACCATTGGACTTTAGAGAAACGCCTGAAGAATGACTAGGAGCATTGTCAATTAAAAGAATAGCTTTCAGTGGAAGCTTTTCCTTCTTTAGTTCTTTTCTCACTTCTGGTACTCATGGAACCATTCTGGTACTCATGGAACCACCGAGAGAATATCTGTCTGTCCATCCACGCTTTCTTCTGAGTGCAATACTGCACTGATAGAGTATTTATGTCAGTGTGTTGAAAACAAGGTGGATGTTGGGATTTTCCAATCACCATATGTGGTAGTTTTTGACTCCTATTTGCATTACAACACGCCATTAATGTTATGCACCGTTTCTATTGCTTGTAACCACAAGCTTCCTTCTTGTTCTTGGCAGCTAATGTTTTGAAGGAAGCATCTTGTAAAACAGTCCTGTTTCATCAGCAGTTAAATCTTCTTCCTCTATTATCTTCCGTATCTTGCTTACAAACTCATCAGCATCCTTATCATTAGTTGAGCGACTTTCCCCGGTGACTGTCAGCTGTCGAATGCCATGTCGTTTTTTCCAGTTTGATAGCCAACCTTCGCTCGCTGCAAACAAGTTACTACCACCAAGTTGTTTGTTAAATACAGCTGCTTTTTCCTTTATAATCGGGCCACTGACTGGAATTCCTTTACTGCGTTGCTGTATGAACCATCTATAAACAGCTATGTTCAGTTCTTCAATCTCACTCTTTCACATAACTTTCCATTTTCCCAACTCACTATCCATTTGTGTTGAGTACTGTCTAATAACATCATCTTTCTTTTTGATGTCATAAATAGTTTCTCGTCCAACACTGAACTCGGCAGCAATCACTTTCTGCAAAGAACCTCGATTTAACTTACCTGAAATTTCGAGCTTCTGCTTAAGGTCTAGCATAACATGTTTCCTTTTGGAAGACATGATTCCGAACTGTAAAGAAACCTACAATTTCAAATACAGCACATAAAGCATTGTTTAACTAAGCATTGTTGTGCACAATAATTCATTGTGCACGTGCTTTTGGATATGCACCACATTACCGAGAGGCAGGACTACTGAGGGCCAGAGTAGCGAGAGTCTAGTGTACTTGTATACATAGATGAATGACTTCTCCAAATGTAAAGACATGGGAAAATGTTGTCTTGCACACTTATTTGCTTCTACAGAGTTCTATACTTAAGTATCATCAGGGACTGTCATCAATCAATGTAGCGCCACAGAAAACTATGGTTTAAACACAAATATTGGTCATTTTTTATTATTTTTACAAATCATCTATACTTTCAAATCATTCCTAGTGGTGCTAGGGGTATCTGACTCCAACAACAATTTTTCCTAGGTGCTAAGCCACAGTTTACAAATTTTGACTGAAATTTCTCCCAGACCTTATGTTACTCCATCCCATAGAATTCTAATGGTGTCCTAGACCATCAGCACTTTTTTTCCAGACAGTAAGATACAACCACACCAATTGCCTGAAATTGCTCATCACTTCCCTCTTACTACTATAATCCCCCTCCCATAGTAAATGTCACTAGAACTGACATCAATCAGCCTAATGATCCAAAAAGCTGTAGATTCAACAGTAACATTATTTGGTTTTTACTGTTGCACCCTCCACACCCATAATCTACACTTTAAGGCCCCTGAGCTGACTTACAACTAAATTTTCCCCTCCACCTCTCACCCCCTCCCTTTCTTCCATATAGTAAGTCATACATGTACATGGTGATAATTTTGATCTTCGAAAATGGTGACCTCAAACTCTTATCTTCTAAGACAAACAAATAACTTTTCTGTTGCTGTTTTGCATCATCAATGTATGTACTGCAGTATAAATGTCCAGCTGAGCACAAACATAAAATTATAATATGGTTATTTTCTTGCTTGGAAAATCTATATTATTTTCTTGCTTGGAAAATCTATATTATTTTCTTGCTTGGAAAATCTATATTATTTTCAAGTGTTGCTAAATTGTTTACATAATATAACAAATTATGAGACAGAATTCTCGCCATTACTTACCTTCAGAAGGTGAAATATTTACTATTTTTGATAGAGACATATACAATAAATGTGATGACACTATCCTAGCTTTTGGAACTGTTAGTCCAACCTTAGTGATGACAGAAGGATATTTTGGGGATGTAAAAAATGAAGGGTAGATCAATCAGACCCCAGGATGATATAGATCCATCTGTAGAGTGGGCAAAAATACACAACTGAACATATGAGGTCTGTTTAAAAAAATTCTGGAAAATTCATAATGTCATGCCAATGGTGTGTTGAAGTGAAAAGCAGTTGGCATCCCTGTGCACGGCTGTGTTTAATGTGTAACTGACAGAAGTTTCATTGTTGTATATCTGTTAGTCAGGGTTCAGTGCTGTATTGAGTAGAATGTTGTGTCGCACAGTTTGCGAATTTCGAGATGGCAGAGTTAGAGGAGCAACGCGTCTGCATTAAATTTTGCGTGAAACTCAAGAAAACGTTTACAGAGACTTACCAAATGATGCAGAAAGCCTACAGTGATGAGTGTTTAAGCCATAATCAGTGTTACAAATGGTTCACACAGTTTAAAAATGGCCAGATGGAAGTTAAAGATGACCCTCCTTCAGGACGTTTATCGACTACGCTCATGTCAGGAACGTCAATGAAATTGTGCCTGTCAATTGAAGACTGGCTGTCCGAGAGCGTGCAGAAGAATGTAACATTTCAGTTGGATCATGTCATGAAATCCTGACACAGCATCTTGGAACGCGTCGTGTTGCTGCCAAGTTCATCCCACGGCTCACGAGTCCCACGGCTCACGAGTCAAGACCAGAAAGACCTTCACCTCACAATCTATGAAGAACTTTTGGATCACACAGATGAGAACAAGACGTTCCTTAAGAGAAGTCATAACTAGTGATGAGATGTGGGTCTATGTTTATGATGCTGAGACCCAGGTTCACTCTTTACAATGGGTTGGGAAAGTTTCTCCAAGACAAAAAAAAAAAGCTCGTCAGGTCAGGTCAAATGTCAAAGCAATGCTGATAATTTTCTTTGGCTTTGAAGGATTAGTTCATCATGAATTATTGCCACAGGGACAAACAGTTAATAAATGGTACTGTCAGGACATGTGATGCCTGTGAGAAAATGTGAGAAGGAAACAGCTTGAAATGTGGCAAGACAATTCATGGCACTTGCATCATGAAAATACACCTGCACATTCATCCCTTTTGGTGCATGAACAACTGCACAAAAAACGACATCACTCTGTTGCCTCATCCTCCATTCCCTCCAGACCTGATCCCTGAGGACTTTTTTTTATTTACAATTTTGAAAACAATGTTGAAAGGACACATACTTGCAATGATAGACGAGATAAAAGAAAACTCTCAGACAGCACTTTGCACAATCCAGCAAGAGGCATACCTAGACTGCTTCCAGAAGAGGAAAAAGCATTGGGAACAATGTATCAATTCACGAGGTTCAAAGGAGACCATGCACAATAAGTAAAAGGTAAGTGTAGAATAATTTTTTTGGACAAAGTTCCAGAATTTTCTGAACAGACTTCACATGTAATTCATTGTAAGAGTGTAACTGTGTTCAAATGAGATATCCTAGGCTGTCTATCAAAATGCAGGAGGGAAGGGGTCAGGAGAGTTAATAGACACAACCTTTAGATATGTGGTCACTGAATATTGCTGCAAATAATTTGGTGGTCTGTCAACAAATGAATCAGTGTAGTGACTAGTCATGCACGTCTTATCAATTGCAGTAGAAAGTTCACTATATATTACATTGAAAGGTATTGCTCAACGGTGATATGCTCTTAGTATTTTGAGACAATCTGTTCTTGCATCAGAATAGCAATATAAGTAAAACCTACCAAACATTCATCAGTAATGCATCCATGTTTTTTAAACCATCATTTGTCAAAAAGGTGTTAGCATCTGATCAAACTAACAAAAACAGAAGTACTTAAAGGGTAATGGTTTTATAACTAAAAAAATTGTCCTCAGTTTGAAGATTGCCTTTAATATTACAGTCTACAACGCAAAACTAGGGGAAACTGTGACTCATTAAATTGCTTTAGACATTGGAGGCTCTAAAGATTAATGTGGAATTCATAACACAGTCAAAAATTGCATATTTCATATACACAATGCTTTGCTAGGAGTAACAGTAATTTAAACGCAAAAACCCAAATTTACATTTGAAGCTTATTTCAACTCTTCTTGACCGCTTGTGAATTAGCAAACATTCTAGACTGAAGAGGTTTACTAAAATTGTATTATCTGAGACATGCCAATGGAAAGAAGTGGACCTTGCAGTTCAAACATCAACCAAAGTGGTAGAGACTACTTCACTATAATACCCTTAAAGATTCTAGCCTACCAGCAAAAATACACCAAATAAATCAGTACTTGCTTTTCTATCACAAAAGTAAATGACACAGACAACAATGGGAAATCTAGGATGGAAGATAATATGCATGAGGTAATAGATTACATCTCAACAAATAGATGTGGTGCTTAGTAGCCAACAAGCACATAAAAAAAGGAAAATAAGTGCTTCACTACTGGATGAAGTCCTAACAATCTCAACACTGCCACCATTCACTTCTGACACAGCTCCCTGAATGATGTAGCACCACTGACAGAATGTGTGTGAGTGTGTGTGTGTGTGTGTGTGTGTGTGTGTGTGTGTGTGTGTGTGTGTGTGTGTGTGTGAGAGAGAGAGAGAGAGAGAGAGAGAGAGAGAGAATCTCAACTACTGAAACATATAAAAGTTACGATTAATTATCCAACAGTGGAAAGGCATCTGGAGTAGATGAGATACCTGGAAAATTTTACAAAGATGACGCGAAAGAAATAGCTCCACTTTTAATAGCTGTTTATCATGAGTTGCTGGACCAACAAAAGGCACTAAACGATTGGAAGGAAGTGCAGGTCTGAAGAAGGGTGATTAGACAGATGTACCTAATTACAGGGCTTTTGATTAATGTCAATGCTCACACACTTCAGAAAACAAAAATCTCCTCTATAAAAATGATACGGATGCCATAAAAAATATCTTGCAAAACTCAAATCACTCTGTTTGTCCCCTTAATGTAGAACACCATAACAATGGCATCCAGCTTGCTGTGTTCCTTGACTTGATACAACTTCACACCGAAGTTTCATGAACAAAATACAAACTCACTGAATGTCAAGCCAGACCTGAGACTGGACTCTTGACTTTCTTACAGGCAGGACACATCATTCTTCATAGGACAAAATCGACAGACATAAAGATAATTTTTATGATAGCCCAGAGGACTGTTCTAGAGCTGTTACTGTTTACAATAAACAAGAATGATCTAGTGGATAACATAAGAATCTCGATGAGACTGCTTGCAGAAATTCTGTTGTCTATAGGAATATTGTAATGTCAACACCATTGGAGAATTGCAGATAACCTTTAGAAGATTAACGATTGTTGAAGGAACTATCAGTTGACACTGAATGTAAATACATGCAATGAATTGTGTAACAATACGCAAAGAGCTCTATTAATGTTCAATTATTGGTGATAACTGGAGACAGTACCACCCATAAAATACCTAGGCTTAGCTTTCCAGAATGACCACATAAAAAGCAGATTCACTGGATGAATCTCATAGAAATGTAATTCAACCACATGAGAGGTGCTTACAAAACAGTAGTTGCCAAAGTCATGAGTGCTGTTTGTGGTGTCACCGCCAGACACCACACTTGCTAGGTGGTAGCTTTAAATCGGCCGCGGTCCATTAGTACATGTCGGACCCGCGTGTCGCCACTGTCAGTGATCGCAGACCGAGCGCCACCACACGGCAGGTCTAGAGAGACGGACTAGAACTCGTCCCCAGTTGTACGACGACGTTGCTAGCGACTACACTGATGAAGCCTTTCTCTCATTTGTCGAGAGATAGATAGAATAGCCTTCAGCTAAGTCCATGGCTACGACCTAGCAAGGCGCCATTAACCATATCTAGAGAGAGTCTCACTTGTATCATCAAGAATGCTGTATACAAAGGATGGATTAAAGTTAAGTATTACAGAAGCTACGTACTTTTCTTTATAGCATTCATTACGTATCCTGTTTCAGACCTCAGCAAGCCTGCTTGAATTTAACGCGTGCATTTCGGCTACTTCCGAGTGGCGTGGCTGTCTTGATACGCCGCCACAACACTGTTCATCAGTCAAGTGCCCTTGGGAGATCAGATTAGAGTGTGTGTGTGTGTGTGTGTGTGTGTGTGTGTGTGTGTGTGTATATACACGAGAGAGAGAGAGAGAGAGAGAGAGAGAGAGAGAGAGAGGAGTTAGTCCAATACAGATCAGCACAGTTCGTCATGAGTTTGTTTACAATCAGAATGTTAAGGAGATACTAAATAAACTCTAGTGGCAGATACAAAAAGAAAGGCATTTTTGCACATTACTGTTCCAATTCCAAGAACATTCACGTCATGAAAAGCTGAGCAAAACGTCTCACACGATGACTATGAAGAGAAAACAGAGCAACTGGAGTTCATACAGAGGCTCACCAACAGTCATCCTATTCTATTCTCCCCCCACCCCCACCCCCCGGTCTCTCTCTCTCTCTCTCTCTCTCTCTCTCTCTCTCTCTCTCACACACACACACACACACACACACACACACACACACAAAATATCAATGAATGGAACATGAAACAGGGAAAGGGGAAATGACAACAGAGCCCAAAGTACCCTATGCTGCACACTGGAAAATGGCTTGTGGATTACAAATATAAAAGCAGATGCCACAAAATTTTTAAACTATTATCTGGGAACAAAATACATAACTGCACTAATCACAATTCCTCTCATGTTCAATCAGACAATTTCAGACACAGAAAATTAAAGAAGTACAAGGTCGTGCTAGAAAAGTAACACCTCAATTTTTTTTAAATTCTGTTTGATGTGATAAGCGTCATGCATATCTGCATATTACTCAGTCAACTTTCCTGCTTTGGTGATGCAAGTTATAGCCCCCTGCCGCCAGAAGGCTCCAAACTGATTAATTGGTTTTATAGAGTTAAAGGAACCAAACTGCAAGGTCACTCGTCCCTTCATGCTATATGCATCGAACCAAGAATAATCCTCAGCAGAAGGATACAAAAAGAAAATCCTGGGAAGACTGATTGTAACCAAGATATAAGACAGAGATAACAGCAAGGAGAAGTTCGAGAGAAGTGAGAGGGTGAGCCACTCTACCCAGAATGGAGTTGGAGGTCCCTGGGGCGTGGTATGTGGTGGGAGAGGCACCCTCTGCACCTGACCAGCACTACCTCACCCTCCATTAGCCCAGGAAAACAATTAGCATAGACCAGATGAGAAAAATTTTAAGAAAGACAAAGCATTAAAAATGGGAAATATAGAAGAATAAGGAGAATAAAATGGTAGGATGGGTAGGACTAGGCCAGAGCAACGAGCAAGGGTCACAGTAGGTACCCTGGGCCACAGCAGGTGAGAGATGCCCCTCCAACTCCTCAGGCAGTTAATGAAGCCAAAGTGCCCCACCTCCCACAGATGAGTAGAAACCACCTTCACAGGTGAAATGTAAAGCAAGGCATCATCCCCTAGCATGAGAGGTAATGAGTCAGTAAGTTCACAATATCGCTGCAAAGCAGGCAAATTTCGGTACTCTAGTAGGATGTCGGCCACCGTCAGGTGGACACCACATCGACAGTGGACTCCCAATGAGAAGCATAAAGGAAGACTGCTAAGTGCTTGTGGTCTCATTTATTGCCCTCAGTTTGTTTGGGGAGCGCAGGGTGGACTAATTGTAGTTCCAGACCTCCAGCTTTTGATGGCATAAAGTACACTGAATACCCAATTCTGGGACCCCAATTTCCAAAATTGTCATCTTGTTAGCCAACCGATCGGTATATTCATTCCCAGAGATCTCCACATCTCCAGGCGCCCAAACAAAGATGACAGTCTGTCCAGCTTGATGGAGGTCAAAAGAAGATACTGGATAGTTGTGACCAATGGGTGATGAGGGTAGCACTGGTGCATAGCCTGAAGGCTGCTCAGGGAGTTGCTGCAGATTAAAAGTATCTTACATGGGCTAAGGGCTTGTTTGAGACCACCAATTCCGCAGTGAAGACACTGCATCCACTCTGCAGGGACTGCACCTTGCATGTGTGTATGCAAAACCGGTTCGCTCATTCATCAGCCATTGAGCCATCAGCGTATACCACTTCCGAACACAGAAACACATCGAGGACTGTCAGGAAAAGGCGACGAAAAACAATGGGGTCAATTGAATCTTTCACTCCAAAGGATAAATCAAGAAAGATCAGAGTACAAGCCTTGGGGGTGCATGCGATTATTGCTCCCTGACAAGAAAAGACTGGGGAGGGGGGGGGGGGGGGGCTGGAGTTGGAGTCCAGAGCAGAGACACTGTAGTTGAACTGCAACTGTGACCTCACTTCTGGATCTCCGTTGTGGGAGGTGGATCTACCTACTAGGAAAAGGACACAGCAATTCAGATGCTTAGGGAAGCCATGAACAACTATATTGTCATTGGGTAGCTATTGTTGGTGACCTGATCTGTAGTAGAGTGACCCCAGCCTCCATTAGTATGCTGTTCAAAGGGCTAGTTTAACAGGCTGCTGTTGCAAGTCGGATCTCATAGTGGTGTATCGGATCCAGGAACCGCAGTACTGAGAGCAATGGCGAACAATATGCTAGACTCCCATAATCAAGATGGGAGACGCAGGCCTTCGTAAAGTTGCAGAAGGGTAGTGTGGTCTGTATAAAAGCTCGTGTCACTGAGGGAGTGAAGTGTATTAAGGTGTAGCCAGCATCTTTGCCTAAGTTGGCAGCAAAGATGGGGAAGCCACATTAAATGGGCATTGAAGACCAGTCCCAAAAAGTGATAAGTCGGCACCGCATTGAGTAATTGGTCATCGAAGTAATGATCTGGTTGTGGATGAACAGTAGGATGTCAACAGAAGGGCATGACGTGAGTCTTGGTGGCCAAAAACTGAAAGCCATGGGTGAACGCCCACAACTGTGCCATTCGAATGGTTTCCTGCAATCAATGTTCAACAACAACGACACTACAAGAACAATAGTAAAAACAAAACTAGTCAGCATACAAGGGGGGTCGTACTGAAGACCACACAACTGCTGCTGGGCCATTGATGGCCACTAGAAAGAGAGAGACCCTCGATACAGAGCCCTGCAGGACCTCATTCTCTTGGTACTGTGGGAAGCACCAACTTAAACCCAGAAAATACGGTGTGACAAGAAGTGCTGTAAAAAAATCAGAAGCAGGCCCAGAGACCCAATCAGGTAAGGTATCAAGGATGTGGTGTCACCATGTGATGTCATAAACCTTTTATAGGTCAAAGAAGATAGCAATAAGGTGTTGACATTGGTCAAAAGCTGTCCAGGTGGCACACTCCAGGAAAGCCAAATCGTCAGCAGTGGAACAGCTTAGCAAAAACTGCCCTGGGATGGAGCCCAAAGACTCCACGACTCAAAGAGCTAAAACAGCTGCTAGCTCAGCATATATTCGAGCAACTTAGAGAGAACACTAGTGAGACTAATTGGGCAATAGTTGTCCATCTCTAGGGGCTGCTTACCCAATTTCAGCAACCGGGAAAACAGTGCATTCTTGCCACTGAGATGGGAACTCACTCCAGATACGGTAAGGTAAGATGACATGGACAATAAGCCAATAGGTGTTTGAGCATTTGGTTTTGGATGTGCTACAGCCCTACTGTACAACAGGTTGAAGGGTTTGGGCACTGAAGGATTCTCACTCACTGAATGGAGCATTATAGGGCTCCAGGTGACATGTAACGAAAAATAGGTGCATTTGCTCCACCAGCTGTTTGAGGACATGAAAGGCAGGTTGACAGTTCTCAGACGCAGAGACTCAAGCATAATGCAGACCAAAATGTTCAGTGACAGCGTATGAGTCAGTAAGGCAACTCTGTTCAAGGAAATACCAGGTACACCTGTGTGGGGCTGATATCCATAAAGGCATCTGATCTTCATCCACATCTGCAAAGGAGGCGTATGTGGCCCAATGGTTGAAACACACAGTTGCCCAGATTCTTGCTTCCATTATTTTATAGGGTGGCAGGCGCGTGCTTGAGGTGGCCGACCCGGCCATGGAGCCATTTAAAGGCAACGAGGTGCTGCATCGATGGATGCAGTCTCTTATGGCCTCGGCAGTTTCAGAGGTCCATCTGGGTACTATATACCTTAGAGGGGGGAATCTCGAAGAATAGGGGATCGCCAAGTTGGCTGCCAATAGAATGACTGCTGTTGCACTCGAGACAGCCATGCCAATATCACCATGTAGTGGAAGTGAAAGCATCCAATCAACAGGTTTGAGAGCCCATCAATGGGTGCGTTAAGTTCTGTGTGCCACAATGAAGTGTGTGGGGGCACCAGTATTCAAGAGACAAAGATCAAGATCTGCCAGCAAGTGTTCGAAGTCTTTAATGCAGCCAGTGACTGTGGTTCCACCCCACAAAAGGTTGAGGGCATTGAAGTCGCCCAAGGTTAGTGAAGGTGGGAGGAGCTGAGAAACCAACGCAGACAATACGTTCTGAGGCACTTCACCATCAGGAGGGAAATTAACATTACAGATGGTAAAATCCTGAAATGCCCTTACCCAAACAGCCACAGCCTCCCAACAAGTATCAAGAGGCACAATTTTGTTATGTGTAGAATCCAGAACATAAGTGCAAACTCTGCCCGACACCCTATCATAGTCGGCATTATTCTTAAAATATCTCTGGTAACAATGAAAGGCAGGAGTTTGTGTAAATGGAAACCAAGTTTCCTGAAGAGCAATGCAGAAAGTAGAGGAGGGGATTATGTCATAGCTCAGCCAGATAGTGGAAAAAATGCTACATTTCCACTGTAGAATCATGCTGCTTGTATAATGTGAGGGCGTGAAGGGACCAAGGAGGCAGGTTATGCCCCAAGGTCACCTGCTGCCACTGTTTGAAAGGCTATGGTATCAACAAATATACATTCTGAGTCACTTGCAGTGCAATCTGAAGCCTCAGGGGCACCATGGATTGTCACCTCGGCCACAGAGTGGGACATGTGGGATCAGGTGTTGTGGGAGCCATCAGAATCTCCTTCGTCTTTGATGCCTTCTTTTTATCTTCCTTCTCCTTAGGGCTTTCAGATGACTGGGAGGGCTTCCCTGAATTAATTTCAGGCACTGAGAAAGATCGCAAAGTCCTACAACCAGCAGCCTGTGGCTCCTTCAGACATTGGCTGGTATCTGTTGCAGACTGGCAGAAACCTCAGAGAGGAGTGTCCCATGGGACCCTTTCCTGGCATGAAATGCCACGCAAGGGTGATATATCTTGGGCTGGGGGATGCGGGTCGACATCCCTGGTGGGTGGGGAGCCATTGCTCCTAAAGTAGGTGTAGGGGGAAAGTGGCAGAAGGAGAGCCCCAACCATCAGGTAGGCAGGGAGTGTCAAGCAGCCCTGAGGGGCCACTGTAGTAGGCATAATGGGTGAGAGTACTGTTGTCAGAGAGGGTGACATCATCATAGCAGTAGCATTTGACATTGACATGCGTGCAGGATTTAGACACTAGTACTTTGTATTGGCCTCTTGGTATGTTAGTCCCAGAGTCTTATATTCCTGTATTTTTTTTTTTTTTTTTTTTTTTTTTTTTTTTTTTTGCTCTCTGTCTGGTTAGCAGACGGGTTGGGGGGCTAGAGAAAGATTTGCATGCAACGGTTGTCCACAATCCCTACAGACAGGGTTGGTGTTGCAATGTGAACATGTGCCCAACTTTCATGCATCTGAAGCACCGCATGCAAGAGGGGGGGGGGTCAAACATACGGTTTCACATCACATCACATCAGTATACCACCACCTTAACAGTTTCAGGCAACGAATCCCCCTCAAACGTCAAAATGAAGGCCCTGGTGGCAACCCTTTAACCTTTGGCCACCTACAGACATGACGGAGACAGTGTACACCCCGTGGCTCCAAGTTGGCGTGTAGCTCATCATCCGAATGCAAGAGAAGATCATGGTGGAGAACGATGCCTTGAACCATATTTAATCTATTATGGGGAGTGGTAGTCTCCCAGCCAGTCAGAAGCAAGCAACACCCATGACTGGGCAGGGGACACTGTTTCAATCAAAACTGACCCACTCTTCATTTTGCAGACGGGTGCAAGTTGCCCAAATTTGTCCTCATTATTCTACACAAATAATAAAGTCTTTGTAGCCAAAAAGGAATCCCCATCTCACCTTGTACGAATTGGGATTGGGGAAGGGGGGGGGGGGGGGAGAATAGTATTCCTCTGCTTGTCACTTAGCCCTACATGCCTCCCACAGTGTCACGAAGGAAGTGGACATTTGATGTTGTAGCTCTCTGTATTGAATGAGTTATTTCCTTCTTAAGAGGCTGCTGGGGCTGTAAAACCACCATTGTGAGCAAGCTTCATATGCAAGTCATCTGACATAGTATGACCCACTCTGAACAGAGGCTCTTCCCACGGGTGCCACCTAGCGTCAACAAGGGCTACGTGGCCAGTAATCCATTGCTCGGAGTCCTTGTGCCCCAGTCATGATAGGCACATACTCTTTGGCATACATAGGGAGTTTCCACCTCAGGCACCAAAAGTGAGATCCCTGTGTGAGTCAGGGGGCTACCACCTTGCAGTTACTTGGCAACTCACCAGTTACTTGGCAACCCACCAATAACCGGATGGAAAGAACGGACACTAAGGTGGAATGGCAAAATGGTGGAACACACACTACATTGGGTGACCTTTCTTGCATGATCTGCACACCTGAAATATTTGGAAAACTGGTGGCAGGTTGAATCCAACAATGGAGACAACATATTCATTAATGAAAAGGTGCTGAGAGCAACGGAAGGGAAATGGAAAGCTAGGGTCCTAAGTCACATACCAAGTCCATGTGGGGTCTGCAGGGAGGCCATCCAATGGAAAGGCAGTAGGGGAAAGGGAAGTGGAAGCATGCACTAGTAGCACAGAAAGGGAGAAAGGGCAGTAGTGCTTCAAAGGCTGGGGCACCATGGTAACCAATGGCATACTGACAAAAGAGTTGAGCGTCCCCACATGGGGGGCGGCACTCAGAATTGTAGCATATAACATGGTGGCATGTAACATAACTACATGAGTGTGAGAAACAAAATGCTGTAACCCATCAGAAAAACTAAAAGTGCAAATATATAGAGTACCCTCTCCTTCAACACAACAATGGCCTACCACATGAGCACTGTTACATCTGTAGCAATCCGGCACCCTGGGCTCACTGTCATTGATCATCCTCCATACAGTACTGAATTGACCCAATCCAATTTTCAGACTTCCAAAACTTGAAGAACACCTTCAAGGCTTCACTTTGTTAGTGATGAAGCACTGCAAGAGATGAGGTTGTGGCTCTGTCAACAAAGTAAAACATTCTACAGTGATGGTATCAACAAACTGATGTCTCGTTAGGAGAAATGTGTTCATTTAAAGATGTAGAATGATAATTTAGCTTTTTTATTTAAAAAGCTTTAACAGTTTTAACATAAAACATTTGGAGGTATTACTTTTTTCAGCACACCCTCATAAACGTAAAGTTCACACAGAGCCTTCAGTTTCGCTGGCTTTATTTCCGCTGTTGAGATTAATAATTTAAAACTCAGTTACATTAAAATACTCTTCATTTTATACAAAGTTTATGTACAAACTGATCTTCTAAAGGTAGTATTAAATAAAAAAATATACTTGTGATCAGTTATCCATAGTCTCTTCCCTTTTCAATGTGGACTTATAAAAACAACAGCTTCCCATGTCTTGCAACATAGATTTCTTCACACACTCATTATAAAGAAACAGCTGTTTCCACAGATAAAGCACCAAAATTAAAATTACAAATCCATCAGCATCAAACTGCACAACACAAATGAGGTACGTTTTATGTAACATGTAACCTTAGTTATCTTAATGTTTACTTTTTTTCCCTGCGTGTTTTTTCTTCTGGCCACCAAGCTTTTTCTTCCAAGGTCTTTTTTTCCTCATGTTGTTCTTTATTTTTGCTCTAATGATTAGCTTTAATTCCCTACGCCTTTTTGAAAATTCCTCTTCTCCAATCCTTTTTGCTGTTGTGATAAACTCTAGTCCCTCTGAAAAAAAGTTAATCACTCTGTTACAGTAATGCAAATTTATTATATACACTCCTGGAAATGGAAAAAAGAACACATTGACATCGGTGTGTCAGACCCACCATACTTGCTCCGGACACTGCGAGAGGGCTGTACAAGCAATGATCACACGCACGGCACAGCCGACACACCAGGAACCGCGGTGTTGGCCGTCAAATGGCGCTAGCTGCACAGCATTTGTGCACCGCCGCCGTCAGTGTCAGCCAGTTTGCCGTGGCATACGGAGCTCCATCGCAGTCTTTAACACTGGTAGCATGCCGCGACAGCGTGGACGTGAACCGTATGTGCAGTTGACGGACTTTGAGCGAGAGCGTATAGTGGGCATGCGGGAGGCCGGGTGGATGTACCGCCGAATTGCTCAACACGTGGGGCGTGAGGTCTCCACAGTACATCGATGTTGTCGCCAGTGGTCGGCGGAAGGTGCACGTGCCCGTCGACCTGGGACCGGACCGCAGCGACGCACGGATGCACGCCAAGACCGTAGGATCCTACGCAGTGCCGTAGGGGACCGCACCGCCACTTCCCAGCAAATTAGGGACACTGTTGCTCCTGGGGTATCGGCGAGGACCATTCGCAACCGTCTCCATGAAGCTGGGCTACGGTCCCGCACACCGTTAGGCCGTCTTCCGCTCACGCCCCAACATCGTGCAGCCCGCCTCCAGTGGTGTCGCGACAGGCGTGAATGGAGGGACGAATGGAGACGTGTCGTCTTCAGCGATGAGAGTCGCTTCTGCCTTGGTGCCAATGATGGTCGTATGCGTGTTTGGCGCCGTGCAGGTGGGCGCCACAATCAGGACTGCATACGACCGAGGCACACAGGGCCAACACCCGGCATCATGATGTGGGGAGCGATCTCCTACACTGGCCGTACACCACTGGTGATCGTCGAGGGGACACTGAATAGTGCACGGTACATCCAAACCGTCATCGAACCCATCGTTCTACCATTCCTAGACCGGCAAGGGAACTTGCTGTTCCAACAGGACAATGCACGTCCGCATGTATCCCGTGCCACCCAACGTGCTCTAGAAGGTGTAAGTCAACTACCCTGGCCAGCAAGATCTCCGGATCTGTCCCCCATTGAGCATGTTTGGGACTGGATGAAGCGCCGTCTCACGCGGTCTGCACGTCCAGCACGAACGCTGGTCCAACTGAGGCGCCAGTTGGAAACGGCATGGCAAGCCATTCCACAGGACTACATCCAGCATCTCTACGATCGTCTCCATGGGAGAATAGCAGCCTGCATTGCTGCGAAAGGTGGATATACACTGTACTAGTGCCGACATTGTGCATGCTCTGTTGCCTGTGTCTATGTGCCTGTGGTTCTGTCAGTGTGATCATGTGCTGTATCTGACCCCAGGAATGTGTCAATAAAGTTTCCCCTTCCTGGGACAATGAATTCACGGTGTTCTTATTTCAATTTCCAGGAGTGTATAAAAATAGTACTGTTAGTATGTTTGTCATGTGAAAAACAAAAGTTTACAACTCAATACAATGTTATTTTCCAGTAATATACTGTCCTATAAAATAATAGCAGCTGTGAAACATTTGTAAGGACTACATAAGAGTACTTTTATGCTGCAGCCTCGCTGCTGACATCTCGCTGCTTGCACATCACACCTCACTACTCGCCAGGAATCTTGTTACGCTTACACTGCAGCCTCGCTGGTCGCTGGGAGTAATTACACTGCAGCTATTTACATAGCTAGCAGAATGCTAGCAGAGTCAAACAGAGCACTGCTGGAATGACCTCGAAGCAGCCCATCATCAGTGCTCAAGTTTCCGGACATGTGGCAATGATTGTGATATGAAACACAAATGTGCTTGATATCACCACCCGGCGAGATCATGCAGCATGGCAAGCAGCAATGATGCAGGTCAAATGGGCTGGTGAGACTGTGGCCTTGTTCCTGCATCACCAGGCCATGCCGGTGAGCAACAAGCATTGATGTGGCAGCATGAACACACTGTACTACATCTAAATCCCATCCACTGATACACTGTCACGATTGTAGTTCCAGAGAGTACTTAGCACAGGTGGAGACTGATGATAGATCATCATCCTTACTATTTCTGTTGCATATACCACCACAATAACAACACTACCTGTAACGCCCTCTATCATACAAGTTTCTTTATGTTCTGTACAGCACACATCATGACAGTTTTACCCCTAAACTTAGCTTTATTCTGAGTACTCTCATAATTCATACCACAAGGACTGCCTTCACTGGGGCTCTGAGCTCACTCAGTAAGTGCCAATCTCCAAATAGAAAAGTTTGGAGTTTGAACCCCAGTCAGTCCTGGGACATTTGTTCATTTCCATTTCCATGTCCCACTTACTAGCTTGTACACTGTTAAGCTTGAAGCTGTTGAAAGCTAGTGGGGGCACTCCAAGTTAGGAAACAAAGACATCATGTAGGCAAAACTGACAGTTTTTGGGTTACCAAAGATAAATGGTAATGGTAGAGCCCTGTGAATTGCAGACACTTTGGGCAGCTGTCCTAGGGTAGAAGTTTCACTTCACAGAATTAACTGGTAACAACACTCAAGACGCTGCTGTAAGGTGTTACAGCAGAAGATGGTCACAAACAGGCACGTCTTAGCACAGGCAGCGAGCTTGATACTTGCTCCTGAGAACAGCAATGTCAATGCGTTTACACAGGTCAGAGTGAGATGGGAAATGGATAAAACCTGATGGAACACCAGATCCTGTAACGGTACTTTGACTACCGCGCCTCCGCCAATACAAAGATATGATTTACGATCGCACATGCAGAAGAGCGCTGTGCCAGCGACCGATTTTTATAAATAATTTTGATCCTTTTTTTTCCTTTTTCTTTTGCGTAGGTGTTTGTTTTTAACAAATAATTGATTACTCTCTTGTCTTCATACGTTCAAGATGTGTATTTTTCGGCGCTGTGTTAAATATGCTTTTAAGTGGAAATTAAAACTATATTACGAAGCGAAGTTATTTCAGTAGTGATTCGAAATGGTTATCACCAAATTTATAAATTAATCTTGACAGTGACAACTTAAAGAAATTTTCATCAGACGGAGAACAAAAGGACCAGCAAACAATGAGAAACAGGACATCTTACAAAAAAATTAAGAAGTATTCCAGACGCAGCCACGAAGACTATATTATAATAAATACTACGTTTCTAACAGAATTATAAGGTAAATTTCAACTTATTTCTGATGCTATTTTCTTACAGTCACTTTTTTTAGTGTTGCCGACCCGGTCTGCCATTCACAGTCAAATTACAGCACTATCTCAATCAGTAATACGAAGTCCGCCTTATCCGTAACTTATTCCATCAAAATTCAAAACCCAATCAGATTTTCTATTTTGTATTTTCACGGCAGAACCCAGAGGAAAGGAAACACTACAATCCCACTCATGAAAGGCCTCAGGGTGGAGCCAAGTGAAGGAGAACACTGTTGTTGCTAACCATAATATGAAGGGCAGTGATGTTTAGCTTTCAGCTGAACACTGTTGCTACCAAACTTGGAGTTGCTTATGTAAAGGCCAGCAACTTCCCCAACTACAGAGTAGGAGGAGGGAAAGGATCTGAACATGGTTGGCCAGAAGCACCAGGGATACTCGACCCAACACCATGGCGGACTGATGACTCTGAGCCTCTTATAAGAAGCAGCACTTGCACTCTAAAGGCATCAGACAGGGAGAGAAGAACAAAAGAAAGAAGCAGAGGTCCAGAGATCGATGCCAGATAGCAGAAGATGCAGCAAAGGCAGCCTGTCTTCACATGACATGAGGGGATCGCAGGAATGGTCAAAGTGAAAATGAGACAAGAGTAGCGGGCGCAGTTCTTAGAGGACTGCCAGGGCAATGACCAGTGGCGACACTATAATCCAGTAGCAGATGGCATGGGGCACCTTCAAGAATTTTCAACAGCAGCCAGGCAGGCTGTGAGCAGTGGGTAACATCCCAGCACAACAAAGCTGAAGACCAGTGCAACACAGCTAGCATCATACCATCACGTCCCATCCATCTCAGCATTCCTCTGCGCAGCGCCTTCAGCAGCGGCACTGTCGTAACTCGTCTCTGCACAGCTCTTTAGTAACCAAGGTCAGTCATGGCCTCAATCAGAAAAACAGGTGCCACAAGAGGAACAGCAACAGCAACAGCAGCAGCAACAGCGGCAGCAGCAGCAGCAGCAGCTAACATTACTATCAGTGATGCCCTCAAACTTATTCCCTAGTTTTCGATGGTACAATATCTGAATTAAATGAATTTTTAAATAATGTGGACATAGCTTTAGAACTAGTGAGTGAAGCAGATCATCTGATGTTATTAAAATTAGTGAAAACTCCTATTCTGGGTCTTAGATGAAATAAATTGCCCGTGCATGGATTATTTCCCATATGCGAAGTAGTAAGACATATTTTGTTATAAATTTACGGTTGTAAGTGTAGCTTACATTTCTACAACTGTAATATGTTTTGCAGTAGGCAATCAAAGGGCGAACTGATTGCAGATTGGGCCCATAAAGTAGATTCAGTTGAGTATCAATTTCATGAGGCTGTCCACGATCAAATGCCAGCATCATAACTGGCAAGATCTTTTCCATTAACATGAAAATTAAGATGAGCAGTATTCATTCAGGAAATCTATGATGAGTGCATACACACAGTTGTGCATGCAAGGGATGAAAACATCATCCTAACTGAGGCCGTCGAGGTAGCTTTGACAGAAGAAACGGAAATTATCACTACCAAAGAAAAAGGGTTTAGTGATAAAAATCCTCTGAGTAAAGTGGGAAAAGTAGCCATTAAGTGTTTCTCATGTGTGTGTGGGGGGGAGGGGGGGTAACACATCTGTTGTTGTTGTTTTTGTGGTCTTCAGTCCAGACTCTGATTTGATGCAGCTCTCCATGCTACTCTATCCCCTGCAAGCTGCTTCATCGCCCAGTACCTACTGCAACCTAAATCCTTCTGAATCTGTTTAGTGTATTCATCTTCGTCTCCCTCTACGATTTTTACCCTCTGCACTGCCCTCCAATACTAAATTGGTGATCCCTTGATGCCTCAGAATATGTCCTACCAATCAATCCCTTCTTCTAGTCAAGTTGTGCCACAAATTTCTCTTCTCCCCAATTCTATTCAGTACCACCTCATCAGTTATGTGATCTACCCATCTAATCTTCAGCATCCTTCTGTAGCACCACATTTCGAAAGCTTCTATTCTCTTCTTGTCTAAACTATTTATCGTCCACGTTTCACTTCCATACATGGCTACACTCCAAACAAATACTTTCAGAAAAGTCTTCCTGACACTTAAATCTATACTCGATGTTAACAAATTTTTCTTCTTCAGAAACACTTTCCTTGCCATTGGCAGTCTACATTTTATATCCTCTCTACTTCGACCATCATTAGTTATTTTGCTCCCCAAATAGCAAAACTCATTTACTACTTTAAGCGTCTCATTTCCTAATGTAATACCCTCAGCATCACCCGATTTAATTTGACTACATTCCATTATCCTCATTTTGCTTTTGTTGATGTTCATCTTATATCCTCCTTTCAAGACACTGTCCATTCCCTTCAACTTCTATTCCAGGTCCTTTGCTATCTGTGACAGAATTACAATGTCATTGGCGAACCTCAAAGTTTTAATTTCTTCTCCATGGATTTTATACCTATTCCGAATTTTTCTTTTGTTTCCCTTACTGCTTGCTCAATATACAGATTGAATAACATCGGGGATAGGCTACAACCCTGTCTCACTCCCTTCCCAACCACTGCTTCCCTTTCATGCCCCTTGACTCTTATAACTGCCATCTGGTTTCTGTACAAATTGTAAATAGCCTTTCGCTCCCTGTATTTTACCCCTGCCACTATCAGAATTTGAAAGAGAGTATCCCAGTCAAAAGCTTTCTCTAAGTCTACAAATGCTAGAAATGTAGGTTTGCCTTTCCTTAATCTTTCTTCTAAGATAAGTCGTAGGGTCAGTATTGCCTCACGTGTACCGATATTTCTACGGAATCCAAACTGATCTTCCCCGAGGTCGGCTTCTACTAGTTTTTCCATTCGTCTGTAAACAATTCGCGTTAGTATTTTGCAGCCGTGACTTATTAAACTGATAGTTCGGTAATTTTCACATCTGTCAGCACCTACTTTCTTTGGGATTGGAATTATTATATTCTTCTTGAAGTCTGAGGGTATTTTGCCTGTATCATACATCTTGCTCACCAGATGGTAGAGTTTTGTCAGGACTGGCTCTCCCAAGGCTGTCAGTAGTTCTAATGGAATGTTGTCTACTCCCGGGGCTTTGTTTCAACTCAGGTCTTTAACTGCTCTGTCAAACTCGTCACGCAGTATCGTATCTCCCATTTCATCTTCATCTACATCCTCTTCCATTTCCATAATATTGTCCTCAAGAACATCGCCCTTGTATAGACCCTCTATATACTCCTACCACCTTTCTGCTTTCCCTTCTTTGCTTAGAACTGGGTTTCCATCTGAGCTCTTTATAGCCATGCTTGTGGTTCTCTTTTCTCCAAAGGTCTCTTTAATTTTCCTGTAGGCAGTATCTATCTTACCCCTAGTGATATGTGCCTCTACATCCTTACATTTGTCCTCTAGCCATTCCTACTTAGACATTTTGCACTTCCTGTCGATCTCATTTTTGCGACGTTTTTATTCCTTTTTGCCTGCTTCATTTACTGCATTTTTATATTTTCTCCTTTCATCAATTAAATTGAGTATCTCTTCTCTTACCCAAGGATTTCTATTAGCCCTCATCTTTTTACCTACTTGATCCTCTGCTGCCTTCACTATTTCATCTCTCAAAGCTACCCATTCTTCTTCTACTGTATTCTTTCCCCCATTCTTGTCAATTGTTCCCTAAAGCTCTCCCTGAAACTCTCTACAACCCCTGGTTCTGTCAGTTTTTCCATATCCCATCTCCTTAAATCCCCACCTTTTTGTAGTTTTTTCAGTTTTAATCTACAGTCCATAACCAATAGATTGTGGTCAGAGTCCACATCTGCCCCTGGAAATGTCTTACAATTTAAAACCTGGTTCCTAAATCTCTGTCTTACCATTGTATAATCTATCTGAAACCTGTCAGTATATCCAGGCTTCTTCCATGTATACAACCTTCTTTTATGATTCTTGAACCAAGTGTTAGCTATGATTAAGTTACGCTCTGTGCAAAATTCCACTAGGCGGCTTCCTCTTTCATTCCTTACCCCCATTACATATTCACCTACTATTTTTCCTTCTCTTCCTTTTCCTACTATCAAATTCCAGTCACCCATGACTTAAATATCCATCTCCCTTCACTATCTGAATAATTTCTTTTATCTTATCATACATTTCATCAATCTCTTCGTCATCTGCATAGCTAGTCGGCATATAAACTTGTACTACTGTGGTAGGTGTGGTCTTCGTATCTATCTTGGCCACAATAATGTGTTCACTATGCTGTTTGTAGTAGCTTATCCGCATTCCTATTTTTTTTTTTTTTTTTTACTCATTATTAAACCTACTCCTGCATTACCCCTATTTGATTTTGTATTTATAACCCTGAACTCACCTGACCAAAAGTCTTGTTCCTCCTGCCACCGAACTTGACTAATTCCCACTATATCTAACTTTCACCTATCCATTTCCCTTTTTAAATTTTCTAACCTACCTGCCCGATTAAGGGATCGGGGATTCCACACCCCGACCTGTAGAACACCAGTTTTCTTTCTCCTGATAGCAACATCGTCCTGAGTAGTCCTCGCCCGGAGATCCGAATGGGGGACTATTTTACCTTCACTATATTTTACCCAAGAGGACGCCATCATCATTTAACCATACAGTAAAGCTGCATGCCCTCGGGAAAAATTACAGCTGTAGTTTCCCCTTGCTTTCAGCCATTCGCAGTACCAGCACAGCTAGGCCGTTTTGGTTAGTGTTACAAGGCCAGATCAGTCAATCATCCAGACTGTTGCCCCTGCAACTACTGAAAAGGCTGCTTTCCCTCTTCAGGAACCACATGTTTGTCTGGCCTCTCAACAGATACCCCTCCATCGTGGTTGCACCTTTGGTACAGCTATCTGTATCGTTAAGGCATGCAAGCCTTCCCACCAATGGCAAGGTCCATGGTACATGGGGTGGGAGGGGGGGTAGGGGGACACATTGGCAAAGGTAATATTAAATGCAAAACACGTGGCAAATTTGGGCATTTAATGCAAGACTGCTGCTTGAGAAAAGAATTTGTAAAGTAGAATTGGTTCCAGCTCGTTTAGAGTTGGAGACACCAAGGCCAGTCAGATGCAAAAGTTGCAAAAATATTGGGACATAGATACCCTATTCTTGTAAGACAGTGAAACCAGTTGTGTGTTTCGCAAATCACAGGGCAGGGGACATGGCTAGAGAATGTACGAAAATGCAAGATATTCTGTGAAAAAATGAAAAGCAGGAAAATGAAAGAGAAGTATAAGATTACAGTCTCCTCATGCTGAATTAAACTTTGAAAGTAAAAAATGAGTTCATAGAGCTGACTTGTTCACCGAGTACATTTTGCTTATTCAATATGAAGTACCTGTAAAGCCAGGTTGGTTATTGACCACGAAAGTATAAAAATTAAGGGTACTAGCAGTCTGGTGATACATATCTATGGGACGGCCATTTCAGATCTTGGAATAGATCGGGAACTAAGTTTGAAACGTGAGTTTCATTTGGTAGGAGGGGAATTGGATATTCCCTAAGCTAGTTTAATTGGTTGAGACTTCTTTACGGAGCATGTTGAATTAACTGATTATACCAAAGGAACCCTGTGGATCAGCAGCAGGCCAATTGAATTGTGTAAGGAGATAGAAGCACAAGTACACAGGAACAGGGGCTTAGAAAGCCACAAACAGATTTTGAAACTGCAAACTGTGAATGCAGTACAGTTCACAGTTCCCAGAGTTGCTCAAACAAGACAGTAAACAAGAGTACATTGAGGAAATGTTAACATAAACCACTTACCAGTAGGCAGACATGTCACTGACTGGAAATGGAAGCTACAGAGCCTAAAACTAAAATAAAGATGCATCCCCATGAGAAGAGGATTTTGAGGATAAAGGTTACAGATTCTAGCTAAGAGAGGGCACTGTTGAGAAGCAACAGACATGCTGGTGAGGGTATGATAAAACTCTTGAGTAATTAGTGTTAAACACACAAGAAGAGGTGATTTCTATTCAGATGCCTCACATTTAAAATGGAAGAAGTGCCACAACGTAGCACTAGTCTGAAGCAGACTGTGCATAAGTTAGAAAAGTCTCAAGTGAGAAAAAAATCAAGAATTAGTTTATTAAAAGAGAACTTACGGTTACATCATTTAAATGTTGTACAGAAGCAGCCCATAACAGAGTTGTGTTCTGTGTATAATGATGTATTTCATCTGCCAAGAGGTTGAAATATACAGATACAATTCAGCATCAAATTAAATTTATTCCCAAATCTGAGGGACAAGTAATTTGCTCCTGTCCTTACAGGATATCATAAGCGTTACAATAGGAGATAAATCAGATGTAACAGGATGATATAATAGTGCCTTCAACTAGCTCCAGGAACTTTCCATTAATAACACTCCAAAAATTTGGATGCATCTGGTAACGATAATTGGAGAATGGTAACTAATTATAGAAAGCAAAATGACACAACTGTGAACACACTCTTCCCACCCACCCATTTCGATAAAATTTTGAAAGGTTTGGCCAATACAAAATATTTTTCAATACTTGACTAAGGAATATTGTCAGACGTTATCACATGAAAAGCTTTTAGTAGACTGTACGTGTATTATATTTACACAACAATGCTAATCGGACATTGTTCTGAAACCGCCACTTTCTAAAAATTGATGAACTCAATTCTAATGGATTTACAGGGTGAAAAATTGCTTATTCATTTATATAACATACTAATTTTTGAAAGTAATCTCTGGAAGAAAACATTTTGAAATCGCAG
The DNA here is from genome assembly GCF_023864275.1 of Schistocerca cancellata. NCBI lineage: Eukaryota > Metazoa > Arthropoda > Insecta > Orthoptera > Acrididae > Schistocerca > Schistocerca cancellata. The sequence continues at coordinate 548,999,379 of NC_064631.1, forward strand.
GTGGATAAATGAATTTTTAAGTAAAGAGGTCCATATCTGGGACATGTCTTAACCAAAAATCGGTTAAGTGAGACCCAAACAAGCTAAAAGCAGTGGTGGAATATCCTCTGCCAATGCGCACACCCGTCTCTGCTCCTCCTCCTTCCCCTCCCCCACCTCTCCCACAGCCTCCTGACACTTTTGCCTAGCAGCCTTGTCCCACTGGCAATGGTAGAGGTCATCTGTTCATAAGATACATATGCTTGTGTGAATTTTGTGTGTGTGTGTGTGTGTGTGTGTGTGTGTGTGTGTGTGTGTGTGTGTGTGTGTGTGTGTGTGTGTTCTGAAGACCACTTTAGCCAAAAACTCATGTGTAACTGTCTTTTCATTGTGCCTGTCTGCAACTCAAAATGTCATCTTTATGGTGCATAGTAATTTAACCTTTTCATAATATTATTGCTCTATTAGTTAGCCTAAAATATGTGGTAATGTTAGGTAAATACTCAGTTATGTGTTGTCTATATGTTCCTTTGTTAGTATCTCAGTTTCCACAGTTTAACTGTCTGTGACTGTTTCCCAGTTCCAACTGAGTATTTTTGTAGTAACAAATTATTCATATATATATAATTTTTTCCCCCACAGCTTACCTTTTAGACGGGCATCATTTTCTTTAAAAAAGAATGAACTGGTGGCCTTCATATTTTCAGAAATAGTTTCATAGCTGTTCTGATTTGATTCTGTTGATTTTTTCACCTCATATTCATCTTCAGAATCACTAGAATCGTATTTAAAAGGATTCCGTGACCAGCCAATTTGTTTTTTCTTATTTAATTCAGAGTTCTTGTATTTTTCTTGGGAAGACCATGCACCTATAAAGCCAAAAACTGAATAATCTATGAAGAATCAAAAACAAAGAGAGTTTACATATTTAACAGATAATTCACATGACACATGTAATTATGGACAGTTACTTTACCAAATGAAAGAACAGAGGCTTACTACAAACACTATTGTGAATGCACTATTTGTTGTACACATGAGGTCAAGAAATCATGATAAGGCTGATTCAAAATATAATACTAAATCTTCATTTAATTTTGTCTAATACTATCTGCATGACAGTACTGTTGTTCACCTGTCTCTTGGGTGAAGAGTAACTACTTCAACTTTTCATGCAATCAATTCTGAAGCTGTGTCAAAAATGTAACAATTCTTCTTTTCATACTGCTACATATATTCTTTCTTCTGGAACTTTTATTCATATAGACAAAACCTTTAAGTGTGTGGACAAATTTTCATTCTAGACCCTTGATGGTAGTGGAATAAAACAAAAAGCTTACTGGTATATGAAAACTCTTGACTTACACTACAAAATTATTTTCAAATTCCATTCCTGAGCATAAATGACTATAAGGTGAGAGGTTGTCATAGAACAGACATTAAACTTTTCATTACAGACATGTTAAAGAATTGTCAATACAACACCTCATATCTTAGTAATATTACAATAAAATTTTTGGAAGTAGACAATTTAATAACATGAATTCAGGTTTTTTTTATTAGCATAAAATTTACATGAAGAATTTTTAGGATGTGTCTCCTTAAACTCTTGTGGAAAGAGGAGAGGGGATATTCCAAACATAACCACATCAACAGAGCCAAAACCTATTGGTACAAAGCCAATGTGAACTGGAGCAATTTTGGGCAAATTATGCACTCTTGCCAATAATGTAAGTCACACAAATTGAGGCCACATTAACAAGGGCTTTATTTCCAGATTTTATCTCTTCAAATTTCTTGAGAGATAGTGAAAAAGAGTGCTTTCACACATGCTTTGAATCAGACAGAAAATGATGTACCCAAGATTCACCTTGAGTCACTGTCCCTTCTGGAATGCCTTGGTCACAGATATGTAACCTCCAAACTGGTCAAAATGTACCACCAGCCTCTGTCCCTACAGGTTACCTATTAGATTCCTGGCAAGCAGTAGGCACTAATTCATAAAATGTGTAGCTACCCATGTACAGTATCACACACTCTTCTTTACAAAATATGGAATATCTTTTCCAACACACATAGATAAAACTTGGGACTCATTTAAAATTGCTTTCTCAGTGCCCAAGATATTCAGCAATATTGTCAAATTTACTGATAATGGCTCATCAACATGGCTTCTAACAAAGGCATGCACCACATGGAAATGTTGCTTTAATCCACGCACCATATGGAGGTGTTGCTATGATTCATACATACACTCCAAACATTTCAGTTTGAATTTCATTTGGGCCAAGTCTTTTTGCTACCACAAAAGAGACTACAGTTTGCTCCTTTTGTGTGGGTGATGCTATGACAGGTGCCATTTTTGCCCATCACCAGATGGTGCTGCCATTAGGGCAAGGGCTGCTCTAACTCACATCTGGAAAAAAAATAATGGGTCTACTTCCTGGTAGTCCCTGGCTTCCTAACCACAATAATATAGTGACAAAATCCTTCTGTGTTACTTTTCAGCATATTCGTACACTCAAGTTTACACATTGAAAGGTCTTAAATTTAGTACAAACCTTTATCATCTTCTGTGGACCCAAACATTTCAAGCAGACTGAACTGGGCATCATTTTGAGTTTTGCTCTTTAGGGTTTCTTTTAGTCTGTCTGTAACATTGTAAAATTTTTCTTTGGAAACTTCCACTTTTGCAGGTTTCTCATCTTGAACCTCATGATCTTCCTCGTCCTGCATTTTCAGACCATTCTCTACATTCATTTTTTTGCTTTCATTCTCTATTTTCTCAGGTGTTGCAACCTCAAATCTCTTATGATCTGCTTTCAATGGATCAAACCTTAGCATGCTCCTACTATTACTGAAACAGAAAGATGGCAAAGGATAACACTGGAGGTTCACATGAATTTTTCAATATAGATATCCCTACATAATGCAAATAATGGCACACACAGTTAGTTACAGGAAAGTGTTCTTAATGTCAAATGTCAACAGTGTATGCTTACAAATGTAAATTACTATTTTATAGTGTATACATAGACAAGAAAGAAAACTCCTGGATTTCTCTGTAAAAAAGTACTTTTTCCTGGCTGAAAATGCACTTTTCCCAGGTGAACGTACATTTTTCCTTGTTAAGTGACAATATACTATTCCTCGGAGCTGTAAAACATATCAATCTTTCAAATGATGAAGGTTTCATACACTGGCAAAAAACTACCTGATACTTTAGGAAACAAAACCCAGCAAAAACCAACACGTTTTGGAAAGATATTTGATGTGTGACAACATTTACACTAACGTATGTTTGTATTACCAAAGTCTAAACATGAATTCCAACATCAATTCCACCAATACAGAATGGTAGCTTCCGAAGCACTGAAATCAAGATTAAAATGCACTTTTGTCTGCCAATCATAGTTAATGTCATGCAGTCTCGTCGGCAAATGACAGCAGATATTCAGAGCATAGGACAAAGAGTAACATCACCGTTAAGTAGTGCGAACACACAAATAGGAAAAGTTAATGGTTTGAATCAATATACATATGGTACAGTCACAAGAAAAGCTAAGCTTTCACATGTAATATTGGATGTCAAAAATTTTTTGCTGTTTCTTTCCAAGGGTGTAACTAAGCAGTAACCTAAGGGCACAGCATAAATTGCAGCGGCTGGATATTTCTGACAAGCAGATTATAAATTTCACTGCTGTGCACCAATCATTTCATGGATTACCTGGCTGAATACATGTTCTGTCAAGCACTTTGACTTTTTCATAGAAAAGCTAATTTTGTCTGAAATTGCTCAAGAACTAACTCTGCACCTTTTTAAAAGTAATTATATTTTTTCCATCATTATTGCATAATATGTAATCTACGAAAAAATTAAAATAAATATGATAAGCCAACCTTGAAACTTGGTCTGTTTTGGTGTGTGTTACAATTTAAGATATATCAAACATAAATGTACCACTAAAATTTTACATAATAGGATAAATGACAGGTCTTCTAGGCCCAAAATTTTTCTAAGTAGCTGGTCCTCAGTGTTAAGTTCTGAGTGAGAGTCTAATGCTCTGGATGTAAGAAATTTGTCACACATTCTCACACATAACATAATTCATCTTGCTTAAAAGAAAATTTGCTTTGAAAGTAACTCTTCTCAAGCCACCATTCATATTTTGCTGCGACCTGTTAGAAATGCAAACAGTTGTGACGGAACAAAAGGCCACTAAAATATGTTTTGAAAGCAGTTTGTTGTTACGAAGTACTGTGTAGTCTGTGACACATTCTGCTGTTGGCAGACACTTGTGTGTACACTGTGTTTTGTTGATGTATATGGTGCATTTTCTTTGCAATTAAAGTTTTATTTTGGTGTTTTTTCTCATTAATGTTTTATTGCTGCAGTATTGTTCTGCAGTGCCAGACTATAGTAAAATTTGTTGTATTAGTTCTTACCAGTCAAAATTATAAAAAATTAACTGAAAACTGAAAGAATGAAAATTTCTCAAAATTCTACAAAATTGCCTGGTTTTTCCTAGGTTTTTCAGTTGTCCCAGGATGTATAAACATTGGACTTATTTTATTTTATTTAACAGCAGTAGATCTTAGTGTACTTTTCCTGTTGAGGAATATATTACATTCTAAAACCCTGGTTTACTCTAATCATGCATTTTCTCCTTTGCAGTCTGTGAGATTCATGTAAAACAAATAAAACAACTCTAAAAGGAGGTTTACTTATGAGGTCTCTATGTAACATTTCATTTATAGCCACAAAGAACAGTAATATCACAAAGAATCGTAAAGCTTGCTGTGATCTGAAGGCACCAATCATGTGCATACCAATTTGGATGTGTCCGACATGCCGTTCAGGGTCTGCTAGACATCATAGTATGCGTGCCATAGTGGTTTAATTCTTCACAATTTCTGTAATACATGACAGAATGTAATATACTTGGGTTATGGGATATTCCTGCAGGTTGTAAATAATTTAGGAGTAATGAGTTGCAGCCGATACCACTAGATGATACAAGTAGATATAAGTAGCTCTCAAACTGATTGCACTCAGCATGATGGCGAGTCAAAGTAAGATAAGTTACATCCAACATAAAACTTCGCACCATTTAATAACGAAGTACTTTGCAAAAATTTAATCCTGAGCACATTTCAGTTTAAAAGATTCTTACACAACATGTGTACTACATACAAACACATAATTTCTGTATCTGAGGCCTTTTTTTAATGAATTCTGTGACAAAGCAGTCTCGCATACTTTTCAGCGCAGCATAGAACTATAAGGCCTAAATTAAGGGAATACTTGGCACCCTGTTGAGACACAAATATAAACTAAGAGACATTAAGCTGGGATTGGTCAGCTCATACAAACACCTGGGTGTAGCATTTTGTAAGAGATAAGAATTGGAACAATCACATAAGCTCAGTCTTAAGTAAAGCAGATGTCAGACTTCGATTTATTGGTAGAATACTAGGGGAAATGCTACCAGTCTACAAAGGATACTGCTTACAAAACAATCATGTGATCCATCCTGGAATATCGTCCACCCCTGGTAGCTGAGAGGTCAGCACAACAGACTGTCAATCCTAAGGGGCCGGGTTCGATTCCCGGCTGGGTCGGAGATTTTCTCCGCTCAGGGACTGGGTGTTGTGTTGTCCTAATCATCATCATTTCATCCCCATTGACGCGCAAGTCACCGACGTGGCGTCACATCGTAAGACTTGCACCAGGCGAGCGGTCTACCCGACGGGAGGCCCTCGTCACATGCGATTATTATTATTATCTTTGACTTTTTTTTTCTCAGACTTAAGTCTGGTTAAAAATGGAACGTGACGCGGACCTCGATCAAGCATGACTTCCTTGTAACTGTACGGTATATGTTATATTGCATTTAGGAACTTTCGGATAATTGAACATGTATCAATAATTACAGATTTTTGTAGTTGTATATATATGTTTGGATGTAGCTGTATTGCATTGATGTACTGGTGGATATTGCGAGGTATGACTCCTGTAGTTGATAGTATAATTGGGATAATGTCGACTTTATCCTGATGCCACATGTCCTTGACTTCCTCAGCCAGTTGGATGTATTTTTCAATTTTTTCTCCTGTTTTCTTCTGTATATTTGTTGTGTTGGGTATGGATATTTCAATTAGTTGTGTTAATTTCTTCTTTTTATTGGTGAGTATGATGTCAGGTTTGTTATGTGGTGTTGTTTTATCTGTTATAATCATTCTGTTCCAGTATAATTTGTATTCATCATTCTCCAGTACATTTTGTGGTGTGTACTTGTATGTGGGAACGTGTTGTTTTATTAGTTTATGTTTTATGGCAAGTTGTTGATGTATTATTTTTGCTACATTGTCATGTCTTCTAGGGTATTCTGTATTTGCTAGTATTGTACATCCGCTTGTGATGTGATCTACTGTTTCTATTTGTTGTTTGCAAAGTCTGCATTTATCTGTTGTGGTATTGGGATCTTTAATAATATGCTTGCTGTAATATCTGGTGTTTATTGTTTGATCCTGTATTGCAATCATGAATCCTTCCGTCTCACTGTATATATTGCCGTTTCTTAGCCATGTGTTGGATGCGTCTTGATCTATGTGTGGCTGTGTTAGATGATACGGGTGCTTGCCGTGTAGTGTTTTCTTTTTCCAATTTACTTTCTTTGTATCTGTTGATGTTATGTGATCTAAACGGTTGTAGAAGTGGTTATGAAATTGCAATGGTGTAGCTGATGTATTTATATGAGTGATTCCTTTGTGTATTTTGCTAGTTTCTGCTCGTTCTAGAAAGAATTTTCTCAAATTGTCTACCTGTCCATAATGTAGGTTTTTTATATCTATAAATCCCCTTCCACCTTCCTTTCTGCTTAATGTGAATCTTTCTGTTGCTGAATGTATGTGATGTATTCTATATTTGTGGCATTGTGATCGTGTAAGTGTATTGAGTGCTTCTAGGTCTGTGTCACTCCATTTCACTACTCCAAATGAGTAGGTCAATACTGGTATAGCATAAGTATTTATAGCTTTTGTCTTGTTTCTTGCTGTCAATTCTGTTTTCAGTATTTTTGTTAGTCTTTGTCTATATTTTTCTTTTAGTTCTTCTTTAATATTTGTATTATCTATTCCTATTTTTTGTCTGTATCCTAGGTATTTATAGGCATCTGTTTTTTCCATCGCTTCTATGCAGTCGCTGTGGTTATCCAATATGTAATCTTCTTGTTTAGTGTGTTTGCCCTTGACTATGCTATTTTTCTTACATTTGTCTGTTCCAAAAGCCATATTTATATCATTGCTGAATACTTCTGTTATCTTTAGTAATTGGTTGAGTTGTTGATTTGTTGCTGCCAGTAGTTTTAGATCATCCATGTACAGCAAATGTGTGATTTTGTGTGGGTATGTTCCAGTAATATTGTATCCATAATTTGTATTATTTAGCATGTTGGATAGTGGGTTCAGAGCAAGACAGAACCATAAAGGACTTAATGAGTCTCCTTGGTATATTCCACGCTTAATCTGTATTGGCTGTGATGTGATGTTATCTGAATTTGTTTGGATATTAAGTGTGGTTTTCCAGTTTTTCATTACTGTGTTTAGAAACTGTATCAATTTAGGATCTACTTTGTATATTTCCAATATCTGTAGTAACCATGAGTGGGGTACACTATCAAAGGCTTTTTGGTAATCAATGTATGCGTAGTGTAGGGACCTTTGTTTAGTTTTAGCTTGATATGTCACCTCTGTATCTATTGCTCTTTACATCCTCGTGCTCCTTTGCAGCAGCCTTTTTGTTCTTCATTTATAATTTTGTTCTGTGTTGTATGTGTCATTAATTTCTGTGTGATGACTGAAGTCAATATTTTGTAGATTGTTGGTAGGCATGTTGTGGGGCGATATTTAGCTGGGTTTGCTGTGTCTGCTTGATCTTTAGGTTTCAGATAGGTTATTCCATGTGCAAGTGTATCAGGGAATGTGTATGGGTCTGCAATGTAACTGTTAAATAATTTAGTTAGATGTGAATGTGTTGAGGTGAACTTCTTTAGCCAGTAATTTGCTATTTTATCATTTCCAGGGGTTTTCCAATTGTGTGTAGAATTAATTGCTCGGGTGACTTCATGTTGCAAAATTATCACTTCAGGCATTTGTGGTATCATCTTGTATGTGTCTGTTTCTGCTTGTATCCACCGTGCATGCCTGTTATGTTGTACCGGGTTTGACCATATGCTGCTCCAGAAGTGTTCCATGTCTGTTATGTTTGGTGGATTGTCTATTTTGATGTGTGTGTTATCCATTGTTTGGTAAAATCTCTTTTGGTTTGTGTTGAATGTTTGGTTTTGTTTCCTTCTATTTTCACTTTTTTTGTATCTTCTAAGTCGTTTGGCCAATGCTTGCAATTTCTGCTTTTTTTCATCTAATTGCTCTATTGCTTCTTGTTGTGAGATTTTACCTAACCTTTTTCGTTTTTTGTCTGATATTTCATTTCTTATAAATTGTGGTAGCTGTCCGATGTCTTTTCTCAGTTTTTCTATTCTGATCTGTAGCCTGTGTTGCCATGCTGGTTTTGTGGGTTTCTTCTGTGTGTTGGTTTGTTCTGATCTCTGCCTAGTGTGTATATTTAGTGTAGTGAGTGCTCCTATATAAACCAGTAGTTGTAACTCTTCCATAGTTGTGTTTTCATTTATTTCGTTGTGTATGATTGTGTTGATAGTTTTTATTGTTGTTTCGACTTGCGGGTTATTTGGCGGTCTATGCAAGAATGGTCTAATGTCTGTATTTGTGTCTTTGTATTCTATATATGTCAGCTGAAATTTCTCTTCTATATCTAACACGTGTGTCTCTTCGTGTTCTATTTGTGCTTGTTCTGGTGGCTGTCTTAAGATTTCGTTTTCCTCTGATTGTTTAATTGATGCGTGTTGGTCTTTGTTTGTTTGCTCTGGGATGTTTGAGTCCATTACTGTGTTTTCTTCTTCTTCTGATTGCACATTATTTTGTTCCAGTATTTGTTGTACTTGTTGTTTGATGTTTTCTAATTCTGACTGGGGTATCCTGTTATTTTTGATTATTACACGGATCTGATCAGCTAGTCGTTGTTCTGTTAAAAATTTTAATTGCGGGTATCTGGTAATAAATGTTGTGTATACTTTATTATTATTATTATTATTATTATTATTATTATTATTATTATTATTATTCATGCTGCCCTTCTCTGTGTATGTTCAATATCCCTTGTTAGTCCTATTTGGTACAGGTTTGTCAAACTTGAGCAGTATTCCAGGATATAATAATAATAATAATAATAATAATAATAATAATAATAATATCCTGGAATACTGCTCAAGTTTGACAAACCTGTACCAAATAGGACTAACAAGGGATATTGAACATACACAGAGAAGGGCAGCATGAATGGTTACACATTTGTTTGACCTGTGGGACAGTGTCACAGAGATGCTGAAGAAAGTGAATTAGCAAACTCTTGAAGATAGATGCAAACTATTCCATGAAAGTCTATTTACAAAATTCCAAGAATCAGCTTTAAAAGACTCTAGGAACGTATTACAATCCTCATATACCTATTGCTCCTGCAGGGATCATGAAGGCAGGATTAAATTAACTACAGCACACACAAAGGCATTTAACAGTCATTCTATCCACACTTGATATGTGAATGGAATGGTAAGAAGCCCCAATAACTGGAACAATGGAAATTACCTTCTGCCAAGGACTTCAAAGTGGTTTGCGGAGTATAGATGTAGATTCAGAAATGCTGAGGTACACATATCAGTTGTATGAGTGAAATGAAGTAAAGAGTGCTGTAAAAATGTTCAAATGACCAGAACACATGGCAAATATGAAAAGAAATTTATTTAGCAGCATTTTTTTCAAAACTTGATAAACAAAGAAAGCAAATTTTTGAGGAAACACATTTTTTTAAAATATTGTACTGAAAGAGCAATTACATAAACAAGGTAATTTAACATTTACAAAGATTTTGTATGCGCATTTCAGATTGAGTTCAATATTTCTAAAATTTCCGAATAAAGGGATGAAGCTTCCAAGTTTTTTAAAAAGTCAATAAATGCGAGGATGGAAGTTAAAAGTTTGTTAATTCAAATTTTCTATTTTTAACATTTCTTTCCTTCTTTCTTTCTTTAACATTAGTTACAAACAAAGCTCCTTTATTGGTCATTTTGCTTAGAAATACAATAATTTACTACAGTATAACACTTCAGAATCACACTGTTTCATAAGTGTTTGATAAGCAGAACTGCAAAATACCAATAAACAATATTATAATACAACACAGAATACAGGTACACAATATTACACTGTAAATCTATTGATCACTTTCAACAATGTCCTAGTAACGCTTTCCTGCTCTTTCTGACGCACAAAATGTCTCATAAGTTTCAAGACATACTTTCCCTTTTTCGTCCTGACCATGATGTTCTTTTCCAAAGGGGTTCACTTCCTGGCTACAGTTTCCGGATTCCTGTACCTCAATTCTTACAGAATTTCCATTATAAGTATCTGGTAGTGACAATAATACCTTCCTCTTAGACTTTTCATAATCCATCACTCACTGAGTAATTATTCTGAAGTGCACCTTACATCATATGGCTTTTAATGCCTTGGACTTGAGATCCTTCTCTTCCCAATCTTTATTTAGTATCTTGTTTGTTCCAGCACTTTGTAGTATTCAGTTGGTCAAAGAATATCTTCTTTTTTCTGACAGTCTTTACCCATTTTATCCAACACTCTGATAGGTTTAGAGCTGTGATCACAAATAGGGACATAATGTACCAGCTTATTAAATTTTCTGCTCTCTTCCAAGAAGGCCATTAGTGTGCACATCATTACTGTATTTTTATTTTGAATAGTACAGGAGTCAGAAAATAAATGAATTTCAGTTGGACCATTTTTTGGTTGGAATGCCTGAGGTTTCTGACAAAATCCAATAGAGCAGAGGTTACATGGTTGAATGTTTTTGTCCTCTTGTTTCAAGCCAAGTATTAAAAGCAATCCTCTCCTCCATCTGGTCTGTACTTGTGAATGAATCATAATGCACAAATTGCATAGCCAAACCTGTCTTCAACAGAATACTTCACCTACAGAGAGCTTTTGTATTGGCTGATTCTTTAATCACATTTAGATTTTCCTCCTCCATTATTGCATAGAACTTTTCTGCTCAAAGTTTGTGCAACCTATGGTTTGTTATTGATTGATTCTTTTCCTCCGGGTCACATTCTTTTTGAGGTTCTGTATTTGGACATCCTTGATGTTACTTGAAATGTTGCAGCACATACAGGTACGGCCTGGCCATATTTTTTCCTCATGCTGTACTTTATTGAAACAGTATTCTTCTTTTTTCACTTCTTTCTTGATGTTCCTCCTCCCTCACACAGCTTGCACGAACTGAGCAATAATCAGAAGCAAAGTACAGTTTACATATATTGACCTTTGGCTTAAATGGACAAAAGCAAGAATCAAGTTTTTTAAAACCCTTATTTTCAACACCTTATAACAGCAGCATATTTCAGCTTTGAGAAAATAAGGTCACATAAGGCAACAATCTTTATTTGTAACTACAAAAATATAAATTTTAAACAACTGAGTATTTATCATCTTTTGAAAAAATGCTGCTCAATTGTATTTTATTTTGCTAGAAATGTGAATATACAAAACTGGTAATGGCTGACTTCAGATAAATGTTTCCAATTACATCAACAAATATTCAACACCTTTCAAATAATCATTTGATATACTGCCACTAAACTTGGGATTATGGGCTTCATTAACTCGCTGTGAAATTACTAGACGTTTTGTTGTTGTTATTATTGTTGCTGTTGTGGTCTTCAGCTTTAAGACTAGTTTGATGGAGCTCTCCATACTCGTACACCCTTTGCAAATTTTGCAACTTTGCGTAACTACTGGAATCTGCATTCACTTGAAGCTACTAACTGTAGTCAAGCCTTGATCTCTCTCTAGAGTCCAAGCAGGATACTGTGGCCAATGCGCAGTGACCAAAGTGCTGGTCAAGTTCATTTGTTTGTTCAGAAGGGGAGACCGACAGTGTTTCATCCTCCTTTCTGCTAGTCGGCAATGATAGAATCAAGACACACTCCCTGCCGTCTTTCTCAAATGATTTTACAGAAACTATACAGCAAAAAAAAAAAAAAAAAAAAAAAATCACGTTTGCAGTACATATAGCCTTCTATGTTAGCTTTATGTTGATGTGCCCAACATTTTGTTAATGATTTCAGGTATTGTGATATTTCCATGTAAGTGAGACAGTGCACAAAATTCGAAAAAGTTTGTAATGAAAATTATGGGTCACTACGATTTTGTGTTTGGTGGATATTGTATAATATGTTACTATGTATGAAATTTAGCCAACATACTGAATTTTTATAATACTTGGGTGGACATCTCTACCTGCCACCAATCTCGAGAAAATTGATCTGATGTAGCACATACATTTGTAATTGCATGCAGTTGCGATAAAGCCAGAGTGAAATATGCACAACATTACTCGTATTTCATAAATGGTATGAGATATCAAAATGAGATGTTAGCAAATGATAGTGGCCCAACGGAGAGTATTTTGCCATATGGTTACTATGCAAACCTTTTTTATCTACTGTGTTATTTCCCTACCTACAGACTTTTTCAGTGAAAGGATGTAATTTTTAAGTGCCACTGATAGTTGGTGAAACAAGAAATGCATGGGTTTTGGAACAAAATAAGTAAAGTCACTACATGTTTCTTTTTGTACCGAGCATGTGCTTTTTCATGTTACTAAGCTTACTTTTCCTCAGTTTGCCACTTAAATCACTGTTTCACACTTCTTTCACAACTGCATCTGCACAACATATTAGTGAGGTGACACTATGTAAACTCCACTGTGTTTTGGCAAAAGAAGCAATTTTTAAGATGGCAACAAGAAAACATGTAGGTTTTATCCCAAATTTGCCGCTCATGACACTTCTCTGAAAGCTACAAATGGTTAACAAGCCATTTTGTTGCTTTTGTTGCATTTTCAGCATAATTTTTTCTAGACTATAACTAAAGAAGTGGTGACAGTAGATCTTTTCGAATGGTCACCATGCAAGTGTCAGTATGGAGGGGCTCCACTTAATATTTACAAAAAATGTGAGCATAGGCTTTAGTTTAGAATGGTTCTTCCCCCTCCAGCACTCGGCATTTCCCCTACTACACCTGCCCATGAACCCAACCACTACCACTCCTCCCCCCCCCCCCCCCCCCCCCAATATGCCTTGCTGATAGCCCATCTACAGCTCACGTTATGCGCACACACTACAATTTCACCATCCACACTTCCTTCCATTACCAAATTAACTATGCCTCGGTTCCTCAGAATGTATGCTACCAGCCTACCCCTTCTTCTAATCAAGTTGTATAATAAAGCTCATTTCTCCTCGATTTCACTCAGCACCTACTGATCTGTACTGGATCTAATACATATATTTTTCAGCATTCCACTGTAACACCACTGTTTAAAAACTTTTATTCTCATCTCACCTACACTGTTTATTTCCACATTTCACTTCCAGACAACATTAAATTCCAAAGAAATACTTTTGGAAAAAAATTCCTAATGCTTCAATTTATATCAGGCTTTATTAAATCACTGCTTTTTTCAGGAAAGCTTCTCTCCCTACTGCCAGTCTTCATTTTACATCCTCTATCACTGTCAGTTTTTTGTGGCCAATATAACGATGCTCATTAACTACATAATTTGTCTATAAATTTCTTAAGAATGTAAGAAGTGTGAATGAAAGAGCTGTTAACATATTCCAAAAGCAGCTCCGAAAACATGAAAAGCTGAAATGGTGTCAAGTTCTCTGTAAATAAAATGTAAACAATTCACTCAATCCACACAGCACCTTTTAATATTGTCAGATCATCATATTTACCCAAATGCAAGCAGACATTTTTTTCTGATTGTCATGGTCCAACAATGCACCTGCGGCTTAAGATCCTGGGGCAAAGCCTAAGAAGTTCTGAAAAATGCCACTAGAAGCCACCGTAAGTACTTATTTTTACACAGAAGCCATTGTGTTAGTGTTTTGAGTATAGAATGTTTACTGTTTTTTAAGTTGGGGGTATTCAATATAGCTCATATTTGAATTTAGCAGTTTTTTTCAAATTTCACAGCAATAAAAATAAATATCTTTCCATATTCGCCATCAAAGCAAACGTTTTTAACAAACTTGCAGAAGTTGGCAAGCATGGTCAATACAGTTTTACATTTCGACAGTTCCAACTCTATTCGGAACCTATCAGCACACATTGATGTACATCAGACCACTTCTAAATGCTGCCAATATTCACAACATAACAATACTATATGTTTCACTGACTTAGTTTAATTTCATATTCACAATTACAAGTAAGTTCCACATTTGGACACAAAAGTCCTTATGGAATCTTGTTACTTCTGTGAGAGATTTCTATTATAGCAGATGATCAATATGAATTATCTGCATTGCACACAATGGCTGAAATTTTCCCAAAGCTAGACCTCCCCCTCCCCTCCCTTCCCCTAACTTCATTTATGTGTCTTCCACTAATCCCTGAGACAGTGGGAGCAGTGCTAGCTACAATGTTTGTGGATGGTACACTCATATTTCACCCTTTGTGTCAGTCTACTTTAGTACTTTTGTGAAGTGCCAGGTTTTAGTCTACCATGGTGAAGCGTGTTCATTATACTGCGAAGTTGAAGACAGAAGTGATTTCACTCACCAAGGAAACACCAAAACGTGCTGCAGGCTAGAGTAAAGTGGGACGCTGGAGACAGCAAAATAAACAACTTGTAGCTTGTTCCAGCAATACAAAAGCAATTTCTGGGCCAAAACATGGCCATTATTATACATTAGAAGTTGTGCTGAATGATTCTGTTAGGGAGCAGCAACAGAAATAAATACCTGTCAGTGCAGAATTTATCCAAGTTACAGCACATGAAGTTGCTCAATGGCAGAAAATTACGAATGCGAAAGGAAGCTGCAATTGGGTTGTCTGTTTCATGAAACATTGGGGATTTTCTCTGTGTGGGCAGACTTCAGTTAAATAGAAGCTTCCAGATAACTACGAGCAAAAACTCCTCATACTTTAGCGTTTCATAATCAGGCAGTGCACCAAAAATAATTATCTGCTTGGTCAGATAGGTAAAGCAGACCAAACTTTGGTGTCTTTTGATATGACAACAAACTACACAGTAGAAGCAAATGGGAACAAAGGTGTGTCAAGATACTGCCTGCAGGGGGTGAAAAGCAGCACCTATCTGTCATGCTTGCTTGTACAGCCAAGGCCATAAACTGAGACCATTCATTGTTTTTGAACACAAGAGGTTACCTAAGTCTGAGGTATTTCCAAAATGCATTATTGTACATTCTAACATAAGTGGCTGGTTCACAGAGGATATGATACTAGAGTGGATTAAACCTGCACGGCAATGTCATCCTGGTGCCTTGCTATGTTTGCCAAACATACTTGTAGTAGATATGTTTGCAGGTCATCCAACTCTGTCCGTAAAGAGACAATTAGTAGAGGGCAGAGCTCACTTGACTGTAATTGTAGGAGGGATAATGTCAATCTACAGGCAATGGAAGTTTGTTTAAGCAAACCAAGTACAGGCAAACTTAAAAATATATACACATAGTAGCTAACGAAAGAAGATGGGCAATTAATGCTTACAGGTGTGTTCAGTGTGCAAGCTTGTCTCAAGTGTGTGAGTAGATTTACTGAAGTAGAAAATGTATCCCAAATAAAACTGTCTATCATCCATTAAAAAAAAAAAAATGTGCCTGCTGGCACATAGAGGATGATGCTTTCTATGAAGAGAGTAACAACAAGGAATCGAGTGACAATGACTCAGAATCATCTGAGTAATGATTAAAAACAGTATATATATGTTTATGATAGTTCAACAAAATTTCTGGTTGGTACTTACACTTTTCATTTCTAAGTCATTTTCTTTGTAGATATGAGACAGTATCCAGCCAGTTGGTGAGTATATGCCACTAAGAATAAGAAGACATAGTGTGTTTTTCTTAGGTTCATGTTTATCTAATACCTTTTTACATCTTTTTGTTCTATTATGTGTTGTAAATTAGTATTATTGTTTATAACATTGCTGGAGTTTTTCCACGGCACAGGTCTTTTGGTCTGCAGTAAGCCTGGGTGAGCCTCTTCCCTCCCTGCCCCCTCCCAAAAGGAGAGAGAAAGGAAGAGGGAGGGGGGGGAGGGAGGGAGGGAGGGAGGGGAGAGAGGGGGGGGGAGAGATTGAGAGAGAGAGAGAGAGAGAGAGAGAGAGAGAGGAGTAGTAGGAGTAGTAGTAGTAGTAGTACCCTTCTAGATGCTGGAAGGGGTTGATTTCCTTAGGAGGCTTTATACTAGCATTACACCAGCCATGTAAGAAGACATGAACAACCCCGACTGTTCAGTTATGTGGTGCAGTGAGACTTGCCTGTGATGTTCCAGCTCACAGACCACCCGTACATAGTTCCTAATTATAGCTGCCTAGCCGTGCCCTAATCTGTTTGTTAAACAACACTGACAGACATAGGAGATGCTGCAGAAGAAAAATTTTCTGCAATGGTGGCAATACTTACAGTTTACACTTTGTATGTATTGCTTGTGCTGGAAATGATACTGTGTAGTTATATTATACTGTTTAGACTGTTTAAATAGTAATCTAATAAAGTACCCTGTTTAACCTCTACCAGAGATGACACAAATCAGTGTCTTGCAAAAACCAAACATGGTAAAGCCCGGTTGGGACGTTACGATGATACGAAAAGGATAGTTGCTACTTACCATACATGAGAGATGCTGAGCTGCAGATAGGTACAACAAAAAGACTGTCACAAAGTGATCTTTTGACTAACAAGTCCTTTGTCAGAAAAAGACAAAACACACACACACACACACACACACACACACACACAACCACAGTCTTCGTGTTTGTATGAGAATCTCTCTCTCTCTCTCTCTCTCTCTCTCTCTCTCTCTCTCTCTCTCTCTCTCTGTGTGTGTGTGTGTGTGTGTGTGTGTGTGTGTGTGTGTGTGTGGTGTGTGCGTGTGTGTGTGGGTGCGTGCGTGCGTGCGTGCGTGTGTGGAGGGGGGTTGCGAGCACACATGGGAGTGTGGTCTGTTTTCGACAAAGACCTTGTTGGCCAAATGCTCACTTTCTGACAATCTTTTTATTCTGCCTATCTGCGACTCAGTAACTCCAGTATATCCCTTTCATAAACTATCCCTTTCATAATATTGTAACAAATCAGCAGCCTGAATATGTAGATAGTTCTTTGCCAAATTTAAGTCCTTCAAATCAAGTTTGTACTTTGGCAAGCAAAGACGTAACTTTCCTAGATAAAAATGCTATATTTCACTGAAAGAAAAAGACACTTTGGATGACACCCATGTGATATGGAAAGACTGACATACATCTCAAGCATGAGTTGCGGTATAGTCTGCAAAATTCTTGGTGGCCCCAGCTGTCCTAATGCCGCTTGGAATATTTTGACAGAGATATTGATTCTCACTGCTGTCAGTGTTTGTGATGTAACAGTAATTTTAAGTGCCCAAAAGGCTAGATTTAATTCCATGCAATGTACTATAAATAGGTACTATTACTCCTCACAAATTCCTGAGAAGTGGGACCATTTTATCCAATATGTGATAAGTGAAAATTGTTTTGATTTTTAAATGTGGTTTGAAATGAGGGTTTCTTTTTTACCTCCTCCTCCTCCTCCTCCTCCTCCTCCTCCTCCTGCTTCTGAGTCTCATTTCTGGGATGTGGTTTGCATTCAAGGTCAGCTTAAAAAATGGTAAGATCCAATCTAACATCAATAACAGGATTCTGTAAGGTGTATTCTCTCCTCAACCCCGCCCCCCCCCCCCCCCCCTTGATCTGATCTTCTGTTCTTCGTCTCTCAGTCATTTAGTGACATTCAGCTAGAAGAGTTACAAAAAAACCTTACCTAGGTTTTTCTCTCTTCTCTGGTAACACGTGGGCTGTGTCACCCAGGACATCCTGCAGAATGTTCAACTGTCGTTTCTTTTCATCTTGAAATTCAACAACCTTATCAGGCTCCACTGACGCTTCATCATCGTCACTTTCATAAAACCTTTCATCCAAGGTAAATCTCTTGTCATTTGCATACTTCGACTGCAGCTCCAACAGCTAGAAAACATAAAACCCATTATTATATCTAACATAACAGCCTTTCCATAAATCCATCAATACAATGAATCATCACCCAAGTGATACTGTGGGGAAGAAAGCTCACTCACTGATGACAGCTCATGTGACAAGTACGGGAAACTAAGAATAACTTAACGTACAGAAAAATTGACACTTTTCATCTGTACTGTTATCACAATTGTGTGTGTATTTATTTACAAGGACTATATTAGCAAATAAATTACAACTGTTGATTTATTCTACTTGCTTTGGACAAAAACATTCAATATGCCCTCTCCTCTCTCCTATCTAGGCAAGAACAGATTGGTGTAGTGGCCATGTCTCAGATGAACATTGCCGCTAGTTCCTGAGACAGCAGTAAGGACCTAGTTGGACATGGCTGTTACAATGGCCACTTGAAGTTCCGCTCCACTCTCCTGGAATTTTAGAACAAGGGAAAATAGCTCACAATGTGTTGATATATAATTTGTAGCGTGCACACAAGTCACCATTTTGAAAACATGATTTAAATAAATAGTTATGTATAGTGTCTTTCTTTATGCACATGTATTACACCTGTCACAGAAACCTCAGTAAACTCAGATGTCATTGCTGCAAATATATTTACTGGTAGCGATGGATGTTGTTTCGACAACTTCTCAAAAACATTGAGAATTATCAGTTTTTCACAGCTTTTTAAAGGTGTTCCTCTTCTATGTTTCACAAAAGGACACAATGCAGTTGCTGCCATTTTCACCATACACAGGTGAAACACAAACATGTCAGAAGAAATACAACAATGACTGCCCATATTACTGTCAAGAAGCAGTTGTGGCAGGGGGGTTACAACTTCCTGCCATTTTCATCAGTACTCAGAAGAGAGAGGTTCTTTGCACTCTCCTACCAATTTGATGTTTCTTCAGATCGATGTTTATAACTGAACGCTCCTGTACACAAAGATAATCACTTACAATCTGAGGAATGGTGAGCAGTGCATAGTCATGTGATCGTTGATTTGCCTCTGCACACTCCATTTACTCTCAAGTGTACAACACAGAATGTCATTTCCATAAACATTAAAAAAAAATTAACTTAGAGTGGAATCGAACTCACAACCATGCGTATACAAGTCAGTTACTATATCCACTATGCAACTGTGTAGATTTGGCAATACTTTTATTATTACACTATATCAAATTTTTCAAATTTATTAAAAAGAAAGTGAAAACTGAAGCAGTTTGGCAAATCATGTTCAAAGGAGAAACTGAGAGAGTACAAAGCAAACTGACATGTACTGATCAGAACTAGCCATAACATCATGCACAGAATTGTTTAGAAATACATGGCACAAGCATTTAGCATTCTGATCAGCAAAGCCATTGCTCTCTGTTAATGCTTTGGAATGTCTTATAGTGTAATTAGTGGTAGTTGGTTGGTTGGTTTAAAGGGCGGGAGGGGGGACCAAACTGCTAGGTCTTCGGTCCCTCGTTCCAATTAAAATAATTCCACAAGGGAAGGAGTAAAATAATCAAGACATACAAACCACAGCTTGAAGAAAGGAGAGAACCACAAGAATGACAGAAGGGCAACAAACACTTACATGGACAAAAATCGGGCAAGAAAACCGCAGAGAGATGCAAGAAACATGTAGAAGAAGTCAAAACAAGAGAGCAGATTACCATGGCTGGCTGACCGTGATGATAAAATGGAGAAGCCAGCACTCTGCAACACATTAAAACCTCTCCCCTAAAAGCACCAGGGTGGAGGACACAGAGGGACAAAGGACACGTGCAAAAACTTAGATCAAATTATAAAACCCACCCTCACAAATAAAACGTAAAACTAAAGTTGCTGCTGAGGCATTGTCACCCAACACTGAAGGTAGGGTGCTGGCAAAGTTAAATGTCTGCCGCAGAGCAGCTAGAAGTGGGCAGTCCAGCAAGAGATGGACGATCATCATTTGTGAGCCACAGCGACACAGAGGTGGGTTCTAACAACATTTGGCCAATGCAGAGCCAGCAGAGGACAACTGATTCCCTGCGAGAGGACCGCACGGAAGACTTCAACACATTCGTAGTCTCCTTAATGACACACAGTTTGCTATGCATGCTGTTATGCCATTCCTTCTCCCAAAGCCAAAAAAAACCCTGTGGTATAAGGCAGAATGCAAGTCATTTCCGGAGATGCCCATCCCCAGGAGCGGTTTCCGCGTACCCTGTTTGGCCAGCCTGTCGGCAAATTCCAATGATTTTATCATTGCGATTCCAATGTGTCCTAGGGTCCACACAAACACCACCAAGCAACGGGACCATTCCAGGGCATAGATGGACCCCCGAATGGACACTACCAAAGGATGGTAAGGGTAGCACTGGTCAATAGCTTGTAGGCTGCTCAAGGAGTCAGTACACAGGAGAAATGACTCGCCAGAGCATGAGCGGATGTGCTCAAGAGCACAAGATTTGGCCGCCAGCTCTGCAGTGAAAACACTGCAGCCATCTGGCAAGGAGTGCTGTTCAATCTGACCTCTATGAACATATGCAAAGCCTACATGACCATCAGCCATCGAGCCGTCAATGTAAATCACTTCATGGGCCCTGTACACGTCAAGAATCGAGAGGAAATGATAGCAAAGAGCCGCAGGATGAACGGAGTCCTTAGGGCCATGCGATAGGTCCTTAAGAATCTGCGGCCTAGGTGTACACCATGGGGGCGTATGTGAATGGACATCGAGAAGAGGTGTAATGGGAAGGACTCCAATTCCGACAGAAGGGACTGCACGTGAACCGCAATCGTAAGTCCTGATCTGGGCCGCCGATGCGGGTGATAAACTGCCGAGGTTGGGAAAAGGAGATGGTAATTCAGATGTGCAAGAGAACAACTTGGGGCAACGTAACTGGCGAGCAGTTGTGAACGCCTAACCTTCAATGGGGGGACTCTGGTTCAAATGGCTCTGAGCACTATGGGACTTAACTTCTAAGGTCATCAGTCCCCTAGAACTTAGAACTACTTAAACCTAACCAACCTAAGGACATCACACACATCCATGCCCGAGGCAGGATTCGAACCTGCGACTGTACCGGTCGCGCGGTTCCAGACTAGTGCGGGGGACTCTGGTCTCCTGGCAGAGGGCATTGAGGTGGTGCCAGCACTTCCACTTAAGCTGACGAAGGTGAGGTAGCCAAGTCAACTGGGCATCGAAAACCACTCCTAAGAATCGATATGTCTCCATTACAGTGAGTGGATCATCATTAACGTAAAGTTCTGGTTCTCGATGAACAGTGCAACGCCAACAGAAATGGATGACGCACAACTTTGAGGCTGAAAACTGGAAGCTGTGGGTTAGATCCTATGACTGCGCCTTGTGAATGGCTCCCTGTAGGTGCCGCTCAGCAACACCGTACTGGAGGAGCAGTACGAAATGCCAAAGTCATCCGCATACAGAGAAAGGTGAGACTGACAGCCCTACCAGCTGCTGCTAGACTGTTAATAGCCACTAAAAATAGAGAGACACTCAATACAGAGCCCCGTGGAACACCATTCTCCTGAATGAGGGAATGGGGGGGAGGGGGGGACATGGGAGGCACCGACTTGGACACAGAAAGTACAAATCGACAGGAAGTTTTGGATAAAAATCGGGAGTGGGCCCCGGAGATCCCACTCATACAATGTGGTAAGGATATGATGTCCCCAGGTAATGTGGTATGCTTTACGTAAATTAAAAAAGATAGTATCCAGGCTGTTCGGATGGCAGACATGAGGGACACGAGATTATCAGTGGTAGAACAAGCACAGCGGAAGCCGCCCTGACATGGAGCCAGAAGGCCATGTGACTCCAGAACCCAACACAACCGCCGACACACCATACGTTCCAGCAACTTACAAAGAAAGTTGGTGAGGCTGATGAGCTGGTAACTATCCACATCAAGCTAGTTTTGACCAGGTTTGAGCACCAAAATGATGGTGCTCTCCTGCCACTGTGATAGAAAGATGCTGGTTGAAGATGACCAGGAGATGTCACTTGTAGCCGGATGAGAGATGTTTAATCATCTGACTGTGGATCCGATCCAGCCCAAGAGCTGTGTCGAGGCAATGTGCAAGGGCACTGAGGAGCTCCCACTCTATAAATGGGTCGTTATGGGGTTCACTGTGGCACGTAGTGAACAAGAGGACTTTCCTTTCTATCCGCAGTTTGAGGGTGAAAAAGGCTTGGGGGTAGTTCTCCGATGCAGAGGTTCGAGCATACTGCTCAGCACAGTGCTCGGCAATCATGTTTGCGTCGGTAGATAACACGCCATTGATGTTAATGCCAGGGACACCTGTTGGAGTCTGGTACCCAAAAAGACATCTGATCTTCATCCAGACTTGGGAATGTGACGTATGGCAACCAAAGGTCAGCACATACCTCTCCCAACACTCCTATTTCTGTCGTTTTACAAGCTGACAAATGCGGGCACAGAGCCACTTAAAGGCCATTAGGTGCTCTACGGAAGGGAGCCACTTATGTCACTGTATAGTTCGCTAACACTCTTTAGTTGCCTCAGTGACTTCCGGCGACCACCAAGGGACTGTCTTTCTCTGGGGGCGCCCTAAAAAAATGAGGGATCGTGTTTCCACTGCAGAAACCATCGTTGTACTGACCTGCTCGACAACAACATCGATGGCACCATGTGGGGGAGATTCAGCGTTGACAGCAGAGGTGAAGGCTTCCCAGTCTGCCTTGTTTAAAGCCCATCTGGGAAGGCATCCGTGGGCATGACGCCAGGGGAGTGACAAGAAGATGGGGAAGTGGTCACTACCACATAGATCATCATGTGCTCTCCAGTGGATTGATGGGAGAAGGCCAGGACTGCAAACTGAGAGATCAATAGCCAAATATGTGCCATGTGCTACACCGAAATGTGTGGCGGCACCTGCATTTAAGAGGTAGAGGTCGAGCTGTGACAGTAAATTTTCGACCTCCCTAACTCAGCCAGTAAGCATGGCGCCACCCCACAAGGGGTTATGCGCATTAAAATCTCCCAAAAGTAGGAAATGTTTAGGGTGTTGATCAATCAGTGTAGCTAATACGTTCAGGGGTATTGTAGACAGTTATTTCCTGTGTCATCCTTATCCTGACAGCCACAGCTTCAAGAGGGGTTTGTAGGGGCACATGTTCACTACATACCGAGCTCAGGACATAGGCGCAAACTCCACCTGACACTCTATTACAGTTGCTACAGTTCCTCTAATATCTCTTATAGCCACAGAGGGCAGGAGTCCGCATTGCCAGGAACCAGGTTTCGGAGGGCAACGCAGAAAGCAGGTGTAAAGCTTAACAGTTGCCACAGCTCAGCCAGGTGGTGGTAAAAACCGCCGCAATTCCAATGTAAGATTACATGATTGTGAGACTGGGAAGGCATGAAACACTCAATGAGGCAGTCTACGCCTCAGGGTCACCTGCTACCACCAGATGAGTACCTGTGCGATCAACATCCATTGTGTATGAGGGCCCTCTAGGTCCTCAGCGGATGCCAGAATCTCCACCTCATTCTCAGATCCAGAGCTTGTAGGCAGATGCCACCGCAGTGCCTTGGTTCTTGGGGGTCTTTTTCTTTTTAGGTTTCTCTCATTGCTCCTTAGGTTTGTCCGGCTGGGAGGGATCCACTGATTCAGTCTCTGGGACTGAGGAGGACCGTGAAGCCCTATGACCAGCTACCTCTGGTTGCTTCAGCCACTGGCGGGCATCAGCTTTGCCACTTGTAGGATCCTGGGAAGGGAGTGGCCCAAGGGATCCCTTCCTGGTGAGAGGAGCCGAAGAAGACTTAACGCTTCTCCAGGTGAGAAGTGGGGACTGATGTCCCCGATGGTTGGGGAGGGGGGGGTGGTGTTGCTCATGAAGTAGGTTGTGCAGGAGCAACGGGAAAGGAAGTACTCTCTACCATCAAGGGGGCAGGTGGAGTCTGACGACTCTGAGAGCCAACTGTACGCAGTGGAATGGAAGGTGGTAGATCCGTTGTTGTAGCGATGGCATAGGTTGATAGGTTGACATCATATGCACAGTATGTAGCCTCTCATATTTTCTCTTAGCCTCAGTGTAGGTCAGTCGGTCCAGGGTATTGTATTCCATTATTGTCCTGCAGTCTGGCGAGCAAGGCAAATGGTGCTCTCCGCAGTTGACACAGATGGGAGGCGGGGCACAGGGAGTATTTGGATGTGAAGTACATCCACAATCCCCGACAGTTAATGCTGGAAGTACAGTGGGAAGACATACAGCTGTACTTCCAGCACTTAAAGCACTGCATGAGAGGAGGGATATAGAGCTTTACGTCACAGCGGTATACCATCACCTTGACCTTCTCGGGTAATGCGTCACCCTCAAAGGCCAAGATGAAGGCACCGGTGGAAACCTGATTATCCTTTGGACCCCGGTGGACACGCCGGATGAAATGGACACCTCGCTGCTCTAAATTGGCACACAGCTCATCGTCAGACTGCAAAAGAAGGTCCCTGAGAAATATGATACCCTGGACCATATTTCAGCTCTTACGGGGCGTGATGGAAACAGAAACATCCCCCAAGATTGTCACAGGCGAGTAGTGCCCTTGACTGGGCAGAGGGTGCTGGTTTGATCAAGGCCAACCCCAACCGCTTTTTGGACAAGCCTTCCACATCCCCAAACTTGTCCTCTAAATGATCCACAAGAAACGGAGTTTTTTTTTTTTTTTTCTTTTTGTAAACTTTTTTTGGAATACAGTGATCAATAGATTATTATATTTTGACTAAAGTTCAGTCTTGATCTTCGGGAGGACGACGGTTCAATCCCGCGTCCGGCCATCCTGATTTAGGTTTTCCGTGATTTCCCTAAATCACTCCAGGCAAATACCGGGATGGTTCCTCTGAAAGGGCACGGCCGACTTCCTTCCCCATCCTTCCCTAATCCGATGAGACCTATGACCATGCTGTCTGGTCTCCTTCCCCAAAACAACCAACCAACCAGTCTTGATCATAGCATTTATGTTTCAATGATATAGGTAACCGGTTTCGGTTATTTTTACATAACCATCATCAGACCCATGGCTCCCTTAGGATGGTAGGCGGAGCTCTCCTCAGCTGCTACGAAGTCAACATCAGTTGACTTCGTAGCAGCTGAGAAGAGCTCTGCCTACCATCCTAAGGGAGCCATGGGTCTGATGATGGTTATGTAAAAATAACCGAAACCGGTTACCTATGTCATTGGAACATAAATGGTGTGATCAAGACTGAACTTTAGTCAAAATATAATAAACTGATTTCACTGACAAGAAAGATTCCCCATCAACTCTTGTACATACGAGGTACAGGTGTGAATAGGCTTCAATGCCATCCTTAGCCTGGCATTCCTCCCATAGAGTAGCCAAGGGGGGAAACAATTTGGGGTTGTATTTCTTACATTGAAGTTAGACCTTGACCGCTTAGAGACTGCTGGTGTTTGACCACCAGCATGAGATGGCATACTACGCTTCATGGCGTGTCATCTGCCCTGATGCCACCCACTCCGACCAGGTGCCCTCTCCACGGGCGCCACCCAGCCACAGCAAAGGCCACCTGGCAGGAAGGCCATTGTGGGGAGGCCTGATGCCCCACAGTGACTGGCATCTACTCCTTGGCATAAGTGGGGAGTTAACAATCTAGGCATCAGCAGAGCGATCCCTGTGTGGTCAGGGGGCTACAACTGACAGGGTACATGGAGGCCCCACCATAACGGACTGGCTACCGTGCTGGATGTCAGGCGCAAATGAGCTAAGAAGTCCATCATCGTTGACAGCGCAGAAAGCGATACTGCACAGAGGATGGAGGAAAACACACCCAGGAGGGTGACCTCGTCCAACAGCTGAAAAATGAGCGGAAGTGCAGATCCACATCGATGAAGGATGCGAGAGGTCTCCGCGCATGATAGACACTATGCACCATGTAAGGCACCCTTCCCCAATTGGCTCACCCTTTGGGAAAATTTTGAAAAATGGGAGGTCAAACCCTACAAGGGACCATCATATAGAGGCCGAAACATGTGAGACTCCTTTTAGTCGCCTCTTACGACAGGAAGGAATACCTCAGGCCTATTCTAAACCCCGGACCCACAGGAGGGAATTAGTGGTAGTATAACACAAAATGTCTAACACACAATTAGATTCCACTGGCGTAACACCACCCATGATTGTGTACTACGGCCAGTGACTAATCACTGTGAAAGTGTTTGGTTACATCAGGCTCATTCTTACGATGAATAGAGTACAATCAACTGGCAGCAGACTAGTGCCAGTTGGTAACAACTTGCCATTCATCCTCATAGTCAAGGTGAAAAATGTATGCTTGTGTACATTCAAATGACTTAGAGATAACTGGTTACAATCCTGGAAATGGTACAAAATTTTGGATGCCAGTATGTGGTTAGCAAGGAGAGGAGAGGTGGAAATCTAGTCTATTCATCAACATTTGTGCTGATACATTCCAAAGTAGCTCATGAGAAGAGATGATGTGCCACGTAAGTTGGCTGCCTTGAGCACTATGAAGAAGTCAGTACAATTGGGTGCAGCGAAGACAATTTTCTCACCACAACTGCCACTGTATTCAAGAATATAGCATCATTGTACTCTGCCGAGTTCATCATCTTGCTCTACTGTACTACCACAGCAGTTGGACTCTGTTACCAGTGCTCGTCTGCAGGTGTTAAGACTTGGAAACATTTCCTATGGATGTCTGTGCTACTGTGGCCTATGTCATGTTGAACGCTCTGAACTTGTTCACATTATTGTGGAAAAATCACCGACTACATCCTGAGAAGGATGCTGAACTTCTGGAACTTCCAAGTTTTAATTCCTTCTCCTTTGTTTATTCTCTTGCTGACTAATTTTTCGTAGGTGCAAGAATCCAGGGAGTTAAGTTGCAGTAATATTTGATTAGTGTTTACTTATTACTGCAGGTTACAGCACTCGGTGCCCCTTCATGGTATTCAAAAGAAGAATCCTATATACTAGCAGCAGATTTCACCCTCTCCCTTTTCTTTCACCACCTTTAATGACACAAGCATAATGCTACACTACACATTACGGTTGTAATATGCTTGTACTTGTCTTTCACAGGTATTAACTCTCCACTTTCCCACTGCCATTTCCATTCATACAACATACACCATGCAGGGCATCAAGTGCAAAATCTAGTTTTTCCCTGAAGATATTGTACGATATGCAAACGTTTGCATTGGCTTTCACTGCTTTTTGATGTTAAGCTAATATTTGAGCATTTAGATTTTCTTGTTTCTTGAGTAAAGCACTACCGTCTTCTCCTTCTGTGATATTTTATCATTTCCATCATTTGAGGATCCCTCTGGCAACAAAATGGAAGATGTCGATTCTAGTTCATTCACTTGCCCACTAACAAAAGATTCCGCTCCACCTGGTGTGCGCTTGTCGATATCTTATGTTTCCTCTTTTGTGACATTTGAAACATTCTGTTGATCAATTATGTCCAGTAGGAATGCTGTACACTTTCTTCCATCTTCAGTTATTTCCAATGTTGTACAGATACAACAGTCGCTCTGCAACATCATGAGTGGTGTCTGTTCTGTTGCACATGCCCGACAGAACACCACACCAATCTATATCAATGTACTCTATATGTTTGCTACTTTCAACTAATGAAACAAAAGCAGACTGCCAAAAGCACATTTCTGTGTCTGACCTCTGGCGGTTTGGGTGTCAGTCACACATAAGGGGAAGTCAAATGAAAACGATACAGATGTAAAATTAATTACTTAAACTGTTTATTATTTTCTTTCACTGTGAGGGGCTATTGCTCCAAGACTTTCTGCACCACAATTAATGCACATCAGTACACTGCAAAAACTAAAGTGCACCATCAAGTCCAAAATCCCAGGAACATTGATTGACAGTGTCATGCTGTTGCAGGATAATGCCTGCCCCACATGTTGCCAAGGCTGTTTCGACTACACTGTGAAAGTTTGGCTGTGAATCCATTAAACATCCTCCTGATCTCCCTCCACACAATGTCCTTAGTTTCGGAGCCCTGATGAAAGACATTTGTGGCCAGGGATTTGCTTCAGACAAAGAGATGCACACCTGGGGTAATCATGGTTCATAGGCAACTGCAAATATCTTTCCATGAAGGTATCGACTGACTGTCTTGTCTTACAGTGGGGTACATGTAATATCAGTTATGGTTATTACTTTTGAAGTAATAAACTGTTCATTTACTTTTTTCCATCTGTCTCATTTTTATTTGACTGCCCCTTATAAACATTATACAGTTGCAGCATAACATCACCACAGAAATTAAGTAAGGAGTGTTACAATACCACAGCTCATATCTCATTGATAGTAAGGTCATTAGGAATGGGGTGCTAGTTCATGTGGAGGAAGATGGGATAGGAAATGGGCCATGACCTTGATGACCTAACCGACCTGTTAATTGCCTGATGTTAATAAGGATGATCACAGGAAATGGGTATCTGTTTCTCCCACATCTAAGTGTATGATATTAATCACAGGCCACCTCTTTCAGAGTAACTTTGAAAGAATAAAATTGATCTGAGAATCACTCCCTTCTCTATGTTGGGCCTTAAGTTAGTGATACTCCACAATATCTGCATCCTAAATTTCTCAAATCATGGCACAGTTTTTGGCACCCACATATTAGTCAAACAGGAGGAATGTCTAGCCAAAGCTAGAGTGGGGTCTCAAACACTGAGCCAATATACTGTTCCAATTCTTTACATACAAGCTACATAATAACCTGACATGCTATGAGACTCAAGTCCTAATCAGTTACATCTATGTCACCACCGTTGTTCATCTACACGTCAATTCTACAACATGCCAGTGTATCCTATCTCTGTTCCCATTACAAAAAACCACAGTAGTATGTCTGTTCATTACTATGTCTGTAGTATGTCTGTTCATTACTATTATTCCAAGAACCTTTAGGAAATTCATTGTAAAAAGACACTAGTCACTGGGTTCAAAGCAGTTGTTTGCTTGTGAGAGATGACTGTTCATAACTCGAATTTAATTACTCTTGTATGTTTTCTAGTTCAAGTGTAGCCATCAACTATAAAAATTTCACCTAAAATAATGCAGGAAAAATGAAGAACTACACTGCAGAAAACCAAATTAAAAAATTACCTTCTGACCTTTTCTTCCTTCAAACTGTGCTTTTATTTTGAAGTCATTTATTTCATCATCTGATGATTCATCATCAAAGAGTGTAGATGGCTTGTCAACTGGCTTTTCACCATCATCATTTTCATCATCTGTATGTACAGTAGACATTTCATTATCACTGAAAATAATTTTTTTATTTGGTGGAGCATCCTGAAAAATATAAGGATTTTTTTGTGAAATAAAAAATGAAATGAGGAGCAAGTGAATGTATATAATTTTACTGCAATTAACTATCATTTATTCACCATTAAGATTATAACTGTTAACAGAATAGTTGACACTTTGAAACAGAATCAAATACATAAAATAAATAGACCAAAGTTGTTGGCTTGAATACTTTTAAATTTTATAGCTATTTCTGCAAAATAGTAGACATTGTTTCCGGAAATCCACCGGCAGATTTAAAAATCATGCCTATTCCATCTCCATTCAGCTTCTTACAAACCAAGATACTAATTATTGTTATTTGTCTGCAACATTTTACAATTCCACCAGCACCTTCACCAAACAAATTTTGCTATTAATGAATTCTTCAGTACTGCTGTAGAGGAAAAGATATCCATGTATAATTACAAACAATTCTTTTTTCAGAAGTAATGGATTTAAGAGTGGTATTTATTTCTTTATAATACACTCCTGGAAATTGAAATAAGAACACCGTGAATTCATTGTCCCAGGAAGGGGAAACTTTATTGACACATTCCTGGGATCAGATACATCACATGATCACACTGACAGAACCACAGGCACATAGACACAGGCAACAGAGCATGCACAATGTCGGCACTAGTACAGTGTATATCCACCTTTCGCAGCAATGCAGGCTGCTATTCTCCCATGGAGACGATCGTAGAGATGCTGGATGTAGTCCTGTGGAACGGCTTGCCATGCCATTTCCACCTGGCGCCTCAGTTGGACCAGCGTTCGTGCTGTGCTGGACGTGCAGACCGCGTGAGACGACGCTTCATCCAGTCCCAAACATGCTCAATGGGGGACAGATCCGGAGATCTTGCTGGCCAGGGTAGTTGACTTACACCTTCTAGAGCACGTTGGGTGGCACAGGATACATGCGGACGTGCATTGTCCTGTTGGAACAGCAAGTTCCCTTGCCGGTCTAGGAATGGTAGAACGATGGGTTCGATGACGGTTTGGATGTACCGTGCACTATTCAGTGTCCCCTCGACGATCACCAGTGGTGTACGGCCAGTGTAGGAGATCGCTCCCCACACCATGATGCCGGGTGTTGGCCCTGTGTGCCTCGGTCGTATGCAGTCCTGATTGTGGCGCCCACCTGCACGGCGCCAAACACGCATACGACCATCATTGGCACCAAGGCAGAAGCGACTCTCATCGCTGAAGACGACACGTCTCCATTCGTCCCTCCATTCACGCCTGTCGCGACACCACTGGAGGCGGGCTGCACGATGTTGGGGCGTGAGCGGAAGACGGCCTAACGGTGTGCGGGACCGTAGCCCAGCTTCATGGAGACGGTTGCGAATGGTCCTCGCCGATACCCCAGGAGCAACAGTGTCCCTAATTTGCTGGGAAGTGGCGGTGCGGTCCCCTACGGCACTGCGTAGGACCCTACGGTCTTGGCGTGCATCCGTGCGTCGCTGCGGTCCGGTCCCAGGTCGACGGACACGTGCACCTTTCGCCGACCACTGGCGACAACATCGATGTACTGTGGAGACCTCACGCCCCACGTGTTGAGCAATTCGGCGGTACGTCCACCCGGCCTCCCGCATGCCCACTATACGCCCTCGCTCAAAGTCCGTCAACTGCACATACGGTTCACGTCCACGCTGTCGCGGCATGCTACCAGTGTTAAAGACTGCGATGGAGCTCCGTATGCCACGGCAAACTGGCTGACACTGACGGCGGCGGTGCACAAATGCTGCGCAGCTAGTGCCATTCGACGGCCAACACCGCGGTTCCTGGTGTGTCGGCTGTGCCGTGCGTGTGATCATTGCTTGTACAGCCCTCTCGCAGTGTCCGGAGCAAGTATGGTGGGTCTGACACACCGGTGTCAATGTGTTCTTTTTTCCATTTCCAGGAGTGTATTTATTACATTTAATGACAATATTATGCTGCTCATCATATTGATGAGATGTCGAGTTGCAGACAGGCACGAAAAAAAGACTGCCATACATTTGAGCTTTCAGCCACAAGGCCTCCTTCTAATGGTGGGGACAATGTAGGGCTGCTGGGTGCACTTGGGACGTTTCCCACCCCTCCCACAGAGGTATTCCACCACCTGGCATAACATACGCAATATCCTTGACAATATCGACTCCACCCCTGCTCCCAACCTCTTGCCCTATGGCCCATATCCCTACAATGGACCTTGATGCAAGACCTGTCCCTTACATCCTCCCACCACCACCACCACCACCACCACCACCACCACCTACTCAAGTCTAGTCACAAGCGTCTTCTACCCCATCAAAGACAGCGCCATCTGTAAAAGCAGTCAGGTGATCTACAAGGGAAGCTGGAACCATTGTGCTGCCTTCTATAAGAGCACGACATTGATCAAGCTCTCTGCCCATATGAATGACCACTGACAAACTGTAGCCAAGAGACAGCTAGACCACCCAGTTGTTGAACATGCTTCGTAGGCAATGTGCTTCACTTCAATGACTGCTTCACAGTAAACAACATCTAGATCTTTCCTACTAACACCACCTTTCCTGAACTGCACAGGTAGGAACTCTTTTTGTCACATATCTTACATTCCTGTAACACCCTGACCTCAAACTTTACTAGCACCTGTCCTCCACTTATCTATCCCCTTCCCTGGTCCCATTCCAGCATTTCACAATCTTCCATTCCACCAATGCACCTACTAATCTTTATTCCCCTCCTCTACTTCTCTCCTCTTCTGCTCCCCTCCCTCACCCTCCTGCCCCCCCCCCCCCCCCAAAAGAAACCTTCCAACTGCACTCAGCAGTTCTACTCTACCCCTCTACATCCTTGCATGCTGACCCCAAGTAGCAATACATTTTGCCCACCTCTACCTGCTATCCCTCCCCTCTCCACTCCAGCCTTCTTCTTACCCCAAACACCCACAGTCTGCTTTCCCATCAGGCACAGTCCTATAAGCAGTTGGGCCTCAGCAGCCAGATACAATGGTCATCTGTATGTGAGTTGTGCTTGTGTGAATGTGTATGTATGTGTGTGTGTGTGTGTGTGTGTGTGTGTGTGTGTGTGTGTGTGTGTTTTCTACTTTCGAAGAAAGCTCAAATGTATATCAGTATTTCTGTTGTATCTGTCTGCAAATTCAGCATGTCTTCTATATGCCGAGTAGCAATCTACCCTTTCCATAATACTGTCGCTGTTCCAACCTGGATTCTCCACTGATTTTTTAAAATATTTAGATTCACACACTACTAGCCTCTGTACTGTGCATGGTGGATGGTTTTGGTACCATTATTTTTCATTCCCTTCCCTCTTTCAATAACAAGTTTAACACAGTAGAACTGCCTGTATGTCGCTATATGTGCACTAACCTCTGTTATCATGTTCTTATAGACAAGATGAGTCAGGAAAAAAGGTACAAGCTCTGAAGGCTGATAGTATTTGTGATTCTGAGCAAAAAACATCTTGTGAACATATGTCGTGTTCTCAATAGTTTACGCGAAAACTAATTAAAATAACGGAGAACGGCACAAATTAAGAGGATAGTAATGAAACAGTGTGATCTTATGTTTTGTTTCATTGTGTACATTTCCTCACAAAAGATGTTAAAAAAGTTCAATGGCAACTGCAATGCATTTTGCAGCTCTTGTACACAGCTGCTGTGTTGCTGATGTCAGCTCATTCATATGGAATGCTGTGATTCCACAGATTCCGTTCACTGATGAGTCAACATTTATCTGCAATGACAACAACATGCACAACTCTCAAGTGTGGGCAGGTCAAAATCTACATGCTACTGTGGAAATAAATTTTCAATGATATTTCTCAGTCAACATGTGGTGTGGTGCTGTTGCTGACCAACTCATCAGTCCAAATGTTTTAGATAATCATCTTAATGGAGTACAGTATCTTGATTTCCTTCAAAATGTGTTACCAGAATACTTGGAGGATACTCCTTTGGTAACCAATCATCATATGTACTTTCAGCATGACTGATACCCATGATTTTCAAAAAGGTGTATGTCATATATGGTTGAGAAAAGGGTATATGTTCATTTGAAGTTTGTTGTTCTGAATCACCTACACTATCGCCCCACAAAGCATGTATCTTTCCTCCCAACTCACCCTCTATACACCGGGGATAGTAGTCATCTGCATTCTATTCTGAATATTGGTGATCTAAAACTGACCAAAGCACTTTATGAATCATCATCTTTCATCTAAATATTCTCAATGTAAAGCCTCCGAAAACAAACATTTTCATACTGATTGTACATTGTGGTGCAACAAAATTAGCAACTCACTACCGAATATCTTCTGTCTCTGCCTTTAATCTGAATCGGTGAAAATTTTAAATTACATTTGAGCACACAGTAATAAATATATCACACTAGGCTTTTGCTTGTCTACTTTTGCTGATGTACTACACATTCTTATAATTTTGTAAAATTATGCTTGCATATGTAATTATGTAATGAATGAAATTGCAAAAAATAATGCTCACAACTAATGGGCACCAAGCTATTTAAGGCAAGCTGTCATCCAAACCAAGTGGATATTTTGTTTATATCATTCTGAACTTCCTTATAGGTGCTGTACTAAACAATAATAATTTTCAGCAGACAAGTAGATTTTCAACAAACAACCTAAATGTACAGCTCATGATACCAGATAGTTCATTTATATGTGGTCATGCAGAACTAAAAATTTCACCTCCTGAAGTTAAGTATCGACCAGCAAATCTGTATCATAATTTTATAGTTTTTTACTCCCACTGAGAAAAAAATACAGTCTTCGCACACTTCTTCAGGGCACTGACTTTGTTTCTAATGAACACTCAGTAATCTAGAAACTACTAGGCTCTACAAGTGTGAATTCAATTGACTCAGTATTTGCAGATATACAATGTATGCTCATAAATTTTAAGCTTTTCACTCTCTGGGAACTTGAATGTGTCCTAGAAACCTACAAATGACAGAAGTTATTAATACTAACCTATAATTTAAAGCACCTGTTCTGCCCTTGTGATGAACAGAAGAATATGCATTGTTTTCCAGATTGTTTGGAGTATTCACCATGGGAGTGCTTTGCAAGAAATGTAACCTACTGTCCAAGTTTCTCTAATAAGGAGAGGTCCCAAGCAGAGGCTTTTTGAAACCAAACATACGGTGAGCTCCCAGGTATCACACCCAGCAGTCATTTGCCCTGGAGAGCTCTCGTTTGCTAGTAACTGATGGAACAAAAAGAGATTCTGAGTTTTGCATGATACTCAGTAACATGAAAGAAGTCCAAACACCTTGACTGGTTGTGTGGTGTGGTGGATAGGATAATAACGTCACTTGCAGGAAGTTATGGGTTTGAAACTCTTCAGGTACAGTAGTTTTTATTATTTTTAAATCTTTATCAAAGTGACTTTGATAATTATTTTATTCAATTAATTGGTTTAAATGTAATTTTTTTATTTCTATTCTTTTGTCATATCGTTTTAATCACCATATGAACTTTTTCATTTGTTCTATTTTTTCTTTGTATCATGCTTTCTCCAATCGGATTTTTGTGAATATGAATTTAATTATTTAAATATTCAATTACTTGAAAATTCTTATCTGTCAGTTAAAAAACAAAGAACAAAATAATCTGTTTACCCTGTCTGTGCAATGGAGTGAACAATTATTTTTTTTTTTAATCAGAGGTGCAATTTCCTTTTGTATGATAATCCTCATATAAACAAATGAAACACAACCTAAAGATCTGTTGCACTATGGACGAAATATGGTAGCTGAAGATTTAAATGAAAGAAGGGTTCATAAGTAAAACAAAATTCAAGCAAAATGAGAAAGAGAGATAGTAAACACAATAATGTGGACAAAAAAACATGGTGATAAAACAAAATAATTTAAATTGAAATGGATACATAAAATTAATTAAAAACTCATGGAAAAAGATTTAAGGCAGAAAAAGAATGATAGGAGGAAAAATTAGAGTAAATGAAGACGCTGATATTATGATTAAAGTTATGTGACAAATAAATGGAAATAAAAAAATTACATTTAAATCAGTTAATTGAACAAAAATGATGATCACAGTCATTCCAATAAAGATTTAAAAATAATAATAACTACTGCACCTGACAAGATTCAAACCCACAACTTCCTGGATGTGAAGCTATTATCATATCCATTACACCACACAACCAGTCAAGTTGTATGACTTATTTAACGTTATTGAGTGTCATGAGTAATTCTCGATTTTTTCCATCAATTAGTTGCAAACGAAGACCCACCACAACAAATGGCTGTAGGGTGTGATACCTGGGATCTTAACCTACATAACCACACAGATGGTTTCAGTAAGTCTTTCCCACCATTGGGGACGTCTCCTTGTAAAACAGTATTTACTACTGTCTGTCAGTAGAAGACTGAAAAGGCAACACACACATCTCTCCTTACAGATTCATGAGTTGCTGTTAACTTTCCCTTGTTTATCGCTTGAAATTCATTTCTGTAACAAGAGGGTAACAATCTCCATCATTACCCTGTTTTCCATATGTAAACCATAAGGCAGAATTAGTTTTTTCCATCCTTCATCATGTCTTATGAGATTTTTACCCTGAGAGTAGCAGATTATTATATTAAACTTTGATCACAACTCCCTCAAAATGTGTCAAATTTTAGACAATACCCTCATTTCCACTTTTGATAACATTTAGTAACTGCTTATTTGCACTTGCAAACATAAAAAGTTTTTCTTATAGATTTGGTTCTGCATTTCATAGCCATTGTCATTACATGGCATTCTTTTTGTTATCAGAACCGAAATATGTGAACACATTGCACACCAGATGAGTACAAGAACAAGACAAGTTACAGGAAGATTCGACAATTATATGGCAATGAACTTGTGCTCTAAGAACATTAAAATCTTAAAAAAATATTTTATTACTTAACTGGCTAAAAAAAAAAAACACGATAATAACAGAAATAATTATAGAAATTGAAGATAAGAAGTTGTAGTACTTACCACAGCAGCTAAAGCTCGTTTTACAGTTTGTACTTGATTTTTGAATGACATTCTTTTTTCTTCAATAGATTTTAATCTCTTTTCCTCAGATTTCCAACTTTTTATTTCTGGAACACTTCTCCTATTTTTTATAACTTTTAATTGTATCTGGTCATACTGGACTTTCTGTGTCTTATGTTCGTAATTAAAGATATTAAATTTTGATTCTTGATACCCAAGAATGTTTTCACTGGCAGGAAATAAATTATTTTCCAGATTACCCTTCGTTTTGTTTCCTTTCCTCATACTTTCTGATACATTCTTTAGTGGTGAAGATGGTTGTACTTGTGTTTCTTCTAACTTGGGTTTGAATTCTGCATAAGAACTTAGTATACCCTTAAACATTGGTAATTTTTTATTGTAGCTCACTTCACAAGTGCCCATACCTGAGTCTTCAGTTTCGAATTTTGCAACATTTGATTGTTTGGCATTTCCCTGACTTTCCTTTTTGAAATTACACGTCTGCACAAACTCATCATCTTGACTTCCATTATGTATAAAGTTTCCTGTAGGATTTATCCCTGCAGATATCTGAATTGGTTTTACGACAGACTGTTGCTGTTGTCTTTCCCTCGCCAATCGGTCCAAAAAGCTTTCTTTTGCAAGTTCCACTTTCACGTGCTGACCATGCCATTTTCTTTTTGACATGTATTCAAGACCTATAAAGTACAAGATTTTAAAGTACAAATAATAATGCAAATGGTTAAATACACAACATCAAAATTCACTGTTAAAAATGTCAAAACACAGTTCTTGCTTGGATGTCATGTTATTGGGGTGTACACTGTTTTGAAGGTACATGCAGACCATTGTCAACATGGCAGGCTGCACAGGGCAGGTGAGAGCCAAGTACTGGGGGATTTTGTATCATCTCTCATGTGTCTCTAAAAATATTTTTATGTAAATAAAGCAAAGCTACATCAGTTACTGAAACAATTTTTTGGTAAAAATGTTACTTACAATAAAAATACTGAAAATCATCCAGCTGTTTTATTTGCAATTCAGTCTTTATCAAGGGATTTTAAG
The DNA here is from genome assembly GCF_023864275.1 of Schistocerca cancellata. Taxonomy (NCBI): domain Eukaryota; kingdom Metazoa; phylum Arthropoda; class Insecta; order Orthoptera; family Acrididae; genus Schistocerca; species Schistocerca cancellata. Next base: position 549,036,996 of record NC_064631.1, read on the forward strand.
TATAGTACATGGTCAAAAATGTATTCTTTTTCATCTTATTGTCCCACAGTACAGCCAGATAATGAATTCTCTATCTTTCAATTGTTGATTACAATTATTACAATACTTCTAAATTACTTAACCTACTGCAGTTAATTCAGGGAGTTTGCGTGAAGAATGTGGTCATAGGGTAATTTATGTTCAGTACATATTAGGTCACATGTTACTTTATACAAATTGAAGCTAACACATCAATATTGTTTCCTTTTAAAATCTGGAAAGTGAGGCATTTTTCACTCCAATATGAAGTACATTAGTTTTAGGCTCAAAGCTGTCTACATGCACTATGCTGTAATTATTATTTCTCTTCCATATCAACTTTATCAAATCAGTCACACCACTGTCAAATTTTACAATGCATTAGCAGTTGTTTTCATTTTGTTTAGGAGTCAATTAGAGACAGACATCAAATACCCAGTGACATTTTTATCTACAATGTGAGCTGGCAAAGTCATAAACTCCAAGTGTTTCATAGTCAATATCAAAACAAACATTTAAAAAATGATGGCACATAAAGGGCAAACATTCTGATACATAATGGCACACTGACCAATAAAATCTTAAACACGATGTTGTCCCATTTCTCAGACAGGAGTTAGAAGCATTGGATGGAGGCAGTGAATATTTGAGGAACTATAACAAGTTCAAACACATGATCAACCAAGCTGTACAAAAATATGCACCTAGCAACATAATTAAAGATGGCATAGATTCCCCCTTCCTATACAGAAAATATCAGCAAGCTTCTTCAGAAGCAGTGCCTACTGCATAATACAGACAAAAGAAATCAGAAATCCAGACAGACACATGTTAATTGAAAGGGCAATGCACGAAGTCTTCAATAAGCACCACAGAAAAATAACACAAGAAATTCTGGCTGTATATAAAGACTGTAAATGACGCAAAAAGAATCCAGGAACTTGTGAACGAGAAAAGAACTAAAGCAGAAAGTAGTGAAACATGAGCAAAAATGGTGAATTCTGTTTTCAAATCTTTCTTCAAAAAGGGAAATGAAGGAATGTTGACATCATTCCATAGCCACATCAGCACTAAGAGGGTTGGTTGGGTTGTTTTGGGGGAAGAGACCAGACAGTGAAGTCATCAGTCTCATCAGATTAGGAAAGGATGGGGAAGGAAGTCGGCCATGCCCTTTGGAAGGAATCATCCCGGCATTTGCCTGAAGCAATTTAGGGAAATCACAGAAAACCTAAATCAGGATGGCCAGACATTGGATTGAACCGTCATTCTCCCAAATGCAAGTCCAGTGTGCTAACCACTGTGCCACCTCACTTGGTCCAGCACTAAGAATTATGTTAAGAAGCAGCCCAAATCACTAAAACCCAATTAGGCCTCAGGACGGCCAGATAAAGTCCCTTCTCAGCTCTACACAGAATCTGTGAGGGAATTAGCTCCACTCTTTACCATAATTTCCCACAGATTTTTTGAGCAGAGATATGTTCCGTATGAGTGGAAAAGAACACAGGTCACACTCACCTACAAAAAGAAAGTAGAACTGATACACAGAGCTATCATCCTATACCTCTCATACCTGTATGCCACAGAATACTAATGCATTACTTACTTACATACATACATACATCAATTCTAACTTTATGATGTATCTCAAACAAAATAACTTTATCCATTGAACTGAGCATGGGTTCCTAAACAACTGATCATTTGAAGCTAAACTAGTGCTCTTCACACATAATATCCTCAGTGCTATATGTACAGGGAACAATGTTCAACTGCTCTGAAAAGATTTTGATTCTTTCTAAAGAAAGAATACTCCTATGCAATATCTAAACAGGTATGAGACTGACTCAAAAATTTCCTGATGCAACACATTATCCTAGATGATGAGTCATCTACTGATACTGAAGTAATATGCAGAATAGGCTTTCCCAACACTGCACCATGGAATAAGGGCATCCGTGCCCACCATTCACTGCATCTGCGGGCAGGCACAGGTAGTGTAAGCTACTTGCCAGACAGCCGTATTGCATGCATACTGCACATTCAGGAGCTTATTGGCCAACACTGCCCATGGGCACTTAGCAAGTAGAGTATGATCACACGTGCTACGGCCCGCTGTAACACTGTCTATGTCAGCCATTTGACCACCCCTTTTCAACGGTGCCTGTGTCCACCTGGAGGTTGAACAGCCTAATCTATAGAGCCCCAAAGAGGTGTAAAAAGATTGTTGATGTTCAAGTTATTATACTTTAATGACTTAGAAAATTGACTTCAATCTGAGGATTTTTACACGTGATGCACCTTATTAAGAAATTATAGATGATAAAAAACGAAGTAATGTCAATTTAGATCTTCATTTAATATTAGCCTCAGGAAAAGATTGGTAACCAACTCTTAATGTAGATAAATGCAAAGTCCTGCACTTTATGAAACGTTAAAAGCTGGTACCATCTGGCTACAGAATTAATGAGACACAATTATAGTTAATCAATAAAAACTATATACATCAGATATGATGATTGGGAATGCCCTCTGTTGCCAGCCTCCCATCATTCCCTCCCTCCTGTCCACCACCACCACCACCACCACCACCACACTATCCCTGGGTCATACCAGTGACCCAAGTGGTCTAGGAGAAAAATAATTGGTTTCTTGACCATACTAGAAAAATGTGATATTTGCTGGGTGAATTTCCTAACATTTAGTGAACTCAAATATATTTTGAAAATTTTTTTATTGTTTATCATTTTTGATTTAGGGTGTGAGGGTTTTATTTATTTATTTATTTATTTATTTGGCATTTGCAAGTATCTATGTTTTTTAATTATTCAGTAATGGGCTGTCTTAGGCCTTTCAAATAAAAAGCATTTAGTTCAGCACACATTGGCACACAAATTAAAATCACTGCCACCTAGCTGACTGCATTCCTTAATATATTTGTGACAGCTCAAAAATAATGGTTGCAAATTAAAGCAGCTCAATTCCTGAACAGCATTTTTCCATGGGTGTAATTTCTCAGCCTTAATATTTTTTGTGCTTTTACACTATGTATAATAGAGTGTCAATGGTGAGAAGCCTTCACTAACAAAAACTACACTATTTTTAAAAAACAGATTTTTTCATTTTTTTCGTGTCAGTACCTTTGTTAAAGGACCAAACAAAATTTGAAAATTACAGACTAATAGATCTTTATGATATCAAACTTAAGTATAAATCTAAATTTGTGATTCAACTGTGCACTATGAAAGAAACCTACCAATGTTGTTGTCTTCAGTCCTGAGACTGGTTTGATGCAGCTCTCCATGCTACTCTATCCTGTGCAAGCTTCTTCATCTCCCAGTACTTACTGCAACTTACATTCTTCTGAATCTGCTTAGTGTATTCATCTCTTGGTCTCCCTGTACGACCTACCAATATGAGTCAAAAATATTAAGAAAAGTATAGCTATCACCCACCATATACCAGAGATGCTGAGCTGCAGATAGGAATGATAAAAATACTGTTGAACAAGTAAGCTTTTGGCCAAAGCGGCCTTCATGAGACATAGACAACACACGCATACACATAAAGGCCAGGCATACACATCCAGAGACTGTGGCCATGTGTTTGTGAGTTGTGTTTTCATGAATGTGTGCAGTGTATGTTGTCTAATGCTGATGAAGGCCTTTTTGGCAAAAAGCTTACTTGTTTGACAATCATTTTGTTGTGCCTATCTGTGACTCAGCATCTCTCCTATATGGAGAGTAGCAATTATCCTTTTCATAATACTGTCATTATGTCACCTTGGATTTTCCACTGTTTGGGACAAAAATATGTTTTTTACTATCTGTGATATCTAGGGAAATTGAATAAAGGATATCAATTAAATAATTTAAATAAAACAAATTAAAGCAGCCAATGATTATTTGTTGATAAAACCCTCTGCCGAAAATTTCATCATGATAGCAGATAGTAGCTTGAAGTCTGTAAAGGCTCACATGCAAGCCTGTACAAGCTTGTGGATTCTCTTCCAACTTCCACCATCATCTGTCCACAAGCAGCACCAGTCTGTGTCCGTGGGTTGCTGCAAGTTACGAGCTGCCATTCACCTTGACGACGGTGTTTGTGGGAACGACCATCAACCTAGCATCGAAAAAGTGATTCATCCAAAGAGCTGACGCATTTCCATTGATCAACAGTTGAATCCCGATGGTCCTGTTCTCAATACAATCGTAACTGATGATGTTGTTGCATCAACATGTGAATACATAGGGGTGGTCTGCTGTGAAGATGCATGTTCAATAGTGTACAAAGAAAGGTGTGCTCCGAAGCACTTGTGCGTACACCAACATTGTGATCTTCCAGCAGAGACGCCACAGAGCACCCGCTATCCTATTTTACACAGTAGACAAGTCTCTGAAACCCACATTCTGTGAAGAGGCATGGGTGTCCAACCATTTAGTGCCTAGTAATAGTTTCACTGTCCCTATACCTCTTTCCATAGATGTTCATGACAGTAGCATGTGAACATTCAACAGCTTTGCCATTTTCAAGATTCTAGTTCACAGGCTCTGCATAATAATAATCTGCCCTTTGTCAAAGTTGCTTATCTGAATCGATTTCTCCATTTTTACTGCCTGTATGTTTGTTAGTGGGATCCCCAATCCATATCTGCTCCATTTACATACTTCTGTTACTGCATCAAAGGCCCACAATGCCACCAGGTGGCATCCAACGTTGTGGTGGGCAGTGGTCATGCTTTGACTGATCAGTGTAAATGGCCTGAGAAAAATAATGTTTGAGCATGGTTCTTAAAATTAAAAGCTCTTTTATCAATACAATAACAGGAAAATCATTGTGCCCAAAATCTTACTTTAAGATATTTGTAATTAACTGAATAACAGATACTAATAGTTCAAATAAAAAAAAATTGACTAATAACAAACTATAAAAAAGTAAATATAACTTGTGAAATCCTAGGTGTATCACCTACTGGTAAAGTTAGAAAACCAAATGAAGAAAAGCAACGTTTCACTTTGAATGCAAAAATTGAGCAAGTGGCAACAACAGTCAAAAATAATTTGAAGTTTTATTTCACAAACAAAGTTGTACTAAACCTCATAAAAGTTCTAAAAATTCACCACATGAATATGATGATTTGATAGAACAGCTAAAAACTGAATAGCGTTTCAGACACAGGGGATAAAATCAAGATTTTCAGTTTCCTGCCAAATTCCTGGAGTTGAGCAAATGTTAGTTATAAATTTAATCTGACAGAATGTTTGTGTTGTGACTCTCCGATCCTTCAAAGTGCCGCCGCGCAGTTATGCGCGTCCTCTACATGTGGCGCTTTTTGCCAGCCATGCAGCAGCAGCAGCGCCACCTAAGCGGCCAGCCAGCCAGCGGCCGCTAGACTTGGACTCAGTTATGATTTGACTGTTAAAGTGTACACACGTCTTACTCTGTTTACTTGATCTGTGACTTCCATGTATTGTGTCGTCCTTGAAATATATTTGTTCAACTTGAAGGTATAACAATTGGCGACGAGGTAGTGAATTTTTCTTTTTCATCGTTGACCCACAGGTTTCCATGGCTTCTTTAGATCAACTCTTGCAAGGTCTCATAGAACAGCAAACGCTTCTCACAAATGTGATTCGCGATTTCGTCGCGGCATCAAATGCGGGGCGTCTCTCGCCATCGTCTCTACCTCCTTTTCCTCCTTACGACGAGATGGCGGAAGACTGGTCTGATTACGAAAAACATCTTCGACAGCACTTCTTGGCATTTCACGTCGCGGACGACCAAACATGTAAGTCTCTGTTCCTTTCATGGATTTCACCTCAAATGTATCGGTTGTTGTTGCAATTGGCTCCTTTCAAAGATCCTGCGTTCTTTTATTTGCTAAAATGTGCTCACTTCTGTCCGTCAATTTTCAAAAGCATACGCATGTGGTAGCCTCTCGTGTTGTCTTTTATCGTTGTCAAAAACAACCAAATCAATCCTATAGTGCTTGGGCTGCTGAACTTCACGGCCTCAGTCAAAAGTGTCAATTTGCTACTGAAGTTCACAAAGAATCCTACGCCGATTCCATGGTACGGGATGTTATTATCCGGTCGGCGCCCAACAAATAAGTTAGGCAATGTGCCCTTCAGTTGGCAAATCCGACTCCAGATGAAGTCCTATCCATCGCTCAGTCTTCTGAAATTTCTCGCACTGCTGGAGCGCAAATAGAGGCATGGGGTGCCATCGGGAAAATACAACCTCTGTGCGCTGTTGAAGAAGCGTGTGGCGTGTCCCCGCTGACCGACGCGGCCGCAGTACGCTCCCAAGTGCAGCCTCGGCCTAACCGTAAACAAACCTCTAAGAAACTGCAGCAAAACCCACGGCAACTTCCTTCATGTCCGCGGTGTTTTACGAAGCATTCACGAGAGGATTGTCCACGACGTTGGGCCGTGTGTCACAAATGCAAAAAAAAAGGGTCATGTGTCATCCGTTTGCAAATCCGACCGCATACATGATGTTCATGAACATGGCACTGATTCTGATTCTGTGTTGTCTGTCAATTGTACTTCTTCCCTTTCAGGGAAGTTATTCCTCACTGTCCAAATACTTGGTCGAGATGTTCGCATGCAGTTGGATACTGGTTCTGCTGCCACTATCATCAATTCTCAGACATATCTTCAGTTGGGTTCTCCAATCCTGTCACCTGTCACTAGGCAATTACGGACTTACAATAAACAGACGATTTCTCTCTCGGGACAATTTGATGCTGAGGTATCTAACAAATCTGTCTTTCACACTGTTCCCATATTTGTGGTTGACCATAGAAACACGGAGAACCTTTTTGGTTTCGATGCCTTTCGCGTTTTTGGGTTCTCCATAGATGACTCCGTCAATATCGTCTCTGATGCTATTCCTTATGCTCAATTGGATTCCTTGTCGACGACATTTTCGTCTCTTTTTTTCTCCTGGGTTAGGCCGTGCAAACGACTTTGAAGCTCATATCATGCTCAAACCCAGTGCTCGGCCTAAGTTTCTTCGGGCTCGGCCCATTCCTGTGGCCCTTCGTGATCGGGTGAAATGGGAGCTGGATCGGCTCACTGCTTTGGGGGTCTTGCTTTCTGTCACTTCCAGTGAGTGGTCCTCTCCTGTCGTTGTGGTTGCTAAGCTAAATGGTGATATTTGTCTCTGCAGCGATTTCAAAGCCACTGTAATTGCTCAATGCCTTATCGACATTTACCCTATGCCTCGACCTGAAGAATTGTTCACTAAACTTGCTGGAGGCCAGTATTTTTCTAAACTTGACCTGTCAGAAGCTTATCATCAACTTCCTCTCGACACTGCTTCCCGGCAGATTCTGGTCCTTAAAACGCCTTTCAGCCTCTATCAATACCAACGATTGCCATTCGGAGTTGCAGTGCCCCTGCTCTCTTTCAGCGATTCTTGGAACAATTATTGCTCACTGTCCCTGGGTGTATAAATTACATGGATGACATTGTTGTCACTGGCTCCACCACTGAAGAACATCTTCAAAATCTCCGCACACTTTTTCATGTCTTACAGACTGCCGGTCTTAAGTGTAATCTTCAGAAATCAAAATTTTTTCAGGCATCTATCACGTACTTGGGGTTTCAAGTCTCTCTGGATGGTATTCGTCCACTTCAGCAAACTGTCGCAGTGATCGATGTCCTTCCTCACCCTACATCTGTTAAGGAACTGCAGGCCTTCTTGGGGAAAATAGCATACTATCACAGGTTTTTACCATCTGCTGCTTCGGTGGCTCAGCCGTTGCATTGCCTGTTGCATAAAAATGTGCCTTTTCACTGGTCCGCGTCACGCGATGCGGCTTTCCAGAAATTGAAGACTATGCTGAAACAGGCCCCGTGCCTGGCTACTTATCGAACTGGCCAACATCTTGTTCTTGCCACGGGCACCTCTCAATACAGGGTCGGTGCAGTCCTTGCGCACCGTTTTTCTGATGGTTCTGAACAACCCATTGCTTATGCCTCCAAAACGCTCACGGATGCCCAACAAAAGTATTCTCAAATCAAAAAAGAAGCTTTGGCCATCATTTATGCTCTTCACAAGTTTGGTGTTTTTCTCTATGGCTCAAAATTTCATCTTGTTACAGATCACAAACCACTTGTTTCCTTGTTTCATCCATCAACGTCACTTTCCGACAAAGCTGCACACCACCTCCAGCGTTGGGCTCTTTACTTGTCTTGTTTCAATTTTGAGATTCATTTCCGGCCGACGGCTCAACATGCGAATCCTAATGCACTGTCTCGCCTTCCCATGGGTCCTGATCTGGCATTCGATAGGGACGAACTTTTGTGTTTCCACCAGGATGTTGCCGAGCAGCAGGTTGTGGACGGGTTCCCCATCACCGGGGACCAGCTGGCGGCTGCTACGGGTTCTGACCCTACCCTCTCCCGGGTTTTAGGCTGTATTCAGAAGGGTTAGCCAGATCGTCCGTCCACTAAGACTTCTGATCCATTGCGGAACTACTACACTTTGCATTACCACCTCACAGCTAGGGATGGTGTTATCCTCCTTTCCACCGACAATGTTTCGCCGCGTGTTGTGCTACCTGCGTCTTTGCGTGCTTCGGTCTTGCGCCTCCTTCACCAAGGGTACTGGGGTGTCTCTCGCACGAAATCTCTGGCACGCCATCATGCGTACTGGCCTGGCATCGACTCTGAAATAGCACACATGGTCGCTGCCTGCGGCCCTTGTGCGTCACAGGCCGCCGCCCCGAAGTCATCTTTGTCACTGTGGCCTTCGCCTGAGAAGCCCTGGGAGCATATTCATGCTGACTTCGCGGGACCTTTTTTAGGTACTTATTGGCATCTCGTCATTGACGCCTACTCTAACTTTCCTCTCATTGTCCGTTGCACGTTGCCTACCACCGCAGCAACCACCAATGCTCTAGCTAGCATTTTCTCTTTGGAGGGCCTTCCCTCTACTCTTGTAACTGATAATGGTCTGCAATTTGCCTCGTCCGATTTTGCGCATTTTTGTGCTCGTCACGGCGTCATGCATGTCACGGCCCCTCCGTTCCATCCACAGTCACGCGGTGAGGCTGAACGAATGGTCCGCACATTTAAAGCTCAGATGATAAAACTCCTGACTTCTTCTGCTGCTGATGATGATGCACTTCTCCAACTTCTGGCTTCTTACCGGTTCACCCTCATGGATGACCACTGCCCGGCTGAGCTCTTACATGAACAACAGCCCTGCATGCTACTTCATCTTCTACGGCCTTCCACCTCACGGCCGCAGGTGCCTTCGCTTGGCCGGTTCACCGCCAATGACCTTGTATGGGTACGGGGATATGGCAGGTGGCCAAAATGGAGTCCTGGCCGCATCTTACGACATCGTGGCCGACGCCTGTATGAAATCCAGACGGACACGGGTGTTGCAGTGCGTCATTCGGACCAGCTTTGGCCTTGTGTGCCGACAACGCCTGTTCCGGATGCTGCTACACCACCTTCGGCTCTACCTGACGCTCGGGATACTGGAATCTCTCATTACTCACAACGCAGTCCTCTCACCATATCGGTGCCAGCACAAGAACTGACGCCACCAGGAGACGTGCCCATGCAGGAACCAGATGACCATCATCTGTCGGAGCAACTCTACTCGCCTCCTTCTCCTACGGATGCCGACACATAGCCCATGTCTCCTGTTACAACAACCACACTTGCCGCAACAGGCAGATTGATGCACGGGGCTCCAGCAGATTCAACCCCCCGTCTCCTGTCATCTCGACCATTATCATCGGGGACACTTCCGTCCATACGGGAAGCCTCCTCCTCCAGACTTTACGGCCAGTCAAACAACACTTATGGACGTTAGCAATCTACAGGCCACCTCCATCAAGACCTGTGCAAAAAATTCAAAGGGGGGAAAAGTGTTGTGAGTCGCCGATCTTTCAAAGTGCCGCCATGCAGTTACGCGCGTCCTCTACATGCGGCGCCGTCTGCCAGCCATGCAGCAGCAGCGCCACCTACGCGGTCAGCCAGCCAGCGGCAGCTAGACTTGGACTCAGTTATGATTTGACTGTTAAAGTGTACACACGTCTTACTCTGTTTACTTGATCTGTGACTTTCATGTATTGCGTCGTCCTTGAAATATATTTGTTCAACTTTAAGCTATAACAGTTTGGTTAAATTAATAATACATATAGTAACAAAATGGGAAATTTTACCTGCATTACAAATGAAGAATGTGAGTAATTTGATAGACGAAAACATGCTCAAAAAGGTTATTAGATTTTATAAAGATGACAATAACAGCTATTTGATGCGTGGTAAAAAAGTGTGAGTTCCTCTGAAACAAAATGGTATTAAGGTTCAAAGGCAAAAATGGTTAATACTGTGTAATTTAAATGAACTACCAAATGACGACATTAAAACTGAAAAGTCGAAATTTTGCAAGTAGAGTTCAAAATGGTGTATTGTTGCAGGAGCATCTGGTATCCATAACGTTTGCATTTGTTTGTATCACCACAATGTAAATTTGATGATAGAGGGGGCTAATCTTAGACCTGCTGGCACTCTGGTATGCAATATTAACAGTTACAATTGTATAAACATGGGAAAATGTCACAATTGTCTATGCAAACAAGCTTTACATGACATGTTTCAGGAATCTGAAGAAGATGATTTGATGCTTGATAACATAGAATACAAACAATGGGTGACACAAGACAGAATAGAAATGTGGAAAATCATAAATTCACAAGAGGAGTTTTCTGATGTGTTGGCAGCTAATCTCAATAAGTTGAAAATGTATCATTTTATTGTCAAATGTCCAGGTAAATTTTTGAAAGACAAAATGCAAACATTGGCAGCTGGTGAATGCTTAGTGCTTGCTGACTTTTCTGGAAACTATTCCTTTGTTGTTCAAGTTGAATCACTAGGGACCAATGGAGGGAGGAGATTACTGTTTAACGTCTCGTCTACAATTAGGTCATTAGAGATCGAGCACAGGCTTGGATTAGGAAAGGATGGGGAAGGAAATCGGCATTGCCCTTTCAAAGGAACCATTCCAGCATTTGCCTGAAGCGATTTAGGGAAATCACAGGAAACCTAAATCAGGATAGCAGGACACGGGGTTTGAACCATCATCATCCTGAATGTGTGTCCAGTGTGCTAACCATTGCATCACCCCACTTGGTAAGGGCAGCAATGGGCAAACAAACAGGCCACATTTCATCCATTTGTACTCGTTTTAAAGATCAAGATAAACTAAAGAGTCATAGTTTTTGTGTCATCAGTGACCACCTTGAACACACACTACAGCAGTGCATGCTTTTCAACTGCAATTAACAAACTACATAAAACACCACCACCTTTCCATACAGACTAATCTATTTCTCTGAAGGTGCTGAACACCAATATAAAAACAAAACAAATATTAACATATCCTTTCAAAAAGAAGATTTTGGAATTGATGTAAAATTGTACATTTTCACATCAAGCCATGGGAAGAATAACTGTGATAGTGTCAGAGGTATAACAAAGTGAGCTGACACAAATGCTAGCCTGCAGCAGACCTACAAGAAGCATATCTTGACATCTTCAGAAATGTTTAAATTTTGAAAAGAATAGGTAAAAGGTGTTACTTACGTTTTTGTAAAATGTGAAGAAATACAAGAACTCTACACCAATGTCTTGGAGGAAAGATTCAACACCTGTCGGAAGATTAAAGGCACTCTATCTCTTCACTGTTTTATCCCCCAGTCAAGTCGTGTTCAAGTGTAGGTTCACACCTACATCCCCTGATAGTGAGTTTTATCAATGTGAAAAACTTGTACCACTGACACTTCAAAACAAAGACATAGCCGCTGGTGTCTATGATGAACAGTGGTTGACCGCCAAAGTTGATAACACGGATTGTCAAAACCAAGATGTGCATGTAACATTTTACTACACGCCATGACCAAGGATCCCGTTTAAAAAAGTTGAGAAGGTTCAAGGTTGAATGTCAGTTAAAAATGTATTGAAGAAGTTATCACTCTTGGAATTTACAACTGTGACTGGGTGAACTTTTAATCTAACACCCAACACGAGTGAAGAAAATTCTCAGATGCTCAGTGCACAGTGTAGCAAAAACAAATAAGATGAGACCACATAATGCAATTTAGCTGGCTCTCTTTCAATATAAAAAGACAAGTAACTGTAGATATGCTTAAATTATATAACTGATATAATTTATTCCATTAGCCTAGATGTTATAAAATGCATTTTTGACTGATTTTGTAATTTTTTTCCATAACTTCCATTTGATTCTTAAAGTTGAAATTTCCCTAAAGTTTGCTATCATAAGGGTCTATTAAGTGGGTAATTATCAGATTTGTATCTGGTCCCCTAGCAAAGATATTAAAGGAAAAAAATATTCGAAGAATCCATTTTAAAACAGCATATTTTCTCAAGTGTTAGCTTCTTACAGTTGAAATTCAGTAGAAAATAAATATACTATATAGTGCAATAGCATAAAAAATATTACAGATGAGAAATTACTCCTCCTTTGGAAAACTACTGCTCAAAAATTGACGGGGTTTTTTTTTTTTTTTTTTTTTTTTTTTTTTAAGATGACCAATACCTTGGAGCTATTAAAAATACATTAAGGGTTCAGTTAGGCAATAACAGTTTTAATTTGTAGGCCAGTGTGAGCTGAAAATATTGCTTTTTATTTGAAAGGTCTATAGTAACCCATTACTCAATAATTGAAAAACTGCACATGCTTGCAAATGCAAAAAAAGCTTGGATCCTGAAACAAAAATGGCCACCATTTCAAAATGAAAAACAAATACATAATTTTTGAATTCACTAAACATCTCTCTCTCTCTCTCGCTCTCATCCAAATGTATGTCTCAACCTGTCCTTATGTCATCTCTGAACTAAATCAGTGATAACTAGTATACACTTTGTGATCAAAAGTATTCGGACACCTGGCTGAAAATGACTTACACATTTGTGGTGCCCTCCCATCGTTAGTGCTGGAATTCAATATGGTGTTGGTCCATCCTTCGCCCTGATGACAGCTTCCACTCTCGTAGGCATACATTCAAACAGGTCCTGGAAGGTTTCTTGAGGACCACGTTTAAAGTCTGTGAGCTCCGTGGACCACCCCATTCTACTATCTCACGGTGTCTAATGACTACTGAGGTCGCTGATATGGAGTACCTGGCAGTAGGTGGCAGCACAATGCACCTAATATGAAAAATGTATGTTTTTGGGAGTGTCCAGATACTTTTGGTCACATACTGTACTATCTTTGATTATTTCTTATGTCTGCCCATAAACCTTTGTTTCCCTTATCCCCCCCAACAGGTGGGTTCCTCTCATCCTGGGGCCTAAGTGACCCGCCCCTCCAGTGTAACCTTCAACAAACGAATCCATCTTTAATCTCTGAAGAAGAAACTAATAGTTTTAAAAGCTAGGAAATTGTTTTCTCGCTATTAAATGTTTCTACCAGAAGTATTGATAAAAAAAGACAAAAACCAAGATCTTATCAGTAGTATTGGAATTTCTCCATCTGAAGATAAGTATTGGCCAGACTTTTTCTGTAATTTTATATTATGTTATTTTTACCTGACTTGTTCCGCCAGGAAGATCTATTTCACATGGGTCTACAAAATAAACAATGTAACAATTTAATATACCAAAATCATTAAGAACACTTAGTTAGAAGCACGGGCACCACAAACATTTAACCTTCCCAGATTCAAAAAATGCCTAAACAAATTTAATTCGAGACTGGGGATTATGTCATACCTTCTACCAGAAATTGGGATCAGCATCATTGCATTCTGGATGGAACAGCCACAGATAGTAGCCATATGTGTGTGAAGTGTGTTTGCTTATGTGAATGTGTGTGGGATTTTGTTTCTGAAGAATACTTTAGATGAGAGCTCAATGAATAACAGTATTTTTGTTGTGCCTGTCTGCAATTCAACGTATCATCTTTAAGATGAGAGCACTGTATCTTTTTCATAACGTTGTTGATATTTCAACCTGGACTTGGTCCAAAAAAATTTAAGTTAATCTCGTCAATAAAGAACTAGTCTATGGCACATTTTCATATAGGGAAACCTGGCAAGATACTGTGTATCAATGTCCTTTTAACTGTGATTCTGCTTATGGCATAAGACAAAACCAAAGCTCTATTATATATGAAAATGGAGATGGAACAGTATATTAATGAAGCTTAATGGTAAGCTAAAATATATATATATATATATATATATATATATATATATATATAAAAATCCCACTTTTTTTGCACCTGCAGTCTTAAGGAACACAAAGTGCACACTTCAGTACTTTCTAAAGACATTTTACATACTCACATTCATTTATATGACTCCTGTCAGCCTCTAAATTGACATAAGCAAACACTGAGTCATCAGAGCGTCGTTTAATTTCAGTTGATTGTACTTTTCCATATTTGGAGAACCTCTTCAAAAGATCATCTTCAGTTACCACTGTGGGTAAGTTACCCACAAATATTCGTTGTACATTTAACTTCATTTCTACAAATAAAAAAGCATGTAGTGTACTATAAATGAACCCTCAAAAAAAAAGGGGAAACATTACAGTAATACAATCTATTAAGTAAAATATTGCTATACAATGTTGAACTAACAGTATCAATAGTCATTGCACAAATATACAGTTCTTAAAACTTCATAAGGTAATGTTGGTTAATTTCTTTGCTTTTATATTAGACTCTTCAGTTATGCTAAATTTACTTTATTCTCCAAGGAAAGCCTGTTGATTTTTACCTGTATGCATTGTTTTGTTTCCTATAATATTCGAATAGACTATCAGTAGTTGAACACTTCTATGAATTCTCTGTATTTAAACACAATATCATAAATAAAGATGATGAGACTGAAAAAAATGTGTGAAATGATATAAAACAGACTTTTAGTATATTATGGAAGATGATAAACTAATGAATACGGAAGTCACCTGGTACAATTTTGAACAGAGCATATTAAAAATCATAGATCTGGAGACACTGGAATGTTTGTCAGAGAAATTCAGAACCCAAATTTTATACAGCAGAACATTTCCAGGGTCAGATGTGGACACTGATCACAATTTATTGGTTATGAGCCGTAAATTACAGCTGAAGAAATTTCTGAAAGATGCAAAATTGAAGAATTGGGGCTTGTAAAAGATGAAACAACCAAAACAACCACAGGTAGTATAGAAATTTTAAACAGGCCGTTAAATAATAAACAAGTGAAATATGTGAAATAAATACAATCACAGACGAATGAGTGTCGTTGAGAGCTGAAACAGTAAAGACAGTAGAGCATCAAACAGGCAAGGCCCATTAGGAACTCTGGATTAACAAACAATATGCAAGGAGAAAACATAAAAGTGGAGCAAATGAGATAAGCAAACAGGAATTAAATCACATGAGATTATTAAAAAATGCAAAATGGAACAGTAGACATAGCTGGTGGAGAAATGCAAAGCTATGAATGGCACACACGACTATGAGAAAAATAAGTGCTATGGATAGGAAAATTAAATATACAGCCTAATTTGAGAAAAGAGAATCATCTG
Source organism: Schistocerca cancellata (assembly GCF_023864275.1). NCBI lineage: Eukaryota > Metazoa > Arthropoda > Insecta > Orthoptera > Acrididae > Schistocerca > Schistocerca cancellata. Next base: position 549,052,580 of record NC_064631.1, read on the forward strand.
AATGAACATGAAGAACGCAGATGCCAAGCAAGCACTAAACAGAGAAGGGAAAGTTAAGGTTGAAGGAATATATAGAAGGGCTACATAAAGGAAAGAACCTTGAAGACAATATTATGAAAATGAAAGAAGTAGTTGATGAAGATGAAATGTAGAATTTAGTACTGCAAGAAGAATTTGGCAGAGCACTGAGAGAACTAAGTTGAATGAAGGCAAAATGTTACATGTAACTTTACAGAAACCAAACAGAAGTTATAAGAAGGGTCACCAGCACACAAAGCTTATTGGGGTCAGGTGAGACACAAGCTTTAGGTCAAATTCAGAATGATAAATTAAAGGACATCAAACACACAGAGAGATCCAGTTCATCTTATAACAATAGACTGAAAAATGACAACTTGCTTGGTCAAAATATTTGAGGGAGGGGGTATAAGTTACAGGGATCGTTTGCACAAGAAATCATAATGATGTGGTACAAGTCATTTTACATTCACAACACAAATTAGTTTGTAAATATAGCTGCATGTTGAAAATTTATTAATATATAATGTAAATGAGTTGTTAATTCATTTGCAAGATCTTATTCACTAAACAAAAGTTCATGTTATATGCCTATCTGCACCTTACGTAATCACAAGGACAGCGAATCTTAATGTATGTTGTTATAAAATAGTAGCATATTCACGTAGGTTCAATAGGAGCAAAAGAGTAGTCTTCACTTTCATAAAAAATAAATACAAATGCAAAAATGTAGAAATACATAAATTCTATATAGCTCAGGATATGGATGCTTGTGATTGTGAGTTAATAATGGGAAATTTAATACTTGTGACTGTTAAAGTATACATTGTCCCCACTGGGAAATTGGGAATGGTTTATGAAAAATTTTGATGGATTGTTGTGCTATGTGACAGACAGAAGGAAGAGATTATTAATTTGTGGTGATTTTAATGTAAATTTCTTGAAAGAATTTGACAGTAAGAGTGATCTTTTAGCACACTTGTAATTTGGTAACAGTCATGAATTTTCCTTAACCAAAGTTGCTTGAGATAGTAGTACCCTTGTAGTTAATGTATTCATACAATGAACAGAAGTAAAAGCATGCATGTTTATGCTATGATAAACATACTGTCAGATCACAATGTACAGTCATGTAACTCACCTCTTTCTACAGTTCAAATACACACTAATAAAACAGTCAGGCTCGTTAACTGACAAAACTACTGAAGACTTTAAAAAAGCTTTAAAAATGTTGATTGGAGTGTAGTTTACAATGAGCAATTCTTAAAGAGTTTGTATCCATTTTTGAAGTAGTTTTCCTAAAAAGATAAATGTAATAAAGAGAAGTTATTAAAAAATCCTTGGGCTACTAAAGGTGGTAGAGTCCTGAAAAAAAAAGGACTTGTACAAAACAGCCAGAAAACCAAATGATTTGGGAATATTTACATTTTACAAAGAGTACTGTAACATACGAAGAAAAGGTGTGAAAAATTTACAGGAATACGCATATCTTGCCAAAAACTGACAGATCAAACAATAAAAACAACTTGGAAAATTGTTAAAAGAGAGAGAGGGGGAGAATGGGAGCATTGTAAAAGACTATTCATGTGTAGCAGATATTTTTACTGATTACTTTTTAGAAATAGGTGAGAAAATTGGTTCAAACTGTTGACAAGGTAAACTGATACAGTACAGTGAAGAAGCAATACAGAGTACATTTAGGGGAAAAAAATTACTCTCCCGTTTCCATTAGAAATAAAGTAGCTTATCATGACTCTAAAAAGTGAAAGTTGATATGGGATGGTGGGATGGATACTATCTCCAGCAAGACACTAAAATTTTGTAGTCCTATAATATGTATTGTTCTTAGTCACTTATGTAATGCATCAATCATTAATTCAAGGTGTTTTTCCAGACAGATTAAAATATGTCACCGTTATGGTGCTGTTTAAAAAAAAGCTGACTCCACAGATGTCAATAAATACCACCCAATGTCACTCCTCATATCATCTGCTAAGATTTTTGAGAAGCTAATGTAATGTATCTGCGCACCATATAACCATTTGGTTCGACAAATTAAATATAAAAGATTACACTCCAACATCTAACTCATGTAGAACTAACACAGGAAAAGGAAGATTTGTTACTTACATTGAGACAGAACACAAATTCAAAAACATTTTGTAATGATTAGCATAAAGGAGTGTGTGCTTGTGAATTAATACTGAAAAATAGTTAACTTTTAATTGTAGCAACTGTATATAGATCCCCAATGGAAAATTTTGAACTGTCTACTACTAACATAGACTCCCTACTATGCTATCAGACAGCAGCAAGATGTTAACAGTTTGTGGTGATTTGAGTGTACATTTTCTATAGGATTCTTATAGGAAAATGATCAGGAAACCTTATTTGGATCCTACAATTCGATATAAGTAATTACATGTCCAACAAAGGTGGATAAGGACAGTAGGAGCCTAATTGATAACTGATCAATTAACTGATTGATAAACCTCAAAACAAGAAAATTACTATATACCCAGCAAAAAATGCTCTCTCTGATCACAATGTACAGTTAGTTAGGATAAATAAGATAGTGCCATAAATTACAGACACTCCCCAGTGGAAAAGAGTTAAAATAATTTGATTCCAGGACAACATTTTTAAGAATACTTTACAACAGATAAACTTGGATGAAACTTCTAATGAATCAAATGGTGACAAAATTTAATCTATTTCATGATAAATTCATATCATTACTTCAAAGTAGCTTTCCACATAAGCTAATGAAAGACATTAGACAGATACTTAAAAAAAAACATGGATCAGTAGAGGAAATAAAATATCTTTTGAAATGAAAAGGCAATTGTATTTGTTGGCAAGAACAAGTCAAGATCCTGCAGTACTTCCACAATACATGAACTGCTCAAAATTATTAAGAAAAGTTATTTAAAAAAGGAACATCCACATTATGTCGGAAATAAATAATTCTGACAACAGACATAACACTGCATGGAATGTAGTAAAATGAGAGATAGAAAAGGATAACATCACTATTAATTTAAATGGAAGGCCTATAGATGATCAGTCACAGGTAGCAGATATGTTTAATAATCACTTCTTAAACATAGAAGAAACTTCCTTCTGAAATTAAGAAAATTATATATTTGCTCAAAAATAAAAACTAATGTGCATTCAATGCGAATTCCAACAGAGTACTATACAATAAGCACTGTCGTTTCTGAAATATGTAATGCATCACTAAGGGCGGGTGATAAGAGAGAAGTCGATAACCAACAACCCATTTCTCTATTGACATTAGCCAAAGGTTTTGAGAAGGTCATATTTTCCAGAATAGATCCCACCTGAGAACAGTAGTATCCTCAGTAAATCACAGTTTGGCTCAACTGAGCATGTCATTCACACATTCACTCATCAAATTTTACAAGAACTAAATAGCAAAATTGCACCAGTTGATACTTCCTGTGGCCTACCTAAAGTATCTGAATGTGTGGAGTACAATATTCTCCTGGATAAACTGAGGTATATGGAACTGATGGTATAGCAAACAATCTGATCATGTAATATCTAACTACAAGGATATAGAAAGTTAGACTTAATAATTCAAGCAATGTAAGAAAGGGACATTCTTCTGACTGGAAATAAAGCATAAGGCTCAATCTTAGGTTCCCTATTGTATCTCAATGTAAATACCTTCTGTCTAATGTACAACAAGCCGAATTAGTTCTCTTTAAGGATGGCACCAGGATTTTAATCAATCCAAACATACAAACAGCAGCAGAAGAAATGGTAAAAAATGTATTCTGTGAATGGTCTCAATCTCAATTTCAAAAAGACAACATTTTCAGTTCTGTACATCCAGAGGTACTAAAATAATGACAGATGTAACACATGGTGAGGAAATAACAACTAGGGTGGAAACATCAAAATTTTTAGGTGTCCACACCGATAAGAATTTAAACTGGACACAGCATATTTTGGTACTCCCATTTCAGACACATCTGAACTGCAAATCCTGGAGAGAGAGAGAGAAATCAGTAAGTTGACACGTTTTACATATTTTCATTCAAAAATGTCACACGGAATAATGTTCTGGGGTAACTCAACTTTAAGGAAGTAAGTGTTCATTGTTCAAAAATGTGCTGTAATAATAATATGTGGTTTTCATCTATGATCCCTTTGTAGGCATCTGTTTAAGGAGTAAGGCACTCTGACTACTGCTTCACAGTATATTTTTTTCCCTGTGAACGATCCAACAAGTTCAAAAGGAAGAAAGATGCACATAATTACAAAACCAGAAGAAAAAAATTATATTCATTACTTTACATTAACATTACCTTTAGCAAAAAAAAAAAAGGGGGAGAGAGAGAGAGAGAGAGAGAGAGAGAGAGAGAGAGAGAGAAGAAAAGGGTGTATAATGCTGCCACCAAAATTTCTGATCACTTACCCTATGATATAAAATGTCTGACAGACAGCAAAGTTACAGTGGAAAATAAGCTTCCATTTCATACAAGAATTTATAATTCTGCAATGATTAAAAGGTACAGTGTGGAACCAGAGGAGAGACAGAATGGTAAGGACAGAGTAATATTAAAGGACAGGATACTGAAATTGTGGGGAACTTCAAATACCAACGCAGTGAGATAATAGTGACCGAGGGTGGTGGCAGAAATCAGCAAAAGGATATAACAGTGCAATGCATTTTACCAGTGTATGAGGGACTTAGTCAGAGGAAGACAGATACCAATGAAGTTAAGGAAGTGATGTTCAAGACATATTTTACTTTACAGTCCAGTTGACCTATGCAGTGGAGACCTGGACAACAGCGAGAAGAAAGAAGAGTAGAATCCAACCCCAAGAAACGAAACTCTTAAGAAATATGTTAGGAAAAACAAAGATAGAGACAGTCATAAATGAAGATTTTAGGGACAAAACTGCAGTAGAAAAGCTGAATAAGAGAACTGAGAAGAACAGGTTAAATAGTTTGTACTTGTAAAGAGAATGTAAGATGGGAAACATAAAAATGAATGATGGAAGCCAAGTTCGAGGACATGAGGGAGATCCAGAGCAAGCTGCTCTGCTTCAATAAAGACCAGTTTATGGTGATGGAATCTGTACTAGAACAAAACAGTCACAAAGAAAAATTGTGGAAAAACATGGGAAAATGGAGATGGATCTTAAATGTTCCAACCCAGCCTGATGCTGGATGAAGAGGACACGAAGACAACAATGAGTACATAAAAAAACTATTTGCAGATGATCAGCATGTAGCTACATTTTCATAGGAATGCCACACTAGAGAGCATCATCACATACTCTTAACATGCTTTCTGCAGAATGAATGTAAAATGACTTGTTTCACATCATTATGATTAATGATACACATGATCCATGGAACATGAAACTAACTCGAGGGTTGTCATCTACATATGTAGTAATGAGATATTTACGCAATTACTCTTTGAATTTCAAAAGGGTCACTCTACTGAGACAGCTATTTACACATTTACTGAGTGTATAACAAAAGCTTCGAATCAAACTGAAGGCATTTGACTATGTCAATCACCACACACTACAAGAGAAGTTATGTTTTTATGGAATACACAGTTCAGCAAATGCCTGGTTTATTTCTTATTGAACAAACAGAATGTGGAAAGTTATCTTAGGCTGTTAAAATCATCTGCTGGGGGATAAATTACAATGGGAGTCCCACAAGGTTCGATCCTTGACCCACTACCGTTCTTGTGGTCAACTGAAGTTTGCAGTACCACACCAACAATTTTAGTGACATCATCATGGTGCAACATATTTGAAATGGTTGCATCTGCAGAAAGCATGTTAAGAGTATGTGATGATGCTCTCTAGAGTGGCATGTTTATGTTTCTCAATTGTTTGTGTATGATGTTAATGATACACAGGACTGCTTTAGTTCTGTTGTTAAAAATAATATTACAAGTGTTTGTGGTAAGTCATTTTGATTATGGGAATAGATTCATTTCAGGATCTGGAATTATTAGTGTGGTGAGGCATTTATGTCTGGAGATTTAAATCTTTGTTTTGTTTTTTGTGAGTTATGATTAGGAAAGTGAAGTTCACAGGTAATTTGCTGTACACCCGCGGGTCATGACTTGTTGACAGCAATTAAATTCTTTCATGTTTGTGGGGACCCTACCAGGGGACGCTGTCTTATCATAGGCACCTTCAGTGGTGGGCAAGGGCATTTGCGTGCTCCGATTAAGCCGAGAGCTGAGGCGGCAGTAGCATAGCTACTGGCAGGGTCACCCAAGCGCTGGATTGGTCTCGACGGAGAAGACAAGCAAAGTGTGTCCCACAACATAGAGTGGGGGGGGGGGGGGGGGGGGGGGGGGGGGGGGGCTCTATAGGTGTAGGGAAGCCAACCCTCCTAGAGGAGTGAACCCTAAAAAAAATCCAGGTCCTCCAAGATGGGGGTTGCTCATGAGGCTAACAACCTCACCCCGGAAAAAAACTTGTTATGGAACCAAAGGACAAAGAAAGACGGGTGGATGTAACAGGTAAACGGCCTTGGCAATGGAAACAGCACACGAATTGGTATTTAGCGACCTGGAATGTGAGAACACAGAACAAGCCTGGAGGACTACTGTTTTACAGCTGCGGAAGCAAAGGCGGAACAGGTTTTCTGGTTGATAATTCTCAAAATGCTGCCACAATGAACTTTAAGCCTGTTAGCAAAAGAATCTGTGTATTACAAATGAAAGCCCGTTTCTTCAATATATCTTTCATATGTACATATACACCAACAGAAGATTCAGAGTCGGTGGAAAAAGATGTATTCTATGAGCAACTGGAGCAGGAAACAGCAAGGCTGGCAAAACATGATGTGGCCATGGGGCACTTCATACTGCTCAAGTAGGAAAAGAAATCGCATACAGAAAAATGGCTGGTAAGGAGAGTCTACGTGAAGTCTCTAATGATAACGGTATCAGACTAATTGATTTTGCCATGAACAATAACATGATTATTAAAAGCACATGAATGCAAAGGAAGGATATAAGGGAAGTTACATGGAGCTCCCCAGATGGGATCACAGAAAATCAGATTGATCACATACTCATAGATAGACAACTTGCTTCAGATATATTAGAGGTGGATAGCTGTCGCGGTGCAGATGGGGATAGAGATCATTATTTGGTAAGAATCAAATACAGACAGAGGATAGCCAATTATAGACAGATCAAGAAAGCTATCACTCTAAGGTTTGATGATACCAAGTTAAAAAACAATGAAAATATAGTACAACAATATAAAACTATCTTGACAAATAGACTTAATGAAGCCGAAGACCGGGCAGGAGAGGATATTGAAGAAAGATGGGAAACAGTTAAAGGAATAATGCATGAGACAGCTGGAACTGTACTGGGGAGGAAGAAGCAATCGTGAACCCAGAGCTGGTTTGATGAAGACTATAGGAGGAAGATAGAAGAAAGAAATGAGGTAACAAAAAGAATGCTGCAGAGGAGAACTAGAGGTACTGTAGAAGAGTACCGGGAGAAGAGAAGGGAAGCAGATAAGGAATGTAGGAGGAAAAGGAGAGACTCTCAAAAACAGTGAACTGATGAGTTAGAAGAGAGAATTACTGCTCAAAAAACAAGGAAATTCTATATTAAAGATATAAGGAAAGGATTCCAACCCAGAGCAGTCTTCTGTAAAAATAAGGAGGGAAATCTGGTTGGAGGAAAAGAGCAGACTTTAGGCACATGGGTAGAGTATTTTAGTGAACTACTGAATGTAGAATCGGAAAATGAAGGTGGGGTAGATGCCGGTATGGCAAAAGAGGTAGAGCAGGGAGTACACAGACATGAAGAACACCAGGGATCAGTAGCAGAACCTGCACTGGAAGAAATTAAAGTTAGTATCAAGACTCTTAAAAACAACAAAGCTCCAGGAGAAGACAATATTACAGCAGAAATGATAAAATATGATGGAGAAAAACTAGTAAGGATTTTGCATGAGGTTATAGTGGAAATATGGTGGAAAGAAAATATGCCGAAACAATGGAGTACTGCAACACTCTGTCCTATACATAAGAATCATGACAAAGCTGACTGTGGGAATTATAGAGTAATTGCACTACTCTGTCTAGTATATAACATACTAGGAAAAATAATGGCTGGATGGTTAAGAACCTATGTAGAAAAGTATCTAGGAGACTACCAGTGTGGTTTCAGAACTAACAGATCCACTACAGACCACATTTTCACTATTAGACGGATCCTTGAAAAATGTTATGAGTACAACATCAATGTCCACGAGTTGTTCATTGACTTCAAACAAGCTTATGATAGTAGCAAAAGGGATCAACTTTGGAAGGCAATGTAAAAGGCAGGAGCCCATAACAAACTGATAAGATTGGTTCAAATGACTTTGAGAAGAACAATATGCAAAGTAAAGATCAAGGGCACTTTATCAAAGGCATCTGAAGTTGACCGAGGACTGCGGCAGGGTGATGGCTCTCCACTATTCTGTTTAATGTAGCCTTGGATGTGTTGTATGTGTTTGAAGTTTACGGGCGCTAAACAGCGTGGTCATCAGCGCCCAAACGCATAAAAACAGGAACACATGCAGTGAAGGGACTAAGACAAACAGCGAACAAGGAGAACAGCTAAAACACACAGACCTGACGCAGTGCCAAATCCTCACACACAGAGGCAAAACGAGAGGAGAAGGGACACACTAAAAAGGAAAGGAAACACAAGGAAAAGAGAACAGAAACCGAAGGGAAACAAGGAGGTAATCGTGACTGGCTGACCTCTTACCTAAAACCTGGGTTGTAGCTTTGGAGAGTGTAATGTGAAATACACAAAGCAACAACCCTGGGGGAACAGTTTAATACAGTGGCTGAGGAGCTTGCATATGCAGATGATATTCATTTGTTACCCAGGAGAAAACATGACCTCGAGGAATGGAAAGATGGGGCTGACCATTAACCAATTAAAGACCTAGTATATGTTAACATCTAGGAAAAGATATAGTAAGGAGAAAAAAGCATGACTTTGAATGGAAAAGAATACGAACGGTGTAAGAGCTTTAAATATCTTGGGTCACTGCAAGAACTGCAGCTGGTGACAGGAGCTACTTTGTACTGGTTAAAGTGTTTAAAGCAAGGAGCCTTAGCAGAGATCAGAAGCTGACAGCATATCACACAGTAGTTATACCTGTGGTGATTTATGGTTCGGAGACCTGGACTACGACACGTTTCGCTGAGATGGGAAAGGAAGATACTTAGGAAAATCTATGGGCCAGTGAATGATAGGAATTTTTGGAGAATCAGAAATAATAAGGAGATTAGAGAGTTGTACAACAAACCAGATATCGTGACTGAAATAAAGAGTAATAAGACTGATTTTTTTTTTTTTTTTTTTTTTTTTTTTTTTTTTTTTTGTGGTTTTAGGGCGCAAAACTGCTAAGGTCATTAGCACCCGGTCCGGGACTTAAGAAACAGTAAAAAACTTAAAATAGAAACCAGCAGCAGTGGGAACGAAAGTCATAAAATTGGAGAAACTAAAAGTAGAAGGAAGGCTTAAAAATCCATTACAGAAAGGGGTTGGGTACCCCCCAAAAAAACTTCAAATGACTGACGTCATTTCACTGGCACGAATGAACTCTAGAACGCGATCGACCAATCGCGTGTCATCTGCTAAAATTGACGATATATCAGGCGACAGCTGGAGACGGGCGCGTAACGGAGTAAAATAAGGGCACTCAATTAAAAGGTGTCTTACCGTCCACAACTGAGAGCAGTGGGGACAGAGTGGGGGAGGATCGCCGCTTAAAAGATGTCGATGGCTAAAAAGACAGTGCCCTATCCGGAGTCTAGTTAAAATTACCTCCTCCCGACGACGCGTTCGGGAGGAAGAGGTCCAAGCACAAGGAAGAGTTTTTACGTCCCGCAATTTATTTTGGTGAAGTGTCGACCAGTGCGCGCGCCACAAATGAACAACACGACGACTTAAAACGTTCCGGAGATCGGCGACAGGAATCGATTGAATTGCTGGCTGAAGAAGAGAGACTGCAGCCTTGGCTGCAATATCGGCCGCCTCATTTCCGCAGATACCAACGTGTCCCGGGAGCCAGAGGAACGCCACCGAGACGCCCCCCAGGTGGAGCAAGCGCAGACAGTCCTGAATCCGGTGGACCAGAGGGTGCACAGGATAAAGAGCTTTGAGACTGAGGAGAGAGCTGAGAGAATCGGAGCAGATAACGTACTGTATCCGCTGATGGCAGCGGATGTAGTGGACAGCCTGGAGAACAGCGTAAAGCTCCGCAGTATAGACCGAACACTGGTCGGGAAGCCGAAAGTGATTTGGGGTGTCGCCAACAACATAGGCACTCCCTACACCTAACGACGTTTTCGAGCCATCGGTGTAAATAAATGTGGCTTCCGTCATTTGTGCACAGAGAGCAGCAAATGCCCGACGATAAACAAGTGAAGGGGTACCATCCTTGGGAAATCGACAAAGGTCACGGAGCAGGCAGATCCGGGGACGGAGCCAAGGCGGTGCTGTACCCCAAGTTGTCAAGAAGGTTTTAGGAAAGCGGAAGGAAAGAGAATGGAGCAGTTGACGGAAGCGGACTCCCGGTGGTAGTAGGGAGGAGGGGCGGCCTGCATACCCTACATCAAAGGAGGCGTCGAAAAATATATCATGGGCTGGATTAGCAGGCATGGAAGACAGATGGCTGGCATAACGACTCAGAAGGACTGCTCGCCGATTGGACAGCGGAGGTTCAGCAGTCTCAGCATAAAGGCATTCCACAGGGCTGGTGTAAAAAGCTCCAGACACTAAACGTAATCCACGGTGGTGGATAGAGTCGAGACGCCGAAGAATAGACGGCCGAGCAGAGGAGTAGACTATGCTTCCATAGTCCAATTTCGAGCGCACTAAGGCGCGATAGAGGCGGAGAAGGACCACTCGGTCCGCTCCCCAGGAGGTACCATTCAGGACACGGAGGGTGTTGAGGGATCGCAGACAGCAAGCCGAAAGATACGAAATGTGGGAGGACCAGCAGAGTTTTCTGTCAAACATAAAACCCAAGAATTTAGCGACGTCTGAAAACGGAAGGTTGACAGGTCCTAGATGTAAGGAGGGTGGAAGAAACTACTTACGTCGCCAAAAATTAACACAAACGGTCTTACTGGGAGAGAAACGGAAGCCGGTTTCGATGCTCCAAGAGTGGAGGCGATCGAGACATCCTTGAAGACGCCGTTCAAGAAGGCTGGTCCGTTGAGAGCTGTAGTAGATCGCAAAATCGTCCACAAAGAGGGAGCCCGAGACATCAGGAAGGAGACAATTCATAATTGGATTGATGGCAATGGCAAACAGTACAACACTCAGCAAGGAGCCCTGGGGTACCCCGTTTTCTTGGGAGAAAGTACGGGAGAGAGTAGTGTTCACCCGCACCCTAAATGTGTGCTCTGCCATAAATTCACGAAGAAAAAGGGGCAGCCGACCTCGAAAGCCCCAAGAGAACAGTGTGCGGAGGATGCCCGTCCTCCAACAGGTATCGTATGCTCTCTCCAGATCAAAAAATATTGCTACTGTTTGGCGTTTCCAGAGAAAATTGTTCATGATATAAGTGGAGAGAGCAACAAGATGGTCAACGGCAGAACGATGCTGTCGGAATCCGCATTGGGCAGGTGTTAAAAGACTGCGGGACTCCAGCCACCACGCTAGACGGTAATTCACCATACGCTCCAAAACCTTACAGACACTACTCGTGAGAGAAATGGGGCGATAGCTAGAGGGGAGATGTTTGTCCTTTCCAGGTTTCGGAATGGGAACGACGATAGCTTCCCGCCATCGTCTGGGAAAAGTACTGTCGGTCCAAATTCGATTATAAAGGCGAAGGAGGTAATGCAGACTATGGGTTGATAAATGCAGCAACATTTGGATGTGGATACCATCTGGTCCTGGGGCGGAGGAGCGAGAAGAAGAGAGTGCATGTTGGAGTTCCCGCATGGAGAAAACAGTATTATAGCTTTCGCGATTTTGAGAGGAGAAAGCAAGAGGTCGCACTTCCGCTGCACGTTTCTTCAGGAGAAACGCTGGCGGGTAATTGGAAGAGCTCGAAATCTCAGCAAAGTGCTGACCCAATGAGTTAGAAATTGCGACGGGGTCCACGAATGTATCATGCGCAACAGTGAGCCCAGAGACCGGGGAGAAACTAGGCGCGCCTTAGAACTGTCGAAGCCGACTCCAAACTTCCGAGGACGGAGTGAAGGTGTTAAATGAGCTAATAAAGAATTTCCAGCTTGCCTTCTTGCTATCGCGGATGACGCGACGGCATCGCGCACGGAACTGCTTATAGCGGATACAGTTGGCCAAAGTAGGATGGTGGCGGAAAACGCGGAGAGCATGTCGCCGCTCGTGTATTGCGTCACGGCATGCCTCGTTCCACCAAGGAACTGGGGGGCGCCGGGGCAATTCGGAGGTGCGTGGTATTGAACTTTCCGCAGCTGTAAGAATAACGTCGGTAACGTGTGTGACCTCATCGTCAACGCTGGGAAAGTGATGGTCATCGAAGGTCACTAGAGACGAAAAAAGTGTCCAGTCGGCCTGGGCAAACTTCCAGCGTCTCGGACGCATATATGGCAGTTGAGGCTGCAGTCTAAGGACACATGGAAAGCGGTCACTCGAGTGTGTATCATCAAGGGCGAACCATTCGAAGCGCCGAGCCAGCGGAACAGTACCGACCGCAAGGTCCAAATGAGATAAATTTGTCGTGGAGGCAGACAAAAATGTAGGGACCCCAGTGTTGAGGCAAACTAGATCCGCTTGGTGGAAGACGTCTAGCAATAGGGAGCCACGTGGACAAGGATGTGGAGATCCCCAAAGCGGGTGGTGGGCATTGAAGTCCCCAACCAGCAAATAGGGGGGTGGAAGCTGACCAAGAAGATGATGGAGATCAGCTCGTGCCATTGGTGTGGACGATGGAATGTATACAGTACAAAGAGAGAACGTGTATCCGGAAAGGGAAAGACGGACGGCGACAGCTTGGAAGGAAGTGTTTAAGGGGATTGGGTGATAATGGAGAGTATCATGGAGAAGAATCATGAGTCCTCCACGGGCTGGAGTGCCTTCAACAGAGGGGAGATCATATCGGACGGACTGAAAATGAGGGAGAACAAAGCGGTCATGGGGACGCAGCTTTGTTTCCTGAAGACAGAAGATGACCGGCGAGTAGGATCGTAAGAGGATCGACAATTCATTCCTATTGGCTCGAATGCCGCGGATATTCCAGTGGATAATGGACATGGGGTGAACAGAAAATGGAGGAATGTGACCAAAGGTGCTGTCAACTCAAAGACTGCTCGGAGCTAGCGACCGACAGCATGGAATGGCATTCAGTCGAAGGCAGAAGATCCTGATCCATAGGTTGGTCAGGAGCAGCTCCTGCCACCAGCGATCGGCCGGTTGACCGGCCACCAGCAGTGCGCCTCGGCGAGACAGAAGACGGCCGAGGGCGATTTCCGCCAGGTGGTGCTGTAGATGGGACGCGCCTTGGCGGAGAAGGAGAGGAACTGGGTTTCTTTGTAGCCTTCTTAGAAGTATGATGTTTAGATGAAGGAGGAACCGATGGTTGGGAAGTTGCGGTACGTAAAAACTCTTCACGAGTATGCTCTTTTTTGGAAGGCTTGGTGTCTGACTTTTGGGCTCGAGATTTAGCAGAACCCGATGAAGGGTGAGCCATAGAGTGGGCAGGCGAAAGTGGTGAGGTTGAACGGGCGATCTTTGCGCTGGCCGATCGGACGACCGTGGCACTAAAGGTGAGGTCGCAAGTCTGCGTGGCCGCCTCCTTTGTTGGCCGAGGAGAAGCAAGTACAGTGCTGTATTTTCCTGCCTGAGGCACGGTAGGCTGTAGACTGGCGAATAATTTTCGAGCAGCAAAGGTCGACACCTTTTCCTTCACTCTTATTTCCTGGATGAGCTTTTCGTCCTTAAAAACAGGGCAATCTCGAGAGGAAGCAGCGTGGTCACCCATACAGTTGATGCAGCGAGGGGATGGAGGTGGACAAGCACCCTCATGGGCATCCTTGCCACACGTAACACATTTGGCCGGATTGGAACAGGACTGGCTGGTGTGATTGAACCGCTGACACCGATAGCAACGCGTAGGGTTTGGGACATAAGGGCGAACGGAAATTATTTCATAGCCTGCTTTGATTTTCGATGGGAGTTGAACTTTGTCAAATGTTAAGAAGACAGTGCGGGTTGGAATGATGTTCGTGTCAACCCTTTTCATAACTCTATGAACAGCCGTTACGCCCTGGTCAGACAGGTAGTGCTGAATTTCTTCGTCAGACAATCCATCGAGGGAGCATGTATAAACGACGCCACGCGAGGAATTTAAGGTACGGTGCGGTTCCACCCAGACAGGGAAGGTGTGGAGCAGAGAAGTACGCAACAATTTTTGTGCCTGGAGGGCACTGACTGTTTCTAACAACAGGGTGCCATTCCGTAATCTGGAACAAGACTTTACAGGACCTGCAATTGCGTCGACACCTTTCTGAATAATGAAAGGGTTGACCGTGGAGAAGTCGTGACCTTCGTCAGACCGAGAAACAACAAGGAACTGTGGCAACGATGGAAGAACTGTCTGTGGCTGAGACTCAGTGAACTTTCGTTTGTGAGCAGACATAGTGGAATGTGAGGAAACCATTGCGGAAGAATCCCCATGATTACCAGCGTCTCCGATGGCGCGCTCCTCCCTTGTGGGGGCCCTCACTGAGGGCACTCCCGCCTTAGGTGATTGTTCACACCTCAGGTCACACCTCCCGACAAACGGACGGAGGGACCAATCAGCACTTTCGGAAGGTATCAGCTCAGGTAATCACCCCTCCCTGCGCCTGGCCGTTACCAGGGGGTACGTACGTGTCCTACCTGTCTACCCGGGGCGGGGAATTACGCGTTACCCCGTCACCGGCTACGCATGGAAGTGCGTGGGTCGGCCTTCAGACACGCACAGGGAGGAAAAAAGAGAAAGGGAAAGGAAAGAAGAGGGGTCTCAAACGCCGCAGCGGAGAAAAGTGCAGAGAGAAGCGGGAAGGAAACGAGAAGGACAGAGGAAGGACGAAGACTTGCAAGTATAGAGAGCAAGGAATTTGTAACAGTTTAGAGCGTCCGTCTCCGGACGTAGGCACAAACCATACTCCCAGAGAGGGAGAAAGGGAAGGAAAGAGCCAGAGGTGAGGGGGAGGCGAAGATGGGGGAGGGGGACGGATGAGGAAAGGGAAGGTATGCAGCCCGGAAAGGAAGGAGGGCCACATTAGCTCGGGGTCCCGTGCTCGTTACGCACGTGTCCACAAAAGAGTTGTGAACCCCCTGGGGGGGGAGGGGGAAGACTGATTTGGTTGGGACATGTAGAAAGAATGCTGGAGAACAGAACAGTCAAGACAGTTTTCAAAGGAAAACCCAGTTGATGTCATATAAGGGGCAGACCAAGGACCAGATGGCTAGACAAAATGGAAGTGGACTTGAGAAGGATGGGAGTGAGAAGATGGAAGAGCCAAGGCAGCCACCAGAGAAGCGTAGGCGGAGGTTGTCCGGGAGGCCAAGGCCCAACAAGGGCAGTAGTGTCAAGTAGTAGTAGTATGTTTGTGGGGAAGGTATGAGATTAATCAAAGCTACTGTTGCCCAGTATGGTAAAGTACGTGGAGAAGGTATGAGACTGGGCAAATCTCTGGCATCTCGGACCATTCTATGTGGAGAGGTTCCCAGTTTGAGAATTCTAGGCTGGCCATTCGAGACAGTATGTTGATGATGTGATATATATCTGTCTCTCTCTCTCTGTGTGTGTGTGTGTGTGTGTGTGTGTGTGTGTGTGTGTGTGTGTGTGTGTGTGTGAGAGAGAGAGAGAGAGAGAGAGAGAGAGAGAGAGAGAGAGAGAGAGAGAGAGAGAGAGAGAGGAGGGGGAGGGAGAGAGAGAGAGAGAGAGAGAGAGAGAGAGAATGCGTGTGCACACACAAACAGGTGAATAAGTATATTTTTACAGTTGATTTTAGCTGTAGCATGTAGAGTATGTGAATTTATGTGCATAACTGTATGTTCCTTGAATGAGATTTTCACTCTGCAGCGGAGTGTGCGCTGATATGAAACTTCCTGGCAGATTTGTATGTTCCTTGTTTTTCAAAATTGGTGTTAATGCAATTTTTCCCCAAATTTTTGGGTTATGTTATTAGTGATAGGTAATTATGCTGGATTGTGATTGGTAGCTAACATGGAGTATGTTCCACCGAAATTGCTGGAGTTACATTTTTGTATCAGGTGTATCATAGATTTTGATGTTGTGGTAATGCAAACTTTGTGTCAGCTATATAAATCAAGAGAAGTGCTTTATACCCTATGTGTAAAGTTATGTGTGATTTTGTAGTATTGTGGACTTTGATTGAGTTAAACAGATAAAGTGAAATATCTGGTACCAGTTTTTGGAGGTGTGTGTGTGTGTGTGTGTGTGTGTGTGTGTGTGTGTGTGTGTGTGTGTGTACTATACAGATCACGTGAGGCCAAAGCCTTCAATTCCAGTGTCATTCTGTTAGTTTCACTTTATTTCTGCAATGAAATATTTTGCATATTATTTGTGCCTACCTGCATGTGTAATGTCATATCATGATTGCCATATTGTATAAGCTTGAAACTGGTATGTCTGCCATCTTGATGATGTCCTAAGTCAAAGTCAATGTATGGTACTACAATCTTCAGTATCCTGTTCTTGGTTTATGTTAATGATCCACCATTTCATTTGTATTAGATCCATAATTAGTCCCATTTGCAAATGGCACAACCATTCTTCTGAAACCAAGCTAAAAAACATCAACATAAAAAATAATAAACAATATGTTTGTGAAAATTACTGTTTGATTTCGTACAAAGGGTTTAATTTTAAACTTTGGAAAAAACATAGCTTATCCATCTCACCACCTATTTACATAGTGTGCCAACAAAAAATAATAAACAGGGTAGAATATTCTAAATTCTTAGGTATGCGTATTGATAAAAACTTGAAAGCAGAAAAAGAGTTTAGGTTCAGTTGCTTTTGTCATAAAAATAATTGCCAACTTTGTTGGTAGTCAACAGAAGTCTGTAAGATAACATACTTTCATTCACTGATGTCTTATGGAATAATGTTCAGGGGTAACTTCTCACTTTAGAGTTATGAGCAGGTTTCACTCATATACATTTTGCAGGCCTGTCTCTAAGCAGCTTGGAATATTAGCCACATTCTCATACTACATGTATTCAGTTATGAAATCTGCTTTCAAAAACCCATCTGAATTAAAAATAAAATAACAGAAATATTCACACGTACACCACTAGAAGGGAAAATGTCCTGCATTACCCTATGGTGAATCTATCTTTGGCACAGAAAAAGGTGATATATGTAACTGTAAAACTGGTTGACAATTTACCTAAAATAAAATGGCTCACAGATAGCAGAGGTGTTTTGAAATGTAGATCTAAGATGTTTCTCCTTAACTACTCTCTCTATACTTTAAAAGTAATCTTGAATGCAAACAGTATTTTTTACAGAAAAAAAAAAATCTTGTATCTAGCCAGCATGTCGTCATACGAATACCACATTTTTTTATTCACTGGAAAAAATAATCACAGAATGGCAAAAAATACATCAAATGTATCCAAATTACATAAAGGAAAAAGACCCACTGTGTAACGTTTGGCCTTTGTAGATGACATGGTTACATTAACAAACAAAAATGATAAAGCCAAACTACCATGAAATCTATAAAACCAGTCTCCAAATTTCCTATAAAAAAAACAAATCTCAGGATACAGAAACCAAATCAACAGGAAAACCATCCCTGGAAGCACAGGATGGAAAAATCCCACAGGTCTCTCACCTCATGTACTTAGGAGAGGCCATACAGCCCACAGGACTGAACACGGTCTTCATCAATCTGACAAGGAATCACTACCACAAAAGAATGGTACCACATAAGGTACAACTATGACACTATACCATGATTATTTTAGAAGGAGGAGGAGTTTAGTGTTTCAAGTCCCGTTGACAATGAGGTCATTAGAGACAAAGCATAAGCTTGGATTAGAGAAGGATGGGGAAGGAAATCGGCCATACCCTTTCAAAGGAACCAGCCCAGCATTTGCCTGAAGTGATCTAGGGAAATCACGGGAAACCTGAATCAGGATGGCCAGATGCGGGATTGAACCATTGTCCTCCTGAATGCGAGTCCAGTGTGTTAACCACTGCGCCAGTTCACTCAATGATTATTTCAGAAGAAGTCTTGTATGCAGCAGAATCCACAGTAATTAGAAGGTTGACAAAAAGTCTTGAAATTTAGAAACACGAATAAAAAGTTCTTAGAAAAACCTATAGTACTGTTCTCCAAGCTGGAACTTGGGTTTGTCAACCTACAGAGGAACTCTATGAAAACAGTTTAATTTAGGAAAAGATGTCACGTGTTTGGATGGGTGAAAGCAGACTCACTAAAACATTTTTAACATCATTAATGCAGCAAATTAAAGGCCAGTTAGATGGAAAAAAATAACACAGGAAAACCTGGAATGACTGAAAATTTCAGAAGGAATTACGGACAAAAAAACAATTAAAAGAATAAAATTAGATACTGGAAAACTGAACAAGTCTCAAGAAAAGCAATAGGGAAAAAATGGACAGACCAAAGGAAGCAAAAACACAGGGAATTAATAAGGAGGTTTTGGGAAGAAGGAAAAAAAGAAAACAAGTGAAGCTGTCAAGTTCACATCCTCTCCTACAAGGGAATAACTGGAAAATATATATATTCTATGTTTGTTTCACTGACATTTTTATCGTCAACATTAATGAAATGTAGTAAAATATGTGCTGCTGAAAGAATCAGATTAGCAAACGAGACATTAAAAGTAGTTTGGCTAATTCCACATTCCATGAATCACTGGCAAGATAAATCATAATGATGTGGAATGAGTCATTTTATATTCATATGACAAATTATTTTGTAAAAAAAGGTTACACGTACATCATTTGCATGTGTTTTTATTTTTAATTTTTTTTAAAGCATACTTATGTGAGTTAGTAATTCCTACCCACACCTTTTACACATTACAATAATAGAATTCATACTACAGAACACGAGTTGTCAACAGGAAACTTTATCAGCCTGTTTTCAAATTTTACTTTGCTTTCTGTCGGACATTATACATCATTGGGTAAGTGACCAAAATTTTGGTGGCAGAAAAGACTCAATAATACTTTTTTGGACATTATTTAACCTGCTATGTCATCTGTTGCCGTATGAATGTTTGGACTGATTGCAACAAATGGCTCTGAGCACTATGGGACTTAACTTCTGAGGTCAACAGTCCCCTAGAACTTAGAACTACTTAAACTTAACTAACCTAACGACATCACACACATTCATGCCTGAGGCAGGATTCGAACCTGCGACCGTAGCGGCCACACAGTTCCAGAATGTAGTGCCTAGAACCGCTCGGCCACCCCAGCCAGCGATTGCAACACTATTCTCAACCAGTAAGGGGGAAAGATATGACAAACCACTGTGTCACTATACCATCAAGCTCATAAAATCTTGGTATATCTAGGAAAATATTGTGATTAACACAGTCAAATGCCTTACATATGTCACATAAAATGCCAAGTAGCGCAATTTTGTTATTTAATGCTTTTAATATCTGGTGAGTGGACATTAGAGAAATAGCTTGAATGTGGTTCACAGAACCCTCTGCCAGGCACTTAATTTTGAATTGCAGAGTAATCATGTTGGTGTATATGTACAGAGGATATGATTATTGCTCAGGTTGGATACTATTCTAGAAAATATCTTCTGAAAAATTTATTAACTGGGCAGCAAAACAACTTACAACTGCCAAAATAGGGAGGATACAAAATGTAGGCTGATAACAGAGGGAAACGCATTTCTGAAAATGAGAAATTTCTTAAGACTGAATATATTTCTGAGACGGATAAGTATCTTCTTAGGGTTTATGACTGGGATGCAGCCTCAAGGGGGAAGCAAAACACATTCAAAAATATGTTAGGTACTTCTTATCGGTCAGTAATTTGCATTGGTTGAATAGGTTACAGAACTCATACGTACGATGGTCCCAAACAAAAATTTAATTGTGCAAATGCATACACCACAAAATCATAGGTTTACATCCATGAGATCTGAGACTGGAGTGTGTATTTGGACAAGAGTCTGTCTAAAAAAAACAGAAAATGGTATTAGTACACCCAAGCTGTAACAAAAAAGTGAAAACCATATTACTGTGTTTTTGCAGAATCATCATCATTGGTTGCATTTACACGACTGCACTCTACTGATCATAAAATGGTACTGAACCCTAACTCAAGAGTAGTGAATAAGGACTATGCATCATAACATGAAATGATTACATATGGCATAAATAAAACACTGCATACATTCAGTTGTGACAGTTAAGTATAGCTGTTGTTTATTTTGTAATGGTCTCAGGTTCAACTAATTACAATATCAGCAAAAAAATCAAACAGGCTAAGTCATGGGCAGTACAGGGCACATTTAATTATAATATATTCCTGAAATTGTAAGTATGGGGGTGATCTACAATAACTGATGAAAACTTCACAAGCCAACATCGCTAAAACAAGTATTCTTATTGTTTGATGGGTTTCAACAGTCATGTTGTCATTATCGGATCATATGCTTTAAAAAATTACAACATATTGTCTAAAGTTCTAGGATTGGAACCAAGTGATGCTCTCAAATGTATTTTCCAGCTACTCAAAATAAATTTTGACAACTGTTTCCCATCAGTAGTGATAAAGAATTCCTGAGATATACTTCAAAGTAAAATAAAAATAGGTAGAGACAAACCATGGTACACTCCCAAGCTGGAAAACATTAAGGGTATTATTTTGCTGCCATATGACTCAGCTAAAACAGCAACAGCTGCCAGGGCCAAAGATATGTTTCATTCTTATTATCTGAAAGATACAAGAATGTAAAGGAAGGAAGCAAAAGCAGCCATATAATGTTAGGTTCCTTTCTGATGCCCACAACCCATGCAAAGCGGGCATCAGTTAATGAACACAGGAAAAGCCCAGTTTCCCCATTAAATGCTTGCAGCCCTGATGATTTTAGCAAACATTTTATTGACGTTGTTGGAAATAATGTGGCTGGAGTAATAAATTTTAGAAATTGATATTACAAGCAATATAAGCATTAGCAACAGTTACGCCTTGACCAGGAGGAAGATCCCAGAGGACAAAGTAAAAATTGTGAAAGATTTTAAATGCTCCATTTGCAAAGATGTAAAGGCCAGAGAAAATTGTGCCACAAAATTTTAACCCCCGATAACTGATGCCAGTAGGAACCAAAATTACTAATGTTGTGTACGTCAACAACGTACAATTTTTAAACTACGGAAACTTGGTGCCACATACTCCAATTGGCCGTGGGATTGCCCTTTTGCCCTTCGTCAGTTGACGGGCAGTGCTATGGTTGTCTGAGTTCACACATGCAAGCATCCCTGCCCCCATCATGCCCCAACGTGATACAACCACATGTCAAATAGGTCTTGCTGTTTGTCTCCACCTCATGTCAGAGGCATTCACATGTAAGCTTCGCTTCGAAGCACACACGTCACGTACGATTTACTCATACAGTAAGCATGGCAGCACAGTATTAGTCTGAAGAACAATGAGACATGGTTTTTATTAATGGACTAGCCGACGGTAATGTGCATGAAACTCGACGGTTGTATGAGGAACATTACCCAGAAAGACACCACCCACACCTGCAACCATTTACAGCAATTCACCGGCTACTTGGCGAAAAAGGCTCGCTTGCAAGATATCATGGTGATGCCGGAAGACCTCGAACACAATGGGATATTGCATTTGGAGAGACTGTTTTGAGGAATGACGGGACAGTATCCATTTAGTTTCCACCCTGTCCAAGGCCAAAATCCTGTGGTGGACAATGAACATGGGCTAGGGTTTTGCCGTTGGTTTCTGCGACATGTTGCATGAGATCCCAACTTCCCCGCCATTGTGTTGTTTACCAACAATTGCACCTTCCATCAGGATGGCCTTTACAACACTCAAAACATTCATTACTAGGCAAGGGGAAATCCTCATGTCACATAAGTCCACAGACACCAGGAACGATTTTTGCTCAACATTTTGGCAGGCACTGTGGGTGACCATTTGATTGGGTCAGTCCGTCCACCTCCTTGACTTGCCAGGGCAAATTACCATCACTCCTTGCAAACAAACTCTACCCGGCCTACTGGAAGATGTTCCCCTGGACATAGGGCTATGCATGCGGTTGCAGCACAATGGGGCGCCCGCACATAACAAGTCATGCTGTGCACGGATATTTAAATGATCTCTTTGACGGCCTGGTAATTGGCAGAGGTGCTCGTAGGACACGGCCCCAACAATCACCAGCCCTCATGCCACCAGACCTTTTACTGTGGGGATTCTTCAAGGTTTCAGTTCAACCACCCAGACACGACCCACCTAGAAATGAAGAGGAATTAATGGATCGCATTCA
Organism: Schistocerca cancellata; assembly: GCF_023864275.1. Taxonomy (NCBI): domain Eukaryota; kingdom Metazoa; phylum Arthropoda; class Insecta; order Orthoptera; family Acrididae; genus Schistocerca; species Schistocerca cancellata. The sequence continues at coordinate 549,075,165 of NC_064631.1, forward strand.
ACGGGCCACCAATCACATCAGAGCTATGCCAGGAATCTTTGAAAGAGTTTGGCGAAACACTGTTCGACATTACCAAGCTTGTGTTGCATCTGAGGATTGCCAGCTCGAGCACCTGCTTTAAGTAAACAAGGTCCTAGCTACAAAAAAGGCCCTTCTCAGAACCGACATAATTTGCAAAAGACTTTCTATGCGAACTGACAGCTGTTGATGGGTTTGTTCCCGGTACGTCTTATCACGACGCTACAATACATATGCCGGGATCCCGGCAGATTCGCCTCAAGAGTGGAAGGCTGGTGCAATACAACAGAGCATGGGGGCCACCTCACATGGGAACCTCCCCAATGCACCCCCTCAGATTTAGTTATAAGTTGCCACAGTGGATAAGCCTTGAAAAACTGAACACAGATCAATCGAGAAAACAGGAAGAAGTTGTGTGGAACTATGAAAAAAAATAGCAAAATATACAAACTGAATAGTCCATGCACAAGATAGGCAACATCAAGGACACGTGTGACCTCAGGAGCGCAGTGGTCCCATGGTTAGCATGAGCAACTGCGGAACGAGAGGTCCTTGGTTCAAATCTTCCCTCTAGTGAAAAGTTTACTTTTTTTATTTTCGCAGAGTTAAGATCTGTCCGTTCATTCATTGACATCTCTGTTCACTGTAATAAGTTTAGTGTCTGTGTTTTGTGACCTCACGCAAAACCGTGCGATCAGTAGACGAAAGGACGTGCCTCTCCAATGGGAACCGAAAACATTTGATAGCATGGTCATAGGTCAACCGATTCCTCCAGAGGAAAACACGTCTGATATATTCTATACGACACTGGTGACAGCATCTGCGTCACATGACAGGAACATGTTGTTGACCCACCTAACTTGTACACTTGACAAATGGGTAAAAACTACTACCTTGCCCGATTTAGGTTTTCTTGTGGATGTTTCGATGTTTGTTTAGTTGCAACGTCCCCATACTAGGGCACAGTTACCTCGCATCAGACAAACAGATAATAGCTGTCTGAAAATAAAAAAAATTAAACTTTTCACTCGAAGGAAGACTTGAACCAAGGACCTCTGATTCAGCAGCTGCTCACGCTAACCACGGGACCACGGCGCTCCGGAGCTCACAGTCTCCTTGATGTTGCCTATCCTGCACATGGACTACTCAGTTTGTATATTTTGCTTATTTTTTTCATAATTCCACGCAACTTCTTCCTGTTTACTCGATTGATCTGTGTTCAGTTTTTCAAGGCCTATCCACTGTGCCAACTTATAACTAAATCTGAGGGGGGTGCGATGGGGAGGTTCCCTTGTCAGATACATCACGATCTCCGGCAGGCAAAGCATTCACAGTCATGTGTTGCCCGGAGCATCCGGTAACATGGCAATCCCACAGCCAATTGGAATGCATGGCGCCAAGTTTGCGTAGTTTAAAAATTGTGTGTTGTCAGCCAACACAATATAAGTAACTTTGGTTCCTACTGGCATCAACTATCCAGGATTAAAATTTCATGACACAATTTTTCTCCACCCTATATATGACATGATGTGTGCTGAACTGAAGAAAACAGTATTTGACGCTGAAACCTTGGTTGCTGCCATTAACCAGTGCCTTGGGGTTGGTATTTTTGCAGACTTCTTAAACCGGCAAAGGCAGTACCAGTGTATAAACAAAGTGATCGTAACAGTCCAGCCAGATATAGACCAATTTCCATAATACCTATACTAGCGAATGTGATTGAAACTATAACAACAAATCAACTGTTGTGTTACTTCAAAGACAACAGCCTGTTCCTGGACAATCAACAAGGATTTTGAAGAGGGAAATGTAGATTTACTAAAATGCTTGGTGTAATAACAAAAATAGTGGATGCATTTGAAGAAAAGAACTGCAGGGCTTCAGTTCTTTGTGATCCAAACAAGGCACTTGTAAGATACTATTAGAAAAATTAACTCTTACAGTATAAAGGGTGTCACTTTTGAGACTGTCATCTTACCTAAGAGACTGGTGGCAAAGTGTCTGGATCCAAGTTAGTTGGTTTAAAGAGGGTGGAAGGGACCAAACTGCATGATTGGTCCCTATATCCAGGGAGAATGTCTTGTGAAAAGGCACTTTAACACTGTGAATCACACAGCTCCATACTTGCCCATCTGCTCTTTTTAATATTTGTCAATGACCCAAGAAGTGACAGCCATGCTCTGCTCTTGGCAGATGATACAACATTAATGACTAAGCATAGAAATTCAGCTGAGGCACTAAAGGATGCCAATATTCTTTTTGAAATAGACTAATGAGTGTGCTCAATCAACAGCCACTATATTCTGTAAATCAATTTTTCTCTATAAGTAGAATTCTAAACTGCTCAACATGACACCATCACATGTGAAGCCACAAACTGGAAACATTTAAGAGTTGTACAGTGTTGTTTACTACCATTATTTATAACATCAGTGTTGTGTAATGCTTTTGTCCGTTATCTTAGTTTTAGTAGTAGTTTCAAAATATAAATGCTAAGATGTGAGGTAATCTATTCGGCCATGGAGGGTAAACTATGCTCACTTAATAATAGTAATATTTTAAAGCATAAGATCCGATGATGACAGCATGCCTCTCTCGAATCTTGGACTATGAAGTTTTCTGCTGTTAGCAGTTCATTGGTAATCGTGTCACATTTCCTTTGTAAATTGATGTTTACTACGCCAACAGCTAAGTAACGCTAACAAACTGTTGGACTGAACACCAAGTTCTATAAGCTAGCAATTATTTCTATGCACATAAATTACTTTGATTCTAACACTTTCAAATGTGGCGCCAACCAAACCAAGGAAAATTTGTGACGTCAAATAGAATCTGATGCCTTAAGTGATGAAAAAGACGTTCAATAGGTGCAAATTTTAACTTATTCATCTAGTACAGAAAATGGATCACGGTTTAAGCTTATATTGAATATTGAGAGATCTATCATGTCAACATAAGTTAGCACGTGCTACTGCCAACCAAAAGAAAAAGAAAAAAAGGGTAAATGAACCATACCTCTGTACACAAGTTGACACCTACACAGTAACAAATACTGAGCCTGTTACTGTATAACATTAATAACAAGTGCTCCTCGCCTGTACACAAACAACACGTTCCCACTGTCCCTCACACGCAGTGTAGTGAGTGTACACATCTCAGAGATCACACTTATCGTACTGTGCTTGAACCACAACAACCAGTGTTGCCAGATCCAAAAAAATAAAATCGAAGGTTTCATAAAGCCGGGTTCGCACCTGCAACGAAGGTGTCGCCATAGCAAGTGGCATACTCCAGTTACATGTGTAAACTCCCAGTTTTTAGTGGCGCAACTTACGAGACGCATCTTTCGTCACATCACAGAAAGTTCAGCTTGATTGTATTTTGTTGAGCCACTTTCCTACCACCATTGCTCCCTGGTGACAGTATCTCGAAACACAAGCATTCTGTCGCAGTTATCGTGCAATAATTGCTGCTGCAGCCTACTCCATTCGATTTCAGTGTGTTTTTATTTTATTTTCGAAAAAAAATGAAAACAGTCGGCATATACACTTTCGCAGCTTCTAGAACCACAAGAACAGCAACTTATGTTTGATTTTCTGCACCAGTGTGTGTGTGTGTGTGTGTGTGTGTGTTTGTGTGTGTGTGTGTGCTCAAACCCATGGCACATCCCACAAATGAAAAAATAAATGAACTTAATAAATATAACCAAAAAAGCGAGTCATATAAACTTCGTAACTCGTGAGACCAAACATTGTATAACTTGTGTATTATTCAATTCAATTCAATTTATTAGCGTCCTTGTAGTACATCATCGAAATGACATAGGACTTGTCAATAAACATTACAATTTAAAATACATATACATGAAAATTTGTAATTGAATTTACTTGTCACTTAGACATTACAATTTTAATAGAACTTTTAGAACATTAACATAAAAATTTACAAGTAGGATAACAACGTACAAAAAAAAAACAAAGTTAGTCATTCTCACATCAAAGATTATTTACATTCTTACATTAACACTGTTTCACACTTTCATACAAACAGCAAGTATTTAAATGTGGGCAATTACACATATTTATTATGTCAGGGAAATATTAACTGCGCTTTTATTGTCAACGATTCATAAACTCTTCAATACTGTAAAAACTATTGCTCAATAACATGTTTTTTTTAATTCTCTTTTAAATATGTACAGTTTTGGTATTATTTTTAGTTCTTTGGGGAGAGCACTGTAGAGGATTTTGGGTTGGTATAGTACACTTTTGTGATACATAGCTGTTTTATGAATTTCTCTGTGGAAATCATTCCTATTCCTTGTTTCGTAGTTGTGAAATTCTCTGTTTAATGTAGAAAATTCCTCGTGTTCTTTTAAGAAACATACGCTTTCATATATGTATAAAGATGGTAGTGTCATGATTTTTAATTCTTTGAAAGCTTGCCTACAAGAGTCTCTATATCCTATACCTTTTATTATTCTGACTGCCTTCTTTTGTAGTCTAAATGAGTGTTTTGTTAGACTGATGTTCCCCCAAAACTGTACGCCGTATCTTAATAAACTGTGCATGAATGAGAAATAAACACATAACACTGTTTTAATATTACATGAGCTTTGAAGCATTCTAAGTATATAACATGTTTGACTTAATTTTTTGTTCAATGATATTACATGCTTTTCCCATCTTAAGTGTTCATCAAACCATACTCCCAAGAATTTAGTGTATGATGCTTGTTCAATCTTACTCTTACCCAGTTCTACTGTAAGGTTAGTTTTTATTTTATTTGTAATATGTCTGAAGTTGATCCACGTTGTTTTTTTTGGCATTCACAATGAGTCTGTTTTCATTAAACCATCTGTCTGCTTCGTCTGTTGCTAATGTGACTTTTTCCTGTAAGTCAGCTTCACTATTTGCTTTAACAAACAAACTTGTATCATCAGCAAACAGTACTGCCTCTGCTTCAGGTAGTTGACTTGGTAGGTCATTGATAAATATTAAAAAGAGTAATGGCCCTAATACAGATCCCTGGGGTACTCCATACAAAACTCTCTCGAATCTTGATGAATATGTCCTATCTGCCTGGCTTATCTTCACCTTCTGATACCTGTCTGACAGATATGATTAAAACCATTTGTGGGCAACTCCACGTATCCCATAGGCATATAACTTCCTAAGTAGTAACTTATGGTCGATGACATCAAAGGCCTTTGATAAGTCTAAAGACAATCCACAATTTAATTCCTTTCTGTTTATGGAATTTAGAACAAATTACAAAAAATTGAAGATACCTGTTTCAGTTGATTTATTTTTACGGAAACCATTTTGCGCATTAACCAATATTCTATTCTTAATAAGAAATTTGTATAGTCTCTGATACATTATACTTTCTATTATTTTTGAGAAACCTGACAACATTGATAAAGGCCTAAAGTTACTAACATCATATTTATCACCATTCTTGTAAAGTAGCTTTATAGTAGACATTTTAAGTTTTGATGGAAACACCCCTGTCTTAAAAGATTCATTTATAATTTCAGTGAGATGCGAGGCTATGTTTCTAGCACTTTGCTTAATGACTTTGTCAGGAATCCCATCACACCCACATGACATTTTATTTTTTAACTTATTTATAGCATTTAGTACCTCTGAATTAGTTACTGGATAAAGGAACATTGTCATGTCATTCATGGGGATTTTTACCTTGCTGTTGGAATTGCATTTAGTTTTAATTAAATTTGTGGCTATATTTGTGAAATGTTCATTAAATATGTTGGCAATCTGAAGTGCGTCCTTAACAGTTTTACCCCCACTTTTAATGACAAAGCTGTTATCTTTTCTTTTGTGTCTACCTATATTTTTATTTATTACCTCCCAAGTTGACTTCATTTTGTTGTTACCTTTCTCAATAAAGGTATCATTATCAAGCTTCTTAGCTGCAATTATTACTTTCTTGTACAGGCTTCTATAACATTTCACATGTGCTTTCAGTACTACATTCTTCCTGGCTGATTTATTTAACTTTCTGAGAGTGTCTGATGACTTTCTAATCCCCTGTGTAACCCATGTTTTGGTTTTATGTTTAGTTTTGACTATTTTTATAGGAAAGGCAACATCGAAGCAGTGTTTGTAGCTTTCAAGGAATGAGTCAAACTTTCTGTTGACATCACCACTTGATTCACTACCCCAGTTGTTATTTTCCAGAATGTAATTAAAAATTCTTATGCTGTCATCATTTATAAATCTCCTTTCTCTGTAATTCTTATTGATAACAGGGTCCTTGTAAGATGTGTCATTTAAACTCAATTTGATACCCTTGTGATCTGAGAAACCAGTGTCCATTACTTCAGTGTTATATTCACACTTGTCCTTGTTTATAAATACTTGATCTATTATAGTTTCAGACATATTTCCGCATCTGGTAACTTCATTTACAGTTGCCATCATATTATGACACAAAAACAGATTGCACAGTTGCTGTTGTTTACTACAATCATTCTTAAAGTTAACATTAAAATCACCAAGAACAATTAGATTATGTTTAAGTTCATTCAGCAGTCCCTCAAGGTTTTCCATAAAAATGGCAAAGTTGCCTAGTGGTGATCGGTACAAACACACAATAGTAATTTTTAATTTGGTTAGTTCACATATACTGTATTCAAAATATTTTTCTATGCATTATAGTTTACATTTAATTTCTCTTGATTCTACCCCTGTCCTAACATAAATACATGTCCCACCCCCTTTATGGTTGATTCTACAAAATTTGCTAATCATTTCAAAATTTGGAATAATTATGCTAGACACTTGCATTTCTTTTACCCAGTGCTCACTTATGCATAGTATGTTAATGTCTTTTAGATAGTCAGTTAATAGAACTTCTATTTCAGCTAATTTACTTTCTAGTCCTTGCACTTTTTGGTATACAACTGTTAAAGTTTCATGTAGTGGATTTGCTGCACTATTTACCTTTGTACTTTCTTGTTGCTGACACTGTAAAGATTCTGCCTTTTCTTCTTCTTCAAATTGCGAAGATCCCATAAAAAATAGTCACTACGCACAGCAGCTCTTCTTATCCTGAGGCTCTTCCTTTGAGATGTCTGCAGAGCAGCTGATGAGTTTCTGGATCTAATTGAATGGTTCTTGGCTGTTGGTGTGGTTGCAGTCCTAGTTACAAGTGAGCATGAAGCATTAAGTGTGTCGAATGTGCTGAAAGCTTCATCCTTGGAGGTTTCAGGTGCACATGAGTTTACACCAGGTTTGTAGGCTTTCTCATCTGAAGAAATTGTTTCCTCTTCAACTCTGCTAGATGTTCCTGACATTTCTGCTGGTACCCCATATTCTACCACTCCTTCAGATACTGGTACCGGTATGTTAGGTATCTCTCTCATCTTAGACGTTTCCTTGCAAATTTTCATTTGCTCAGTTACTGCTATGGTGAGGATACCAGGCAGTTTGTGTTGATCATTGAAATTATTTATTGTTTTCATAATTTGAGCACAGACATACAGTTGTCCTGCTCTATTTAGGAGATCTCCACTGTTTATGAAATGTTGTTTTCTGAAATCTAGCTGGACAAATGTTGAATTTGGGTAGCACTTTGTTATTTTGTGAAGCAGTTTGTTAGTTTTTTTTATTTCTTCATTAACACGAGAGTTCTTAAAAAAATCGTATGGAATGCTGGTTACCATCACATGTACATTTTTGAGCTTTTCGAGCGTCTCTCTTAGCGCTCGTCTTGCTGATAATACATCATTGCAGCGGGCGTCTACTCCGCCCCCTAGGATTAGAACACAATCATTTTTCTTTATGTTGATACTCAGATTTTCGCAGTTGTTGACGATCTCTTTCAGTGGAGCATCATGTTTTATTACGCTAGTAACACTGCATCCTGAGTTATATAGGGTTTCTGCCAGTCTTTTTCCGAGACTATCGGCAAGTATATGTAAAGTAAAAGCATTATTTGTTGTGCTCAAGTCTTCCGAAGTTTTGCAGTCTATTATACGATCTTCTTTCTTTTCACAGTCTCTATGTATTATATTATTAACAGATTTTAACGTTTTGAGCACATTATGGGCTGAATTGTTAAGTTTTCGCTCGAGGTTTCTGTTAACAGTTGCTTGTATGTTAGGTGCAACGAACTTTTCGGAGGCTTGTTTACTTTCAGTTCTCACGACACTTACTGCTTCCACTCTCTCTCCGCAAGATTTTATTTCGTCACATATTTCCAGAGCATTGTATCTGTTTTGTACAGCGATCTTTTTAGTTGCTTTTAGTTCGTATTTTTTTAAATTTACACTCGTTTTGGAAGAATAGATGTGCTGTAGATTTCGGAGTTTGTGTTAAGTGATGATACGCCATTCAATTCACATAGCTTTGCTTTTAGGACTTTTATTGTTTTTTTAGCACTTTGCAATTCATACACATTAATTTCACGTCCAGTAGTGTAAGCTTTTTTTTTTTTCTTTATTGTTATTTTCAAACCTGGGTACAGGCAGGCCAGCAGCAGCATGCTACGCCGCTCTTTGGCCTCAGAGATACACACAAGATATAAAGGAAGACATCGAAAGAAAAAACATGGTGGACATAGAAACGGAGAAAATCACTATTTAAAACACATGGAGCCGTTCACAGGCGTAGAGTCCAAGATAAAATTTGTTCAGACACTTGGACAGAGACGAATATTGTCACACATGAACAGAGGTGCCCAAAACGAATAATACAGAGCCACTAAAGCACGAAACGACGATACACACAGAACACGAGGCGTAGATCTCTGGCGCGCGAATGTTCACTAACCGTGTACGAGTCCGGGGACCTGCCAAGAAAGGAGGAGGGGGGTGGGAGAGGGAGAGGGAGAGGGAAAGGGGAGAGCAGATGCCAAGGGCAGGGTAGACGGGAGGAAGGGGGAGGGGAAGCCCGGGGGAAGAGGGGAGGAGGGAGGAGACAGGGGAAAAGGAAAGAAAAGGGAAGAGAAGGGAGGGAGGGTGCCGAAAGGAAGGGACACATGAAGTGAGGGGGAGGATCAAAGTTGGTAGGAGGGGTAGATGGAGGGGAGGAGGACATCATCAGGGAGGGGGAGCTGGCGGAAACCACCTTGGGAGAGGGTAAGGAGGGTGGAGAGATGGAGACCGGGTGGGACGTGGGAATACAGGCGCGGCAGTGGGCGGGGGTGGGAGAGGATCGGGGAGACTAGCGGGTGAGGAGGATCAAGTTTATGGGAGGTGTGCAGGATCCGTATTCTTTCAAGGAAAAGGAGGAGGTGGGGGAAGGGGATGAGATCGTACAGGATCCGCGTGGGGGAGGGGAGACGGATGCGATAGGCGAGGCAGAGAGCATGGCGTTCAAGGATTTGGAGGGATTTGTAAAAGGTAGGGGGGCGGAGATCCAAGCCGGATGGGCATAACAAAGGATAGGACGGAGAGGGACTTATAGGTGTGGAGGATGGTGGAGGGGTCCAGACCCCACGTACAGCCGGAGAGGAGCTTGAGGAGACTGAGTCGGGCGCGTGCCTTGGCTTGGATTGTCCGGAGGTGGGGAGTCCAGGAGAGGCGACGGTCGAGGGTGACGCCAAGGTACTTAAGGGTGGGAGTGAGGGCGATAGGATGGCCATAAATGGTGAGATAGAAATCAAGGAGGCGGAAGGAGGGGGTGGTTTGGCCTACAATGATCGCCTGGGTTTTGGAGGGATTGACCTTGAGCAACCACTGGTTGCACCAAGCGGTGAACCGGTCAAGATGGGATTGGAGAAGGTGTTGGGAGCGCTGTAGGGTGGAGGCAAGGACCTGGAAGGCTGTGTCATCGGCAAACTGGAGAAGGTGGCTGACGGACTATAGGGTAGGTGGGTGTTTATGTTCCACTGAAACCGTTACAGGAGAGCAATGGTTTGCCGAGCAATGTGTGGGCGAGCGTTGTCATGGAGAATGTGTACGCCCTCGCTCAACATTCTTCTTCTCCGGTTCTGAATTGCTTGTTTGAGTTTTTTCAGAGCCTCACGGTACTGTCAGCGTCAATTGTAGTCCCGGTGGGCATAAAGTCGACCCACAATACCCATTTCCGATCCTAAAAAACGGTTGTCATGACTTTACTGCAGACTGTGTTTGTTTGAATTTCGGTGGGTTTGGCGAAGAAGGATGCCGCCACTTGCGTGATTGTTGCTGTGTCTCAGGTGTAAAGTAGAATGCCCAGGTTTCGTCACGCGTGACAGTTGAGTAAACACAGCATTTGAAACACTCTTCATAACAGTGTGACCAACTGCCACACAAACAGAGTTCTGTACTTATAAAAAAAAATAGGGGACCTTACTTTTGGGATTACCCTCGTATCAATAAGTTTTGTTCTAGCACTAGTGACATCATTTTTAGCTAGGTTAATAGCTCCTTTATTGTCACAGAAGAGTGTTATGGGTTCCACTATTAAATTGGGTTCCATTTCATACATTAATGTTTCAGCTACAATGCTTTCTGTGTGGTGTAAGATAGCACCATATACTCGGCCTCTACAGCACTCAATGCAACGGTTTTTTGCTTTTGACAGGACCATGAAATGAGCCTCCCCATTAATTTAAAGCAGCAGACAATAGTGGAGTGCCTATCACCCAATTCACTACCCTAGTCTGCATCGCTGTAGCCTTCTAGTATTGCGTTACCTCCTCTATGATATCTTAATTCGTTGTTTGAAGTCCCTCTTAGGTATCAGAATATCCTTTCCACAGCTTTCCAGTGCTTTTCCTTTGGGTCTCTGCAATATCTGCTCACTGCATTAGTGGCAAAACCAATGCCTGGTCGTGACGTTTGAGATGTATATAACAGACTCCCTACTGCTTCTAAATATGGAACATTCTTATCACATTCCATATCTGTCTCATTTATATTTAACTTCACTCCTACTTCCATTGAAGTAGTTATGGGTTTACAATCACTCATGCAAAATTTCTTTAAAATTGATGATGATTGATTTATTCTCAATTCTTGTCTCTCTTCATTCTTAGTGATCTGCATACCTAAATAACGTTTAACTTCCCCCCAAATCATGCACCTTAACTTGGTTTGCAGCTGTTTCTTAAAAATTCTCATTTGACTTTCGTTTTCAGCCAGGATAAAGAAGTTGTCCACCCATACTGCCATTATTATTATCCCTTCTCTTTCCCTTTTATAGTATGTACTGGGATCTGCCTTAGATTCATATTAGAGTTTTATGTAGACATCGATTCCAGCAATGTCCACTCTGTTTAAGTCCATCAATACTTTTCCGCAAACGCCAAATCTTTTTCCTTTCTGATCTGGTTTTCATTGCCTCTCTTGGTGGAAAGACATATATCCCCTCCTCCAATTTCCCATTCAAATATGCTGTTTCTACATCCATTTGATGAATTGTTAAATTTCGTTTTGCTGCAAAGGCTAAAAGATGTCTCAGTGAGGCATAATCGGTTACAGGTGAAAATGTTTCTTTGTAGTCTACCCCTTGTTTTTGCGAATATCCTTTTATTACAAGTCGTGCTTTATATCTTGGTGATGAATTTTCGAAGCTCTTCAAAGTGAATACCCATCTTGCCTGTAATGGCTTCTTATCTGCTGGCATATTTACCCATTCATAGGTTTTGTTCTGAGATAAAGAATCCAATTCTCTCTCCATCGCTTCTTTCCATTCTTGAGTGTTCGAGCCGCCCATTGCTGCTTCTGGTGTTGCTGGCGCGTCATTAAAAGAGTGGACTACACACATATCAAAATCCAGATATTCTTTTGGTTTTGGTAGGCGAGAAGAACGCCTTACATTATTCTCTTCATTTTGATCGTCCTCAAACTTATTGTCATCATAAATAGTCTACATTTGTCTTCGACTGTCCTCTTCCTATTCTTGACTTTCTCTTTTGTCACATAAGGTTTCACTCTCGGAACTAGGTGCAGTTAACTTAGTAGTCTTACCCTCTTCAGACTCCTTTCTATTTTCAAAGAATATTACATCTGTGCTTCTGCCTATCCTTTTATTCAATGGCTCCATTAATCGGTAGCCCTCTGAATTCTCACAGTAGCATACAAAAATATACTTTTTAGCTTTTGGGTCCCATTTTCCTCTTAGCTGTTTTGGAATGTGCACCATTGAATCACACCAAAAACCCTCATGTTGCTTAGGTCAGATTTCCTTTCTACCCATATCTCGTAGGGTATTTTATTCCTTAATGCTTTTGTAGGTGATCTGTTGTTCAAATATGCGGCTCTTGATACCGCCTCTGCCGAAAAATCTGTTGATATCGCCTCTGTCCAAAAATCTTTTGGTAATCCAGGATCAGTTAGCATGCTTCTAACCCTCTCAGCAACCCATTTTGAGATGGGCTGTACCTTATGGTAGTTTGATTCCTGATTCCCATTTTTGCCAGAAGTGTCTTTAACTTCTGGTTAATACATTCTCTCCCATTATCAGACCTGATGATCTTAATCTTCTTTCATGTCCACCTTTCGACCATATTACAATATTCCTCAAAAATGTCATTTACTTGGCCTTAGGAACCAAGAAAATAAACATTAGTATATCGTGAATAATTATCAATAAACTTAAGGAAATAATGGCTCCCATCTATAGATTCGCACTCAATCTGGCCACATACATCTGTATGGATTAACTGTAAGACCTGTGTACATTTACTTTTACTAGTCTTAAAAGGTAGCCTCGCTTGTTTTCCTTTTATGTTTATCTCACAAGGGTCCTTGGTCACACTATCATTCTGTATTCCCTTTACCATATCCCTCATTAAAGATATACTCTTTCTATTTAGGTGCCCAAGTCTGTGGTGCAATAAAAAACCTTCCACTGAGTATTCTGAATGACATTTCTATTTTTACTGTCAATCGTATCCAATTTAAAAATACTCCTTTTGTTACTTGCTGTAGTTATAACTCCACCATTTTCGTTGATTACTCTTGCTCCATGCATGTCAAAAATGACTGTATTTCCGTTCTTGACAATTTCCCCTACAGACAGTAGGTTAGTCACAACATTTTTTTACTTAATGAACATCATGTGCTGTAACCATATTGGGTTCACTATTTACACTTACTTGTATGTCTAGTTTTCCAGCCACATGACACTGAAGCTTGCTGCCATCAGCAGTAGATATTCGCATATGAGTCTGATCTTTAACATCACAAAGAAGAGATTTGCCTTTAACAATATGCACTGATGCACCTGAGTCTAAAATCCATTCCAGTTGATGATTACCAACATCTCCAAAAGAATAAAAACATGAGAGTGCCTTACCTTTATTATTGGTCTCCCTCTCTGGGCTATCAGCAATGTACCTCTTTTTCTGTGTGTCTGACCTTGGGTTTACTTTTCTCTGCACTGAGATGCAATATGCAACTTCTTCTGACATCTATAGCACCTCACTGATTTCTTCTTCTTTTTTTTAATAAAGAGAAGATGCAGTTTCTTTCTTCAGTACATGACAGCTTAAAGTACTCTTTACATCCTGTAGGATTTTCACTTTAACACTGTCACCCGTGATCAGCACACCTGAGCTTTCCAGTCCCATAATCGTAGGTGCACACCTTTCGGACAGTCCTGCCAACAGCAGTGTCCGTATCCATTCGTCAGTGATCTCAAACCCAATGTTTCTCAGTCGGGTCGACGTGGCTATTATTTTGCTGAATTATTCGTCTAAACTTTTGCATTTGTTCAGCTGAGTGGTAATTAACTCATGTAATAATCATACTTTCCTTGTAAGACCTCCATTCTCAAATGCACTTCGTAATTTATCCCAGACTACTTTCGCCTTTGCAGCTTTTCAACGTGAACATAATTCACTCGGTCAACTAGCAATATCAACTTTGACTTTGCTTTTCTATCCTTACTTGAATAAATATAATCTGTCCCACCCACCAAATCCCATAGGTCGTCTAAATGTAAATACGCTTCTATTGCAAATTTCGACATTGCATAATTTTCGCGACCGATTAGTCTTTCAATCTGCGGAATTTTTTCCGTGCTCATTTTAATGGTAATTTTGATCTTTCTTGATGAAAAGAATAATACCTAAGAATAATACAAAAGAGTTGGGTTCGTCTCGTAAGGATAACTCGTACATTACGCAAGTGCACTACTTGGAACTTTTCCAACACTTCCTCACTATTATATTATGTATATACTTATTCCAAATGCATCGCTGGACCCATAACCTACTGGAGTCGACACCGGTGAATAAGTAATAGTGAGGAAAACACACTGAGTGCCAGTAACTGTATTTGCACTTCCAGGTAAAATACATTGAAACAACAACCAAGGAACATTCATTATATGCGCAAAAACTCAGAGGGTACAATAGCACCAGAAAGTTCTATTATATTCAACGTGATGCACTTTGCAGCTGTTTCACACGAAATATATTATTCACACAATTCCAACATAGTGACCTTCTAATTCGGGAAAATATGCCACAATAACCTGTATACTTGCTTTGTGAAATACGAATACTATATGATAAATTTGTTCATTTATACTTTATGGGTGGATATGGAAGTCTAGTGGTAAAGTGAATTTATTTACAAAACACAATACTGCATTTTTGAACATGTGGAACAAATGGAAATTATGTTCCTGGCCACGACTTCTTGTGTTTATTGTACTCTTCTAATACCACTGTAAATATGTTGCTTGTATTCTGCTTAATTTTTGCTCTCATCCATAATATTGGGTGGGGAAAATGATTCAAAGCTGTTTTCGTCACTTGGTATTCTGAAGACTCACGTGTGTTTGTTACTGCTTATGAATCCATGTTTGAACTGCACGGCTTAAATGCAATGTAAGTGTATTGCCCATATTCAATGTTATTTTTGTACCCATCCGTTTTTCGCACTCTCACGTCTAATGGAGGTCACAGACATTTGAATTGACTTCAGGTATAATATAATGTTTTTAGTACCTGTTAGTAACACGTGAAAACATTTGAATAACTGTCTCGCATTCTTAGCATTTCCAAGAAAGAATTTCTCGTCACCAAGACTACAAACCATACTCATCTACATCTAAACCCACACTCCGTAAGCCTTTGTGAAATCATGGCACTCAGTGGCAAGAAGCAACACCATTCTACATGCTCATCCCGTGACAAGATGTAACAAAGCTAAAGACTGGTATTATTAAAACCTGCTAACATGGAGTTTTCCATTAAATGCGAGAAAGTATGGAATGAGGATGCAAACAAAACTAAAGTAGAATAAAACCAATATGTTTAATATTATGCTGTTGACACACAGACTTGTAAGCAGTAACAAATACACAAAAGTCGACACAACACTATGTAGCGAAACCAGCTTCTGTTTTATGTGACACAAAACCAAAAATGGACTCATTTACTCCATCCTATATTATGTATGTCAGCAGAACTCAGTCAGAATATGAGCAACATATTTACACATAGGAAGTCGTATTTAGAAGCACAATATACTGAAACCAACTTCTGTTAACTATGAAACAAAAAGAAACATGGAAGCCAATAAGTGCAGGAAAAACAGACTACTAGAAGCACTTGAAATTAACAAAGACTTAGCCCTAAATCCTCAGCTGGTTCTAAATGACCAATTGCTACTGAGCACATAACTACTCTTAAACTTTACATAATACAGTAAACCTGCTACTAACCACAAAGTGGCCCAATAGTAAACAAATTCACACCCCAATATAATGTAATATCCCTTATGTGTTTACATTCCTAACTGTAACTCAACTGTAACAATGAAATAATTGGTATTTATTAATGCACAATTTTTCTAATAACAAAATGTAACCTCCAAAGAAAACATCGCTGTTGTATAACCAACAATTAGTGTCCAGTGCAACTGTTTACAAGAAATACCAAAAAGTTGTAATTTTGTAATAATGTGTATTCTAAATAATTCTAATTGTTGCCATACATGGTATTGACAAACCATAAAATGTGATTTATGATGTTAAACGACAGTTTTACAGAACAAAAAGTAAAAAAAAAAATTGACAGTTCCAAAGACAATACCACAACTAAAGACCGCATGAAAGTGCATTGTATCTTAGTCCAGAATAATTGGTTCTGTGAGCACCATGGCAGACATAACGAAACTGAATGTTTACATGTGAAACATTGTGGGAATAATTTGTCAATAGTGTATTTTGTCACAGCAGTTGTGAGAAAGGGGAGGAAAATATAACTTGATCCATGTTTTCAATACGTGAGTGCTCATGATCCCAGCTTCTGCTTCTGAAACGCTAATGTATTATAAAGATTCACTGAAAACTTTCCTGAACTTCCATTTGGGAGGACAACAGTTCAAATCCGCATCAGCATCCTGATTTAGGTTTTCTGTGATTTCCCTAAAACGCTCCAGGCAAGTGCCATGATGGTTTCTTTGAAAGGGCATAGCCGACTTCCCTTCCCATCCTTCCCTAATCCAATGGGACTGATAACATCGCTGTTTGGTTCCCTCCCCCAAAATCAACCAACCAATCAAAACTCATCTGTAATTTGTAACAGAATTTGTATTGAATAATTGAATTGGCGAACAGTGTTATTTGATACAATTAACTGTATATTTCATCTTCGAATATCATTTAGTGAGACACAAAACTTCAACTATGGAAAGTATGGTAAAATTCAGTCAGACAATATAACATCAGTGTCCATTCTATATTTTGCACAAAGTTCATTATCTCTCACTGTGTGGTGCAAAGTGTGTCTTGAGCACTGAATTTTCAGAACTGCTGTCAACGATTCAATCATAACTAAATATTTGTAACAAGTATACGTTTTTCATATTACCTGCATTGTGTTGCTACCTACTGCCAGGTACTCCATATCAGCGACCTCAGTAGTCATTAGACATCGTGAGAGAGCAGAATGGGGCACTCTGCAGAACTCACGGATTTCGAACGTGGTCAGGTGATTGAGTGTCACTTGTGTGATACGTCTGTACGCGAGATTTCCACTCTCCTAAACATCCCAAGGTCCACTGTTTCCGATGTGATAGTGAAGTGGAAACGTGAAGGGACACGTACAGCACAAAAGCGTTCAGGTCGACCTTGTCTGTTAACTGACAGAGACCGCTGACAGTTGAAGAGGGTTATAATGTGTAATAGGCAGACATCTATCCAGACCATCACACAGGAATTCCAAATTGCATCAGGATCCACTACAATTGCTATGACAGTTAGTCAGGAGGTGAGAAAACTTGGATTTCATGGTCAAGCGGCTGTTCATAAGCCACGCATCACGCCGGTAAATGCAAAACGACGCCTAGCTTGGTGTAAGGAGCGCAAACACTGGACGATTAAACAGTAGAAAAAGTTGTGTGGACTGTCGAAAGACGCTACACAAAGTTACGATCCGATGGCAGGGTGTGGGTATGGCGAATGCCCGGTGAACGTCATCTGCCAGCGTTTGTAGTGCCAAAAGTAAAATTCGGAGGCGATGTTGTTACTGTGTGGTAGTGTTTCCCAAGGAGGGGGCTTGCATCTCTTGTTATTTTGCGTGGCACTATCACAGTTCAGGTCTACATTGATGTTGTAATGTTGTCGCTTTAATTTGTGGTGTAAGCAGTGCTGCTAGACAATAAAAGCGGGTTAAAAGTTGTGTGCTGTCTGGGGAAGTTAATCTTACATTACTGAGCAACTGTTTCACCAGGTATCCAGTTTAGCTTACCAAATTCCCAACCAGACTAACATGAATTATAATCTTCTAATAGGCATATGATAACTTGTGATATATATATATATATATATATATATATATATATATAAGAGAATTTAAATAAAAGAAATAAATCAGTTTATATTTGGAAATTTATTTTAACATTGATCATTAAAATTTCAGCATATTAAATGTGAGTCATAACTAAGCTGGTGCCTTATTTAGGACTGTGAAAATGTGAGTTTGTAATCTTACGGAACACATCAAATATGGAGCCAAGATTGGGAGACTGCATACAACACTGCATTCATAAAATAACACATGAAGAACGTTGAAACATATGCAAGAGGAAATTAACCACAACCAACCGATTCAATTTTCACCCAAAGAAGTTACGTTCATAGCACAATCCTGTCCGTCATGTAATTACCACATACTGGTATACTAAATTCATACTAACTCTCTGTGAAATCTTCCCGAAAAGAATAGCTGAGGGCTACTTTGATGATTACACCACATGCTTCACGTGGTCAACTTGGTTTACACAAAGAGTGTAACTCCACAATAATTTTGATAATTAAAATAAATTAGATCGAAAAGCAATTTACAAAAGAAAGACCTCAAACTGGTTACTATCGTCTTACTATTAACCTGATGGGTCAAACAATTGTATAATCACGTGGTACTGGTCTCACAAAGTACACCCCACGTGGGTTGAACATAAAGAAAAGTTGCTATATTGAAAAATATTGTCAAGACAAGACGTTATAATCTCACGCACATTCGCACTGAAGATTGATGATGCTAGTTAGAGTTACTGATCAACACGTGGTTCCACTTTACTCAAAAAGTAGTGACAAAGCAACTACCGGAAGATATTCTGAACTTCACACGCAAATTACACTGCGTTGCAATTTAAGATAACATTAGATATTTTAGAGCTAAACCTGAAATAAAGGTGATTAAATTTTCAGTTAGGCTGAACTTAAGAAATCCATTGTCCTACAGACTTAGCAGAGACGCGCTTAGCCGGAGATCTTACCACTTCAGACGCTCGCCACGGACAGACTGACGAGGTCCCTTCCTGAGAGTGGCTCACAAATACAAACAGAAGAGGCCAGAGGGGCAGCTTCCTATACCAACATGACAAGGGACAGACAGGACCATACTAAGGATAGAAACCTCTTTGCTTTTAGAAATCGTAGCTACCTGTTCCAACGTTGGTCCTACTGTTCTCTAGCAGACAGGCTTGCCTGCTACCCTCAAGCATGCAACTAGAAATACATTTGCTCATTCATTCTCTCACACAGAAGGGAAGGGGGATGACAGTATCTTATCATATACAGTATATAAAAGAAAGCGGATGTAGGTTCCATATGAGACTGTGTGACATGAATTTCATATAAACTGTGTTTTAAAGTGTAGTAGTGTGACAGATCGTTCTTGTTTATGTATAAAAGTAACACGTTCCACTACTCAGTCTCCTCCCAGATAGTCAGAAACGCCACAGTAAATTTAGAAGAGGAATTTATGCCGTAAATGACAACAGATTTAAGAAATTAACATGAAAGGAATCCAACAGAGACCTTTCATAACCCCAACGCTCCGGGAAAAGACTGTGCAGGGAATTTTCTGGCCATGCTAGGACATTCCCAAGCAGGCTTCTCACACCCTACTTAAACCAAAAGTGTAAAGAAAAGGGAAAAGGTCACCAGCTACTTGCTAAAACACAATAATTTCAACAAATCTTTAAAATCTACCAATTTCAAACAGAAAAAGAACACAATCTGTGACACCTATTTAAAAGATCACGTAGACCTTTTTCGGTCAGCAAGTAAAAACAATGGTCCCTGCAAGAGCCAACTGACCACAGGAAAATGTTTATTAACAAGTAAAATTTATGAAAATAGCAAAGATGGCACAGCAATTAAAAAAGAACATGAAAATGACATCAGTATTATAAAGCAGAACATTACAATGCCCAATCCGCAGAAGCAAAAAAAATGATAAGAGAAAAAAACATGTTTTACAATGTGGTTATCACAAAAAACTTCTATATCTTATAAAACTAATAATTTGTAGAATTAAAATAACTTTGTGGCACTAATTTAATCACTCTACTATATTTCAGTTAATTAGCAAACAATGATCACTGTGTCATTATACTGAAACCACAATTAATTATGTGATTGTTACCCTTATGGGGTTCCTCTCTATAAATATGCCCCATACAAAGGCTAATCGATCACAGTCCAATGAGAATGAAAAGCTATCTGACTGATAAACGAAGCAATGCCACAGCAATGAATTTACGAAACAAAATATCACAAATCTAATACATCACACAAAAACAAACATTAATAAATAAAACAGCTCTGAAAGTACAATAGTCAACGTCTAAAAAAAACACCAATAAATAAAACACCTGCAAAATACAAGAGTCAAAGTCTAAAAAAACAATAAATAGAACACCTGCAAAATACAAGAGTCAGTCTAATAAACACCAATAAATCGAACCCCTGCAAAACACACGAGTCAAAGTTTCTGTGACAGAAACACACGTATATGCACTGGACTAAGAACCGTATAATCACTGTTCACTGACACACTCAGTACTTCCACTGTTCTGAGGCACAATATAAGGGGCGGGGGAGGGGGGGCGGGTTCGTCGCCGCAGCTGTCAGTAGAGATTTTTGTCCATCTGTTGCGTGCAATCCTGCCGTCTCTGCCCTCTCATGAAGTTTCTCTTGGTGGCCCGTGTCACGTGCATCTCGATTTGGTTCCATGTTTATGTTGTCAAATTCGTGCGGTATTCTCGTTTGACACGCCAGGTTGATATTCCTGGGCAAGGATGACACTTAATGGCTCTTCTTCGTGCCACCCTTAGCGACCAGAGAACATCGAACCATGATTTACTGTTGCTTGACAGTAGGCATCCGTCAGGAAATGTCGATAGGTGTCGTTGACGTCTGCAAGTTTCTCTGGACAGTACCTGTCAAAAGGCTCCACGCCCCTTTATCCCCTGTCTTCTGTCGTTTCACCGCGGCCGTCTCGTCACGTTCGCGTGCGTTTGGTGCGTTGCCAGCAGATGGACTTCCTTGCGGTGGACCGCTCGGACATCTCAGGTCATCGCCTCCGTGAAGGGTCGCACTGGGGCGGCCGCCCATTAGCTCCAGGTGCAAGGGAATGTGTTTGTCGCGTGCCCTTCTTTTGTTGTCGACCGTGCTACCGAAGTGGCCCGGTTGACAGCGTGTCCTGCTGGGAAACCCGCCAGTTTAAAACTAGTTCGGCTGCTCCCGCTGTCTCGTAAGAGTTTAGCCGGTTTGCTTTCACGTTCTCAACTGCATTCGCAGAAACTGTTCATCATAGTTACGTGATTACAAAATGTCATACATAATACCACTTAGTATTGTCTTCCACAATTTTTAAGAACAAAAGTGAGACTTAATTTTTTTTAAATAAAAAAAGTTAGATGAATCGACAATATAAAATTAAAAGTTAAATGACTTGACAACATAAAAATAAAAGTGAAATGACTTGACAGTATAAAAATAAAAATTGAATGAACTAACAATATAATACCTAAATCCACAGCACTAATGTGGTTCACTTGTGTTTTAATAAATCAAATGCTACTTATTAATTCACTAAAATGAATAGGATTATGCCTTGCGCAAGTATAGGTCAGGACAGCATAGGGTTCACATGTTATTTACACACACAGATGCACACCTGTTGTCTATTCTACAAACTAACTACCCATAAACATGCATTACTCAAAATTTTACTTCAATCCACTACTAGTTAATCCAACAAGCTACTTCAATGCTACTTCAACACAGTGTTTATACCACTACAACATTGTTCTAATTCGTCCTCTTCTTGACGCTCGTGGCATATGTCTTGTCACATGATAAATATGGAGATACTTTCCTTAAACATACATAGTAAAAAGAACATTGGTTATTTACACGCAAAAACATTTATACCAGTTGACACACCTGATAAGAGACTCGCAATTATACATCTATCATACTCATATGTTTATACATAAAACAGTAAGACAATTTCATCTAAAATTACGTCATCACAAGAATTAATCACACAGATGACTCTGAGAACGGTAAAAATATCTGCATCATACAGGTTATACTACATTTTCTTACCCATTTTGCTGCGATTTCGTTCCTTCTTTGAGTTACCTTTCGCTTCCACATCAGTTATTTCGCCTGTGGTGGTTATTCTGGATTCATTTCTCACGAATGGCAAAATTGTGGTCTCCTCTATTCTGTAAAACAGTTTCATCTTAACATATTGAACTTACAACAGACACAAAAGATCCGAATCCTCCTGTAGTTTAAATGACAAATGTTTTGCTTCATCCTTATTACCTTAAACCAAGCTTTCCTTCGGTCCCATAATCCAAATTATTTAATCTTCCTCTACCTTCAAGAGGGAAATTTCCTCAGTACAAATCATATAGGCTGCAGTGCATCCCGCACCAGCGAAAACATTAAGCTGTAATGCTCACAGCATCAGCAAAACACATAAACGTCGCTTTTCTAGGACAAGTATTAACGCAAAATAATTTTTCAGGCTCTGGCTCAACATCAATCAAGACTACAGAAAGGATCCATATTTCTGTTCCATTCTCCATTTGCTGAAAAACTGCTCATCATTTGACTGCCATAATACTATTTCAGGGCCACGTAAATTACACAAACCACAACTCTTCTTCCATCTTGAAGGGAATCAATCTACTTACGAAATCCACAGATAGCACTTTACGTACTCAGCTATAAAGAACAAAAAAGACATATATCATCAATATTAACATATTAGCGTATATTGGGAAGCCATTGGTTAAACAATCGTATTATCGCATCCTGTTTTCAAGATTCCATACTTACTCATTCCTTTCTCAGAGTTATCCTATCTTAAAATATTTATACAACACGCATACTATATTAAGAGATCCTCATTTATACTGACAGATATAGAATAGTAATAGATAGATAGTAGCACTGAAAGCAGAAAATCGGAAACAAGGCTACTAACAGCTGGGGACCTAGGTTTGCCAGTCCCATAATACCCACAGATCGGATATTCCCCTGAGTTTTGCATTAATTCAACACAGATCTTGCTTCTCCAGGAGCGACTCGTTTCAATTTAGACAAAAAAAACATAAACAGCATTTCACTCGTTCACAAAGAAACCTTTTATCTTCACCTTTGAACCAACCTAAATCCTAATTGCACAAGGAAAGAAAAAAAATTAAAAACATCACTTCAATCAATCACATAGAAACATCTTTATCATTATTTTTACCAACATATTATTCAAAATGCATATGTCACAAATTTAAACTAATCAATTCTTTCTCCTCACCGTCCTCTCTACTTTTCACTGTCCTTTCCACACATTTGCCATGTCGCTCATTCGTTCCGATTGGGTGCCTTCTGCGCTGATCGTTTGTCATTACCGGTTTTGTTCATTTCCATTTGCTGGATTATGTCTAGGGTTAGCCGGCCGAATTTCAACATCATGAGGTGCTCCGCCTACAGTCCTATTCCCAGCGTATTCATCGTAGTATCGATTCTGGTTGCCGTACCTGTAGCATTCATGATCTTGACCACGTACTCGATCATTTCCGTTGTTCCACCTGTGTTCGCGACTGTTACCCCAGTTTCTACACAGCCGGTTTCGATTATTGTTCCGTTCGCGTCGTGACGACTAGTGATGGGCAAAATTGTTCTTTTCAGAGATCGGATCAGAACTGTTCACTCCCTGAAATGAACTAGCTCTTTTTCATGACTCACCACTCATTCACAATAGAAAATAAATGGAAGGCACATTGCCCTTTAAACTTGGTTTATTCCAGTACTATACCTGTATTTTGATCTTATTTGATCCTATTTTGTAACACAGATAATGAGTAAGAATTTTGTATTGTTTATTGAAATTTCCACAATATGGCAAAGTTTTTGATTATTGATTTATTTTGTACTATCGTGGTTTTTTGGATGATCAGAAAATATTGTAACTCGAGATTTACATTAACAATATATTTGGCTATAATGTATTAAAATTTCATTAACCTCGTACAAATACATCGCAAGCCATATATTTTTAAAGTGAACGTTTCCTTCCGAAGATGCCTAAAATCGCAAAATCCGTACCAGAATAAGAAAAAAATATATAAATTTGACTATAAGACTAAAGTGCTGCATATAGCCTTACGCAGAATAAAACAAGGAAAATATTGGTGTATCACATTTTGCGATACGTTTATCAGTTCGCTCGTAATTAAAGCGTAAATGCGAGTGTCCATAATAAAAATCCTATAGTAAGAGGAGTCGTCAGGAATCTAATCAGATCAGTTTACACAAATAAAAATAAAATAAAAACAAATGATGTATACATAACATAATAATGTAATATACATAGCGGTCTTACTACGAAGAACAATATCCAGTAGAGACGAACTCTGATGCAGAGGCGCTGAGTCAAGCAGGTCGTGCCGCGAGCTGTATTACTGTGTGAGCTAAGACCGCAGAGACCAGAGTGACACCTGAGTTGCTTTGCTCAACGCTCTGGCTAGAGTCGAGAACGGTGGGATGAGCGTTGAGCAGGCGAGTTCCGAGGGTGGGGGGAGCGGTGAACGGCCACCATTCACCTGCTCCGAGACAAATCGTCCGTTCTCTTGCGAGCAGGTTGTTGCAAGTAGTTCTTATGTTCTCCGCTAGGATGCTCTCTGTCCTGTTGCTCGCATCAACTGCCCAGAGGGCAGGACGTGCGACTGAAACGATCGCCAACGGAGTACGATGCTAAGTTAAGCTGCGCCAGACACTGCACGCGGCAGAGGAAGCACAGTGAAGGCACGGCATATGTGAAACAAACACAAAATCCAATGGGGCACTGCACAATGCAGGCAGCCAAGGTAGAAGCAGGGCAGAGGCCGGCGCTTTCTCTCTCTCTCTCTCTCTCTTTCTCTCTGCTGTGGGAAACGTTTGGAGTTACCGTTCTTTTTTTCTGAATCACTGATTGTTCACTCCTTTGAAAGATTCAACTCTATGAATCAGTTCAGGAGCGGATGCCCCATCTCTAGTGACGACCAGTCACGCCGTTGATTAGTACTACGGCCACGACTGCGCTCGCACTGCTGTGCCCCGTAATAACTTTGTGCCTGATTAGGCGGGCATTCTGCTGTATTATATTCCAACTCTTGGAGAAGTGTCTTAAACGTTTCCACGTCCTCTTTGCATCGTCCCGCAAGAATGACGTGGCGCAAGTTCATCGGCAATTTGGTGATGCATGTCCTAATTAGTTCCGCAGGTCCGTATGGATCGTATAAAAATTGATTTGCCTGCAGCATGTGGTCGAATAGGTGTGCTGGGCTGCCGAAACCAGACTGGTTCAAATTTGGCAGCATAATTATGCCATGCTTGACCCTATCTTGTGCCGCTTCCGACCAATAGGCGGACAGAAAGGCTTGTCGAACCTCTGGAGTGGAGTTGCAGTGACACGCTGCCGACCTCATGCGAATCGCCGGTTCGCCTTCCAAATAGCCACGCATATATTCTATCTTATGTGAAGTTGCCCAGTCAGGGGGAAGACAAAACTCAAATTGCTCGAGCCATGCTCGTGGATGTATTCCTTTTTGCGAATTTCGAAATATCTCAAACTTTCTCACCGTAAGGAAATGTTTGAAATCAAATCCCCGCATTTCCTCCCGGCGAGGCCCTTGAATGTTTCTATTTTTCTCATGTCTGCCCCTCAAAATACATTCTTCCCTGTCGTCAAAATCTCCCTCGTGGCCGGAGTCCCTCTCTGCACCGTTCATACGGCTATTTTTAGTGCTATTGGCGAGTTCGGAATCGCACGCCATGCGGTTTTCCAGATGCGCCACGCGTTCTTGTAATTCGCCTGTTACAGCTTTGTGCCACCTGTTCACTTCGAACTGTCCCTTCTGAAATCTAAGAAGCGAACGCACTTCTTCGGTCTCTGCGGCCGCTACCGGTGTAGTATTGTTCTCGCTGTCCGTCACCTTCATCGTGCCTACCATGTCCGCTAATACCGCAATCTTATCATGTATTTGTCTGTTGTCCTCCGCCCCAGTCTGCTTCAATTGTTCTACTTGCTGTTCCAGTGCGTGAATCGCTTGACTGTTGTCCGCTACTGTGTTGCTAACGGACGTGGGACAATGCGTTTCCACCTCTTGGACCCTCGAGAGTACCTGCTGGTGTTCTCTTTGGCATTCTTGTCTCAGCGCTTGGAAATTCCTAAGTAGCTGTTCTTCGCTCTCTTTAGATTCTGCATCGCGACTCCGCTTGCCCTGTTCTAAGGCTTGCAGACAGTCATCGATTTGCTCAAATGTACGGCCTAATTCTTTCATAATATCACTTTTTATTTCACTTGCCAGATTGTTTATTCTTTGTGAGATATCATCGGACACTCTCTGCATCGACTTGTCGACTTTATTTGTCTGCTGGATTAGTTTTTCGTCTATTTGTTCGCCTAGCTCGCGGATCGATTTTTCAGATTTCTGCGTCATTTGTTTGCCTAGCTCGTGGATCGATTTTTCAGATTTCTGTGTCATTTGTTCGCCTAGCACGCGCATCGATTTTTCGGATGATTCTTTTTGTTCTCTGAACGATTTTTCTGATTTCCCTGCGTTTTCTTTATTTTGTTGCAATAAGGCTTTCATGAGTTCTGCCAAATCAATTTGGTTAGTTGGAGGCAAATTAATTTCTGGCTCTGATGTGAGCCCGTTTGTCCTGATTTGCATTTCCTCTGAAGTATTCCCCAATGCATTTTCGGAACCGTCTGACGCGTTAATATTCGAAATCAAATTACCCCTTGGTCCATGTTGCTTAAGTTGTTGGACCGCCTACTTTTAGCTTGGTTACGTGTCTGCATTAGTTCGATTTATACCCAGTACGCAACACACTAATCGGAATAAACGCATCCCCCAAAAATTACGACAGCCACACGAAAGGTACACAACATCATACGCACTTTTTCACACGCAAAACAAATTTATATCTTTGATCGAAGTCAGTGCAATCTACAAGCGAGAAAAAAAACACATACATATAAAACAAACAAATATAGAAAACAAAACAAGACAAACAACACAACGCCGCTCAACAACGCCGTGAATCTTTTGAAAGTCTGCTCAGAAACAACGCAGAAGTTGTTTGAGCGCTGTAGGGAAAAGAAAATAAGATTATACAACGCTCACAATCTAACGTTTCAGAGATTCCAGAGTCTAGCGGAATCACAGAACAGGGTCGCCATGTGTAATGTTGTCGCTTCAATTTGTGGTGTAAGCGGTGCTGCTAGACAATAAAAGCGGGTTAAAAGCTGTGTGCTGTCTGGGGAAGTTAATCTTGCATTACTAAGCAACTGTTTCACCAGGTATCCTGTTTAGCTTACCAAATTCCCAACCAGACTAACATGAATTATAATCTTTTAATAGGCATACAATAACCGGTGATTTATATATATATATATATATATATATATATATATATATATATGTGTGTGTGTGTGTGTGTGTGAGAAATTAAATAAAAATAAATAAATCAGTTTATATTTGGAAATTTATTTTAACATTGATCATTAAAATTTCAGCATATTAAACGTGAGTCATAACTAAGCTGGTGCCTTATTTAGGACTGTGAAAATGTGAGTTTGTAATCTTACAGAACACATCAAATATGGAGCCAAGATTGGGAGACTGCATACAACACTGCATTCAAAAAATAACACATGAAGAACATTGAAACAATGCAAGAGGAAATTAACCACAACCAACCGATTCAACTTTCACCCAAAGAAGTTACGTTCGTAGCACAATCCTGTCCGTCATGTAATTACCACATACTGGTATACTAAATTCATACTAACTCTCTGTGAAATCTTCCCGAAAAGAATAGCTGAGGGCTACTTTGATGATTACACCACATGCTTCACGTGGTCAACTTGGTTTACACAAAGAGTGTAACTCCACAATAATTTTGATAATTAAAATAAATTAGATCGAAAAGCAATTTACAAAAGAAAAACCTCAAACTGGTTACTATCGTCTTACTATTAACCTGATGGGTCAAACAATTGTATAATCACGTGGTACTGGTCTCACAAAGTACACCCCATGTGGGTTGAACATAAAGAAAAGTTGCTATATTGAAAAATATTGTCAAGACAAGACGTTATAATCTCACGCACATTCGCACTGAAGATTGATGATGCTAGTTAGAGTTACTGATCAACATGTGGTTCCACTTTACTCAAAAAGTAGTGACAAAGCAACTACCGGAAGATATTCTGAACTTCACACGTGAATTACACTGTGTTGCAATTTAAGATAACATTAGATATTTTAGAGCTAAACCTGAAATAAAGGTAATTAAATTTTCAGTTAGGCTGAACTTAAGAAATCCATTGTGTTACGGACGTAGCAGAGACGCGCTTAGCCGGAGATCTTACCACTTCAAACGCTCGCCACGGACAGACTGACGTGGTCCCTTCCTGAGGGTGGCTCACAAATACAAACGGAAGTGGCCAGAGGGGCAGCTTCCTATACCAACATGACAAGGGATGGACAGGACCATACTAAGGATAGAAACCTCTTTGCATTTAGAAAGCGTAGCTACCTGTTCCGACATTGGTCCTACTGTTCTCTAGCAGACAGGCTTGTCTGCTATCCTGAAGCATGCAACTAGAAATACATTTGCTCATTCATCTTCTCACACAGAAGGGAAGGGGGATGACAGTATCTTATCATATACAGTATATAAAAGAAAGCGGATGTAGGTTCCATATGAGACTGTGTGACATGAATTACATATAAACTGTGTTTTAAAGTGTAGTAGTGTGACAGATCGTTCTTGTTTATGTGTAAAAGTAACACGTTCCACTACTCAGTCTCCTCCCAGATAGTCAGAAACGCCACAGTAAATTTAGAAGAGGAATTTATGCCGTAAATGACAACAGATTTAAGAAATTAACATGAAAGGAATCCAACAGAGACCTTTCATAACCCCAACGCTCCGGGAAAAGACTGTGCAGGGAATTTTCTGGCCATGCTAGGACATTCCCAAGCAGGCTTCTCACACCCTACTTAAACCAAAAGTGTAAAGAAAAGGGAAACGGTCACCAGCTACTTGCTAAAACACAATAATTTCAACAAATCTTTAAAATCTACCAATTTCAAACAGAAAAAGAACACAATCTGTGACACCTATTTAAAAGATCACGTAGACCTTTTTCGGTCAGCAAGTAAAAACAATGGTCCCTGTGTCATTAATATGAAAACAATTTCTGGTTGTTACCCTTATGGAGTTTATCAGTATTTGCTCATTGCAAGAGCCAACTGACCACAGGAAAATGTTTATTAACAAGTAAAATTTATGAAAATAGCAAAGATGGCACAGCAATTAAAAAAGAACATGAAAATGACATCAGTATTATAAAGCAGAACATTACAATGCCCAATCCGCAGAAGCAAAAAAAATGATAAGAGAAAAAAACATGTTTTACAATGTGGTTATCACAAAAAACTTCTATATCTTATAAAACTAATAATTTGTAGAATTAAAATAACTTTGTGGCACTAATTTAATCACTCTACTATATTTCAGTTAATTAGCAAACAATGATCACTGTGTCATTATACTGAAACCACAATTAATTATGTGATTGTTACCCTTATGGGGTTCCTCTCTATAAATATGCCCCATACAAAGGCTAATCGATCACAGTCCAATGAGAATGAAAAGCTATCTGACTGATAAACGAAGCAATGCCACAGCAATGAATTTACGAAACAAAATATCACAGATCTAATACATCACACAAAAACAAACATTAATAAATAAAACAGCTCTGAAAGTACAATAGTCAACGTCTAAAAAAACACCAATAAATGGGGTGAAAGGAATCGAACAGAGACCTTTCAATGTTTTAAGCACCTTCTTGCTTCCCACTGTTGAAGAGCAGTTCAGGGATGGCGATTGCATCTTTCAACACGATCGAGCACCTGTTCATAATTCAGGGTCTGTGGTGGATTGATTACACGACAGTAACATCCCCGTAATGGACGGGCCTGCACAGAGTCCTGACCTGAATCCCACAGTACACCTTTGAGATGTTTTGGAACGCCGACTTCGTGCCAGGCCTCACCGAACGACCTCAATACCTCTCCTTAGTGCAGCACTCCATGAAGAATTGGCTGCCATTCCCCAAGAAACCTTCCAGCACCTGATTGAAAATATGCATGCGAGAGTGGAAGCTGTCATCAAGGCTAAGGGTGAGCCAACACCATATTGAATTCCAGCATTACCGAAGGTGGGCGCCACAAGCTTGTAAGTCATTTTCAGCCAGGTGTTCGAATACTATTGATCACATAGTGTAAATGTCATTGCTGATTGTTTCACTCACAGTAGGTTAAGAAGTCGTTTTAGAGTCCTGCCTGTTTGCACTCTAGGAAATTGCGACATATTAGGAATATACATCAAGGTATTGATAACAAATTAGAATACAAATATCATTGCTTGTCGTTTCACTTGCAGGAGTTTCATATTTCGCTTTTTAATCAGACAGAAATCATAAAATCGAAGAAATACTTTGCTTAAAGAGGATGCTCTTACCCAGTGTGTTCAGTTTAGCTGATGATATTGAAATATCTCGAAAACTACACATTGGATCAAAAAAAGTTATAATTCCAATTTGTTTCTCTTGGACGAGCATCCAATGATACCACACTAGACGTGCCACCCCACCCTGTGCATCGGCGCCGGCGGGTAACTTTGATATTTTCAATCGGAACGCTCCATTTTTTATTGTAGATTACGATTCTATGGCAAAATCTACATTCATTTTGTCTGAAGTACTTTCTTCTTTTCGTCACAGATGGTGCTGTAATCGGAGGAATAGAAATGGTTACACAATCGTAATTTACGAAACGCTATTCAATTGCCCTTGAATATCCAATGACATGTTGGGCTCCACCCCATGCTCCGATAGTAGGACAGGCCAGTATTACACAATATCTACTTGGAAACCCCATACACAACGCTAAATTCCTCTCATATATCGAACAGGGGCTACTCGACGCACCACCATGTGGTGTAGGGACCTACAACGTCTCATAACAGCCAGTACACTGCAACTGGAGCTCACATTTCGTGCAGGCATAGAATAGACAGAGGCTCTAAAGATAGCAATACTTGTGCAATGTTTATTGCCTGGACGCCCAGCTATCATTTGGAGAACAGACGTGCAAGTGAATGATGAATGTTGCAACCACAGAAGAATTGAAATGGATCTCATTTATGAACAATGTAGGAGAAATGTTGAAGCTGCTGTTGACTTGTACACCGAATGTTTTCTGGAGAAAGCTCGCTCTCGTTCATTCTTTTACTAGGTTATGACAACCTTTGTGTCTGACGGCAGTACGCAGACTGGCAAAAGGAAATGCAACCAAGGTTTCACAGGAGATGCTTGTGAAATAGTCGTACTGGAAGCAGTGCACCACAACCCACAGATAAGTGCCCGGAAATTACACCATGATTCTGACGTGTCCATAGGTAGTATTGTCAAAATACTGCATCGTTGTAAGTATCATCCATACCATATGTCACTGCATCAAGAACTTCACTTCTATAACCAGACAGCGTTTTGCAAATGGAGACATCAACAAATGCAAACAACCCACATGTGGAAAGATACTATTTTCTGATGAGTCTACATTCACAAACCATAGTAGTGTTAACTGGCACAGCATGCAATACTAGAGGGTAGACAATTACCACTGATTGTGGAAAGCTGATCATCAACATCCTTGGTCAGATAATGTATGGTTCAGCATCATGGGGAAGAAACTCAGTGGTCCATATTTTATCGACATCTCGTTGAATGGTTGAAAATATCGAACACTTTGGAACAAGAACTACTGGTACTAATGCAGAATGTTGTTCTGGACATTTGACAACGTATGTGGTTTCAACATAACATTTGCCTAGTACATTATGCAGCTGAAGCACAGGAGGTATGAGACCCTCGAAGACTTTGGAATGGCAGAGGTCATCCTATTAACTGGCCAACTAGGTCACCTGATTTGATAGAACTGGATTTCTTTCTTTGGGGACATTTAAATGATAAGGTGTTCCAGCTAGTGCCAACAGGCTACAAAGGCATGGTCAACCACAAAAGAAATACCTGTGCTCACATTCCCACAGGTATGTCCTGTCTATGGTTATTTGAAAAGTAGATAATTAAGTAAATTGAAGTTGGCAGTACTAAGTTTGAACACATTTTAATTGGAAAAATAGAGTAGCATTTGCCTCAGGCCACAGCCACGTGGTGAGCCAAATACTCCCCTGTTCGATTTATGGGAGGGATACAATATTGTGAATGGGGTTTCCAATTATAAGTTAGGAAATACTGCCCTGTCCAACCCTCACAGCATGGAGGTGGGCTTCCATGTGGCATTGGATATTCAAGGGTCATTGAGTGGCAAGTCGTAAATTACGATTGTGTACCCATTTCTATTTCTCCAATTACAGCACCTCTTGTGAGAAAGCAAAGAAAATGCTTCAGACAAAACGTATGTTGATTTTGCCATAGAATCGTAATATGCAATAAAAAATGGTGGATTCCCATTGAAGATTTCAAAGTTGCCCCTCCACCATCCACACACAGGATGGGAAGGGAGGTCGAGTGTGGCATCACTGAATGTCCCCCTTCACAACAAACAAATTGGAATTATAGCTTTTTTGACTCAATGTGCAGTTTTCGAAATGTTTCAAAGACTGCAGTTTAAATGAACATCCTGCACATAAATAACATTGAAGAGTGCAGAGCATATTACAGTTACATGAATAACCAGAACCAGAATCTATTACAAAAGCGAAAATGGGAAGGAGAATACTTGCGTGTAGCAGGAAATGAACGCATTTTCTTCGACACCTTTTTTTTTATTCATGTTAAAAGCATTGTGTACATAATAGACAAGAAAAGAGAAACAGGCCAATTACACAACATTAATACTACAAATGTGAGATACAGACATAAAGTAATATGTATAAACATATTAAAAACACTAAATATAATCAGACTCAAAATTAAGGATCTTGATGACATTCTCCCTGGCCTGCAATAGATCCTCCAGCATGCAGGAAGCTAGACACTGACGACAATTGCACAGGTGCTTGGTGGTTTTCTGGTTCCACATTTCCAAAAAGTTGATGAATCCCGTAGATAGTTCACTTTGGCCATGTTATCCTTTATTCTACACACCCGGCTTCTTAGGTGGGGGCAATAATGCAATATCTGCATTTCTGGTTGTCCATAGATTTTGTCATGCCATTGATGGTGATGCACTATCATTGACAAAAGTTTTTAGAAACCTCTTCCTAGATTTCGGCCTAGTTAGGGAACGTTGATGTCCATGCAATGGGTGAGCAGCGTTTTATTCCACTTTATATCTCTCTGTGTTTGCAGCACGTTCCTGTCTTATATCTTTTGGAGCTTTCTCCACCAGAGTTTGTAGGTAGGTGTTGTTGTCAAGGACCCCGATTTTATTCTACAAGTCTCATTGAGGGCAACATCCACATGCCTGGCATGAACAGAACTGTAGCAGACAGGGCAGGCATAATCAGCGGTAGAGTAACATAACGCAAGTGTCCTTGCTCTTGATACTGTCACTTGGGCACCCCATCTCATACTCGTGAACTTTCTGAAGAAGTTATTGCAGACAGCTAATTTTTGTTTTTTTAGACAGTGCTTCCTAAATGTCAGCACATGGTACAGTGTGTCCCTAGGTATTTTAGATTATGACAGAGATCCATCTTCATGCCATTGGATATGACTTTTATTTTGCTGTTAGCATCTTTGTTTCATAGATGAAAAGTGCATATTTGACATTTAGACAGATTCAGTTTCAGGTAATTATTTTGTTGTATGCTGCAAGAGTGGAAAAACATTTTTACATGCCTCTCAGCTGTTCCAAAATATTTGGCTTGAGATATTAAGGCCTGATGGTCAGCATAGATGAAGATTTTGTGTTAAGAAGTTGTGGCAGATCATTATGACAGATGATAAACAAAGTTGCTGTTAGGACACTACCTTGGGGCAGATAGCTTTTTTGCATTCTCCATCTGTTTTTCTTGCCGTCCAGTTGACATAGAATCTACAGTGCTGAAGGAGAGTTCCTATGAAGCTGGTAAAATCATAACCTCTCTCTCATTAATTGATATAGTTTGTGAAACATGATATTATGCTGCCCAGTATCATAAGCTGCAGAGAGACCCATGAATACTGCTCACATAATCAAGCCCCTCTCAAATCCTTCCTCATTATTCTGTGCCAGATTGAGGATTTTGCTCTAAATCCAGCTTGTTGCGGGATCAGTGGCTTAGTAACAGCGCTCAGACAATTAAGCAACATTAGTTCAGGGGTTCTATAAAGATGGCACAAAATAAATATAGGATGAAAGTTCTGGCATCCAAAGCTAGTTTGTTGGATTTCAGTATGGCGCTGTTCCTTGTCCTTCTCCAGATAATAGGAATGTGCTACTGTATTAGTCATTCTAGAATTGCAGTAGTCAACCCATAGTCACAGGCCCAAAATGCTTTATTGCTCTATGAATAAATCATAAAATCCTGGTGCCTTGCCAAATTTACACTATACCAGCTTTCATGTATTCCAAAGTAAATTTAGTGGACAGCACATTTGTTCCTAGATGTTGTGAGGTCAACCCTATTTTTTCCTTTCTTCCTTCAGTTTTGCCATTCAGCAGCACCTTGTGAGCGACTTCATTTGGGGTAATATTGGATCTTACTTTTGATGCAACAGGGTAATTACTGAGCTGTTTGAGCAGTTGCCAAGCTTCTCTCCTACTCTTAGGCATGTTAGTAATCTCTACCATTTCAATCCATCAATTTTGTTTGGCTTTCGCAAATTCCTGGGATAGTGTCTGTCCTGATTTTGCTGTATCCATATTTTATCGATCTTCATCAAATAGTCTAAGGTATTCTAGTAGTTTTGACGCCAATTCTTTGTTCATAATCGGAATGGACATCTTACAGCAGCTTCTGGGGCTCAAAGCATGAGAGGACCTCTCCACAGTGTCTACAAAACCATTATGACGTCTTGTATGTGTTTGATGCTTAGTATTGCCTCATCCAGAGTTCCCACAAAGTCCCTCCAGTTGGCCTTCTTCAAGCTGAACCGCCTATGGAATGTGATCACCTGTGGTTTGATGGCTCCAAATACTTGAAACTAGATAAGCCTATGTTGGCTGCCAAGTGCAGGTGATGATACAGTCTTCACACACTGATGAGACACTGTGTCCTGGCCAAAAGCAGGTCAATGTTATATCCCCTTTTCCAGCGGTCAGTGTTAAATGAAGTTGGTAACTTGTACTCCTGTAACAGAGTTAATCTTCTGCAATCAGCCCAGTCCAGTACCACCCCTTCATTTACATCACCATCCTTGTGTCCCCAATGGCTACTGTGGCTGTTAAAGTCACCCACAATGAAGCGAGTGGGGTGATTTAAAAAATTCACTGGAGGACTGAGGTTAAACGTTTCATGAGGAGGCTTGTGGACAGTTGTTACTCTACAACTGCTTAGCTCTATTGTTAAGATTTCAATATCGTTCTCCTCTGTTAGAGAAATTGGGAGTATTGCTAGACTGGGCCTCACAAAAATGGCACTTTCTCTGACACCATAACACTCGTGTCTGACCACGAGACTACAGCGTTCACATGCAAATGGTGGCCTTAGTACTGTTTATCTTAGAATCTGCTGAATGCTTTTTACTGTTGATGTGT
Source organism: Schistocerca cancellata (assembly GCF_023864275.1). Lineage (NCBI taxonomy): Eukaryota > Metazoa > Arthropoda > Insecta > Orthoptera > Acrididae > Schistocerca > Schistocerca cancellata. The sequence continues at coordinate 549,110,674 of NC_064631.1, forward strand.
CGTTACCTGACATTTATATGTAACAAATCTACAAAGAATGACGTTTGTGATAAATCTTCAATGCGCCATTGCCTTGAAAGGGATTTAGTGATAAGTGCTCCTGATGTGTTGGTGCTGTCTGATCTCTAACCAACTGACCAATGAAAAGTCAGTACTGGGAGGCCAATCGAAAAACACAGTTTCACCCGTGTGCAAGTTTAAATTACGTGCTTCGTATTCTCGTTTTGTTTTGCCTATTTGAAGCTCACAGCAAATTCATTTTTAAGCTGTACTCCTAAGGCTGCTACTCATGCACCAATGTATCGTCTGACCAGCCGACCGACAAATTTCGTGGCAACCTACACACATCCGGACCGATTGTACTCAATAATTACACGGCTGTTCTGTTGTTGTAATTTGTTTATATGAAGTTCATTGAGTCTGCGTTCTATGAGACCACATTTGGCTTTACACAAAAATAAAAATGGGACTGTTGCCTTGGCTGTTTTAGAGGTAACAACGTAAAAAAGCCAGGAGAAAGCTTGGAGAAAGAATTGGCTAATGTAAGTTCCGTTACTGAAGCATTTGGGAGCCAATGATTTTCGTAAGTATCTGAGAATGGATGAATTGTGCATTTCGGAGCTGCTGAACATCATCAAGCCATTCTTAAAGAAAAAGAACACAGTCAAGAGATAGGCTGTAACCTGCAAGGGGAGGGTGGATTTCTATCCAGTGGCAGAAGTTAAGAAGACCTCAGATTCAGAGCTCTTGTATCACACAATTATTAACTAAAACGATCCCTGAAGCATGTAATGTGATTTATAGTTGACTGAGGAAATACATCATGGTAAAGTAAAATAAATAAAAGAAAATATGTTCATGTAAACGTTATTAATCTATTTATGTGTAAGAAGCATAAAAGATGTCCTATAAGTTTAAGAAACTCATTTCAAATTTGAAGAAGAAAGATTGCACACAGTGATCGTGCAAATCACCTAATACAACAGACACATAAGAAATGATGCTTTTAGCAACTGTTAAAATTGTAAAAATCCCACAATCCCACACATTGCTTGTCGTTTCACTTGCAGGAGTTTCATATTTCGCTTTTTAATCAGACAGAAATCATAAAATCGAAGAAATACTTTGCTTAAAGAGGATGCTCTTACCCAGTGTGTTCAGTTTAGCTGATGATATTGAAATATCTCGAAAACTACACATTGGATCAAAAAAAGTTATAATTCCAATTTGTTTCTCTTGGACGAGCATCCAATGATACCACACTAGACGTGCCACCCCACCCTGTGCATCGGCGCCGGCGGGTAACTTTGATATTTTCAATCGGAACGCTCCATTTTTTATTGTAGATTACGATTCTATGGCAAAATCTACATTCATTTTGTCTGAAGTACTTTCTTCTTTTCGTCACAGATGGTGCTGTAATCGGAGGAATAGAAATGGTTACACAATCGTAATTTACGAAACGCTATTCAATTGCCCTTGAATATCCAATGACATGTTGGGCTCCACCCCATGCTCCGATAGTAGGACAGGCCAGTATTACACAATATCTACTTGGAAACCCCATACACAACGCTAAATTCCTCTCATATATCGAACAGGGGCTACTCGACGCACCACCATGTGGTGTAGGGACCTACAACGTCTCATAACAGCCAGTACACTGCAACTGGAGCTCACATTTCGTGCAGGCATAGAATAGACAGAGGCTCTAAAGATAGCAATACTTGTGCAATGTTTATTGCCTGGACACCCAGCTATCATTTGGAGAACAGACGTGCAAGTGAATGATGAATGTTGCAACCACAGAAGAATTGAAATGGATCTCATTTATGAACAATGTAGGAGAAATGTTGAAGCTGCTGTTGACTTGTACACCGAATGTTTTCTGGAGAAAGCTCGCTCTCGTTCATTCTTTTACTAGGTTATGACAACCTTTGTGTCTGACGGCAGTACGCAGACTGGCAAAAGGAAATGCAACCAAGGTTTCACAGGAGATGCTTGTGAAATAGTCGTACTGGAAGCAGTGCACCACAACCCACAGATAAGTGCCCGGAAATTACACCATGATTCTGACGTGTCCATAGGTAGTATTGTCAAAATACTGCATCGTTGTAAGTATCATCCATACCATATGTCACTGCATCAAGAACTTCATTTCTATAACCAGACAGCGTTTTGCAAATGGAGACATCAACAAATGCAAACAACCCACATGTGGAAAGATACTATTTTCTGATGAGTCTACATTCACAAACCATAGTAGTGTTAACTGGCACAGCATGCAATACTAGAGGGTAGACAATTACCACTGATTGTGGAAAGCTGATCATCAACATCCTTGGTCAGATAATGTATGGTTCAGCATCATGGGGAAGAAACTCAGTGGTCCATATTTTATCGACATCTCGTTGAATGGTTGAAAATATCGAACACTTTGGAACAAGAACTACTGGTACTAATGCAGAATGTTGTTCTGGACATTTGACAACGTATGTGGTTTCAACATAACATTTGCCTAGTACATTATGCAGCTGAAGCACAGGAGGTATGAGACCCTCGAAGACTTTGGAATGGCAGAGGTCATCCTATTAACTGGCCAACTAGGTCACCTGATTTGATAGAACTGGATTTCTTTCTTTGGGGACATTTAAATGATAAGGTGTTCCAGCTAGTGCCAACAGGCTACAAAGGCATGGTCAACCACAAAAGAAATACCTGTGCTCACATTCCCACAGGTATGTCCTGTCTATGGTTATTTGAAAAGTAGATAATTAAGTAAATTGAAGTTGGCAGTACTAAGTTTGAACACATTTTAATTGGAAAAATAGAGTAGCATTTGCCTCAGGCCACAGCCACGTGGTGAGCCAAATACTCCCCTGTTCGATTTATGGGAGGGATACAATATTGTGAATGGGGTTTCCAATTATAAGTTAGGAAATACTGCCCTGTCCAACCCTCACAGCATGGAGGTGGGCTTCCATGTGGCATTGGATATTCAAGGGTCATTGAGTGGCAAGTCGTAAATTACGATTGTGTACCCATTTCTATTTCTCCAATTACAGCACCTCTTGTGAGAAAGCAAAGAAAATGCTTCAGACAAAACGTATGTTGATTTTGCCATAGAATCGTAATATGCAATAAAAAATGGTGGATTCCCATTGAAGATTTCAAAGTTGCCCCTCCACCATCCACACACAGGATGGGAAGGGAGGTCGAGTGTGGCATCACTGAATGTCCCCCTTCACAACAAACAAATTGGAATTATAGCTTTTTTGACTCAATGTGCAGTTTTCGAAATGTTTCAAAGACTGCAGTTTAAATGAACATCCTGCACATAAATAACATTGAAGAGTGCAGAGCATATTACAGTTACATGAATAACCAGAACCAGAATCTATTACAAAAGCGAAAATGGGAAGGAGAATACTTGCGTGTAGCAGGAAATGAACGCATTTTCTTCGACACCTTTTTTTTTATTCATGTTAAAAGCATTGTGTACATAATAGACAAGAAAAGAGAAACAGGCCAATTACACAACATTAATACTACAAATGTGAGATACAGACATAAAGTAATATGTATAAACATATTAAAAACACTAAATATAATCAGACTCAAAATTAAGGATCTTGATGACATTCTCCCTGGCCTGCAATAGATCCTCCAGCATGCAGGAAGCTAGACACTGACGACAATTGCACAGGTGCTTGGTGGTTTTCTGGTTCCACATTTCCAAAAAGTTGATGAATCCCGTAGATAGTTCACTTTGGCCATGTTATCCTTTATTCTACACACCCGGCTTCTTAGGTGGGGGCAATAATGCAATATCTGCATTTCTGGTTGTCCATAGATTTTGTCATGCCATTGATGGTGATGCACTATCATTGACAAAAGTTTTTAGAAACCTCTTCCTAGATTTCGGCCTAGTTAGGGAACGTTGATGTCCATGCAATGGGTGAGCAGCGTTTTATTCCACTTTATATCTCTCTGTGTTTGCAGCACGTTCCTGTCTTATATCTTTTGGAGCTTTCTCCACCAGAGTTTGTAGGTAGGTGTTGTTGTCAAGGACCCCGATTTTATTCTACAAGTCTCATTGAGGGCAACATCCACATGCCTGGCATGAACAGAACTGTAGCAGACAGGGCAGGCATAATCAGCGGTAGAGTAACATAACGCAAGTGTCCTTGCTCTTGATACTGTCACTTGGGCACCCCATCTCATACTCGTGAACTTTCTGAAGAAGTTATTGCAGACAGCTAATTTTTGTTTTTTTAGACAGTGCTTCCTAAATGTCAGCACATGGTACAGTGTGTCCCTAGGTATTTTAGATTATGACAGAGATCCATCTTCATGCCATTGGATATGACTTTTATTTTGCTGTTAGCATCTTTGTTTCATAGATGAAAAGTGCATATTTGACATTTAGACAGATTCAGTTTCAGGTAATTATTTTGTTGTATGCTGCAAGAGTGGAAAAACATTTTTACATGCCTCTCAGCTGTTCCAAAATATTTGGCTTGAGATATTAAGGCCTGATGGTCAGCATAGATGAAGATTTTGTGTTAAGAAGTTGTGGCAGATCATTATGACAGATGATAAACAAAGTTGCTGTTAGGACACTACCTTGGGGCAGATAGCTTTTTTGCATTCTCCATCTGTTTTTCTTGCCGTCCAGTTGACATAGAATCTACAGTGCTGAAGGAGAGTTCCTATGAAGCTGGTAAAATCATAACCTCTCTCTCATTAATTGATATAGTTTGTGAAACATGATATTATGCTGCCCAGTATCATAAGCTGCAGAGAGACCCATGAATACTGCTCACATAATCAAGCCCCTCTCAAATCCTTCCTCATTATTCTGTGCCAGATTGAGGATTTTGCTCTAAATCCAGCTTGTTGCGGGATCAGTGGCTTAGTAACAGCGCTCAGACAATTAAGCAACATTAGTTCAGGGGTTCTATAAAGATGGCACAAAATAAATATAGGATGAAAGTTCTGGCATCCAAAGCTAGTTTGTTGGATTTCAGTATGGCGCTGTTCCTTGTCCTTCTCCAGATAATAGGAATGTGCTACTGTATTAGTCATTCTAGAATTGCAGTAGTCAACCCATAGTCACAGGCCCAAAATGCTTTATTGCTCTATGAATAAATCATAAAATCCTGGTGCCTTGCCAAATTTACACTATACCAGCTTTCATGTATTCCAAAGTAAATTTAGTGGACAGCACATTTGTTCCTAGATGTTGTGAGGTCAACCCTATTTTTTCCTTTCTTCCTTCAGTTTTGCCATTCAGCAGCACCTTGTGAGCGACTTCATTTGGGGTAATATTGGATCTTACTTTTGATGCAACAGGGTAATTACTGAGCTGTTTGAGCAGTTGCCAAGCTTCTCTCCTACTCTTAGGCATGTTAGTAATCTCTACCATTTCAATCCATCAATTTTGTTTGGCTTTCGCAAATTCCTGGGATAGTGTCTGTCCTGATTTTGCTGTATCCATATTTTATCGATCTTCATCAAATAGTCTAAGGTATTCTAGTAGTTTTGACGCCAATTCTTTGTTCATAATCGGAATGGACATCTTACAGCAGCTTCTGGGGCTCAAAGCATGAGAGGACCTCTCCACAGTGTCTACAAAACCATTATGACGTCTTGTATGTGTTTGATGCTTAGTATTGCCTCATCCAGAGTTCCCACAAAGTCCCTCCAGTTGGCCTTCTTCAAGCTGAACCGCCTATGGAATGTGATCACCTGTGGTTTGATGGCTCCAAATACTTGAAACTAGATAAGCCTATGTTGGCTGCCAAGTGCAGGTGATGATACAGTCTTCACACACTGATGAGACACTGTGTCCTGGCCAAAAGCAGGTCAATGTTATATCCCCTTTTCCAGCGGTCAGTGTTAAATGAAGTTGGTAACTTGTACTCCTGTAACAGAGTTAATCTTCTGCAATCAGCCCAGTCCAGTACCACCCCTTCATTTACATCACCATCCTTGTGTCCCCAATGGCTACTGTGGCTGTTAAAGTCACCCACAATGAAGCGAGTGGGGTGATTTAAAAAATTCACTGGAGGACTGAGGTTAAACGTTTCATGAGGAGGCTTGTGGACAGTTGTTACTCTACAACTGCTTAGCTCTATTGTTAAGATTTCAATATCGTTCTCCTCTGTTAGAGAAATTGGGAGTATTGCTAGACTGGGCCTCACAAAAATGGCACTTTCTCTGACACCATAACACTCGTGTCTGACCACGAGACTACAGCGTTCACATGCAAATGGTGGCCTTAGTACTGTTTATCTTAGAATCTGCTGAATGCTTTTTACTGTTGATGTGTCGTTACCTGACATTTATATGTAACAAATCTACAAAGAATGACGTTTGTGATAAATCTTCAATGCGCCATTGCCTTGAAAGGGATTTAGTGATAAGTGCTCCTGATGTGTTGGTGCTGTCTGATCTCTAACCAACTGACCAATGAAAAGTCAGTACTGGGAGGCCAATCGAAAAACACAGTTTCACCCGTGTGCAAGTTTAAATTACGTGCTTCGTATTCTCGTTTTGTTTTGCCTATTTGAAGCTCACAGCAAATTCATTTTTAAGCTGTACTCCTAAGGCTGCTACTCATGCACCAATGTATCGTCTGACCAGCCGACCGACAAATTTCGTGGCAACCTACACACATCCGGACCGATTGTACTCAATAATTACACGGCTGTTCTGTTGTTGTAATTTGTTTATATGAAGTTCATTGAGTCTGCGTTCTATGAGACCACATTTGGCTTTACACAAAAATAAAAATGGGACTGTTGCCTTGGCTGTTTTAGAGGTAACAACGTAAAAAAGCCAGGAGAAAGCTTGGAGAAAGAATTGGCTAATGTAAGTTCCGTTACTGAAGCATTTGGGAGCCAATGATTTTCGTAAGTATCTGAGAATGGATGAATTGTGCATTTCGGAGCTGCTGAACATCATCAAGCCATTCTTAAAGAAAAAGAACACAGTCAAGAGATAGGCTGTAACCTGCAAGGGGAGGGTGGATTTCTATCCAGTGGCAGAAGTTAAGAAGACCTCAGATTCAGAGCTCTTGTATCACACAATTATTAACTAAAACGATCCCTGAAGCATGTAATGTGATTTATAGTTGACTGAGGAAATACATCATGGTAAAGTAAAATAAATAAAAGAAAATATGTTCATGTAAACGTTATTAATCTATTTATGTGTAAGAAGCATAAAAGATGTCCTATAAGTTTAAGAAACTCATTTCAAATTTGAAGAAGAAAGATTGCACACAGTGATCGTGCAAATCACCTAATACAACAGACACATAAGAAATGATGCTTTTAGCAACTGTTAAAATTGTAAAAATCCCACAATCCCACACATTGCTTGTCGTTTCACTTGCAGGAGTTTCATATTTCGCTTTTTAATCAGACAGAAATCATAAAATCGAAGAAATACTTTGCTTAAAGAGGATGCTCTTACCCAGTGTGTTCAGTTTAGCTGATGATATTGAAATATCTCGAAAACTACACATTGGATCAAAAAAAGTTATAATTCCAATTTGTTTCTCTTGGACGAGCATCCAATGATACCACACTAGACGTGCCACCCCACCCTGTGCATCGGCGCCGGCGGGTAACTTTGATATTTTCAATCGGAACGCTCCATTTTTTATTGTAGATTACGATTCTATGGCAAAATCTACATTCATTTTGTCTGAAGTACTTTCTTCTTTTCGTCACAGATGGTGCTGTAATCGGAGGAATAGAAATGGTTACACAATCGTAATTTACGAAACGCTATTCAATTGCCCTTGAATATCCAATGACATGTTGGGCTCCACCCCATGCTCCGATAGTAGGACAGGCCAGTATTACACAATATCTACTTGGAAACCCCATACACAACGCTAAATTCCTCTCATATATCGAACAGGGGCTACTCGACGCACCACCATGTGGTGTAGGGACCTACAACGTCTCATAACAGCCAGTACACTGCAACTGGAGCTCACATTTCGTGCAGGCATAGAATAGACAGAGGCTCTAAAGATAGCAATACTTGTGCAATGTTTATTGCCTGGACACCCAGCTATCATTTGGAGAACAGACGTGCAAGTGAATGATGAATGTTGCAACCACAGAAGAATTGAAATGGATCTCATTTATGAACAATGTAGGAGAAATGTTGAAGCTGCTGTTGACTTGTACACCGAATGTTTTCTGGAGAAAGCTCGCTCTCGTTCATTCTTTTACTAGGTTATGACAACCTTTGTGTCTGACGGCAGTACGCAGACTGGCAAAAGGAAATGCAACCAAGGTTTCACAGGAGATGCTTGTGAAATAGTCGTACTGGAAGCAGTGCACCACAACCCACAGATAAGTGCCCGGAAATTACACCATGATTCTGACGTGTCCATAGGTAGTATTGTCAAAATACTGCATCGTTGTAAGTATCATCCATACCATATGTCACTGCATCAAGAACTTCATTTCTATAACCAGACAGCGTTTTGCAAATGGAGACATCAACAAATGCAAACAACCCACATGTGGAAAGATACTATTTTCTGATGAGTCTACATTCACAAACCATAGTAGTGTTAACTGGCACAGCATGCAATACTAGAGGGTAGACAATTACCACTGATTGTGGAAAGCTGATCATCAACATCCTTGGTCAGATAATGTATGGTTCAGCATCATGGGGAAGAAACTCAGTGGTCCATATTTTATCGACATCTCGTTGAATGGTTGAAAATATCGAACACTTTGGAACAAGAACTACTGGTACTAATGCAGAATGTTGTTCTGGACATTTGACAACGTATGTGGTTTCAACATAACATTTGCCTAGTACATTATGCAGCTGAAGCACAGGAGGTATGAGACCCTCGAAGACTTTGGAATGGCAGAGGTCATCCTATTAACTGGCCAACTAGGTCACCTGATTTGATAGAACTGGATTTCTTTCTTTGGGGACATTTAAATGATAAGGTGTTCCAGCTAGTGCCAACAGGCTACAAAGGCATGGTCAACCACAAAAGAAATACCTGTGCTCACATTCCCACAGGTATGTCCTGTCTATGGTTATTTGAAAAGTAGATAATTAAGTAAATTGAAGTTGGCAGTACTAAGTTTGAACACATTTTAATTGGAAAAATAGAGTAGCATTTGCCTCAGGCCACAGCCACGTGGTGAGCCAAATACTCCCCTGTTCGATTTATGGGAGGGATACAATATTGTGAATGGGGTTTCCAATTATAAGTTAGGAAATACTGCCCTGTCCAACCCTCACAGCATGGAGGTGGGCTTCCATGTGGCATTGGATATTCAAGGGTCATTGAGTGGCAAGTCGTAAATTACGATTGTGTACCCATTTCTATTTCTCCAATTACAGCACCTCTTGTGAGAAAGCAAAGAAAATGCTTCAGACAAAACGTATGTTGATTTTGCCATAGAATCGTAATATGCAATAAAAAATGGTGGATTCCCATTGAAGATTTCAAAGTTGCCCCTCCACCATCCACACACAGGATGGGAAGGGAGGTCGAGTGTGGCATCACTGAATGTCCCCCTTCACAACAAACAAATTGGAATTATAGCTTTTTTGACTCAATGTGCAGTTTTCGAAATGTTTCAAAGACTGCAGTTTAAATGAACATCCTGCACATAAATAACATTGAAGAGTGCAGAGCATATTACAGTTACATGAATAACCAGAACCAGAATCTATTACAAAAGCGAAAATGGGAAGGAGAATACTTGCGTGTAGCAGGAAATGAACGCATTTTCTTCGACACCTTTTTTTTTATTCATGTTAAAAGCATTGTGTACATAATAGACAAGAAAAGAGAAACAGGCCAATTACACAACATTAATACTACAAATGTGAGATACAGACATAAAGTAATATGTATAAACATATTAAAAACACTAAATATAATCAGACTCAAAATTAAGGATCTTGATGACATTCTCCCTGGCCTGCAATAGATCCTCCAGCATGCAGGAAGCTAGACACTGACGACAATTGCACAGGTGCTTGGTGGTTTTCTGGTTCCACATTTCCAAAAAGTTGATGAATCCCGTAGATAGTTCACTTTGGCCATGTTATCCTTTATTCTACACACCCGGCTTCTTAGGTGGGGGCAATAATGCAATATCTGCATTTCTGGTTGTCCATAGATTTTGTCATGCCATTGATGGTGATGCACTATCATTGACAAAAGTTTTTAGAAACCTCTTCCTAGATTTCGGCCTAGTTAGGGAACGTTGATGTCCATGCAATGGGTGAGCAGCGTTTTATTCCACTTTATATCTCTCTGTGTTTGCAGCACGTTCCTGTCTTATATCTTTTGGAGCTTTCTCCACCAGAGTTTGTAGGTAGGTGTTGTTGTCAAGGACCCCGATTTTATTCTACAAGTCTCATTGAGGGCAACATCCACATGCCTGGCATGAACAGAACTGTAGCAGACAGGGCAGGCATAATCAGCGGTAGAGTAACATAACGCAAGTGTCCTTGCTCTTGATACTGTCACTTGGGCACCCCATCTCATACTCGTGAACTTTCTGAAGAAGTTATTGCAGACAGCTAATTTTTGTTTTTTTAGACAGTGCTTCCTAAATGTCAGCACATGGTACAGTGTGTCCCTAGGTATTTTAGATTATGACAGAGATCCATCTTCATGCCATTGGATATGACTTTTATTTTGCTGTTAGCATCTTTGTTTCATAGATGAAAAGTGCATATTTGACATTTAGACAGATTCAGTTTCAGGTAATTATTTTGTTGTATGCTGCAAGAGTGGAAAAACATTTTTACATGCCTCTCAGCTGTTCCAAAATATTTGGCTTGAGATATTAAGGCCTGATGGTCAGCATAGATGAAGATTTTGTGTTAAGAAGTTGTGGCAGATCATTATGACAGATGATAAACAAAGTTGCTGTTAGGACACTACCTTGGGGCAGATAGCTTTTTTGCATTCTCCATCTGTTTTTCTTGCCGTCCAGTTGACATAGAATCTACAGTGCTGAAGGAGAGTTCCTATGAAGCTGGTAAAATCATAACCTCTCTCTCATTAATTGATATAGTTTGTGAAACATGATATTATGCTGCCCAGTATCATAAGCTGCAGAGAGACCCATGAATACTGCTCACATAATCAAGCCCCTCTCAAATCCTTCCTCATTATTCTGTGCCAGATTGAGGATTTTGCTCTAAATCCAGCTTGTTGCGGGATCAGTGGCTTAGTAACAGCGCTCAGACAATTAAGCAACATTAGTTCAGGGGTTCTATAAAGATGGCACAAAATAAATATAGGATGAAAGTTCTGGCATCCAAAGCTAGTTTGTTGGATTTCAGTATGGCGCTGTTCCTTGTCCTTCTCCAGATAATAGGAATGTGCTACTGTATTAGTCATTCTAGAATTGCAGTAGTCAACCCATAGTCACAGGCCCAAAATGCTTTATTGCTCTATGAATAAATCATAAAATCCTGGTGCCTTGCCAAATTTACACTATACCAGCTTTCATGTATTCCAAAGTAAATTTAGTGGACAGCACATTTGTTCCTAGATGTTGTGAGGTCAACCCTATTTTTTCCTTTCTTCCTTCAGTTTTGCCATTCAGCAGCACCTTGTGAGCGACTTCATTTGGGGTAATATTGGATCTTACTTTTGATGCAACAGGGTAATTACTGAGCTGTTTGAGCAGTTGCCAAGCTTCTCTCCTACTCTTAGGCATGTTAGTAATCTCTACCATTTCAATCCATCAATTTTGTTTGGCTTTCGCAAATTCCTGGGATAGTGTCTGTCCTGATTTTGCTGTATCCATATTTTATCGATCTTCATCAAATAGTCTAAGGTATTCTAGTAGTTTTGACGCCAATTCTTTGTTCATAATCGGAATGGACATCTTACAGCAGCTTCTGGGGCTCAAAGCATGAGAGGACCTCTCCACAGTGTCTACAAAACCATTATGACGTCTTGTATGTGTTTGATGCTTAGTATTGCCTCATCCAGAGTTCCCACAAAGTCCCTCCAGTTGGCCTTCTTCAAGCTGAACCGCCTATGGAATGTGATCACCTGTGGTTTGATGGCTCCAAATACTTGAAACTAGATAAGCCTATGTTGGCTGCCAAGTGCAGGTGATGATACAGTCTTCACACACTGATGAGACACTGTGTCCTGGCCAAAAGCAGGTCAATGTTATATCCCCTTTTCCAGCGGTCAGTGTTAAATGAAGTTGGTAACTTGTACTCCTGTAACAGAGTTAATCTTCTGCAATCAGCCCAGTCCAGTACCACCCCTTCATTTACATCACCATCCTTGTGTCCCCAATGGCTACTGTGGCTGTTAAAGTCACCCACAATGAAGCGAGTGGGGTGATTTAAAAAATTCACTGGAGGACTGAGGTTAAACGTTTCATGAGGAGGCTTGTGGACAGTTGTTACTCTACAACTGCTTAGCTCTATTGTTAAGATTTCAATATCGTTCTCCTCTGTTAGAGAAATTGGGAGTATTGCTAGACTGGGCCTCACAAAAATGGCACTTTCTCTGACACCATAACACTCGTGTCTGACCACGAGACTACAGCGTTCACATGCAAATGGTGGCCTTAGTACTGTTTATCTTAGAATCTGCTGAATGCTCTTTACTGTTGATGTGTCGTTACCTGACATTTATATGTAACAAATCTACAAAGAATGACGTTTGTGATAAATCTTCAATGCGCCATTGCCTTGAAAGGGATTTAGTGATAAATGCTCCTGATGTGTTGGTGCTGTCTGATCTCTAACCAACTGACCAATGAAAAGTCAGTACTGGGAGGCCAATCGAAAAACACAGTTTCACCCGTGTGCAAGTTTAAATTACGTGCTTCGTATTCTCGTTTTGTTTTGCCTATTTGAAGCTCACAGCAAATTCATTTTTAAGCTGTACTCCTAAGGCTGCTACTCATGCACCAATGTATCGTCTGACCAGCCGACCGACAAATTTCGTGGCAACCTACACACATCCGGACCGATTGTACTCAATAATTACACGGCTGTTCTGTTGTTGTAATTTGTTTATATGAAGTTCATTGAGTCTGCGTTCTATGAGACCACATTTGGCTTTACACAAAAATAAAAATGGGACTGTTGCCTTGGCTGTTTTAGAGGTAACAACGTAAAAAAGCCAGGAGAAAGCTTGGAGAAAGAATTGGCTAATGTAAGTTCCGTTACTGAAGCATTTGGGAGCCAATGATTTTCGTAAGTATCTGAGAATGGATGAATTGTGCATTTCGGAGCTGCTGAACATCATCAAGCCATTCTTAAAGAAAAAGAACACAGTCAAGAGATAGGCTGTAACCTGCAAGGGGAGGGTGGATTTCTATCCAGTGGCAGAAGTTAAGAAGACCTCAGATTCAGAGCTCTTGTATCACACAATTATTAACTAAAACGATCCCTGAAGCATGTAATGTGATTTATAGTTGACTGAGGAAATACATCATGGTAAAGTAAAATAAATAAAAGAAAATATGTTCATGTAAACGTTATTAATCTATTTATGTGTAAGAAGCATAAAAGATGTCCTATAAGTTTAAGAAACTCATTTCAAATTTGAAGAAGAAAGATTGCACACAGTGATCGTGCAAATCACCTAATACAACAGACACATAAGAAATGATGCTTTTAGCAACTGTTAAAATTGTAAAAATCCCACAATCCCACACTTCCCTCCTCATAGGAGAGGTTCTGGATATAGACTGGATTTCTTAAAACTGAAAACAATGAAGGAAATATATTTTAAGTGTTTATGACCATTGAATGTCAGTAATTCGATCTTTAGATTTCATTTTCGGTAAGTATCGGAAACAAAACCTAAAAACAGAAATACAGAAGATCGACGAACTTTTATTCTATGTTCCACACGAAACCATTGATTCATTAAAAAAAATGAAGAAAGTTCTTCACTTCATGCATCTTTATTGTGGCTATGCTCCTCGCACGACGTGTCCCGAAAACATTAGCAATATTAAAATTTCTTCCACCTAGTGCCCTGTCATATATATTAGAATAGCATTTAATCCCATGCTCAGCTTTCGAGTGGATCTAGCCACCCGACATCCCGACAAGAAACGTTTGTCTGTAGATAGATCAAAATGCCTACACATATCTCATTTCTTGGTCGGTGTGAGTGTAAGCCACACCGAGATCGCGACATATTCTGATTAAACAGTCAGTATTTGTGACAAGTGAGGAATAAAAACGTAATTGCTGCTAGTTTAAGATGCAGATATTTTAACTGTACTTTACCTTAGGTGAACTATATTATATAGCAATACATGGCCACTATAGCATTGTGATCAACACTATTGCTATGTGGCTGCATAGATGGCAATTTGTTTGTATGGCTTGTCAATATTGCTGATTTTGCAGATAGTTCCCGACGTATTGCCGAGGGTTTGCCAGTGTTGTCCACAAAGGGTAGAGAATATTTCGTATTGCAGGAATCTGTTCTTGCTGTAAAAGGTTTCCCCTCACTTTTATCTTACTTCTCTCACTGACAAAACTACAATCAAGTGCTTGAGAGAAAACAGTATACGTTCTTACATGTTGGATAATAGATTTTAACGTAAGTAACCACATGTTTTGAAGTTGTTTGTTGTGTACAGCAATGGAGAACTTGACAAAAGAGGGAATTATAAATTTTACAAATGCAACTCCTCCATGACCAGAGGTACTGGACATCAAAATCAGTGTATACAAAGATGGCAATCTGTAAAATCATTCAGCGAGCTGTTGGCAATGAGCTGGAAGTCACACTTGATTAAACATATAACAAAATTCCGAAGTTTTAAAATGTGTGATACATGCGAGGCGAGAAGGTTGGGTGGAAAGGGTTGAGTCGCAGGTGGCTCATCCACTTGGTTTGCATTTTGTACCAGCAGTTTCATACGATCTCTAGACATGTCTGAAGTAGGAATTGGTAGTGTGCAGAGCGGTGTGTGCTGATAAATAAAAATAAAAATTATACTCCTATTTCAAATCTCTCTTAATGAAATATTGTGGTCCCTCTACCAAAGCACTGCAGTTTTCTGGTACCTTGAGGTTATTGATGAATGGTGAACTTTAAAGAGTTAAATTAATCTTCTCTGCACTTTAAAGAGTTAAATTAATCTTCTGCGCAAATCATCAGTAGGTAAACTCCAAAGGGCGATCATCGTTCTGGTTGTAACTGGTACACACTCTAATAATTTCGTTAATTGTAATCAATGTTTTTGGAAAGCTTGCAACTGTGTCATTCATGACTTACATAGTGCACAGCTGCAACATTTGCTTATTTTTTTCATGCCTAGTGTGATGTGTTTCGAAAATTTCTCGTTTTCTAGTGCATTTGTTTTCATAAATATTGTTTGTGATGTTTGTATGTATGATTTTCTGCCTTTTTATAGTTTTGTAGCTGTCTATTTGATGTTACACTTTGTAACCTCAAAAAGGCAGCCACAGTGCAAGAGAGGCAGAAAATCATACACACAAACATCTCAAAGATATTTATGTAAACAAATTCACTTGTAAATGGGAATAAATTCCCGAAAAGTACTGTGATTAAGAAGAAAAAATAAGTAACTGGTACAATTTTTCATTATTTAAACCATGAACTCTTTTCATTTGTATCAGGTTTAGCTATTCGGAGATAAACTGCTTGTATGAGATACGAAATAGTGTTCTGACAGTCTCATATAATTCTGGAACAAGTATTTAACTGTCCAGCATTAGTTCACTAGTTAAATTTTGTGAGTAATTGCACCTAACTGAAGAACAACACAATCACAAATCCCAATTTAGAATGCTCTTCCTAACTTGATTCCTTCTGTAACATAAGAGTAAAATAAACCGCACTGACTTCCACTAGCTGGTGTTTATCCATTTTGTGACACATCAATAGTGTGAATCCACTCAATCAATTAACTTTTGATCAGGTAACCTTACAAATACCAGTGCATACTTTTGTCATGCATAGTGGTTTTAAGATCTCTGAATTTCACACTATGCTTTTCTCATAAAATGTATTACACACTTCAGATACTAATTGAGTACACGTTAGGTTTTTGTTAACCCAAGAAAACTTGAATTATTGTCTCTAGGTATTTCAATAGACTTTCATTCATGTAAGTGTGCGAGGGCCATCAAATACTAAACCCCCACAACACGGAAATTCAGTAATAAAAAAATTAAACAAAAACCCTAAGTGCCATTGCCACCTTAAGGTGACAATTTAAAACAATGCTGAACCTCTTCAGGGGTTGACAATACACGACCCGCCAAGTTCCCTACTTGAATTCGGTCATTCGTCACTTTTGCTAATCAAGTTTTTTTTTGGTATGTGCTGCTTGTAAAATGGTTCCTTTATTTTCTTGTCGCTTATTCACTCAGTTACTGGTGCACTCTATCACAATATAGTGAAACAGCTCGTATTTATTCAAGCCAATGCTCGGACTGCTGTAAGATAGTGGTATTTAAACAACAACTAGGAACATGTGTTTGAGGCTTTCAACACACACACCAACCACTACCAAACCACTTCAACAAAACGGGTAACAACCCAATTACCTCTGGGCGAGCCGAGACCACTAATTGCACAGCATGGACAGGATATGAGTTCCATCGATTCCCAAAAACTCAGCACCTACCAATCTACTTCTCTCTGTAGCCAGGCTCATGCTGAATTTACCACAGCAAACTTTACGACAGAAGCTGTCCACAAGGCGGCGATCAATTGATAGCTCGTGCACCAAAATTCGCTAAAACCAGTGTATCACCAGCGATTATTCAGAAAATCCCACAAAATCTCTGTATATTACGTTACTCAGCGTTGGGAGGAAACAACCGTGACAGCTACATATATGAGCAGAGGCCTAACAGACTAAATAGCCCTGCTGCCTCCGCAAACTGTACCTAAATTAAAATACTGGTACTACCAATCAAAACTCCATTCCCTCTCCCAAGCCTTATCCACTAGGTGTGGTGCCTCACTACATAACGCAGTGGGTCACTCTACTATCACACCTAGACACACACCGATGTATCCACTTACTCGGTGAGAGGTGCCATGGGAACTAACTAACTCTTTATGTCATACCATAGGAACCATTTAAAAGGAACAAACACTCAGCGCCACGCCAACTTTTGAAAATTAATTAATTATTCGAGGCTGCTCTCGATTCTCTACGACAGCGGCCGGCTGCTGCGCGTCGCTCAGGCAGCATCTATGGACCCAGCGATGGTGAGTTGTTGCATCGCTGAAGTCGCGCGCGCTCGCCGCCTTTTTTTTTCAGCGACTCTCTTGAATCGTATACAATATATTTTTTTCTAAATATATCATACACTTATATTTACAGTAACCACCAGGTATTATTATTAAGTTATCGGATAGGATGCTCAACACTAGTAAGGGCGAACGTAACCCATGTGTTTTGACACAGCACATGCCGTACATTTGGCTGTAATTTCTGTGGGCACAGAGTTGCTGGGCTACATTGGCGGAATATATTGTCAGAAATATGACATTTATGTTGTCTATGTAAACGTATCTTAATTAAGAATCCTCCCCGAGAGTGAAATACAGTGCTCTTCGATTGGTCTTCCACTTCTGATTTTCTGTTGGTCGCTTGGTCAGAATTCTGACGAAAGGTGACGACATTTCTACATCTTTTTATTTTCGTTCTCTTTATGAACTTTGCATACACCAACACCGTTCAAAGTTGATGACCAATACATCGAAACGAGTGAGCCCCAGTATAGATTCCAGAGATATACATGACAGGGCTAGAGCCATGGAGGTAAGAATTATTCTTACCTCCATGGCTAGGGAGGATGCTAAGTTCACCGGACTTGGATACGATGTGACGTCATTATGACGTATACACGCTACATCGAAAACGATAGAAACCGTATATCGACTATTCGACTTTTGTGAACTTTCGAGAGGTTGTGACAGGGTAGCGCTGTGATCTGGGCCATTCGTTTAAATGTGTTTTGCGTTCCTTGCGTTTAAATCGTGTATTGTACTGTGTTTGTGTCCTGTGCGTTGTTTTTCGTTTGCTCGTCTCTAATTATGTGTTCAGCATTCGAGAGACTAATGAGAGAAAAGCTGAAAGAGTTCAGCATCGATGACGACGGGCAATTGCGTGGTTATTGTGAATCTCAAGCAGAAATTGATGTACTTCTGACCCAGCTGAAGTGCGTCAGCTATTCGTACTCGGTGAGAAGAAGCACTCAGCAGCCAAAATCTTTAGATGCGTCAAGACACTAACCTTTGGTTAAGATTACATTGAGAAATCCACTTCCCCTCGTATTTCATCTCCGGTCGACGATTTTTCTTCAACAATGCCTCATATTTTTCTTTTTAAGTTCGAAATTCAATCATTCTACACATCAGTCATTACTAGACACTAAGGTACCTGTCTCTGCGGTCCGAGTGTAAAATTACTTGGAATTATGGTTGATAAAAGACTATCTTGGGATGGACATATAAATTACTTAGCTAACAAACTTGCACGCGTTCTCTTTCAGCTATATAAATTAAGAAAAAAAAAAAGTCAGCAAGAGTATGCTACTACAATCTAATATGTACTGACAAGACCAATTGTATGAAACCATACTAAAATATTGATAATAAATAAATATTATTTTCGGCGTAAGCGTTCAATACAACAATCACACAATATAATCTGGTCGGGACATAAGAAGACTTCACTTTTTTACGAAACATGTTGTCCGTGGTGTTTTCAAGGCCACGGTCAGGAATATTTCTATTAATATCCAGCTCTTTTATTTTTATTTTGGCGAAATACATATACGCTGCACACCACAGTCTTATATTAGACTGTGCTGCACACTGAGCTGTTACCAGAAACGTGTCAAAACAAAACACTAGCTGACGACAGTTTAGAATCTCGAACGTTCGTAAAAGTCGATAGGTGTGTTAATCGACTAAAGCGTATATACGTCATAATGACGTCACATCATATCCAGGTTGTGTGAACTTAAGGCCCGTCCACACACAACGATCTGTCTGCGCAAATGTCTGCGCACATCACATCTGCGCAGACATATCGTTGCGTGTGGACAGAAGTTTTGCACCAACCTGATGTGTGTGCAAACCTGGAAGTTGGAGTTGGAGGTTTGAGCGAAACCTCTCAAATCTGTTGTTCAAACCACATCTGCGCAGACAAGTTGGAGCGTGTGGACAGCAGATCGCCGCAAATCTGGCGCGAAACAGCTGTTTGCTCAGTCTAGTGTTTGTATTTGTGCGCACAGGGCATTAAAATGGCTGATACTCGTCAGTGTTCTCGAGAGTTTGTTAGCGAATTCATTGAAATATGTAGAAACCACCCATGTTTGTGGAAGATTAAAAGTAAAGAATATAGTGACCGAGACAAAAGGCAGCACCATACAATGCTCTAATTGAAAAATTGCGGGCAGTTGACGCCTCGGCAAACAGAAGAAGAAGAAAAATAAACAATCGTTGCGAACTGTTTACCGCCGAAAAGAGTTATCCAAAGTTCAGAAATCTAGAAGATCTAATGTAGGAGTAGATCAAGTATACCAGCTAACGTTATGGTATTTTGATCTGCTTGGCTTTCTTAAAGTTCGCCCTGCAAATCTCGCAGTAAATTTAGGTGAGAAAACTGCTTTCGCTTTAGCAGCCACTGTCTACAACATTTTGACCGCTTTCTCTGTTTCCTGCGGTTGGTCTGAATGTTTTTTGCAACACAAGTTGCGAACACAGACTACAGCAGAGCTTCCTCCCTTTCTAGTTTCTATATTTCACACTAACTGAATTAAATTTTTGACGTTTACGGGGAGCGTAGTCGCTTGCCACTGATATTTCTTTTCTACACCGACAGATGGCGGGCGAGTAGTAGATTGGGGTTTGTGTCGTGTGAACACACTACATTTGCAGCGATCTTTTGCATGTACAGACATCTGCACCAATGTCTGCGCAGACATATCGTTGTGTGTGGACCGGGCTTTAGCATCCTCCAATGGCTAGAGCCAAAGTGTGACAGCTTCTACGTTTCTACAAAACATCTTTGGAGGAGTAGAGTTCTTTGGTTTGAAGGAAGGGCTAGTTTTTGTCGTTTGGAAAGGTTATGTGCAAGTGTGTGTTTGTGTAGTATTAAGTAATTTGGTTTAAGCTTAAGGAAAAATGGCGAGAAGAATACAGGAACCAGATTCGACGATTGCATACGTGCAGATGGATGGCTTGGTAAAAAATATTTCATTTAATTACATAATATGAAGTAAAGCTGTTGCTTGAGAATGGTGTGTTAATGTAAAAATTACAGAAAAATGTTCTTCTTTATATTTTTTGAGGTCCAGGGGCAGGTAATGGTGCCAGAGGGTGATAGGAGACCCCCCCCCCCCCCCCCCCCCCCTCTCCCGGAGAAACCTTGCTGATTCTGTAGCAAAGCCCGACGAATAGTTTCTGGTGGAAGGTGATGATTCAATTTTAAGCCAAGGAGTTTGGATACGGTGTTAAAGTGTCAGCCACATACTGTTCCGTGATCTAGCCTGTTGCCTTTGTTAGCGCCATATTTAACGCATTTTGCCGTATTTTACGCACCTCTCGGAAAACAGTAAATTCAGAACACCTGAGTTAGATAAAAGTCTCTTCCAGAAGAAGACATTGTATAACGTCGTCCACGTGATTATCGGTGCATGCTGCTGATGTGTATTGTTTCCTCCGAATCATTTTGTCGGTAGGAATATTTCGTTAACCAGGCCGAGCGCCCTGACGGAAACCTAAGGCTTTTAAAAGAAGTTGGTCCACGAAAAGAAGAACTAACGCTCTAAATTTGAGATAAGTCATTTGACGTAAATGTGGTGTTATTCTGTAAATATTTAGTTATTCGAACATAGTATTGGGTGTGTGATTTGTATGTAGGCCTGTTCGGCAAAAATATAGGGATATGCTAATGTTTAAGTGTTGTTACTTCAGCCTGTTGCATTAGGACTGGACGAAAATTACATAATGTGCTGTATGGCCCATTTCAAAGGAATTAAAGAAATGTTCGATACTGGGAGGTGGCTTTGACTTGTCGACATAAAAATTGCACTCCTGAGCAGCTATGAGTATCACAAGCATTACTTCAGTCATACAGCCGGCCGTGGTGGCCATGCGGTTCTGGCGCTGCAGTCCGGAACTGCGGGGCTGCTACGGTCGCAGGTTCGAATCCTGCTTCGGGCATGGGTGTGTGTGATGTCCTTAGGTTAGTTAGGTTTAAGTAGTTATAAGTTCTAGGGGACTTATGACCTAAGATGTTGAGTCCCATAGTGCTCAGAGCCATTTGAACCATTTTTTCAGTCATGCAACCATAATAAACATATAATCACAGCAATTCAGTCATAAAATATATAGGTTATTTTACATTAACCAGTATGCAACTATCAGGTACTAGTAGGAAAATGAGATTTGTGGGGACTAACTGGACAATGTTTCCTGCCTTCACTTTCCCTTCCCTCAAACATGAAACAAATACAGAAATTAAACAAAACTCCATTCACATAAAGTCCATACTAACAAATCCTTTAATTAAAGGCACTGTTAAACTCCACTCCATGATACCAATCAACAGCAGTATCTGCGGAAAAGAGCAGGGGTCGCATGGGGACACAAAAATGCCAATTTTGATAAGTGCACTCAACCCATGTCACCAAAATGAATTTATCAATACCCACGAAACAACGATATCTGAAACGTAAGTCCATTTATGACTTACAACTGGTATCATTCGTAGCAATTTACCTGTGAAGATAAAATGAACTTCACAGTACCTGCCAACCATGAATGAAACATGTGCAAAGAAATCAAACAATATGGTAATATGATCTGGTATTGCTAAGTTAAATTTACCTGTATAGCTAAAATGAAATTTATGAACATACTTATTAAAAAACACCATTCATACAAAAGCCTTGACTAACAAAAACAAAAAAACTGTACCATTCAATCTATAAATCAAAGACAAAATCAATATGCCCAAATAAAATACCTGTCCCATTTATTTTCCTGCAAACAGACACATGTGTAACCACTCACCCACCAAAATTTCACTCACCATTTAATAAATGAGTACTTACTGTCACCCATGTCCTGTTTAATCAGTTGTCACAGATTCTTCTATTGGTAGTGCCACACAAATCTCTCCTTGCTGCAGCAAGCAGCTATTTCCACGTGTACTTAGACATTTTTGACATTTAACAGAGTTCATCAGTACACTATACTTGGGTTATCAGAAATGTCCAATTCCACCCGTCTGCTGTGACCAAAGACATCACCAATATGGCGGAAACGACCATTCACAACTACTCCCATATTGCGACTATGACGTCATTACGCAAACATGACAACAAACACAAAAATAGATCGAAAAACCATCACACACATATTCCTCCAAAAATTTAATGAAACTAATGGGACAAGTGGGGGAAATGGGGGGGTTTTTGGGTGGGGACAAACTAAAAATACACACACGCCACTAAACCAAACGATAAAATAAAACAACCACAATCTTCCCAAAATCAACTAAAAACAATATCCACTGGAATTGAACACTTCCCTTGAGTTCTATAGGTCAACAGAAACTACAGATACCACACTATAAATCTCAAACCTTTCACCACCACCACACTTAATACTACCATAAAAAGACACCTAGAAAATCAAAATTGGAATCGAACACTTCCCATGACCTGTTAGCCTTACGACATCTCCACGTATAGCCGTCCCTGGTCCGAGACGCTGGAACTTTAGTAAGCCTCATTCCTTCACGATGCACTGAACACTTCACGACTTCATCCAAAAATCCGAATAGTGGAAGAAATTTTGTTAGAGACAATGCACTGTCCCCCATCATCGCCAACAACCGAAAACTGTTGACGTTGTCAGTCATATCCATACCTACCAAAGACATAAACAAAGCAATTTACGAAAATTCACACACAATGAACAGAAAGAAACTACAATAACGTCGACATAACATAACCAAAATCGTTAACTCACTGAAAAATATTCCACTGAAAGCACAGTCACTACCGACACCACACTCGTGCAATGCTACTATGCAAATGAACCCCATACGCCACATAACACGTTACCCATAAACACACCACCAGAGAGAACCACCGACCGCAACAATACACCACCTATAAACACGCCACACTCTCAAACTGAACAAAAAACATCACCTACCACACAACACATAAACACACCACCAGAGAGCACCATCGATCACATCAAAACAACACCTACAAACACGCCACTCTCACAAACTAAATTCCGTGCCATCGTGACATTACACACCACAACAACCTTACGTCACAGGTCAAAACCGAGGGGTGGAATCGGAAAGGAAAGTTAGGTCTTCAGCATGTCGTACTACAACAGTTTTTATTTCTTCAATAAACAAAGACACATAAATACAAGACATATAAAACATTTGCAAAATAATAATAACAAGAAAATGGTTTTCAGTAGAATAAAGGTGTCATTTGAAAATTTCTACACACACACACACACACACACACACACACACACACACACACACACACACACACACACAACACACACACACACACATATATTCAAAGATTAACAACACATCAAGCTATACCACACAGCAGTGTTGCAGGACAAAGGTGACACCTGCTGAATATTCCGATTGACCCATTGTTATGTTTATGCCCCACCTCGAAACCTTCATTATGAAAAATTGATCTGTAGTCTCCATGAGATTTTGTAGTGACGTTGGTTCTTGATACATTCTAATTTGGAGTGAACTGGTGGTGTATTACTCCTTAATACCATGTCAGTAATAATGGTTGATATGACGGTACCAGTCCATGTATTTCAAAACATGTCATTAATTGAAAATATAATGCACTGTGGGCATTGAGTGATTAGAGATACAGTTGTCACTTTCATGATTATTAATGTGGGCTATTGTGATGTTGGACAACCCCTTGTGCTGGTCCCTCACCTTATATCATACTGAGCATTATTCATCTTCAGAATCAATCAGTACCTTGACAGTGTCTTATATCCTAATGACCTTTGACTCGTCCCTTACAGCGAGTCCTGCGTAAGTCAGCAGACCTTCCAAATTTCCATTGAGCAAAAGTGCTAAATTAAATATTTTGAACTGTAACAAGTTCTAATTTTATAGTTTGTGGCGTGTAGGGTTAATGCAATGAATATGTTTACAGGTATTTTGACGTTGAATTTGGAAATTAAAATTGCCAACTAATTTACCATGTTTCGTGTTTGTATGGGATGTCACCTTAGTTCGCTTCTGTCATACAAAACAGTAACAGGACAGTTGAATTTTATTTATTGTTATTATTTTTCTATTGTAATGTGCATCCGGATATGAAGGGCAATTTTAAGTTTCATGTTTGGGTTTTATTTTTCTGTTTAGCATTTTCTAATGTTGGACCCTTCTTGAAGTTTATAGAACTGTTTTCATGGTGCCAGTCTCATTTTTGTCTTAAAATGTGTTCTGCATAATTCTTGTTGTGTAAAAGAATATAAAATTCTTTGTTGTGCAGATTAAAGTTTTGAATGTACAATTATTTTAATCAAAATTTCCTACATTGTTGTTTTACAGTGAGTTTCTTTGTGTGTTACGATCTGGGCACTAATTGTACACACAATTTTTCAGGCTGTTATGAAGATGATTAAACATAGCCATGAGGAGGCCACCAGGAACTTGGAAGTGGCACAGGGTGCATTGCTTGGTCTTGTTGTGGACAATCGTTTGGAAATCACAAACTGCTTTCCATTTCCAAAACATAACGATGAAAGTATAGATGAAGGTAAGAAATTTGTGTTTTGGAAGTTTCACATGCCAGAGTAATTATTGTGTTGATGAAAAAGCATGTGAAACACCTCACATCTTTTTCCCTTTATCTTTTAATTTGGGCAGTGTGATGGCAGAGCAGTTAAAACTATTTGTGTATAACAGCAGAGTTGGCAAGATGAATCTTAAATTAAGTTTCTTGAGAGTAAGTGGAGATAGGAATGAAATGGCTGCACAAAAGTTTTATGATAGAAAGGTTGAGTAATGAAACAATAAAAAACTGATAGAGTATGATTTCTGTTTAGTGTTGCTAGACAGCTGGTGATGTCAGTGGTCATCTCTTTTATATAGAAATGACTAAAATTGATAATGGAAAGTCCAGGTGTAAATAAATAAATAAATAAATAGATGTCACCTTACCAAGTAATAGAGTTGTTGATTTGGCAAAGCCTACCTAAACAGTAACTTTCCTAGCTTTCTTAAGAGTTTAAAATGCAGGGTGTGGGAAGTGTAGCTGAGGGCTGGTGGATGGAGGCAGCATGCACGTTAGACAAGAATGTAGGTAGAAGAGGCAGCAGGTTCACATGATAGGAATGCAGCAAAGCTACCTGCACTGGCAAACTTAGTGCAGGATGACAAGCAGGAGTGAACTTGGAGGGGCATAAAGGAAGGGGAAGTGGTTGGAGGGGCATAAAGGAAGGGGAAGTGGTTAGGCGCAGGATAAGTGAAACTTAGATCCTGGGACAGAGATAGCAATGGATGTGGGTGAGCATATGGAGGCCAGAAGGATTACAGGATGAAATGATGTGTTAGGACGACAACTTCTATCTCCATATTTTAGAGGAGCTAGTTTTGGGAAGGACCCAGAAGGCATACCTTACAAAGTAGCCATTTAAATTGAGCATGTTGTGTGCTCAGCAATGTTTTCTGCCTTCTTTGCAGCTGCTACTTAATAGGTAGTAGGATGACTACTGGGTTGTGAGGATATGTTACAGGAAATCTATCTGTGGACTAGGTAGTGGGGCAATACTATAGTGAGACCTTCAGCACACTAGGTGAGGAATTTCTTGGCACTGCAGATGCACTGTCTACATGTGGCTGGCTCGTGTGTGTGTGTGTGTGTGTGTGTGTGTGTGTGTGTGTGTGTGTGTGTGTGTGATTGATTGATTGATTGAGAGAGAGAGAGAGAGAGAGAGAGAGAGAGACTGACAGAGCATTTCTGTTATATGGTGAGTAGCAATTTTCCTTCTCATAAAAAATTGTTACATTCCATCTTGGATTTTCCATTGTTTGGTTAAAAGGAAGGCATGATAGCTGTTGTAAAGCAGGTATTGTTGATGGTTAATGGGTCTGATATGGACAGAGATATAGATGAAGCCCTCAGTGTGCCAGTCAGCCTGATAGGCTGAGGAGTCCCAGGGAAGGCTCGAGATCATGAAAGTATCATTAGTGAACCTCGGACAGACAATGGGGTTTGATAGAAAGGTGCCACATTCCTATCCCATGCTTCATGTCTCTCCTAGCCATCAACCTTCTTTCTCCAACTCTTCCTCCTGCTCCCTGTCTCATAGAAAACCCTTATTCATTGCACAACACAACTTCTCGCCTCAGTCAAGATGAAGTGCTATCACTGTATAATCAGCTGGCATAATGCAGCTGACCAGGTGTGTTGTATCTGAAAGTTAGCAACATTTTAAGGCATGTTTGTGTTACTTTCAGTGACTCAATGCAGCTACTATAGCTCTTAAGTTATTTAGACTACTGAAATAGTCATGTTAAGTATAACAGAACAACCTTGAAATCTGGGAAAACCATGGGACTTTTTTAGGATTCCAGTAATTTTTCATTGTTTTAGTTTCCAGTTAAATTTTTGTAATTTTGATTGATAAGAACTGATTCCCTAACAAAGAATTCTACTGTATCCTGCTACAGCAGAATAATATTGCGGCAGTAAATATAAGAGTGAAAAACATCAAAATAAAACTTAAGTTGCAAAGGAAATGCAGCATTTACAACAAAACACAGTGCACACGCAAGCATCTGCCAACAGCAAAATGTGTCAGAGGCTTTAGGACTAAGACCATGCAATACTTCATAACAACGAACTGCTTCGGATGAGTGTGACGTCACAACTGTTTACATTAGGTTTGTTTGAGCAGTTGTAGCAGGCTCATGCACATGTGCAGTCAAGTCGTGTATGAGGATACCTTCTCCCACTTCTGGTCACTTGAATTGTAGCTGTATTGGCAGTAGCAACAAGCACCCAGATGCTACCTGGCAAACTTTTTTCTGGCATGCCCGAGCTGCCAGATGCGCATGAGTGCAGAGCAGTCTGAGTAGTTGTTGGGGGGGGGGGGGGGGTTGTCATGTCATGTCATGTGACCCTTGCTTACTTTTAATGATTTTATTATTTCCTCTTCATTTACAGAACTCACATCAAAAGAAAACAAAATGGATTTCTGTGGTCAGGAGCTGTCAAGTGAATTAAAATACATTCACATAGTTAAGGAAGATTAAAATATGATGTTAGTTTCGGCTTTTTTAACTATATTTTATTCCTATGATTTTTGGCAGTTGAGCATTGATTGCCTTGATTGCCTGTGTGTTTCGTGGAGCTCTCAGGCAACTGCTGAAGTGAGCCGGCCGGGGTGGCCGAGCGGTTCTAAGAGCTACAGTCTGGAACCGCGCGACCGTTAAGGTCGCAGGTTCGAATCCTGCCTCGGGCATGGATGTGTGTGATGTCCTTAGGTTAGTTAGGTTTAAGTAGTTCTAAGTTCTAGTGGACTGATGACCACAGCAGTTGAGTCCCATAGTGCTCAGAGCCATTTGAACCATTTTGCTGAAGTGAACCCATTTGCAACAGCTGCGGGAAAGTATCGCGAATGGTGGTTTGAATGGCATTACTTTCAAAGTTAATTTCCTTTTATGCAAGATGAATTAAGTAATGTGTGAGAAAGTGCAATTAATTCCTTAAATCACAGTGTGTTTGATGCTCATTTAAAACTTAACACTTTGAGGATCAGCCAATTAGGAGAATTTAGAGCCCAGAAAACTAGACACTTGCGTTATTATTTGAAATTTTACTGGTGCGTTTGTGTGATGTATCTTAAAGTGTAGCACATTCAAAAAAAGACTAATATCGTATGTGAAAGCTTAGCTCTTCTTGTAGCTTCACAATGTATATTAATTTAAACCATTAGCATTTCCTATTTGTGTGTTCACACTATGTAACAGTGATGGTATTACTGGCTAATTGCATCATGTGCCCTATGCTCTGGATATCTGCTGTCATCAGTTGTTGAGATCGAGTGATATGAGCTACGATGGGCTTTTAAAAGTGCATTGAAATCTCGATTTAAATACTTTGGATACTAACAAGCTGTATTTGGTGGAACAGTGAAATTCAAATTTTAATTTATACATTCGAAATACGAAAATATGCAGAGTGCATCTTGCTACACATCAGAGATCTTTCCAAAACACTTTTTTTTAAGTGCTGGCAAGTTCTAAGCTGATGTATAAAACCTTCATCATTCGAAGGATTGACAAGTTTCACAGTTCCGAGGGAAAGTATGCTGTCTTAATGTGGAAAACGTGTATTTTTAACTAGACAATCTGGTAATTTTTTTCCTTGTCTGTGTATACACCCTGTATAAGAACACCTGAAGAAATGAAACATGGGTTGAATATTTTAAATTCATTTTTTATTTTGTATGCCAGCTGATTTAATGGAGGCATCTTGTAACTTACAGAAGAAAAGAACTTATTTGAAATGGGAGTTAATGAATGGATTGATGAGGATGAAAATGCACATGCATCCCACCTGGTGGGATGTTCAGGTAGCCTAATGATTAAGATGCCAGTTCTTATAAGCAGAATCCTTGGATCACCATTTTGTCTGTCAAAATTGTCAATTGTGACAACATGGTCATAGAACTGATTGTTTGTTTAAAACATATATTCTCTTATCTGTGATAAGACAGTAGCTTTTGACTGTGTAGACTATAATATAGCTAAATAAATTAAAATTGGCTGACTTACCTGTGGCATAGCATGATATCTATGTTCAAAGGTGACAGTTTGGTTGTGGGTTGGTCAAGCCAACAAATATAAATACAAAGTATTGGTTGTGATGAAATACCTAGTTGTAGTGTTACCTGGTGCCTAGGTTTAGTAGTAAGGTAAGTCTTGTTGTGAGTTGGTGAAGCCAGTGTACACAATATCTGGTGAGAAACTGATTCGTTTGGTTGTATGTGTTTTATGCATGCTGGATTTTGGTGAATGTTTTGTGTCCATTATTATACCATGGCCACAGCAAATGGGTGGTATCAACAGGTGCAGTATTTTACCACATTTTATTCTGTTGGAATAATTTCTGTCAGTGGTGTGATGTGTCCTGTACCATGTATCAGTGACACAGTTTCCAGTTGAATTAAAAGTAATGTAACTATATGGCAAACAATTCCTTATGGCACAAAATATGCATGCCCTTAAATGTAATGAATATGATTCAAACCTAGTGAGGTATCAAAATGAAATATTATGGAAGAATGCATGAAATTGAAATATTCACCTTGTATGAGCACTAAACTACTACTCGCTACATGTTGTAACTCACAAGATAAAAACACACGATCAGTGCTGTGACAAATATATTTTTGGATCACAAGTACAAGAGATAATAGAGTACAATCTTAAAGATGCCATGTGGCAAGAAAACCATAACAGTTCAGAGACAAAGTGACTTGCACATGGAGCTAGAGCTGAATTAGAGCATGCACTGATTTATGTTCAGCTACATAGAAGTGCGAGGCAGGTGCTGCTGAAAGCACCTGTGCTGTAGTTGTGTGCTGTCACTCTGCCATCATGTCACTTCGTAGTGACCGATGATGGATACATAAGCTGGCATCCGAAGCGTAGGTGATCTGGTGGTTACCACATCCTTTTACCATCTGGGAGTGACAGTTTGCATCTCAGTGCAGTGACTTGTGCTTGGCTGCTCATCCCACCAGTGTCCTGAGCCAGGCTGATGTCATTGAGGACATTAGACGGCCTCTCCAGCTTGACCAGCTCACAATCATGCCAGATAGAAATGTCTGGAAGGTTCCCACCCCACAGCATGGTCAGTGTCACTGTGCTCAAACTGTAAGAAGTGGAGGCTACATCATGTCCATGGCAGTTCTTGGCACAGAAGGAACAGCAGAGGCAGCCAGATTGTCTGCAAACATCCAGTCCATCTCAGGCCTACAAACAGAGGAAGATGAGAGTGGGATTGCGGGTGGTACACAGGGTGGAGAAGGCAAAGGCAGGAGCAGGAGGGAAGGAAGCAGAGGATGTGACGGAAGATGGATAAAGGCATTTGCAATGTCATGGCAGGCAATTGCTGGAGGATCCAAAGGAGGGAGAGGCCATGTCCCCTCCCATAGGTAAATCTGATTTTGATGGCACATCATCATGTGGTCCCCCTTGTCCAAAGTGAACATACAGTGGCCTCACTGCTGGCAGACAATTGCTGGAATCCACCTGTCCTGGTGTTTGAACCCCCACACTCACGTGCGGGTGCCCAGGTTGAAACCAGGAGATGTCGCCAGGTGTTGGCAGCATGAAGTGGCAAAGCATATGGGACTGATGGTCATGGAGTTCTGCCGGGCTCTTCTCCCCTAGTTGACCTGCATGAATTAAAAAAAAGTAAGTCTCATCAGGAGAAACATCAGATATGTACTTTCACATCTGTGTCTTGCCAATTGACTGGGGATGGAAAGATGGCTACAGCAGGTGGTGAATGCCATTGTGGCTGCAGAATTTTCTGATAACTGGCTAATGGAGCATGAGAGGAAGGCATTCTACAGCAAAAATCCTGCCAAGAGTAGTGACTGTAGCTCCTGCACATGTGGACCAACAATTGACCATGTAGGGAAGGTTGGAGTACACATCAATTACAGTCTGTCAGGTTGTATCCGAGAAGGGCCTCGCAAAATCTGCATGTACCTGTTCCCATGGGCAGGAGGGTGTCAGCCAGACAGAGAACATCTGTCCGGGTGCTGCCTGCTGTTGCTCGCACTGAAAACTACTGCGAACAAGATACCTGGCCGGTAAACATGGCACTGGGCAAGCATTTTGGTATGAGTCGCCCCAATGTTCCTCGTGTAGAAGCTGTGGGATTGTTAGGGACAAGTTCTGGTGTGATCACCTGGAGAGACTACTGGTTATTAGCGGGGAGGATAATTCTATCCACCAGGATGGTCAGTGGCAAAAGTAAAAATGGTGGCACAACAGGTTGGAATTCCTACCAAAAATTGGACGGGCCAGCCCTGTTGGATGTATCACCACACTTGTTGTAAAGTGTTGTCTTTAGCCATAACTGCTGTCTCACGGGTTGCCATGATAGGAAGCGCATATCCTGCCTGCTGAGCCACATTGTCTCAGTGGAGGCACAAAATTTCGCCTAGGTCAAACTCCTGGTCAGATCCCATTGGGAGACATGAAAGGGCATCTGTTCTGTGGCATTGTGGAAGTGAATTTCGTAATACCTGCTGAGAAGTGCCCAGCACTGAAGGCAATAGGCAGACCTCTCAACGAGCTTTGCTGATGGACTGAAGGAGGAGAGTAACGGCTTATGATCTGTAGAGGAAATTCAAAAACTCCTTCAGCACAAACATAATCAAAAGTTTATGATAATCTCTTTTTTGTGGCATTTAGCATCTTTGATGCAAAAGTGATTGGATGTTACCATCCATCTGTGTCTGTGAACCAGAACAGCCCCAGGCCCCATTCAGAGGCAGTCTCTCCACTGCCAACTGGTTTAAATGTAGAAAATCAGGGTGGATACTAGGGCTTCTTCAGAGTCCTGAAAGCCTGCTGACACACTTCTGACCAGACAAAAGGGATGCCCTTTTTCCATAGATCATTTAGTGGGTGTCCAATTGGCACCAAACCAAGTACGAATTTGTCATAATAAGTGATGTTCTCCAAGAAAGACTGGAGCTTGTTTGTATTTCCAGCGCAAGGAAACTTGAGAACAGCTTCAACCAGCTTCTGTGTGGGTAGAATACTGTCACGGGAGATAACATACTATAGGTATTCCTCAGACGGTTGAAAACAAACTGACATCTCTGAGTTGACTTCGATGCCTGAAGACTGGGGGTGTTTAACAACTACTGCAGCTGTCCTGAGTGTTCCACCTTGAGGACCCTTTTAGCATGGTGTTATTGAGGTAATTTAATGCATCTGCGGACACCCTGCAGCAGTTGTTCATGGAATCTTTGAAAAATGGCTGGGACACTGGTCATCTAGAAAACTAAAAGTTTGGACCTATAGAACCCATGTGCCGTCTTGACTGCAAGTACTTCGTGATTCCTCGTCCAGAGGCAGTTGCAAATAAGCTTTAGCGAGATCGGTTTTTGAAAAATGCTCTCTACCAACAAGTGCCGATAAAAGTACATTAGGTTTTGATATGGCATATATGTCAATCTGACAGAAAATTAATGCTAGCCTTAATATCTCTACTCAAGTGCAGTTTTCCTGATCAGTTTTTTTACAATAACTAATAGTGTCACCCACCCACTCACAGACATGGGCTCAATGATGATCATGGTCATTAACCTGTCTAGTTCGTTTTTGATGGCATCCTGCAATGCAACGGGTACAGGCCACACACAGAAGACGTGTAGGTGTGCTGAACCTTTAAAGTGATGTGAGCCACAAAATCCCTCATTTTGCCAAGCCCTCCAGAGAAAATTTCCTTCTGAGGTCGTCCAATTCTTGAAACAGAAGTATGTTTGAAGTCAAACAGTGATGCTGAGGTGCTTGTATCGACCTGTTGCTGAACTTTTGAACAATTTCTAAGGGGGCACTCCCAGGTTGGAGGATTTCAAAGAAATCACATTAATGTCCAGCCAGTCCTACCGTGGTGTCATTTATCCTGAGCTTGACATATGGACATAAATGTCCTTCCTTATGCCATGCCCACATATCGGGGCAGTCGTCTCTTGCATGTTCTCGAAAACATTCCGGACATGGCTGGAAACATGCGCCTGTTTGGGGGGGGGGGGGGGGGGGAGGGGGAGCAAGATTGCAAGATTGCTTTCCTTGTTTCCAAGACCAGATCAAAAGGTGGTGGTGTTTGCTCTCTGTGATTCTACATTTGCTACTTCGGCTTGGTCCGATTTATTTTCTGGGTCTTAAATGATAGCTGCTCCCTCACCTCCAATATCTAATCACTGTACTGCAGTCCAGAAGACTTCAAAGGGTTGAGCTGTCTTAGAAAGGTGCAGCAGACTGTAAAGCTTCATGCTGCGCTTCCTTATCGGAGTGCCCCCCCCCCCCCCCCCAAATAATGGTGTCCCAAATAATCACTTAGGCATAAAATTCCTTATGTACAGAAGTAATGGCATTTCCTGCTGAGTCCCTGTGGTTCATCTACCCACCCATGATAGGATGGATTTGGCTGTTTATGATGCTGATAAAACTCCATGAGATGCAGTGACATGGCAGTGACTGACTGTGAAAGTAGGTACAGAGAAAAAAACAGATTTCATCAAAGGACTGGTGAATCAGTTAATGCCCATGACCATCACTAATTATGTTGCAACTCTCAACATAAAATGCACAGTCACTGCTAGGACAAATATTTTTGAATTACATGTAGAGAAAATAATGCAAGTACAACGTTCAGGGTGCCATGCGGCAAGAAAGCCATAACACAGTTCAGTGACAAAGTGAGTTCATGCAGAGCCAGGTGCTGAATGTGCCTGAGCAGTAGTACTGCACTGGCACTTGGCCTCTGTCACCTCCTAGCAGTCACTGACAGAGATGTCTACTGTTGTCTTGGTAATAATCGGGTGGTTTCCTTACTATCGAACTTTGTGCATGTCGGTGATTATGACTGGAAATGTTAGTAGCCAACATTGAACAATACTGGATAATATGGCAAGGAAAGATTTGGTAGAATGTAAACAATTTAGAACTAAAGTAGACAACTTGGTGCTTCTACTATTTGGAGAGTGGTGTCCTTTGCTCCTGAATTATTTACATATTGGATAATAATCAGATCTGGTGAGTTTGTTTATGAATAGCATATGGGCATACAAGAGAGTTTGCTTGTCAGTGAGATGATTATAATTAAGTAGTGTTTTTGCTGACGTACAGAATGGAGTTGCGCACACAATGGCATGCTAATGTTAACCCTTTGACTGCTGTCGATGAGTTAATTCGTCAAGGTCCACTGCACCCTGGTGCTGAGGATGTAAATGTGGGCTCTGGGTTTTCCGTAAGCACTGTTGATGTGTTTATGCATCCTGTTCTGCTGACCCACTCACAGCTGTGGATGAGTTTCTTCCATATCTCTACAGATAAGAGTTTTAAGTGTTTATTATACAGCATACCGTATTTACTCGAATCTAAGCCGCATTTTTTTTCCAGTTTTTGTAATCCAAAAAACCGCCTGTGGCTTAGAATCGAGTGCAAAGCAAGCGGAAGTTCTGAAAAATGTTGATAGGTGCCGCCACAACTATCTTCTGCCGTCGAATATATGTAGCGCTACATAGGCATCCTTTGTAGGCACAAAGATAAATACTGGCGCCAAAACCTCTGCGTCAGTAAACAAAATTAAAAAAAAAAAAAAAAAATTGGAAGACGAGCCTTTTTCTCCGCCCGAGTTTCGACCACTGCATTTTCATACATTATCCAACGAAGTAAATACAAATTCCGTATTGTTCATCTTCGAATTTCAATGTACTACGAAAATCCGACTGGTAATACTGGGATTTTTGTCAACATGGCCAACTCTACGTTCTGAATTTTTTCCTACCTGTGAGAAGAGATGGTTGCTAATAGGAACCTGATGAAATGTGAATCACATGCAGTATTCTCTTCACCACAAGAATAATACGAATATAAACATTTTGCCATGTATTCTTTCGTGTTTGCTTCTATCTCATTTAAATCCTGTCTGCCAAATAAACTACGAAACTAGAGTGAGACAACAGCAAACGCGGAAGAATATACGTATCGTGTCATGTTTATATTCGTATTACTCATGCCTAATAGCGATACAGTCAGAAATGAAGCACGGCAACTGACTAGATTTTTAAATCTAAGATGACTAATTTCTGTGCAGAATTTGATGTACTAAAGAAGCGGCCGCAAAGATTTTCAAACGGAGAAAAATTTTCGCCAAACTTTCGTTCAGAACATGTTATATCATACGCAGTCTATTATTTGGTTCTTGTTGATCATTATCAAAGAAAGCAGCAGTGTAAGTAACAACAAATAGCAGTCTCTTGCCATTGTTTCGCTAATGTGACGATTCCTCTCTTTTTTTAATTGTAGGCGGCGGTAGCGCGCACAAAAGCAAGCCATGCCGCGAGCAGCGACAGGCCGTAAACACGCACTATCAGAATGCGACAAACAATGCATGACACAGTATAGTAATGCATTTTCAGCTTACAGTGACTGACGTAAACACCTATAACATTGAAAACGGCACTTATCAGATCAAAGCAAAATAAGCAATCGATTCAAACCAGACGAAGCACGTGAAAAAGGAAGGGTATCCGTATAAATACGGACGGAGCGCCTGACGCATAGCAATAGCTACCTGGTGAAGCTTAACTCCTAAGCTTTCGACTCGAACCAAACTACTGTAACTGTATCGTCATTCATTCGACCTAAATTGTGTCTCATATTACAATGGACCAACTTTGTTTCGATTTGGAGATGCGGCCTAAAACTTTTCTCTCCCCTTGAATTTCGAGTCTCAAATTTCAGGTGCGGCTTAGATTTGGGAATTTTTTTTTCCCCTTATTTTGAGTCTCATATTTCAGGTGCGGCTTAGATTCGAGTGCGGCTTAGATTCGAGTAAATACGGTACTTCCCTCTTTTTGTGCACTGCCATTTGGGGGGGGGGGGGAAAAAAAACATAATTTTGATTCTTAACCATTTATGAAAAATGATGTTTGTTATTACCACATGATCACGTGATTCCTGATGCCTAGGGATGGAAAGGGGCGTGCCGAAGTGACCGTCAGCCAGATATCAAAACTAATGAAATGAGAGGTTGTCCTGCTCTCAGTTTTGAATAAAATGTTGATATCGAATGGACATTTCATTCATACATAGCAGTGTGTGAGCAAAGTCGACCATTCACAAAGTTTATGCAGTGCACTTTTACCTCTGCAAAGTGTTTAAAATTTTGTGCAATGTTTTACTTAATTTGATGCAGCACAATAACTAAGATGAATAACAAAGAAATTCAGTCCTTTATCATGCAAAAATATCAGACTGTAAGATGTGCAAAAGTCAAATTTTTTCACCAAATAATTTTCTTAAAATCAGATGTTAAGTACTTCGTAGTGACCAGAATACTGTCTCTCAGCACAAGTAGCATCATTAAGTGAACAGCACAGCAACACTAAAGCCATACTTAGCGCGGAGTGCAGTCAAAAGCTTAATAAAATAGTAGGCCACAAATAAAAATTGACCAATGCATTTCAGTTTTGTAATCCTTTATTTTACAGAGGAATACCAGCTGGCCATGATGCGTCAACTGCGGAGAGTAAATGTTGATCATTTCCATGTTGGTTGGTACCAGAGTGCTGATGTGGGGAACTTTTTAAGTCTTCCCCTTCTGGAATCCCAGTACCACTATCAGACATCTATTGAAGAGTCAGTTGTTGTCATTTATGGTCAGTATTATTATTATTATTATTATTATTATTATTATTATTATTATTATTATTATTCTCTCCTCTCTTTACAGCAGCAGGAGCTTAAGTTTAACAGTACGTAAATTTTCACCAATCAGGAGTGATACAATCAAGTAATTGACTATTATTATTTTTCTCATTGTCACTGTGATGATCAATAAGTAAGCTTTTATATAATCCAGAGGTGTATTGCTTTCACATGTAAATTGTTATAGCAACAAAAAAGGGAAAGGGGGAGGGATATTTATAACTAGTCAGTTTAAAGAATTTTATATAGGTCATAAAGGTAATAAAACTGCTGGATCAGGAATGAAGAAATTTGGTGAGGGACAGGGTACATTTTACTAAATGAGATCTAGTGCGTTAATTTGGGCTGCTAATGGTTTTAAACCTGGATTTCCTTTTATATGGAGGTATTCTCGATGTTACAGAAACTAAATATGTCCCAAGCATATGAGCAAGAAGAGGGGCGTTAAGAATATCTACAGCTACATGGCTACTCTGCAATTCACACTAAAGTGCTTGGCAGAGAGTTCATCAAACCACTTTCAGGCTATTTCTCTACTGTTCCATTCACAAATAGCGGGCGGGAAATATTAACACTTAAATCTTTTCGTAGAAGCTCTGATTTATCTTATTTTATTACAATGATCATTTTACCCTATGTTGGTTGGCTTCAATAAATACTTTCACACTCAGATGAGAAAGTTTGTGATTTAAATTTCCTGAAAAGGTCTCTCTGCGTTGAAAAACACCTTTAAGGATTGCCACCCTAACACATGGCTCATTTTGATGACATACTCCCCTATTTATGATAATACAAAATAAGATGCCCTTCTGTGGTTTCTTTGTCATCTGTCAATCCTATCTGGTAAGCAATTCATACTGCACAAGTGAATATGTAACTAAGGAGGGAAATGCTTATTTATTAGCAAGAGATGCAGCCATACTGTGGTATGAAAAAGTCCATGATTTTGATGTCATTATAGTAAAAGAAGTGTTCACTTAATGTTACCTAAATTGTGATTCTGTAATGCATATTCATAGGCGGAAACAATGTACAAAAACAAGAAAGGGGCTCCCTTATTGTATAGTACATGCTGCTTAGAAATACATAACAGTGCAGAGACTTCACTAGTTATCAAGTTACCACATCTTTCCTAATTGAAGAACATAAACCCCAAAACAACCACACAAAGTAACCAACCACATCTCTGTTGTTCAGTATTTCTGTGTGTTATGCATTATTTAGTTGTGCTAGTGTGACTGCTTACATGATTCTTTTGCTGTTATATTAATGTTTTCATTTTGTACAAATTTTATTTTTTGTTTTGTTTTTGTCTCTATAGATACCCAGAAAACAGCACGTGGATTCTTAGCTCTGAAAGCATATAGATTAACTCCTCAAGCTATTCAAATGTATAAAGAAAACGAATTCACCCCAGAAGTTTTACGGAACCTGAAAATAGGTTATGAAAGTTTATTTACAGAAGTACGAATTGTAATTAAAAACTCTCACTTGACAAATATCATGTTGTCAGAGTTGGCAGAAATGATACCGGAGGAAGAAGGAACCAAATTTCTTGATTTGGGAACAGCGTAAGTAACACTATATTGATTTTAAACAATAGTTTAGTAGATTGCAAATGCTGCCTGTAACAGTAATATGTAAATTTCAATTCTTTTATTCCGCGACAAGGGTGGTTAGAATTTTGACTGTTTTTTGATTGAGAAGGAAAATTGTTTCATATGTAATTGGTGCTGATGTTCCTGTTACGTCATTTGAAGTCGCACAATTTGCCATAGCATAATGTACCAACTGTTTTTAACTTAGGGAATTGTTTGCTCTTGTTAGGGCCTAGAACAGATGAGACAATGTCATGACAAAAAATTCCATATGTACTCATATTCCCACAGTGCCCTTCACGCTGTTTGTCAGATGTACCCAGCATATCGGATGGTGCAACAAGTGCAGGAAACTCCCCTTCTCTTGCATAGGTAGGACAAGGAAATAATTTTTGCTGGGTTCCAGGGCATATAGGGACTCTGGGGAAACAAACTCTCTGATAGGGCTGCCGAGGAAGCTTGCTCCCTCCCACCTCCTGCGCGCTGTTAAGTCACCTGCAGGATCTCACCTCATTTGTGACCAAGAAGACCGTGTATTGATGGGAAGCGCAGTGGCTGAAAGTGAGGAATAATAAGCTGTGTTCTGTAAAACCTTCAGTGTGACAGTGGCGTACCTCATTCCCATCACGATGAGCTGTAGAACTAGCCCTTACAAGACTTAGGCTGGACATTACCCATTGACATATCACTTTCTTTTACATTGTGAGGAGCCACTGGTGTGTACAGATGTGGGACACAGCTGTTGATGACATTTTAATTAATTGTGTTTTATATGATCACCGGAGAGCTTATATGGGTCTCCTACGGGATGATGAGGCAAGTGTGGTTCATGTTTTAAGATTGTGTGACATCTAGAATTCTTCCCAAAATATTGGTAGTAAGATTTTAATGTGTCACGGAGTGACTTGATCACCCATTATTTCATGTCAAGCAGTCATCTATCCCCTTTTTAATTGTGAGTGTACTGGTATTTTATCCTCAATTTTATCTAGACAATGTAGTTGTTTCATTTTCCATAATTATATGAAATATTTTTCATTAAATATTCCTTAAAGCTTCTTTGAGATATGGTAATGGTTTACCAAATAAACTTGTCAGACAGTGTAGTTTAATTGTACCACTGTGCCAATAAAATATTCATTTCCACTTTTCCCAGTGATCATAATAATTAAAGATTGCACTTAAGAGTTGGTCTTAATCACAGTTGCACCATCTTCCCAAACAGGGAATTTTCTCTAATAGGTACAACATGAAAACTGAACACTTCAAAAGGTTATCATTTCGTTTCTTTGCACAGTTAAAAAAATAGTAATTGATGCAGAACTCCAAACAAAATAGCAGTATTGTCTACTGGTCTCTGGCCATCAACTAACGTTGTTGCTCCAACTGGTACAGCAGTCGTCTGCTTATGGTGAGGTATACTGGCCGTATTACAGTCCCCACTTGCAGCCTGAGGAGGACGAGGAACTTAGTGTTTAACATCCCATCAACAACGAGGTCATTAGGGATGCAACACAATCTCATGTTAGAGAAGGATGGCGAACGAAATCAGCCATGCACTGTCAAAGGGACCATGCCAGACATGGATTTGAACCATTGTTCTCCTGAATACAAGTCCAGTGTGCCAATCAATGCACCACCTCATTCAGTCATAACCTGAAACATAAAACACACACACTTTGCAAGTATTTGCTAAAATCATAATGTACAGGGCT
This sequence comes from Schistocerca cancellata, assembly GCF_023864275.1. Lineage (NCBI taxonomy): Eukaryota > Metazoa > Arthropoda > Insecta > Orthoptera > Acrididae > Schistocerca > Schistocerca cancellata. The sequence continues at coordinate 549,150,568 of NC_064631.1, forward strand.
ATTACAAATGATTGAAGCGATTTCATAAATTCACTGTAGCTCCATTCATTGACATATGGTCACGACACACTACAGATACGTAGAAAAACTCATAAAGTTTTGTTCGGCTGAAGCCGCTCTACAGGTTTCTACCGCCAGAGCGCTCGAGAGCGCAGTGAGACAAAATGGCGACAGGAGCCGAGAAAGCGTATGTCGTGCTTGAAATGCACTCACATCAGTCAGTCATAACACTGCAACGACACTTCAGGACGAAGTTCAACAAAGATCCACCAACTGCTAACTCCATTCGGCGATGGTATGCGCAGTTTAAAGCTTCTGGGTGCCTCTGTAAGGGGAAATCAACGGGTCGGCCTGCAGTGAGCGAAGAAACGGTTGAACGCATTTGGGTAAGTTTCACGCGTAGCCCGCGGAAGTCGACGAATAAAGCAAGCAGGGAGCTAAACGTATCACAGCCGACGGTTTGGAAACTCTTACGGAAAAGGCTAAAGCAGAAGCCTTACCGTTTACAATTGCTACAAGCCCTGACACCCGATGACAAAGTCAAACGCTTTGAATTTTCGGCGCGGTTGCAACAGCTCATGGAAGAGGATGCATTCAGTGCGAAACTTGTTTTCAGTGATGAAGCAACATTTTTTCTTAATGGTGAAGTGAACAGACACAATGTGTGAATCTGAACGGTAGAGAATCCTCATGCATTCGTGCAGCAAATTTGCAATTCACCAAAAGTTAACGTGTTTTGTGTAATCTCACGGTTTAAAGTTTACGGCCCCTTTTTCTTCTGCGAAAAAAACGTTACAGGACACATGTATCTGGACATGCTGGAAAATTGGCTCATTCCACAACTGGAGACCGACAGCGCCAACTTCATCTTTCAACAGGATGGTGCTCCACCGCACTTCCATCATGATGTTCGGCATTTCTTAAACAGGAGGTTGGAAAACCGATGGATTGGTCGAGGTGGAGATCATCATCAGCAATTCATGTCATGGCCTCCACACTCTCCCGACTTAAGGAGTTACGGGGACCCACACACAGAATTTTATTTGTACTGTGACAAAATTTTCAAGCACACTGCTGTCTTTGTTGATTGAATGATGTAAGGATATCTATTAAGAAAATAGTGATGCATTTATAAAATGAGGATCTTGATAGGGAGTGGACGCATTTTAGTAAATCACCAGTTCTTGGTCATAGTACATCATCTTTTTGTGAATCGTCAAATGGATACTCTAAGAATCAAGAACTTATCAAAATAGTAACCCAAGAATGCATGTAATGAAAACTGTTTGAGTTTTAGCTGATAAGAAAAACAAATGATAGGACGAATTTACCAGTAACTCACAGAAGCCTGCAGTGGTAATAAGAAATTTCTCTACAAAGTAATAAAGAATTATGGGTGGTGAGACAAGGACATCATGAAAGTAATTGAAGATAAAGATGGGAGTGTAGTCAGAAACATGACATATTCAGCAGTAATGGGGGATTACTTCAACCAACTCTCGAATGGAGGCGTGGACAACATCCTGAATGATAATGAAATTCAGGTTGGGTATTAAGAGAACAGAAGGGATGGAGAAAACCACCAAGTACATTCGGAACTAGAGGAAGCTCTGAGAAAAATGAGCAAAGGAAAATTTAGTGGAGCTGATGAATTACATGTGTACCTGATCAAGGTGGCAGGAACATTGGTATCCATTGGCTGTACAGGTTGTTGAGTGCAATCTGGAGGGAAAACAAGATCACTGACTATTGGAGCAGAGGTGTAATTATACAATCATTCAAGAAAGGTAATAGTAAACTACTTCAAAATTACAGAGATAGCATTGATTTCATATGGTTTAAATATTTTGGAGATCATCATAGAAAACAGACATCCAAGTGTAATTGAATGTTTCCCTGAAGAACAAACAGTACATAGGTTTAGGAAAAATGGGGGTACAGTTGATCAGATTGATGCAACTAGAACACTTTAAAAAAATCTGGAAAATAATAAAAGCATCACACTAGTTTTCCTAAACATGGAAAAGCCTGTAATGGTGTACCAAGATCTGGATATTCCTAGATAACAGAAATAGACCAAGAAACTGAAGATGCACTACAAAAGATGGATCAGCAGTGTTAGAGTAGGAAATAGTGAATGAGTGATTTGAGACCAAATGTAGAGTCCAACAGGATACTGCCTTGTCTTCACAGCTCTTCATCATTGTGATGAGTGACATCATGAAATGGATAAAGAAATAGTATGGAACTGAATTGAAAGCAATGGTTTTTGCTGATGGTGGTGTTACCTGGAGAGAGACAAATGAAGTCCAAGAAAACTGAATATATGGTACATTCACTTTTGAGTAGTTTGGTCTGTCAGTGAACCAAAGACTGTAGCTACAAAAGTAGGCAGAGGAGGACAGCCTTGAGTTACAGCTGAATGGAAGACCCCAGGAGAAGTACATTTCCCATATCTGGACAGTGTGATAGTTTGTAAAAATTTAAATCAGGGTGACATTACAAGCCATACACACAAAGGTGTACAGTTTTACAATTAAGATGCCTCCTTTAGGATAACCAAATACCACATAAGGTAAGACTATTTCCAGGGCCTACTCTATTCCCATTTTAAGACTTGTGCTCCTACAGAGAGAATAATCAAAATCTGTGCTGAGACATGAACAATAAAGGATAAGGAATGAAAGGAACAAATTGTACTGGAAAATCTCCACAGGGCTATATCTGAAACAGATGGAAGAAATCACAATAGCCAAGAAATTCCTTGAAAAGACTGTAAATGGTTAAAGAACTGATCTCTCTGGTTATCGTGGCATGATTGATTAATAGTGTGCTTGTGGGTGTTCTGCTAAGTTGTTGTTTCCATTTGATGCCCAATATGTTGGATGGAGAAGGAGAAGATGGATTGACATACTTATGAAGGACCTCACCGAAAGTGGTGTCATCTGGGACAGGATCGGTGAGGGTGAGCTGTACGGACAGAAAAGTTGGAAGCGGCTCATCACCAGCACTCAGGAAATCAGCTGTGACCTGACAGTGATGGTGAAGATGGTGGTGATAATTACTAAATCATTGATCCACACAAGGCAATCCAAGAATTTGGAAATTTATTATTAGGGTACCCCAACATGATTACTTCCGAATCATGTAATTAATAGTTATACTTATGGATTTTGTCCGCTAACGCCCATAGTTTTCAATAGTTACGTTATGAATAATGAAATAATAACCTTTTTCTGATTGTAATGCTGACCCTTTGTCTCAGCATAGCATCCCCCCTCCCATGAACCATGGACCTTGCCGTTGGTGGGGAGGCTTGCGTGCCTCAGCGATACATATAGCCGTACTGTAGGTGCAACCACAACGGAGGGGTATCTGTTGAGAGGCCAGACAAACCTGTGGTTCCTGAAGAGGGGCAGCAGCCTTTTCAGTAGTTGCAGGGGCAACAGTCTGGATGATTGACTGATCTGGCCTTGTAACACTAATCAAAATGGCCTCGCTGTGCTGGTACTGCAAACAGCTGAAAGCAAGGAGAAACTACAGCCGTAATTTTTCCCGAGGTCATGCAGCTTTACTGTATCGTTAAATGATGATGGCGTCCTCTTGGGTAAAATATTCCGGAGGTAAAATAGTTCCCCATTTGAATCTCCGGGTGGGGACTACTCAACAGGACATTGCTATCAGGAGTATCAGGAGCATTGTCTCAGCATACAAAAATTGCGAATTATTCAGTCATAGCTGCTAGTAACAGCTTTTCATGACCAAGTCTGAAGACCAAGTGTGGATTAAGTAAAAATTATTTCATCAGGTCAATCAGGAAGTAACACTGACAGCTTAAAACTACCATGCTGCGTGATTTTTTTTATGGGAAAGATTCATGCAATTAAACAAGAATTCCTGAGTGATGTTGCATCTCAATCTAAAATTAATTCAAATAATTTTAGATTTAGATGCGACACCACTCAGAAACTCTTGTTCATTTGTGTCATTGCTCCACATCCACTAACCAAACTGTTGTGCAGAGCTTAAACTGCATCATTTCAGTGGCACATGTTGCCTTTAGGTTCAGTGCAAAACTAAAGACCAACGTAAGATATGTTAAGTTCAATAAAACTCTGCTACTGCAGCAGAACAATACTGTGCCATTTGATATTATATCATATAAATTACATAGTAATTGTTTGCTGAAAGTGTGGTTTGTGTGTTCATTTAGGTCTGTTCTGGAAAACCAGTTGCGTTGCCTCATGGACAGAGTTGATGAATTGAATCAAGAGGCCATTAAGTTCAATCGCTACCAACAACAGGTTAATAGGCAGATTCAGGATAAAAACAGATATCTACAAAAGAGGGTAAGTAAAGTTTGCACATTATTCGTATGAAGTATGCTGACCTAAAAGACATCTGTGCTTGATTCAGGAAACACAATGTTAGTATTGCTGATACATGACATTATCCTAGCCTTCAGTATTAATAGTTCTCTTCATGGGGAGGAGGTAAGGATAGACTGTGGAACATTAAAGAGGATGACCCCCAGAATGAGAGGGACCCACCTGATTAGAGGATGAATGGAGGCAGTCATTTTACGAGGGGGTACCCAAAAAAACTGGAATAACATTACGGTGGGTGGAGCTTATGAAGTAGGCATTTCTGCTGCTAGGCGTGTGTAGTGCAACTCATAGCCAGTTCACCAGTGTTGTCAACCTGGCTTGTTCTGTTCATCTGCAGTGATTGTTTTTGCTAGTGTTGTGTCGTTCTTGTTTCAGTTTTTATGATGGCAAGTTTAAGTGAACAATGTGCAGCCTCAAAATTGTGTTTTCTACTCAGTAAAAATGCTGCTGAAACTGTTTTATTGTTGAAAACAGCTTACCAAAATGACACTGTGGCAAAAACTCAAGTGTATGAGTAATTTGCTCAGTTTAAAAACAGCGACATGTCGATTGATGACTAACCTTGTTCTGGACATCCATCAACTGCCCAAATCAAAGAAAATATTGAAAAAAGACTGTTGACACGCAGTTGATCACTGTCAGACATTAGTGGGTTATCTTGGAGCTTGATTTCTGGCAGGCAGGAGACCGGTTCTTTCGCCACCACACCACATCTGCCCACACACAGCCATCACTGTTACACAGTTTTGTCTAAAAGTGGCGTGGTTCCTCTGCCCCCAAACACCTTACTAATCCGACCTGGATCCGTGTGACTTTTTCTTATCTGCACATATGAAAAGGGGCATGAAAGGACACTGAATTGACAACATTGAAGGAGGCAAGAAAAAACAAGGAAGGAGCTGTCAGCCATTTCTGAAGATGACTACAAAAATGTTTCGAACAGTGGAAGTACTGGAGGGACAAATGTATTAGTTGTAATGGAGAGTATTCTGAAGGGGATAAAGTTGTTTTGTAAATAATTTGAAAATACATAGCTTTTAAAAAAATAATTACAGTTTTTTGGTACCTCTTAATTAGACTACAGAATGTACACAAATATTTGCCAGTATGGCAACTACTATGCCTGGGAGGTTTTAATGCTTGAGGTTATGTTCCTCCTCCAGACAACTCCTCATAATACAGCAAAAATATTCAAGCCATCTGCAAAGAATGGAGTACCAAGGCTTCTATAATGTGCACTTTTATTTGCTTGTTACATATTGTACATTACAGGGGGTACAGTTGGTCAGTAACTGTTTGTTGTGGCCCCATGCAGCCGCTGTTAATAATTCATGGACTTGCTTACAAACTGTGTAAAGGACACTCTAAAGGAACATATTCATGCCCTTTTGTTATGTTGGCCTTTGTATAAATTTTTTGAATATGTTGCTATTTATCATTAGAAGGAGCTGAAAAGTGTTTCCTATTTTGTTTGTTATATATCATAAAATATCATTCTCCACTGGATGAATTATTATTTTATTATTACTATTACATCTGTTTTATAGAATATTTTTATTCATAAGTTAAACTACAGTCTACTGGTCTCACTGAATATGAAGTAATGTTTACTACTTTCATTTCTCTTTAGGCACAAGAAAATGCCAACAGACAAGGTAAAAATGAGCCACCTCTTCCTGAAGAAGACATCAATAAACTGTTCAGGCCAATTCCTGTGCCGCAGCGACTCAATCCTATGATAGTATCTGGCCAAATAAATACTTATAGTCAACACATATCTCAGTTTTGCTCACAGGCTCTTGCAAAATTGTATATCACTCAAGCACTCCAGACTGCAAAGGAAAGCAAAAACCATTAAGTTGTGTGTGTCAATTATTGTCTGAATTGTATCTTGAAATAAATGTGTTTAATATTTTTACTTTTTTCAGTAATCCCTTTGTCTTTAACTTTAAGCTCTATTGATTATATACTTATTAATAAAATGTTGGCATGACACTAAATCATATATTGTGATAATATTAGGAAAAGGATAAACTGCTGCCCAACTTATAGGGATGATGGAGTCAGATAGGCACAACAGAGAGACTAGTAGACTGGTAAACATGTGAGCTTTCAGCCAAAAGGCTTTCTTCTAAGGTAAACACACACACACACACACACACACACACACACCAGACCACTGTCTCTGGCCACTGAGACCATACTGTAAGCAATTGCAGATTACAGGAATAGCAGCCTGGGTAGTGAGATGAGGATGAAGCTGGGGTGGGGAACAGTAATGTGCTGCTTGTTGAAGCATACAGAGTTGTGGTGGGGGACTTGGTAGGGCAAATAGCTGCAGTTGGGATGTGAGATACAGGGGGGGTGGGGGGGGGGGGGGGTGGAAAAGGAGAGAAGTAGAAGAGGGGAACAAGACTGTGGGTGCTTGGTAGAGCAGCAGGCTGTGTTGTGCTAGAGTGGGTAGGGAAGGGATAGGTGAATAAACAGGGACCAATGAAGGTTGAGGCTAGGGAGGTTGCGGGAAGGCGGTGGTGGTAGTGGTGGTGGTGACGGCGGCAAGAAGATGCATGATACAGGTCTTCCATCTAGGTTTATTACAGTGTTACGATCTACAAGGCAGGGAGTTGGTAGCAAGGGTGGAGTAGGTGCGGACGAGGATATTGCTTAGGTTCGGTGGCACTGGAATACCGCTGTGGGACGAGTAGTAGTCGAAACCATGGCGGAGAATGTGACTAGTTGCTCCAGTCCTGGGTGGTACCGAGTCTTTAGGCGAATGCTCCATTGTGGCTAGGCAGTGTTACTCTACGAGGTGGTAGATGACTGGGGAGATAAGGCGAGGGAGATCTGTTTATGTACAAGACAGGGAGGGTAATTTCAGTCTGAAGGCCTCAGTGCCACTTGGTATATTTGGAGAGGGACTGCTCGTCACTGTAGATGTGACGGTCACATGTGGCTAGGCTGTATGGAAATAACTTCTTGGTATGGAATGGGTGGCAGCTGTCAAAGTGGAGGTGTTGCTGGTGGGTGGTGGATTTTACATGGACAGAGGCACTGATGTAGCCATTTTGAGGTAGAGGTAAGCATTGACAAAGTTGGCTTCGTGGGTTGAGGAAGACCAGGTGAAACGAATGGGAAAGGTGTTGAGGTTCTGGAGGAATGTGGATAGGGTATTCTCACCCTGAATCCAGATCATGAAGGTGTCATCAATGAATCTTAACCCAGTAAGGGATTTGGGATACTGGGTGGTAGGAAGTATTTCTCTAGATAGCTCATGAAGAGGTTGGCATAGGATGGTGCCCATTGCTGTACCACAGATTGGTTTGTAGGTGATGCCTTCAAAGGTCAAATAATTGTGGTTGAGGATATAATTGGTCATGATGACCACAGAGTAGTTAGTAGGTTTGGAATAAAGGCCAATTCACATTGGCCATCACGTCTTGTCAAAACATTCTGCAATATATTTCGAATGGCTGCATCCATATTGGCTGTCCCATCCCATCATGGTACCATCAAGATTTCTCTGGAGGAAAATTTTGATGGCTGGCATCATCCATCTGTTGCTGGTCATGTGACCCAGAAGCTCACTTCCTCATGATACACAACCAGGAACAGATCTCCATATCTAGATTCACTGTGGTTTTTGTGATTGATATCAGTTGTTTGTTACTTGCTATAAATTGTTTAGTTTCATTATTTCTTTTATTAAAATTTATAATAAATGACAACAAATTAATTGTAACAGTGAGACTGCAGTGTACATTGTATGACATCATTATACTGAATTACTTGCTCTCTGCTACATTTATAAAGTGGATTTTTATAGATACCAGTACCGTACTCAATATTTTACAATGAAATGGATTGCAACGTGGCTGAAGCTTGAAGTGAAATAAGTACTGTGGGTAGAATCAGATTGATTAGTAGGTGTTTGTATGTTAGGTGTTTTTAGTGCTACATAAAGAAATTCCTTGAAACCTTCAGACACTACAAATTATTTGTTCAGATATGTGGTCATGGCAGGCTTATTTTGTGTGTGTGTGTGTGTGTGTGTGTGTGTGTGACTGTTTCACAATCATTAGTGGTCAATATTTATGTGGTTTCACTAGCTAACCCCAGTACAAATAAGGTACTTGAACTACTAAAAGCCAAATGCAACATGTAAAGAAAACCTGTATATCTCGAAGTGAAAGATATTGAGGGAGATATGGCTAATGCCCAAAAATTTGCACTGAACTAGCAACCAAAGTTAATCTTAAACGGAATTTTATAAAAAACAAAGATTATGTGACTTACCAAACGGGAAAGTGCTGGTAGATAGACACAATAAAAAACACACAAACATACACACACAAATTTCAAGCTTTCGCAACCTTGGGTTGCAAAAGCTTGAACCTTGGGTTGCTTAATCAGGAAAGAGGGAAGGAGAGGGAAAGACGAAATGATGTGGGATTTAAGGGAGAGGGTAAGGAGTCATTCCAATCCCGGGAGCAGAAAGACTTACTTTAGTCTTTCCCTCTCCTTCCCTCTTTCCTGATGAAGCAACCTTGGGTTGCGAAAGTTTGAAATTTGTGTGTGTGTTTGTGTGTTTTTTATTGTGTCTGTCTACCAGTGCTTTCCCGTTTGGTAAGTCACAGCATATTTGTTTTTTATATATATTTCTCCCACGTGGAATTTTTCCCTCTATTATATTAAACGAAATTTTCACGGATTGTGATGGCAGCTCATAACACTGTATTCCTTTTAGTAATTCTAGGTACAATTTGATGTAATAATGTGTGAAATTCCCCTTCTGTATCCTGTAATGTCACTTTTTTGGACTCGCACACTTTCTTTGTGTTGTTTTGCACTTCTATCTCCCTTCTCTAATATATAAACCATCCCTGCAAACTGGAAACCACTTGAGTCCAGTAAATGTCATTTTTGTACAAATGTGGACCTCCGCATTGTTTATGTGCACTTTGCGCATAAAAGCAGTGGAAAATCGTCTTGCGAAGATTGCAATTCCCACGAAAAGAACAGTTGAAGACAGTTATGCATGCTGAGATCACGTGACAAATTGACTTCCCGTGCCGTGACTGACATTGTGAATTGGCCTTAATGTATCAATATGTTTGATTACGTAAATTAATTTGTGGTATATATGGGCCACTTCCAGTTATATAACCACAACACATGATACTACTCGGGGGAAGTTTTGCCTATCTTTCTTAGAATATCCAGACTATTCTATTCTATTAACTGTGATTAGAAAGAGTATGAGCTTAAAGGCCAGTTCACACAGGCCGTCATGTTGTGTCACATCCTGTCCCATCAAAACATTCTGCAATGCATTTCAAATGGCAGCATCCATAGTGGCAATCCCATCCTGTCACATCACATCACATCACTGTCAAGGTTTCTCAGGAAGAAAGTTCTCACAGTTGACATCATCCATCCATTGTTGTCACGTGACCCACAAGCTCATTTCCACCTAGTACATGACCACGCACGGGTCTCCATAGTTCAGTTCATCCTGATTTCCATGGCTGGTATCAGTTGTTGTTCATTATTTGTTATAAATTGTTTCATTTCGTTTTTTTTTAAGTGGGTTGCATTCTGAATTATACAACATAAACATACTAAATTACTGGCCCTCTACTACATTTATAGAGAGGATTTTTATTCATACGGTACTGTATTTAACATTTTACAATGAAATAGATTGCACTATGCTGGGAGTAGAATCAGATTGATTAGTAGGCAGAATTTGTTTTAATGTCAGACATTTGTAGTGTTTGCTAAAGAAATTGACTGAAACCTTGAGACACTGCAAATTATTTGTTTAGATATGTGTTCGTGGTAGGCTTATTTATTGTTAAGTAGCTCTCTGGATTGTGTGTGAAATAGTTTTGCAAGCATTAGTGTTCAATATTTACGTGGTTTCACTAGTAATTCTAGAACAAATAAGGCACTTGAACTGTTAAAAGCCAAATACAAGACGTGAAGGAAATCGTTAAATCTTGAAGGGAAAGGTATTGGTGCTATGACTTTAGCACAAAAATTTGCACTGGACTTTCAACCAAACTTAACCTTAAACAAACCAGTTTTTCATTGGATGTGATGGCAGCTCGTAACACTGTTTCTTTTAGTAATTCTGGCTGCAGTTTGACGTAAAAAATGAAAAAAGTGACACTTTGACTTTTTGAAATGTAAGATGCAGTTTCCTCTTCCTCGAGCCCCTTTCATGGTGTGTGAAATTCCTCTCCTGTACTATGAGGGAAATCCAAAAGTAAGGTCTCCTATTTTTTTATAAGTACATAACTCTGTTTGTGTGGCAGTTGGTCTCACTGTTATTAAGAGTGCTTCATGCGCTGTGTGTAAACATACGCACGCCATGCTGAGGCGCTCAGTCTTAGCTTGGCAGCCGTTGGGAATGGAACTCCCGTTGATGTTATGGCCAAGTGTGAATTGCATGCAGTTATTCAGTTTTTGAACGCAAAGGGCACTGCTCTGATTGAAATCCATCGCCAATTGACAAAAGTGTATGGTGGGTCATGCGTGGATGTCAAAAATGTTCGTAAGTGGTGTAGAATGTTTGCAGCTGGTTGGACTGAAATTGATGACGAACAAAGGAGCAGTAAACCGTCAATTTCTGAGGATATAGTGTTGAAGGTTGAACAAAGCATGCATGAAGATCGGCGGATCACTCTGGATGACACCTACACATTGGCTCCTGAGGTTTCCCAAAGCACCACTCACAGAATTTTAACAGAAATATTAAACTACCGGAAGGTGTGCGCAAGATGGGTGCCACGCATGCTTACTGAGGACCATATGCAGCAATGAGTTGATGCTTCCTGCGCATTTCTTCACCACCTTGCAACTGAACAGGACAACTTGTTGGACTCAATTGTCAAGGGTGACGAAACCTGGGCATACCACTTTACACCTGAGACCAAGCAACAATCGCGCCAGTGGCGGCATCCTTCTTCGCCAAAGCCGCGGAAATTCAAACACAGTCTGCCGATAAAGTCATGACAGCTGTCTTTTGGGATCAGAAAGGAGTATTGTTGGTTGACTTTATACCCACTGGGACCACAATTAACACTGACAAGTACTGTGAGACTCTGAAAAAACTCAAATGGGCAATTCAGAACCAGAGAAGAGGAATGATGAGCAAGGGCGTACACATTCTCCATGACAATGCTTGCCCACACATTGCTCAGCAAACCATTGCTCTCCTGCAACAGTTTCAGTGGAACATATTCACCCATCCCCCCTATAGTCCTGACTTGGTGGCCAGTGACTATCACCTGTTCCCTAGGTCAAAAGAACATTTGGCCGGAAGGCAATTCAGCTCCTACGACGAGGTGAAGAAGAGGTTCCTAACTTTCTGAACACCATGGTGGTGTGCTGGTATGACATCAACAGAAATGGTGATTATGTCGAAAAATAGCTAAATGTTCAAGCTGTAAACTGATGTAAACCATTGTAGAAGTAAACATGTTTATGTACTTATAAAAAGAATAGGGGATTTGGGATTACCCTCATACATAATTTTCTTCTTTTGACCCACACACTTTCTTTGTGTTGTTTTGTACTTCTGTCTTCCTTCTCTAAAATACAAGCTATCATTGCAAGCTGCAAAACATTTGAGTCTAATAAATGTCATTTTTAACCAATGTGGACTCCAGTGTCCACACATATAAGCTACTGTGTTGTGTATGTGTACTTTGCGCATAAAACCAGTTGAGGACAGCAATACGAGTTGTGATCACATGACTTAAATTGACTTGACATGACGGATACTGTGAATACACCTTGATGGACAGTGTGAACTGACCTTAAGTCGGTCACTCAGAGATAGTGTGAAGGCCGTGGGCATTAGGGACGTTAGTGTAAAGGGAGGTGGCATCAGTAGTGACAAGCAGGGCACTGTATGGTTAAAGGAACAGGAATAGTGGAGTCGGTGGAGGAAATGGTGTGTCCTTGGTGGTTGAGTGTGTGGATTTTAAGAATATTGTAGAAAGCAGCAGTATGGAGCGTGGTAGGGGTGAGGATAGAGAGATATTTAGGGGTGAGGTTCTGGGATAAGCCAAGGATTTGAGGAGAGATGGAGATCCTGTTGAAGTTCTGGAATAGGGTCACCTACAGGTGGATGAATCTGACAGGTCTCGAAGTCCTTCTACCAGATAATCCCTGCAGTTCAAAATCATAGTGGTTGTACCTTTCTTGGCAATTAGAATTATAAGGTCAGGACAAGTGTTTAGGCTGTGGATTATGGTTCTTTCTGTGTATGTAAAGTTAGCTTCTGTGTTGAGAGGGGTTTGGGGGATTGATGGCGAGGGAAATTTAAGGTTAAGAAATCCTGGAATATTAACAGGATGTGATTTAGGGGCAATAGATGTGGATCACAATTGGCTGGAGGGTTTGACATTGGTAGTGGGTTGAGTTTGATTGGGAGGGTTGGTGGTGAAAAACGTTTCCTCTGTAGGGAGCAGGAGAAGGAGACACGATTTTTAACAAGTCCAAGATGATTGAATTTGGGAGTTGGGCAAAAAGTAAGACCTCAGGAGACATCATCATCTGTAGAACCAAGGCTTTTGGAGGAAAGTTTCATGACTTATGTTTCGGATTTGTTTAGGTTCTAGATTCTGTATGGTGTTGGGAATGAGTTCCAGGGGGGGAATGTAGCAGGTCTGCAAGGCAGGATTCGTCAGCCACTGTATCAACAGATCTGGGGAAGGGATGGAGGCTGTCATAGAGCTCGTGGATAATGGTGTCCAAGGTGGGAGTAGGAGGTGAACAGGTGGGAGAGTTTTTGAGCTGCTGTTGTGCATGTTGCTGTAGTTCCTGGAGGGCAAGAGTTTTGATGTGAGAAGTGGGATACAGGAATTTGGGATTGCAGAGCAGAATTTTATGGATGGAAAAAGAGATATTTCAAGATGATTTGGGCCTCAGTTATTTGCTTTTACAGGGCTATGTTGGTTAGGATTAAGGACTGGCAAGATCCAAACAGATCCAGGTCATTGTGGAAGGAAGGGTGGCAGCTGGGGATGAGTAATTTGGTGGTGATGCCATTTGGGGGATTCCTTGAGCCAAAGGACAATGCAGGAACAGTATATGAGAATAGGTTCTGGCTAGGGATAAGGAAAATTTTCTGTATTGATGCAGATGGAAGGAGCAAGGGCCATGTGGTTTGAGGCGCCATGTCACAAATTGCGCGGCCCCTCCCATCGGAGGTTCGAGTCCTCCCTTGGGCATGGGTGTGTGTGTGTTGTTCTTAGCATAAGTTAGTCGAAGTAGTGTGTAAGTCAAGGGACCAATGACCTCAGATGTTCGGTCCCTTAGGAATTCACACACTTGAACATTTGAAGGAGCAAGGATCTATAGTAGAGCAGAAAAACATGGAAAAAACTTTCAAAATACGTATAAACACATGAGAAAAATCTCAAAAAGAATGGAATGGACAAAGTATCTGGAATCTTAATATGTAAACTGACTCAATTAAGTCAACATACTATGAGAATTTCTGAGGGTTTCAGAATAAAAGTTTAATGAAATATGTCGTTAAAGTGAAGACATTTAGGTGTCTCAGTGCCATTTACGGTTTCAAATTTCAGGTGAGATAAGGGATGTTGCTGTAAATTTCTGTAAAATATCCTATCGTTTGTTTCCAAATGGTTGCAGATTTTTCCACTCTTAGTCCATAAATGGAAAAAAAATCAGAGTGTCATCTGTAACATAACCTGCAAGAAAAAAAAGAAAGAAACCATTTCTGTGTATTTATTACAAAGAGAGGTGCAGACTGGTTAGTTATTTGTCTTCTGTTGTATATGCCAGTTGTATAGTCAAGGCACAAAGCTACACGATGTGATCAAAAGTATCCAGACACCCCCAAAAACATACATTTCTCATATTAGGTGCATTATGTTGCCACCTACTGCCAGGTACTCCATATTGGCTACCTTAGTAGTCATTAGACATATTGAGAGCAGAATGGGGCACTCCATGGAACTCAGGCTTCAAACGTGGTCAGGTGATTGGGTGTCACTTGTATCATACGTCTGTATGCGAGATTTCCACACACCTAAACATCTGTAGGTCCACTGTTTCTGATGTGATAGTGAAGTGGAAATGTGAAAGGATATGTACAGCACAGAAGTGCACTGGCCGACCTTGTCTATTGCCTGACGGAGACCGCCGACAGTTGAAGAGAGAGTCGTACTGTGTGATAGGCGGGTGACTAGGTGTCACTTGTATCATACGTCTGTATGCAAGATTTCCACACTCCTAAACATACGTAGGTCCACTGTTTCCGATGTAATAGTGAAGTGGAAAATGTGAAAGGACACATACAACACAGAAGCGTACAGGCTGACCTTGTCTGTTGCCTGACAGAGACCGCCGGCAGTTGAAGAGAGCTGTACTATGTGACAGGCAAACATCTATCCAGACCATCACACAGGAATTCCAAACTGCATCAGGATCCACTGCAAGTCCTATGACAGTTAGGCGGGAGGTGAGAAAACTTGGATTTCCTGGTTGAGCAGCTCGTCATAAGCCACATACCACATCGGTAAATGCCAAACGATGCCTCACTTGGTGTAAGGAGCATAAACATTAGACAATTGAACAGTGGAAAAAGTTGTGTGGAGTGACGATCCGATAGCAGGGTGTGAGTATGGCGAATGCCCGGTGAACATCATCTGCCAGTGTGTGTAGTGCTAACAGTAAAATTCAGGAGTGGTGGTGTCATGGTGTAGTCATGTTTTTTCGTGGAGGTGGCTTGCACCTCTTGTTGCTTCGCATGGCAGTATCACACCACAGGCCTACATTGATGTTTTAGGCATCTTCTTGCTTCCCACTGATGATGAGCAATTCGGGGATGGCGATTGTATCTTTCTACACAATCAAGCACCTGTTCATAGTGTACGGACTGTGGCAGAGTGCTTACATGGCAATAACATCCCTGTAATGGACTGGTTTGCTCAGTGTTCTGACCTGAATCGTATAGAATACCTTTGGGATGTTTTGGAACACCGACTTCGTGCGAGGCCTCACCTACTGACATCAGTACCTCTCCTCAGTGCAGCACTCCGTGATGAAGGGGCTGCCATTCCCCAAGAAACCTTCCAGCACCTGATTGAATGCATGCCTGCGAGAGTGGAAGCTGTCATCGAGGCTAAGGGTGGGCCAACACCATATTGAATTCCAACATTACCAATGGAGGGCGCCACAAGCTTGTAAGTAATTTTCAGCCAGGTGTTCGAATACTTTTGATCACATATTGTGTCTCTGTGGCATTCAACTAAATTAGACTGCAGCTCTGATGAGTACTATTAAAGTGAAGAAAGCTCGCTCTTTTTTTGTATATCTTGTTCATTTCTACAGAGTGAACCCACACTCCACCAATAAAATTTCGGTATTTTGATATCAAGGACCCTTAATTCTCTGTAGGATGTTAGAATAATAATGCAATAATGGTTTATTCAGTTTGTTACCCTAGTTTGTTTTTTGTGAAAATAGCTTCATAATAGTGAAAAAGCTGTAATATGCAATTATCAAGATGTGCAGTACAAAACACACAGTAATGCACCAACCCTCAGATGCAAAAGTACTGTGAAATGGTTGCCATCACTGTGGGGACAGCTTGGCATAGTGTGCTTGGACCACTCTTCCATTGCATTAAGGGAAGCTCACCACACAGTGCACAGCAGCCAGCTCTTCGTCAGTAAAGGTATCCATGCTGCTGTGTATAATTGTAACATACAAATAACACTGCCAGAGATACAAACCTGATACAGAACTGAGCAGCACTGAAATGGAAGCTTTAGGGCTAGCATAGATTGAGTGTTACTTTTGTTAATACTTTTGTTCTGTTAAGTCAGCTATCACCAAATTATAGAGACAGAGAATGTGTGTGCTGTTGGAAGCAGGACATTGTACGAAAGCTTAGCAGCTCTTTGTCTTGTTTATATGCCTGTTGATAAAGAATGTGTCAACTATATAGTGAGTTGTGGCCTTTGCTACTACCGTTATTAATAATCCACCCAGAACTTCACAGACTCTTAAAGTGCTGAAGAATGCCTGGCTCATCTTTTTATAGGCCAGCGGCCAGTGTGCAGTATGTTTCTGTAATAGTATGTGATACATAGCATTTGTAGGCTACTGGTTCTGCCATGGGGAACATGTTTGGTGACTGTTTAATTCAGGTATGGCAAATCCAGCTTTTTGTACTGAGAATCCGGTCAGTGTTCTGCTACATTTTACCACAAACTTTGGCTTGCCAGTGGACCATTATGTAGCACATTGAGTTGGGATCATCACTTAACAACTTCCATGTGAGGGATGTACCATTGATGGGGATGGCTGTTGAGATACAACAGTTAGCAGCAGGCAGCCTCTAAGACACCTGCACACCTTGTTTGTATTAGCACTTCCTAGAAATATGGAGTCAGATCTGCCTAGATGGGATGTACAGTTCTCATAATGCTTATGGGAATGGTGGATCACTACGATTAATACCTGGGTGGGTCTCCAAGGAGTCAACAGTAAGCGTTTAAATACGGAATCCTGTAAGGCGTATGAAAAAATAGGCTTGTAAGTGGATTTGCATTCAGATGTTACATATTTGCTTACTGCCTACAAAATTGGTAGACAACAACAGTTAGGTTTCTCAGCATTAATATCAGAATTGATCAATTGATATTCAGATGTCACTAATTCAAAGTGTTTATGTACGGTTTTGTAAGATTGCGTATCCCTAGTGTGAGAGGGAGTAAACTAGCTTTATTGTATTTGAATTTATCTTAACTTAAGGTGTTATTTTGGGGGGAGTGAGGGGGGTGTGGATGTAGATTTGTAAAATTTGAAAATTTCCCGGAGAATCAGTTGTTCAAAAAGATTTCGGGCTTGCAGCTGGTCGTCGTAAAGTTCATTGCATGATATTTCAGCTGGACAACTGCCAGCCATCTTCAGGTGAGCCGAACGAGGACTGACGAAGATGTTCTCCACTCCGTCTTATATAGTGCGTTGATAGTACTGCCGCTCATGCGTTGCAGTTGCGGAGACAGAAGGGCCACACTGCCCAGCAACAGCACCCTTGCTGGTGGAGCTGCAGTACTCAGCTGCTGTCGGTATTGTCGCTGGCCACTGCTATCGAAGTCTTCTGGCAACTTCATCTCAAGCAAATTTCAGAGATGATGGGATTCCATGCGTTATTTAATTGGTAACCACTGTCACGGTTCATTAGATTTCCTGCAATGCGTATTTCAATGGATTCTTTGATAATGGAGTCCCAAAAAGTTGTTGCTGTAGCCAAAATCGAAGTTTTGTCACACTCCATTGAATGTCTGTTAGAAATACAATGTTCCGCTATTACAGACTTACTGGGTTGCAGTAGGCGCGTGCATCATTGATGTTCTGTACAATGCTCTTCCACTGTATGCGTTGACTGTTCTATATAGGCCATACCACATTGACACAGTGTTTTGTAAATCCCCACCTTCCTCAGTAACAAATCATCCTTCACAGATCCCAGCAAGTCCTAAATCTTAGAAGGCGGACGAAAAACCACTTTCACGTGAAAATTATTAAGAATCCTCGCTCTCTTGAAGGAGATATTTCCAATGAAGGGAAGAAAAACTAGGGACTGGCTGGCGCGTTCTCCACTTTATCCACAGAACTTGGCCTATGTAGCCATTTTGACGTTAGTGTTGTGCTATGTTGTGTTCCATAGACAGGTAATACAGAGCTTGATGAGTCATGAAAGTGGTTCCTGGCCAATTGCAGGCAATGCCAGATACTACTCCTACTCCTTGGAGAAGGGTAAGGGGTAGTACATTATGGACTGAGCAAGGAAAATTATTAATAATGTTGTAAGCAGGAGAGCAAAAATAGAGGTGCTCTCTCTCAGCTGACAAGATGAAAAATGACATAATCAGTGGCAAACTTCAGCTCTGTGAAAAGAATATATAGATTATCTTTACAAAATCCTAGAAAATCACCAGAAACTCCCAGCAGAAAGATGTAAATTTCAATTTGACAGCACTTTGAAACACTTTTACTGAATTACACATACTTCAAAGTAATTATTTTGTTTGTGTGTGTATGTAAAGGAATTTGTTATTCAGTAGGTGACTGAAGATGCAATAACAATAACGTAGTTAGTTATTCAGAAAGCCCCGTGTAGAGTGGTGGTTAAGATACTTGTGTGGAGTGCAGAAGGTAGTTGGCATGAGTCCTGTCACATGTCCCCCTCCTCCTCTTCTTCTTTTTCTTCTTTTTATGCCATCATAGCAATTATTGCCATCATTATTTTGTTCAATGAATTGTGGCTGCATCATGTGATACCTGAGGCCACAACCAGTATAAGTGATTTCAAAAAATTGATCTTTCACCTGGGGACCTCTCCTTGCTGCTAGAAGTAAACATTCTGCATAAAATGGATTTGTATGTTCTGACCCCCACTTTTTTCCACTTAATGCAACATCTGGGATAACTGTGACAGGGGTATCTTGAGACAAACAATCGAAGACTTCTGCATGGTGCAGAAGATTGCTACGAGCAATATTCAAGGAATCTGGCTGAATTTGAGGTATATTTTGTTGTCTGTGGGATTCATATGGAAAAAAGTGCATAATAAGAGGTATACTGCTGGAGTATGGAGACATTATTGATTGGCAGTCATATTTCATTGCAGAAGTGAAACATGATAGGAAGGAGTTACAGAAATAATATATATCTGGATGATACTTGGATAGAGAGTAATATGATGTTTGGTAAATTTTGGTGGAAGGATGATGAAGTAGCTGTAATGGGATGGGAACCACTTCTAAAAGACTTATTATTGGAAGTGTTAAGGAGAGGAAGGGTTTTTTGTAAGGGAAGCCCAACTAAAATACTGGGCTACATCAACAAAAGATGTTTACTGTGGTTAAATGAATTCTGGAGACTTTGAAAGGTGATTTGCAAACATGATTCTTGCAAATCTTTCCAAAAAGTCAGTCATGGGCAACACTTCATATCAAAACAGACAGGTGTACAAACTGCCCACATCGTATGATACCAAAGTGAGGATGTTGGAGTGGCTGCACAAGGGATGTGTTGCTTATAATGAAAGCATGAGGAAGCAGGCTGTGTTGCTTTAATTCAAGAACATAGACCTGCTAAAAATTTCTTGTCTTGACAAAATGGCAAAAGAGAAAGGACACGAGGTTGTCTCTTTGCCACCCTGTAATTGTGGTTTGAGTGTAGTTGAACTGGCAAGGACAAAAGTAAAATAGTTGTTTAGGGAGTGCAACATTTCAGAGGACATGTCCAAACACATTCTGTTTAAGATTGCAAGTAAATCCCTTCTGTCAGTAATTGTTGAGTGGGAAGTGTACTGCAAGAAGATCCAATAACTGGAAGAAGATTACTGAAGGCGTGACAGTGTCATTGGGCTCATGATAGATGAAATCATTTCTAATACTGCTGACTTAGACAGTAGCAACAATACTGCATTATGCACAGGTGAGGAACTTAATGGTACTGATTGGGAGCAATTGATATGAGGGTGTGCTGAAAAGTAATGCCTCTGAAATTTTTATGTGAAAATTCTTAAGCTTTTAAATAAAACCAACATTATTAATATTCTATATCTTTATTCCTCATGTCTACACTTTTGCAGCCCTCTGCCATTAGAGATCTCTGAAATATACCATATAACGTGGTGGTGTGTAACATAACTGTTGATGCGTGAGAAGTGGTGTGCTGTAATTGAGGTTTGAATTTAAAGTCCGTCCATGCATGGAGCGCCCTCTCCTTCTGCATGGCGATGTCGGACCACAGACGAGTGCTATGACATCTGCAACAATCCAATGCCTTGGGCTCACAGCCATCAGTTATCCTCCATCCAGTCACAGCTTGCTCTATCCAATTTTCACGTTTTCAAAACTTAAAAAACACCTTTAAGGACTTCACTTTCATAGTGATGAAGTAGTGCCAGCAGAGATGAGGTTGTGGCTCTATCAACAAAGTCAGTCATTCCACAGTGACAATATCAACAAATTGGTCTTTTGTTGGGAGAAATGTGTTTGTCAGAGATGGAGAATGTTAATAAAGATTTATTTAAAAAGCTTTAAGGATTTTCACATACAAAATTTGGTGGCTTTACTTTCCAGCAAGCCCTCGTGCAATAAGGGTTACATATGTGAGTAAACATTCAAAAATTTTACTCATTCTCTTGTTATTGCCACAATGTAAGGTTTACTACAGGTTATTTCTAATTTCAAATCGTCTGTGAGAACTGATATGGAATTAGTAACAACAAACACCATCATTCATCATTAAACTACCAATTTCGATTTGGTGAATCTTGTAAACTTTTATGATTCCCTGTCTCAGTTCTTACTTTTGAAGATGTACAATATGTAGCAGCTAACAGTTGTTTTGGTGGCAGCTAATAGGTGGCACTGGCAGCACCGCTTGAAGCACAGACTGTATGTGAGTGAACGCAAGTGTGTTGCCAGCACTGCTTGACATTAGCAAGGCTTGCCCCCACCCCCTCCGCCCTCTCCAGCCACTGTCCCTGTCCCTTCAGCAGCCTGTGTGTTGCGAATCAGTGGGCAGAGCTTGCTTCCTCCCCCTCCTCCCAGAATTTATGCTTCTTCTTATGAACATGCTGTAATATGTATGTATGTCTGAAATTTCAATAGAGTTGTTTTACTTCTGCCAAGAGTACAACTTACGTCAGAAAAATACAGTTTAGTTATGTCCTCCAATTTAGACATCATAGTGTATTTAGAAATTAATTAGGCTACTGAATAGTTGCATGGATCATATAGCACATTCCTTTTGAACTGAGATTTTACTTATGGTGGATTCTGTACACACACTGAGCAATAGAAACAGTTCTCAGAAAAAGCAAATTACTATCCATAAAGTGCAAGGAGTTGTCTTCTTCCCACTGTCAGTATAACTGCCGAGCTGTAACGGAGGGTACTCTGTTTCTTTATAGGTACGGTAGGGGTGAGTCTGTTTTCTGATATTGGCTAGCACCAAAAAGATAAACCAATTGACAGTGGAGACTTATTCATTTGAATGCTTCAGTTCATTTCTTTAATGGAAATATCCAGGAGATCTTTCTCCACAGTGTCCATTTCGGGCAGCCCAAGGGGGACAAAACATTTGAAATCACTTGTCTGCCACCTTAGATAATTTCTTAAATAATAGAATGTGGGATGATAATTTCCAGAAACTGGGAAGATAATTCTCCAACCCTTCATGATCGTAACAACATGAATAGTTGAATTTTAATTATTAAATGGATTTCAAGATTTGCTAATCAATTTCTATGAATTCTTAGCTGAACGAGTAATCAATTTTTTTATTTGGGTGACCTGTTCTGTATTCATTCCTCACTCAGTCCATACAACTGTCTTTGCCACTCATAATATGGTCTCCACATTCCTCAATGAAGTGAAGCTTCACAAGCAGTCTTTAAGTTCTTGAAAGCAACTGTAAGTTAGACCTGCATGTCCATTTCTTAATTGTTGCTTAGTGCTATGTATGTTAATGCACAAATAGCAGCTGATTATGGGAACATTATCTTTTTTGTGTTGAGTGTCATGCAGGTCCTTGGTTTCCCAAAATCACTTAACCCAAGTACCGAAATGATTTCTTTGAAAAGGTAACAGGTAATTTCTTTTTCTATCCTTTTCCAATTCAGGGTTGTGCTTTGTATCTAATAAACTTGTCATCAATGAGACATTAAACCCTATCTTCCTTTTCTTAAAAAGAGAGCAACTAACAGCATTGATATCGTCATCAATCATGAATTTCCAAGAAACAGAAACTTTATGCCTGTTATCAGCATGGATTTAGAAAGCATCACTCATTCAAAACTTTTTCTACACAAGATATATTACAGACTGAGGAAGGAGGTGAACAGGCAAATTTCATATTCCTAGATTTCTGAAAAACATTCAGCACTTAATTACATTGCTTTACCAAAAATCTGAGTACGTGAAGTTCAAAAACATTTAGATTAATGGAACCCAGTGTATTAGCCAGAATAGACAGTTTTTGTCAGAGAGAGAGAGAGAGAGAGAGAGAGAGAGAGAGAGAGAGAGAGAGAGTGAGAGAGACAGGGGGGGGGGGGGGGGAGGAGGAGAGCTCCAGGGAGTCATGTAGGACTACTTTTCCATGTAGCGATCTGAGCCTGTTTGCTGATGACTGTTGTGTACGAAGAAAGTGTTGTTGTTGAGCGAGGAGGGCAGTGGTTCCCAAACTGTGGCTAATTATCCCCTGAGGGATAAAATTATAAAGTTTCTGAGGGGTAAAAAGAAAAGGGTTCAGTTGTGTTCAGTCACGAAACTAAACTTATTTTTAATTTTTTTACTAGGTATTATCACTATTTCATAATACTGTAATAGTGATTACATAAATTTCAAATAATCACATTTTTTTCACATATCAGCATTAAAGCATGACACAGTGTGGTGTAGTTTACAGCTTGTGAAATGAATGAATGATCATCACCTTCCTCACTTAGTCCACCCATGACACCCATACTTTGTATAGCGCATTTCTGACAGTAAAATTGAAACATATACGTCACATATACTTAACATATCATGAAAACGCTTCCCCCGAGTTTTAGGTAGTTTCTACAATGGACCAGAAATTGATTCATCATTCATTGCACAACAGATAAATGAACTAATTGGTAGCAAACCTCAACAGTAAGTAAGAAAATTAGTCACAGCTAGAAATCATTACAGACGTCATCTAATATCATGTAATTATGCCTCTGGGCTTTATAAGCACCTGGATTTGATTAGGAAGTTAGTCCACAAGATAGTGCAGGTACATCACATCCAGATTAGGCCACTCACTGAGGATTTGATCAAGCAGTTCTGCCAAATTGCATGAATGCTGATGTTGGCATTTTACCCTTTGTTCCAACATGTCCCACAGATTTTCTATGTGGTTCAAGTCAGGTGATTTTGCAGGCCAATCAAAATGTAATAGGGTGGGTGAGTGTTCAGAAAACCAGTCTCAGATTCTTCCAGCCTGGTCACTTTTGCTGTTGTCATCTTTGTGTGTTTATGTCAGCAAAGTGACATATTTCAAATGTTTATTGCATGCAGTTCCTGTTGCAATGTTCTCTCGCTAAAAGGTTGGAATCGACCTTTGTTCACTGATTGCAGTAATTACTGTTGGGATTGGAAGTGATTTTGATTCACAAGCCAGTACTTCTGTCAGGATCTTTTTCTGCCATAATTCTGATGTATTTCATGGATACATGTGTTACACCACTGCTTGTAGATATGTTGAACAGTCTGCTACGAAACACCAACAAAACCAGCAACTTCACACACCACACAGGCACAGCTACACATGACTGCTTCTTTTTGCCACTCAGTCACATCCTCTCATTTTCCTGTGTTTATGTACAATGTCTTTTTGAAACATAAATGTTTTGCTGATCGTGACTGCCTTAAGCTCACATACAGAAAGTGTGTGTGTAGTTGAGGAAGTGACTAAGTTGCTGCACCATCTGTAAAGGCTTAAGGATTCGTCTGTTTGTGCACACTGAGGTGACTAATTTTTTGTCTGGTGAGCTTATGTGACTAGTACATTGTTGTAGGGCCTATACAGCAGTTTTATTATTGTTCTTAGCTGCAGTGGTCAGACACAAAACCTTAACAGTCTGAAGTCTTAAAATTTCTGCAAGTTTGGAAGTGAGAGTCTAGCAATAAAGTGATTTACAAATAATACATATACTGCACACATTTAAACTTGGTTGGTTTTATATGGGGATGCAAGGCATGGATGAAGCCAGAGTCATTAGTGAGAGGATTGGTGCAGTGGGAGCATGATTTGTAGAAGGTGTCCTGTCTCAGTGTGGATAGTTAGCTTCCTTTTCTGAGGAGTTGTATGCAAATAGCACTCACAATACACCGAAAATTGCTTAAGTTGCAACCAGGCACGACAAAAAGATCCCGCCACTCCTTTCACAATTATCTTCACTTATTCAGATTCCATCTGTCACTGCCCCCCCCCCCCCCCCCCCCCCATGGAACATATATACCAGAACTACCTCTGCTCCTTCCCCGAGATACTGCTACTGTAGCTAGTCTGCAACTCAACATGTCATCTTCACGGTGAGTAGTAATCATCCTTTCCATAACTGTTGATATTCCAACCAGGACTTTCCATTGTATGTACAAAAAAGGTAGGTAGAGATAAGCAGTAGCAATTAATTGTCTCATTTACTCATTAATTCATAGTTTAATAAAACAATAATGAAAACTAAATATCATTTCTTTTGCGATTTTAAAAATAAGTGTGCAAGGAAAATTATTTTCCATTCTACATTCTCAAGACCAGTTGGGTGCTAAATGTTGTTGATGGTGATGGTGATGGTGGTTTGAGGGGGGGAATGGTAGGTACTATCCGATTGCATTCAAGCTAATGGTCTCAGAAAGGCTGGGGACACTGGACTAGGGGGATTTGGAAACAATTTTCTATTTGGCATGGTGAGAGAGAACTTGCTTTAAATGTAGATTGATGTAACTTAAAGGGAACAGGCAGAAAAAACAATCCTCTTATGTTCATATACAGTGTTAATAGTATTCTACTTCTGTCAGTCACATTGATTAAACACCTGGATGTAATGCTACAAAATGACAATGGGCACAACTGCCATTTGTGAATACAGGTGAGAGGATGACTGGTTTACTGGGAGAGCTCTGTGAAAGTGTAGTGCCCCTTTAAAGGAGACTGCTTACAGAATGCTTGTCCAACTGATTCTTCAGTACACCTAGTATGTTTGGGGTCCATTCCCTGTAGGACTAACAGGAGACATACTGAGAAAAGCAATGCAAATGGTCATAGACTTGTTTGACTGGCAACTGACTGTAACATAAATGCTGAAATATCTGAATGGGCACACTTGAAGAGAGATGCTCTACAAATGCCAAGATACTACTTGGAAAAATTCAGGAAAAGTCTTTCTGGGGAGAAATTATGAATGTTCTTCTGTCCCCTAAGCACCATACTGAGACTGTGTGTTTAAAATTAGGCAATCAACTTGTGCAGAGGCATACAAGCAGTTGTTACTCCCACACTCAATCCATGAACGGAATAGAAAGAAGTATCAATTCCTGGTACAACAAAAAGTATCCTCTGCTATACTTTGTAGTGATCTGCAAAAGTGTAGATGGGAGAATTGAATAAGTCATTTTTGGAGGAATGTGTATAGATTACCATTTTAAATGAAGCATGATAAACTTTACCCCATGTTCTATTGGAAGTGAGTAAATGCAACAAGCTATGACTTACGTGAAAAAGTCTTGCATCTTGGATATCCCATCAAGAAGTTGGTGAGATGACTGAAGTTATCCGAAGATCACCATTAATTTGATTCTCTTTCAGAATTTCAGCAAAACATTAATTTTATCTAATTCTTGAATTTCTAATGTTGGAGGTAGAACATAAGACCATACTTGACTTTTTTGAGTTTAAAAAGATATTATTTGATTTATTTCTGTCACATGCAGTTAGTTCACTTAAGTGCTCAGTAACAGGCCAGCACAAATTGCTACCAGACTTGGGTTCTGTACTGCTCTGCTGTATATGAAATACGTTTGTTGTTGATTTCAGTTTAAGTTTAGGAATTACATAGAGATAATGTTAGTTAAATATTACCTGTATTTGCAACAAAATAATTCAAGAAGGGCTCTGATAACCATGCAGTTCAATGTGAAACATTCTGCAATCCTGTAGAAAACATTTACCACATGTTTTGTTGAGATCATGAACACTGCTGAATAATAAAAATGAGATTTTACATGGACACATTTAATGAAAACAACGAATTACAAATTATAAATTGCACATTTCTCCGATGAGCACATACACAAGCCATTGTGTAACAATTGTCATCCACACACATCATTAAATCAGCAATGGTTTTAAACATATTGCACCTGTTTTAATATGGCACGAGCTGAAGATATCCACGGTCTATATTTTGCAGTTTAATTAGACTGCAGCTAGTGATAGGTGTAGTTCATATACAATTGTGATCTTTATACAGTTTTGAATTACTAATATGGTTAACTATATTATCAAGTAATTGTCTGCTGTATGCAGATCAGTTACAGACATTAAGTAATTATTTAAAAACCAATTGATATTAAAGTACAAAAGTTATTTTTCAAAACTGTCCTTTTTTATGAACACCCAGCATTATTAAGAACTACTGTTTACAAATATTTGAATTGCATACAAAAATAGTTATCTATGGATGGCATGTGGCCACATTTTACTTCTCTTAATTGTTTTAATTTATGAACTTCTGCAGTATCTTCCTGCCAAGTATTATCTCATGTCACATAATACATTTGAGTGCATTGTCCTCAATGACAGAAACATTAACTTTTAAACTGTCATTTCCTGATCATTCAATTAATAACTGAGACACACAGTTTATCAACAAATCACTATATTTAATTAATTTTAGTACAGTTAATTGCAGCATATGAGTTTACAAGATTACTTCATAGTGTCTGAATGAAAATGGCAATTTGTTAAACATTTCATTATGCCATATGAAAGATACCAGCCTAATATTCTTCTGCAAGTGTCTATGTTTTAACATAATCTTTACAAATTGAAAAATGTGGATTTTATTAAAGAGAGCTCATAACATTGAAAACTCAGGTAAGATGTATAATTCTGGTCATCAGACAGTAAAAGAATATTGATCATTACAAAAGGCTGAGATGCAGTTTCTGTTTTTATTCAGAGCATTTGCCACAATGATCAGTTACGAGTAGTTAAAATTGTTCTGCCACATTGAGACCCAAATCTAATTGCTTATCTTTCGCACAGAGTTGAGTTACCTTATCATGCTTAACAGATGGACTGTAAGCTTGAACTGAAAGATATGGACTTCAGTCCACAAGATGATTTCCGATTACACATTTCAAAGAATACTGTTTTCAAAATGTAACAAGTCCAACATAGTTTTTTTAACAGCTCATAAACATTCATACAATAAGCTATTTCACATTAGTTTTTTCTGTTGATTGCATTAATGCTTTCATGGATACTGCTTCTTGTATGCACTCTACATACATTTGTTTTTGTGTGGTACATATGCATTAGCAGCCCTGTCCACCTTTACATTCCATTTTGTATTCTCTGTAGAGACAAAATACACATGGTGATGGTCTTGTTCTGTATCTGCATTAACTGATAAGTATATCAACTGAGTAACTGGCTTATGGTTGTTCTGGTGAAGTCTTATTTCTGTAGTAAACTAAATTTAGGATTTAAGCAAGTGTACCATAATTTCAAAGGCAGTTTATTTGAGAAAAGCAATTGTAAGAGTATTCACTATGGTCTTGCAGACATTTTTTGGTGCTGCACTGATTCCAAATATGTTAGCAGATTCACCTCAGCAGAGAATGCGTACTCTGTCTTGACACTGCATTACTTGAGGGTCCTTCACCTACGATTTGCACATTTTCTACATGTCAGGAGATGTCTCAGTTGACAAAAATGCCTTTTTCCACCCACCTGTTACAACATGTATTATTAACATGAGATTTAGTGTGAAATTTTTGGACATGTAAAAAATTTACTGCAGTATAGTTAACTACTTCACACTTCATTCCTAGTTACTGATAACAATCATATCCCAGATAATTTCCCAAAATGTTGACATGCAGATTATGCTTTTATGAATGATGATAATTGTCACCAACAATTTTGTAACTTGGATTAAGTGTAAATAATATTATAGTGGGAACATAGTGGGAACATGTCTAATACAGTGATCTGAATTACTCACTCCAAAGCAGACACTGAATGAAATTTACCTTCAGGTATATTTTTGCAACTGTACAATTATGTTATTTCAGTGATGTCACACTTGAAAGTGTTTCAAATACATTGATGCACATTATGGAATCTTAAATGTTTGTTGCACAGAGCTGAAAAAAGAAAAAAATAGCAAAAGGAAAAAAGTCTGAAAGAAATACTAAAAAATCTAATTTTGAAGTAGTTAGTCTTACCAGAAAAGTAAAAATTCTGGAATGGATAAAAAGCGCTCTGAGAAATCAATACAAAGTTTACAGCTCTCACAACTATGCCTTCTTTCACCAATAGAGCACACATGAAGGAAGGCATGCAAAAAAAATTGTTATCATATCAGAGTGTTTCAAGGGTTAAGTAGGCAATAGATGAGAACAGTAAGGAACACTAGAGATTGAAAAATATATATTTTTTAATTAAGGAGAAGAAGGGGGAAAGGGGATGAAAAGATTAGTGAAAGAGAGAGCATTAGTGTCAGATAGTACTAGTATTCAGTGGACAGCATTAAATGCCATGCTGTTTTCCTGCATCAACTAATACTTACGGTACTGATGTAAGAAGAGATTTGATAGCATATACTAAATGCTGTTAATGCTTCCCATCTCTCAACAATCCTGAAGGCAATAGTGGAATAGGTTATAGGAACAAAAAGGTGGGCTTGGCATTGGGATTATTGCATTGTATGAATTACAGAATGAAGAAACCTTCAACTGCTTCTAGAACTGCCAATTATTTGGTGATATTGATTCAGGTATTACTGAAAGCCTGCTACTGGTCATGCAGGAAGAATATTTTGTAAAAATTAATAATATGAATGCAGGAGACTCATTGCTCTCTTCACACAGCAGTCATGATTTATTGCCAAGTGTAATAACATCAACCTGTCTGCCATATTTTCTGAATAATAGATGAGTTTCCCAGAGAAATATGACTTCATTTTATATGACTGGGTGAAAATGTCAGTCTGAATACATTATCCCCTCTTTATATTATGGGCAACTAGAGGACCACAAATCTAGCTTCCAGAGAGGTTGATGCCACATAAAGCCAAACGGCCAAAGTTTCATATTCTTGAGAAGATACATGAAGAAATATAGAAATAATGTTCATTAAGGTATCATCACTGAATTAGTCACATAAAAAAGAAAACTACAGAGTTGAAATTTAACAAAGCCACTCTCCAAGATGATTGCTTTGAGGTTTTAGCTGTCAAAAATGGAAAAGAGCATGATGTCAGATTTAGCAAAGGAAATGTTCAGTGCAGGAGATGCCATATGCGTAAGAGATTACAGAGCATAAATATATGTTCTAGGCAGTGGAAGGGAGAAGTTTATTTTTCATATCAATAAAGGGGGACCAATGATGATAAAAATCTTGCAAAGTGACAATCAACTGATATAAAATGATAGTATAATTGAACAGAGTTAGTGTGTTTCATGTGTGTAATACATAACTGTGAGTTCCTGAAAGATCATCACTTTATCTTCACACTAAAAACTGTGCACTTCACAAAACAAAAAATGTAGTATCCTACGACTGCTATATCAATGACCCACAACTGGAATTGGTCAACTCACAAATACCTGACTGTAACAATTTAAAGGGACATGAAATGGAACTATCATGTAAGTTCTGTCATATGTAAAGCAGGTGGCAGGCATCGGTTCATTGGTAGAATACTAGGTAATTGCAATCATTCTACACAGAAGACTGCTTACAAAACTCATGCAACCCGCACTAGGATACTGCTCAAGTGGGTAGAATCCCCAACTAATTGGGACTGAGGGGGGATATTGAATGTATACTGAGATGAGCAGCACAAATGGTCAAAGGTTTGCTTGGCCTGTGGCAAGTGTCATGAAGAGGCTGAAGAAATTGAACTGGCAAACACTTGAAGATAGACATAGGCTGTCTTGAAAAAGGCTGCTCACAAATCTAGGCATGTACTACAAAACACTACATTTCAATCCCATAGGTTTTGCAAGGACGAGATTAGATTAATTACAGTGTGCACAGAGGTGTTTAAACAGTCCTTCTTCCCATGCTCATATGTGAATGAAATGGAAAGAAGCTGTACTTTCTGATACAACTGAAAGCAGTCTCTGCCATGCATTTTGGAATGGTTTGCAGCATATTGATGTAGATGGGCAAAAAGTGGTGTATAATCACTTCAGTGTAAGCTGTATTTCATAGAAGGTACCTGATTCCAATTTACCCTAAATAACCCTACAGCCAATATCTGAAATCAGCTGAAATTAATTCTGTATGCTAGTGACTCACTATAGTGTTGTTACCCCAAATTCATAGCCTTGCAGTGCCCCTGGAAATGGCCTTACTACACAGAAACTTGTTTAAGGAAGTAGGCTTGTATGCCATCACCTCCATATTGAAGGTGCCTTCTGAGATTATATTGGATGCAGTTTGACATTTGGACACCACTGTTTTCAGTCTTCTATCCCACTTTTCTACCTAGCTACCTAACTTTCAGTTTCTGATCTCTCACCCTCCTCCATTTGTTCTCTTACACCATTTCAACTTTACAGATGCCCTCTCTTCTTAGCTCTTTCCTGTCCCTCATATTTCTCTTATATTATCTATTCTTCCTTTTTGTTTTCTTTAATTTCTCACCGAGTAACATTGTTTGTACTTAACTACCCCAATTTATGTTTATATTTCATTAGCTGACTACTAATCAAGTAATCCTTCTCAGTCATTCTTATCCCATATGCCTGCTATTTTGCTAGTATTACAGTACTTTATTGGTTTCTGTTATTGTACTTTCTAGTTGCATCAGAAACAGCAGTTCAAGATGCCCTAGATTTGGTGTTTAGTTACACAAATACTTCTTCTGTGGCACATCTGCCTCGCACTGGTGAATATATTAGTTAATTCATTCTTAATAGTTCACATTTGCTTATACTGTCATCTATTAGCTTTATATAAACATTATACACTGGAAACATTAACTACATTCTCACATGCAGAATAAAGTTTCTGAAACATAACAACAGCAATGGACTTGAGTTTTCTTACTTTTCCCATCTAATTAACTGTAGGTAAGAGTGCTTGAGTCCTTTAGAACAAATATCTAAGTATACAATTTAATGCAATATATTTGTAAAGGTATGCACATTTTAAAATTTTGTATGCATAAATGCAGATTTTTGCAGTATTTTTCAGTAAGTATATAGTTGGTCAGCATTTTGATCAATTTACAATCATTATATTAAACATGATTTTTTAATGATTATCACCAGTTGTTGACCTTTACAATGAGTATTGTTTCAGGTAAGAAACTTCTGAGGATATTGTTCACAGTCAGAATTTAATAAGAAGTATCAAGCTACAATATCCAACTGTTTGCCAGTTTAACAATAATGGAAATTCCTGGCTGGAGCAAAATGTAAAACAAAGGAAAGGCAACCACTCACCTGTAGCAGATCAATGCATAGAGCATAGAAACACACAACAGAAAAGAACATTCACACTAGCTTTTGAGCAATAGCTCTTTCTCTAGCAGTAGTACACACATTTACACACACATTGACATAGAAATCCAAATGCACACTCCCATCACTACAGCAAGTATGCGTTTGGATGTCTGTGTATTTGTATTTATATTTCTTTATTAGTCCTGTAAATCGTGTTTAGGTACATATTTTGCACAAACGATGTAGGACAAGTCAGGTTGGTACAGTATATAAGTCATCATACACATTGTTATTTTGAAAGGATAAATAATTAAAAATTATTCAATACATGTTGAATATTGATGACAAATTTAATATAATAAAATAAAATGATAGACATATTAAGAATATTTGAGCAATTACACTACACTTTTCTGGTACTCTAAAAACTCGGAAACAGAATAGAAGCAGTGGTCAAGCAAGTACTCTTTCAGTTTCACTTTAAACTTTTGTAAATTTTGCATTTTGTGTGGCTGTGTGTGTATGTGTGCTATTGCTGGAAAAAGAACCATTGCTCAAAAGCTAGTGTGAATACTGTTTTCTGTTATCCATTATAGGTGAGTAGCAGCCTTTCCCTTATTTTACCTGTTTGCCAGTTTATATCACTGTACCATCCAGATGAGCATTAAAACGTGTGCTATAATCACACCTGTAACAACAATTTTGCATGTCCACACAAAATTAAAAACAAATCAATAAATAAAACAAACTATGTACTTCTCATACAAATACCTGAGTAATTCCTTAATATCACACTATATGCACATATTCATTGCATGGCTTGAATATTTGAACAGTGTCTGTTAGAGTTTCAGACAAATATTCCTTGATACTTTGTGGTAGTTTAAGAAGCTGTAGGTCACTCCGTGTGCGCACATACTTCAGAATGATAGCTCGGCAACGATCTTGCAGGTTTACAAAATCACGTTTTGTTGTTATTAATGTCATTTCAGTCTTGGCTGCAGTTGAACAAACAATGGGATACAGGGGCTCACGAACCTCATTAAGGCCTCTGAAAGCAACACCAAGGCAAGCCCCATCCTTGTAGTATGTAATTGTTCCTGCTATCCCATCAAATAAGATTCCAATAGTTGTAGATTCATTCTCCTGTAAAAATAATGAAAGGTTAAGGTGAAACAAAAGTATTAATTTGTTATGTCTTCTTAAAGTTATGTACATATTCATTGCTAACAACTCCACTGTATGGTGGAGTCTTTGCTCACACCATTCTTTATGATGTTTGTGAAGTATCCACCATAAGCAGGATCTGAGTCACTTGATAAAATGAATATACTTATTCTGTTGGTATACTTATACAGGTTGGTTGATTAGATTGAATTGTGGCTATTTATTTGGGAAGAGTTTATTCTGTTTTTAGAAACAATGTCTCATTATGGTTCTTCAATAAACGTGCTAAAGATGGTCCACAGTGATTTTTGATGAAAGAAAGTAATTACATAATCTTATCTGAAGAGTGGAAGTGGAAAATGTTCTAAGTGCCAAATATCACATTAGTCAGGATGTAATGAATTCTATATGCTGGCAAGAAATCAGCCAAATTAATGTTTTTGACATGTGGAATTTATTTCGGCTGATGTGAGACATGATGGCTGGTGCTTTGATGATGGGCAGAGCACCGACCAGGGAGCTGTCAAAAACAGATGATAGGCTGGTTTTTCCTAAGAAATAGGAAGCACCCAGCTGTCAGAGGTGTATATCTGGTAAAATGGCAGCTTTTTCTACATGTTGGAAGATGATGATATTTATATACTTCTTTATTCTGCAATAATTTGATGTTTCATTGTAGTGCAAGTTGGTAATCAATGGCTCTGAGGTGCATATGAGACAATAATATTATAAATATCACAAAAATAAGTTATTCTTACAACAATCATTGAATTTTAATAAATGCTGATCACCACAAGAGATCTTTATAAACAAGATATTGGATAATAGCTTAGGACTCCAGCCATCATTCCTGAATACCATATATTTGTACACATTTTATTTATGGAGTTATTAAAATTTTTTATATCTTTTGTATTATTTAACTGCAGTAGATCATCAGATTCGCCACAGTTACACAGAAAAAGCGGTATAGCAATTCTCAGGTCTCCCCATACATTACCATGTTACATTTACCTAAATTATTAAGGGTTTTAGATTTATTGAACTAAAAGTTAAGTTGGCCAATATTAAAAACATATGTAACTTGAAAACAGTAAATTATTCATAAGATTTATTACCATCACTAGACTTAGCGTGAAAAGATGCATCAGTTAAGCAAGCCAAGTTTATATTTTCATATGTTTTAGTATGTATTCTTTATTATCTGTTCTCTATACTGCTATATTATGAGAAGTCATCGTTTAAGGCTGTTCCCAAAGTAATGTTGTTACCAAAAATCTTGAAAAGTTCTTGACCGATTTACTTCAAATTTTATACAATACTCTAATAAATATTCGCAAGGACATAGGCTATATATGTGTTTAAACAACAATGTACATGTTTTCGTTTTCTGTTAAAACCAAAAGCCAGAAAGAAAATGCTGTGCTGTGTAAATGTATGGTTTTGTTTTCTTTCTCCTGGTTTTAACTATGATAGCAGAGCATTTGGTACCATTAGACAGACTGATTGTCCCATGTATATTCTTTCTCCTTATACAGGGTGAGTCATGTAAGACGTAACATCCCCTTTATTCCGGAGGCAATTGCACGTATCGGCAAGCAGTTTTCGGCGAATCATAGTGGACTATGGGGCACATACATTGGTACATGCACGATAATCACAACATTTATGTTGACCGAGATAATGAGGCAAGTACATGTTTTTTAAATGGGACTCTATACTTTTTTTTACCATCATTCGAACGAGCTTTAAAAGATGCGTATAGTGATGTAACACATGTAGATATTGTGATTCAAACTTTGCTTAAAAGACGCTGGGAAATATTGTACGATTGAAGGTCGAGACGGTCGGAAGCTGCTGCAGACTGTAAACACCCGGAAAGCAGGCCGCATCGTACAACTAGTACGTCGTGTGACATTGAACCAGTAGGACGTGTGCCTCCTATCCAG
The DNA here is from genome assembly GCF_023864275.1 of Schistocerca cancellata. NCBI lineage: Eukaryota > Metazoa > Arthropoda > Insecta > Orthoptera > Acrididae > Schistocerca > Schistocerca cancellata. Next base: position 549,185,356 of record NC_064631.1, read on the forward strand.
ACATAGTTGCTGCAGGAACATTACGTCCAGATATGTACACAAATCAGGAGAAGTTAGACATGTTACTTCCGTATGGCAAATGCCGTAGGAATGCTGTCGAAACCGTACAGCAGTACAGGGATATGTATCCTGATCGTTGATGTCCTACTCGTCAGGCCATTGCAAGAATGATTACTACACTAGTGTGAACAGGCAGCTATAACAGCAAACAAAGGAGGAGGAAGAAGACTGTGACCGACAGAGACCACAAAGAGGCTGTTCTGGCCATGACGTTTATCAATCCTCATTGTAGCATGAGACGTATTGCCGCAGAATATGGGGACAGCCAGACAAGTGTCATGCGCATTCTGCACTGGTGTAAGTTCCACCCATATCACCTTTCACTCCATCAGGCACTCAAAGGACGCGATTTCAAACATTGTATGGAATTTTGTCGGTTTGCTCTGCGACGCCTGCGAGATGATAATACATTCTTCAATGTGTGCTCTTCACCGACAAAGCAACATTCACTAATCACAGGAATGTAAATTTATGTAACATGCACTACTGGAACCCATATTGGCTGCATCAGATACAGCACCAAAGGCCATGGCGCATCAACGTGTGGTGCGGCATTGTAGGAAATTACATCGTAGGACCTTATTTCATTACAGGAGTATTAAATGGAAATAAGTATGGAGACTTTCTTAGGAACATTCTACTCATTCTGCTAGAGGAGATACCACTCAATGAGCACCTGTGTATGTGGTTTCAACAGGACGACTGCCCAGCTCACTCCTCACTTGTTGCAAGTCAAACATTGTACGAGACATTTCCTGACCACTAGATTGGACGGAATGCTGCAGTACAGTGGCCTGTCGGGTCCCCCAATTTGACTCCACTTGATTTATTTTTGTGGGGAACACTGAAAGATGCGGTTTACCGCAAAGCCCCAACAATGCCAGATGACATGCGCCGCTGAATCATCACAGCTTGTTCTGCCATATCATCCACTGATCTTTCATCTGTTACCCATTCTCTTGAATGTCGATTACAGATGTGTCTTGCATTCAAGGGTAAACCTAGAGTGTTACATGCTTAAGTAAAGTACAACGCCTTGTTTTGTTAAGAACACTAAGACTTGTGAAGGTTATTAGTAGGTACCAATGTATTATTAAACGATATTTATCAATAACCAGTAACATCCTTGAAGTATAAATGTAACGTGTGTGAACAATGTGTATACCACGTAGGTTGTCCTTCTGTCGTATTGTTTGGTGGGTGGTGGTCAGCATATGAAAGTGAATAAAATGATCATCTTATCAAATGTGTATTCTATCTAATTGTAATGTCCAATACTATCTGTGGAAACAATAGTTTCACAGCAGACACTTTGTTACCCCACAGACACACTCAGGCATCACCTGGTGAAGACTTTCCATGACACATCCATCAATAACATTATCAGCGGCTTACTGTGCATCAGGTGTGACATATAAGCAGGAAGGGGGCAAAGCTTAAATGAGAAACTGTGTGACAAAGTGGTTACTATGTTCACACAATAACTATTCATTTCAGCCTGGGAATGTCCATGCATTTGGCATAGTTCTCATAATCCCCTTATGGTATGCAGTTAGCTAGCATGTGCCACAGTTAAATATGAAACACAGCTTGCCATCCTTGTACCTATGGTGTATCATGAAGTGGGCGGATGAGAATTTATCTATGTAGTGTAGGCCACGCATGCTGCATAGAGCATGGCAGCTTGGCCTGCGGGTCACACGAGGCGTGTTTACAGTCTGCAGCCTCTGCCGACCACCTCGACCTTCAATCGTACAATATTTCCCAGCATCTTTTGAGCAAAGTTTGAATCACAATAGCAACATGTGTTACATCACTATATGCGTCTTTTCCAGAGTGATTGAATGATGGTAAAAAAAGTATAGCATACCATTTAAAAAACATGTACTTGCCTCATTATCTCGGTTAATATAAATGTTGTGATTATTGTGCATGTACCAAAGTATGTGCCCTATAGTTGGCTATGATTCACCGAACACTGCTTGTCGGTACGTGCAATCGTCCCCGGAATAATGGGGGTGTTATGTCTTACACGACTCACCCTGTATATAATTTTGGAAAAAAAATGTATTCACAACTATGTGTCATTTTTGTTTTCTTCCTCTCAGTCAGTTTTAAAGGAAAACAGGGAAGTTGTATTTAGAATATTACCATGGAATCTGAATCATCTAAAACTGTGTAATCCTAACAGTTTATAGATTAAGACTATGTGAAACACTGTCAATGAAGCTACTATACTCACAGGTGCAGCAGTAGAAGAGATCTCTCACATACTGAATATCAATGATTCCAACCAATTCACTCATTCATTTTAACCGATTTCAGCCACAATCAAGGATTAGTTGGCAATTACAATAAACAAGGCTCAAAGTCAGAGAGAAGCAGGAAGAGGAGACAAACAGAGACAGGGGAAGGCAACTGACAGAGAGAGGGTGAAGTACGGGATGGGCAGAGAGAGGGGGGAGGAGGTGGACAGAGAGAAGGAGAAAAAGGAGATTAGGACATACGTCCAACTCCTATACATATTAAACAACTGTGAAGCATTTCTGGGTTACCTAGAGTGTTATAAGCACATATGTGCTAGATATATGTTTAATTATTTATCCTAAACTTTTATGTGAAGAATATTGTGTCGGATCTCTACAGTGGAACAGGGAGAAAATGATCTTGCATTTAAGCCATGTCTCTAAGTTGTAACATTACTCTTATGCAAATGGTGGTCCATTTTCTTTATTTTATGTGCAAGAACAGTGAGGAAAAACAAGTTCTCATTGGCAATAGCGGATACACACTCTAGCGTTGTGAGTGGCTCTTGGGAGCAAGGAAGGTTTTGTGAAGCTGAGTTGGGAAACACTTTGTGTTTCAAAGCCAAGTTTGGTGCAGAACATTCTTCAAGTAATACACCATGGATCTGGTAGTGTTGATTTCTGGAGAGCAAGTGGCATTCATTTGTGTTTACAAAATTTCTGAGTCAAGTGGGACTTAAACTCTGAGAGCTGACTGGAACTTCAACATTTTTTGAGTATTAGAGGATGTGCAAGATTGAACTATAATTTATTTCAGTCACTCTTTTGGAATTCATACTGGTTAGAGTACGAGAATCTTCTTGTGAATTCACGTGTGTTAGTATGTTCATTGTCGTGAGTGCACTTTAAATATTTATGAATTGGCAAACAAGTCATGTTTAGTTAATGGAATGGGACTCTATTTTTCTTTTTTTTTTGCATACCAGTATATTTGCATAGCATTTGAGGAGTCTGCTGCCATTCTAGGTACACATATACATAAGCTTAACTGCATCTGAAAACTATGATCATTTTATTTCATATTTTAATAATTTGTTGTATGGCCACCATTTTTAATGATTTCCATGTTTGACTGACTGAATAAATCAGTTAATTCAATTTAAACCATCTGGTGTTGTGTACATAAATTATTCATTATAATGAAACCCCTTTTATCAGTTATTATTATTCAATTTTATTGCAACATGTTTGACTTAATAATTCACATTACATGGCAATACTTAGGTAAGTATACTGCAGGATCACTGGTGTAACTATTTTTGCAGCAAGTTTAGCTGCTGGGCAGGACTGCAGACATATACAACTCAATTGTATGACTACATCAAGCCACAATTCTGTATAGTGCCGAGCATTGCCCAGATACTGCACATAGAGGGATTTTGCAAATAGTTTTCTCATCCAGGATTAACATCATGAAACAATCCTTTGGTCTGTTGCTAGTGTGATATATAATATGTGCCGTTATTGTACTTATATTCTGATCAATGAGATATATGGGCTTCACTAGTTTTATGTATTCCTTACATCAATATACCAGTTCATGTTACATGGTGTCAGAATTTAACAAATAGTTTATGTCTACAATGTCGGTCAACAGTACAAATACAATGATGGGAAGTGAAATTATGACAAACAGTAGTCCAATGGTAGGCTTCCACAAGTTGAAAACATTGGTGCTGAATACAGAAAACATGGTGAGTGTCTGAAACTGTGGAAGGAACATGTTGAGTGCTACACAATGGCAACACAAATAAATACCAAACCATGAAATATGCAACTAGCAACAGTTATGTCCATGACTGGTATTGATCCCTTGGTTATAAATAATACGTTTGAATTTAGTGCCAGTGAAGAACCAAATCTTCAAATGATATTGAAAATGCTCGATGATTACTTTGTCCCAAAGGTAAATGTAACATCTGAAAGGTATGGATTGACCTACTTACTACAAAAATCTGGTGAAATGTTTGACAAATTTTACACTATTGTTAATAAAAGCAAAGCTTGTCACTATGTCAACTTATTGACTACAGTTTTGTGAGACAAAATTGTCATAGGTATTCACAGTCCTGCTGAGTCTGGAACAAAGGAAGACAATATGCTAATGTAAAGATAAATATAATAAAAGGTTGTACAAGTTGCACTGGTAGCCATAATGTTAACAAATGTCCAGGTTTTAAAAGCAAGTGTAGTAATTGTCACATAATGGGCCATTTTGCAAACAAGTGTAAAACTAAAAGAAAAATGGCTAAAAATGTTGTGTTGCCAAGGATTGATTTCAATCTTCCAATGAAGAGTAAGAAATGTTTGTAAATGATCTGCAAAACAATTGTAATTTTGATAAGGACTGGTGCAAAACTGTCATTTTTAAAAATGATGTACGAGTAAAAGCCAAACTTGACACAAGTATGCAATGAAACATCATAACCAGAAAAACAGCAAACAAAGCATATGCCGCAATACCAGATTCTGTGATGAAAAAGCTACTTACCTGTAACACAAGTACAATAGATGTTCTGAGAGAAACCACACTCTTCTGTAAGACTAGGAAAGGCTAGCAAATGGGAAGCTTTTAGTGGTGGAGCTTGATTTCAGGTAATCTCAGGATAAGAAACATGTTCGGAACTGAATCTGATAAAAAGAGCAGAGCTGATAAAAAAAGAAGCATGCCAGGAGTCTAAATTCCAGATGAGAACAGCTTGAGACGTCTTAAAGATTTTAAGCATGACATAGTAACAAAGAAGGGGCTGACTTCACGATCCATTAGCCAACAAGGGACCCACACAAATTGAGAAACCAAATATGAGATGAAATGGAGAAAATGATTGAAATGGGTTAATCAAGCCTGCAGAAGTAGCTACACCTGCATGTCCCCTATGATAGTCATACACAAGAAAAGGAAACTTCGAATTGGCTTGGATCAAAGTGAAATTAATAAAAACGTTTTTCGACATTGCTATCAAATGAGGACACTGGAAGAAAGTAGTATAATGGTGAGAGGAGTAAGATATTTCACTTGTTTAGACTGTGGAAAAGGAGTTTGGCAAATCAGTGTCAGAAAAAACTTCTAAAAATTTAATATTTTGGCCAAGATCACCATTTGGCTCATCCTCAGCCCCAGAAGTTTTTCAACAAGTCACATGTAAATTCTTAAATGGAATTAAGAATGTAGAAATTTTATAGATGATATTTTGATTCATACAAAAACAATAAAAAAGAACTTAGTGAAGCAATAAAGCAAATTACACAGGGATTGGAAAACACGGCCATTAAACTGCATAAAGACAAATGTGAATTTTGTGTGAAGGAAACAAACTTCTCAGGACACTTTTTAGCAGAGAATGGACTTCATCTTGATCCTGTTAAAATAAGTGCTCCTCAATATAAAAAGCAGCTCCAACGTAGATTAGGGGAGGTGAAATAGTTATTTAAGTGTATACCACATCTTTCTGAACTTATGGTCCCGTTATGGGAGTTGCTAAAGAAAGAAGCTGAATGGAAATGGAATTTGGCACATCAGCAAACACTTACCAAAATAAAAAAAAATGTCTCACAACACCTCCAGTGCTTCGTTATGATGATGTAAGCCAAGATGTAAAGTTGTTAGTTGATGCCTGCTGTGCTATTGCAAGTTGAACAAACAGTTGCAAATACTGTAAAGTCACTGCCACCAGCACAACAGTGACATCCACAAATAGAAAAAAGAGGTCATGGCAATTAAAGTTACAGTCAAAAGATTTCACAAATATATTTATGGGAAAAAGTTCATAACTGAAAATGGCCATAAGCTACAGGAAACAATTTTAAAAAATCATTGAAGGTGTACCTCCAAGATTAAAACACACATTTTTTGAAATTTTGCCATATTCTCGTAAAATAATTTATACTAAAGGGTCAAATATACCAATACCTGATATTCTAAGTAGAGTCAGCAAGGAACAAGAATATAAAGCGGAAATGGAAGAACTAGAAGTATTGTTAGTTTTACTTGTCAGTGAAGAATTCCTGACTCAACTGGAAGCTATATTTATGATAAAGAATTACAATTACTTGTACCATTGCAATGCATGGATTTCCAGATACAATTAAGGAAATGCCAAAAGAATTATCACATTTTTGGACCTCTAAAGAAATCATTAATTATGCTGACAGAATTTTCCTCAAAGGGCAAAAGGTAATTATACCTGCACAATTGATTGAAAGGATACTGGAATCAATCCATGAAGGACACTTTGGCGTAGAAAGTTGTTGCAAGAGAGCTAGAGAATATGTGTGACATAAAACATCAAGAATTACATATCAAGATGTAACACATGTCAACAACACTCAAGGACTGAGATACATGAACCCAATAAAGTGAAATCAGTATCTAGTTAACAACAACAAATAATTGCTGCAGATTTATTTTATTTTGGAAAACAAGAATATTTGCTCATAGTGGACAGTTGTTGTGGATTTTTTTAATTTTATGAGATGCCAAACAGTACCACCAAGAAAGTTTTAAAAAAATTATTTGGAATATCTGTATTGCTCAACACTGGTAATGGACCACCCTTCAACTCCAGGAAATTTTTGGATCAGCTAAGTATTTATACCAGTAATCGTCAGACTTTGAGATCTGAATTTCCTAGAAGCAGCGGCTTTGCTGAACATTATGTACAAACAGCCAAAAGTTTACTCTCAAAGTGTCCAGTGAATAAAACAAACATATATTTAGCACTATTCAATTACTGGGGTTAAGTAATCAGAGAGCATTTTCAAGCAAAACAAGAACTCTGCTACCCCCTGCACCAGAAGCTCTCTGTCCACAGGCTGTAAAACCACAATAAGTTAGCCAAAAATTGAGAAATTTGACATTCCAGTAAAAAAGCTATGTAAATAGACATAGAAAATCTGCAAATACTCCACAGGGAGCTGACAAAGTTAGAATAGTGTTTGTTCATAGAAACTGGAAAGGACGAGAAGTTATAAGATCAGCAAATGCTTCAAGATTGCCAGTGGTTAAAAATATGGGATAGAACGTTATACATACATAACACTCAACGTGTTTGACCAACAGAATCATTCATCAAGATGGAACTGTTCATCATCCATGAAGAAGTCCAATGGAGCAGAAGTAACTCCGAACAGAGATTTGAGCTGTCAGACCACTGTCTCCAAATGGAAGATCACCAAAAAGCTATGCCAGACAAGTGTGTGTCGAGTGATAGCAATGAGGAAACATGAGGATTTCAGAAAAAAGGGGGGAGATGTACTATATTAATGTGTGCCATGACTGTACTTATATTCTGGCAAAAAATGTAAACTTTTTAGTATTATGTGTTTCATGTAACAATAAACCAGTTCATGTTACAGCAAGAAAAATAAATAAAAACAATGTATCTGTTTTTGTACATAACTTATTTGTGTCCAAAAAATGAACAGGTATTCAGATTTCAAATAATTATGCTACACACCTTGTCACCACAAAAAACAATAATACAAATTAGAAAATAAATAATTTACTAAGAAGTTTCTAAGTGTCATACCAGGAAACAGGGTGATTCTGATACCAATAAGAAATTTTAAATAAGAAAGTTTTTGTTCCAAGTGCCATTAATACAGAGGCCCTATTTTTTATTTTTGATAATGCGAGCACAGAAATGCAGCAATACTATTTTAACTAGTAGAACTGTAGTCAAAAAACATTTCTCATTTCTTTTATCAAAATTAATTCGTGAAAAAAGAAATCGCTGTTTTGAGTTCTATTTCTCAGGATCCAATGTTGCAAAGTTTACTGTAAAATTTTGTGTACTGTTGGGAAAGAACTGGCGTCATTTTCAACAGCTGTTTCTGTTTTCCAGCTGATAAACATGGCTGGTCTTTCAGATTAAGTATGGCATTGCCTAAATTTGCTGTGATCTTTCCTCCTTAGAATGCACTGATATTTTTCCATTTTTATGTTTCAGAGTAAGGATTTTTAATAACCATTTGAGATGAATGACTATGAGATACTTTGATCATACTGCAGTTGGCTATCTTACAAACCTGTATTGAAAAAATGCTTCAGCAGCATCTTTCAAATCAAAGATGTCAGTTATATGCATTGGAATTACATGGAATGGGTTCATAGTTTTAGCTGACAGAGATTCTGCAGGGAAGCACTGCTTTAAACAAAGACCATGCACCTTCTTGCAATGAATGTTTGAAATCTTTTTTTGTAATTTGACTCTTGGAATAAGTCTTTCACTGAAACTGAAACTTAGCCAGTGGTATCCACTTTGCTATTTAGGGGAAAACTTTTTGTCCTGTGTCAAGAAGAGGCAAACACAAAAGTGTAGGGGTCTATTAATCATTCACATTTCAAACGTATGGTGAATAATGGTACCCTTTAGGGAAATGATAGCAACAGACAGAAAAGAACATCGGGTGCACACAGTATGTATGCTTGGGGACTTCAGTCAACATGCTGAAGAGGTTATTCTGGCAGCCACTATGGGAACTGGTCGCAACCAACTGCAGAATGTGGTGAACGCTGGAACAAATACTGTCTGTCATCTGGGCTATGAGATCATACTTCGACTCTGTGAATGGCAGAGAAGGTTTAGAAGACCAGCCTTGTGCATGGGGTTTCAATGACACTCACAATTTGCAACATTCTCTCCAGAACTGATTGTGGCCCCATCATTCTGAGATGAATGGAAGAAAGTGCCCTCCGCCACACACCGTTGGGTGGCTTGCGGAGTATAAACGTAGATGTAGATGTAGAACTGAACCAGAGACTTTGAAGTTTCTATAACAAGCTCGACTGCAATTTTCTGGATATGCACCAGAGGGTTGAGGACTGTAGTGTTCCCGTAAATGGTTGAGGTGTGCACAACACATCATAAAGCATAGGGTTATAGATGTTGAATGGTGTGTGGAATGCTCACAAGTGTTTTTTTAGATTAGGCAACTCTCCATCAAGTCCAGATAACAATAGCTGTAGGAGTCCCAAAACTATAAGTGTAAGATCCAAAAGAATTCCCCCTCCCCTTCCCACAGGTGAGAGTATGAAAGTCCTAGTAGTTAACTGTCAAAGCATTTATAACAGAGTGCCAGAATTTGAAGCGCTCCTGAAATGCAGTGAAGCTCACATAATAGTAGGTACAGAAATCCAGTTGAAAACTGAAACTGAAGTGTATATTAAAAGGAGAGGCTAATGGGAAATGGAGGTCATGTATTTTGTCACAGTAGACAAGAAACTCAAATCCACTGAGTTAGAAATTGAAACTGGAAGCAAGATTGTTTGGGAAAGATTCAGTATCAGGGGTAGGCTTAAAATAGTAATTGGATCCTTCCAACATCCATCAGACTCACCTGCTCATATAACCAAAAAATTAAGAGAAAAACTCAGTGAGCTTGTATGTAAGTTGTCCAGTCATACTTTAATCATCAGTAGAGACTTTAACCAACAAATAATAAATTAGGAAAATTACAGTTATGTTAGTGGTAGGTGTGACAAGACATTCTATGAAACATTACTAAATCATTCTCTGAAAACTGCCTAGAACAGATAGTTTGGAACCCCATTAATGATGGAAATATATTGGATCTATTGGCAACAATTAAACCTGACCTATTTGAGGATGTCCAAATCAAAACTGGTGTCAATGACCAGGGTGCTGTTGTGATAACAATGATTACCAAAGTACAAATGACAACTACAATAAGTAGCAGGATATATGTGCTCAACAAAGTAGGTAAAAATCCATTCATGATGGAAATATATTGGGTCTAATGGCAACAATCAAACCTGACCTATTTGAGGATGTCCAAATCAAAACTATTATCAGTGACCATGGCTCTGTTGTGGTAACAATGATTACCAAAGTACAAGTGACAACTGCAGTAAGCAGCAGGATATATGTGCTCAGTAAAGTAGGTAAAAAAGCAGTAGTGTCATGTCTCAATGAGGAACTTGTAACTTTCAACACAGGAGTGGAGCACGTAGATCAACTATGGCTCAGGTTTAAAATAATAGTTGACCATGCACTGGGTAGATATGTACCCAGTAGAACAGTTCACAATGGGAGGGAATCTCCACAGTATACATTCACTGTAAAGAAACTTCTAAAGAAACAGAGATTACTGCACAATGGGTGTAAAACAAGGCATAGGGTTGTTGTTGTTGTTGTGGTCTTCAGTCCTGAGACTGGTCTGATGCAGCTCTCCATGCTACTCTATCCTGTGCAAGCTTCTTCATCTCCCAGTAACTACTGCAACCTACATCCTTCTGACTCAGCTTAGTGTATTCATCTCTGGGTCTCCCTCTACGATTTTTACCCTCCACGCTCCCCTCCAATACTAAATTGGTGATCCCTTGATGCCTCAGAACATGTCCTACCAACCGGTCCCTTCTTCTAGTCAAGTTTTGCCCCAAATTTCTCTTCTCCCCAATCCTATTCAATACCTCCTCATTAGTTATGTGATCTACCCATCTAATCTTCAGCATTCTTCTGTACCACCACATTTCAAAAGCTTCTATTCTCTTCTTGTCCAAACTATTTATCGTCCATGTTTCACTTCCATACATGGCTACACTCCATACAAATACTTTCAGAAACGACTTCCTGACACTTAAATCTATACTCGATGTTAACAAATTTCTCTTCTTCAGAAATGCTTTCCTTGCCATTGCCAGTCTACATTTTATATCCTCTCTACTTCGACCATCATCAGTTATATGCTCCCCAAATAGCAAAACTCCTTTACTACTTTAAGTGTCTCATTTCCTAATCTAATTCCCTCAGCATCACCCGACTTAATTCGACTACATTCCATTATCCTCGTTTTGCTTTTGTTGATGTTCATCTTATATCCTCTTTTCAAGACACTATCCATTCCGTTCAACTGCTTTTCCAAGTCCTTTGCTGTCTCTGACAGAATTACAATGTCATCGACAAACCTCAAAGTTTTTATTTGTTCTCCATGGATTTTAATACCTACTCCAAATTTTTCTTTTGTTTCCTTCACCGCTTGCTCAATATACAGATTGAATAACATCGGGGAGAGGCTACAACCCTGTCTCACTCCTTTCCCAACCACTGCTTCCCTTTCGTGTCCCTCAACTCTTATAACTGCCATCTGGTTTCTGTACAAATTGTAAATAGCCATTCGCTCCCTGTATTTGACCCCTGCCACCTTCAGAATTTGAAAGAGAGTATTCCAGTCAACAATGTCAAAAGCTTTCTCTAAGTCTACAAATGCTAGAAACGTAGGTTTGTCTTTCCTTAATCTAGCTTCTAAGATAAGTCGTAGGGTCAGTATTGCCTCACGTGTTCCAATATTTCTACGGAATCCAAACTGATCTTCTCCGAGGTCGGCTTCTACTAGTTTTTCCATTCGTCTGTAAAGAATTCGCGTTAGTATTTTGCAGCAGTGACTTATTAAACTAATAGTTCAGCAATTTTCACATCTGTCAACACCTGCTTTCTTTGGGATTGGAATTATTACATTTTTCTTGAAGTCTGAGGGTATTTCGCCTGTCTCGTACATCTTGCTCACCAGATGGTAGAGTTTTGTCAGGACTGGCTCTCCCAAGGCTGTCAGTAGTTCTAATGGAATGTTATCCACTCCTGGGGCCTTGTTTTGACTCAGGTCTTTCAGTGCTGTGTCAAACTCTTCACGCAGTATCATATCTCCCATTTCATCTTCATCTACATCCTCTTCCATTTCCATAATATTGTCCTCAAGTATATCGCCCTTGTATAAACCCTCTACATACTCCTTCCACCTTTCTGCTTTCCCTTCTTTGCTTAGAACTGGGTTTCCATCTGAGCTCTTGATATTCATACAAGTGGTTTTCTTTTCTCCAAAGGTCTCTTTAATTTTCCTGTAGGCAGTATCTATCTTACCCCTGGTGAGACAAGCCTCTACATCCTTACATTTGTCCTCTAGCCATTCCTGCTTAGCCACTTTGCACTTCCTGTCGATCTCATTTTTGAGACGTTTGTATTCCTTTTTGTCTGCTTCACTTACTGCATTTTTATATTTTTTCCTTTTATCAATTAAGTTCAATATTTCTTTTGTTACCCAAGGATTACTGCTAGCCCTCGTCTTTTTACCTACCTTATCCTCTGCTGCCTTCACTACTTCATCCCTCAAAGCTACCCATTCTTCTTCTACTGTATTTCTTTCCCCCATTCCTGTCAATTGTTCCCTTATGCTCTCCTTGAAACTCTGTACAACCTCTGGTTCTTTCAGTTTATCCAGATCCCATCTCCTTAAATTCCCATCTTTTTGCAGTTTCTTCAGTTTTAATCTACAGTTCATAACCAATAGATTGTGGTCAGAGTCCACATCTGCCCCTGGAAATGTCTTACAATCTAAAACCTGGTTACTAAATCTCTGTCTTGCCATTATATAATCTATCTGAAACCTGTCAGTTTCTCCAGGCTTCTTCCATGTATACAGCCTTCTTTTATGATTCTTGAACCAAGTGTCAGCTATGATTAAGTTGTGCATAGGATTATAGATGTTGAATGAAATGCATTTGGCTGTCAAGAGCACAATGGCTTCTGTAACAGAATATTGCCAAATGATCTTTCACAAAACCCATAGAAATTCTGGTTGTATGTAAAGGCTGTTAGTGGCACCAAAGTTAGTGCCCAGTCCCTAAAGAAAGAGACAGGAACTGAAACGGAGGTGGTAAAGCAAAAGCTGAAATGTGTAACTCATGTTCCTTTACAAAGGAAAACCCAGGATAATTGCCTCAATTTAATCCTTATACCAATGAAAATATGAATGAAATAAGTATTAGTGTCAGTGGTGACAAGAAGCAGCTAAATCTATTAAAACTGAAGAAAGCTCCAGGGCTCCATGGGATCCATATCATATTTGATATTGGATTTTTGGCTGAGCTAGCCACCCTTTCAACTATATTCTATTATAGATCCCTCAGACATAAAAAGGTGCCAAGTAAACGGAAGCAAGAACAGGTCACACCTGTTTACAAGATGGGTAGTAGAAGTGATCCATAAAACTACCATCCAGTATCCTTGACATCATGGTGTTGAAATCTTAGAACATAGTCTCAGCTCAAACACAATGAAGTATCTCGAACAGAATGACCACCTCCATGCCAACCAGCATAGATTCTGAAAACATCGATCATGCAAAACCCATCTCACACTTTTCTCACATGACATACTGAAAACTTGGATCAAGGGAATCAGGCAGATGCAGTATTTCGCAGGTAGATACAGCATTTCTTGATTTCAAAAAAGCATTTAACTCAGTACCACATCTACACTTATTGTCAAAAGTATAATCATATGCGGTATCAAGCAAAATCTGTGACTGGGTTAGGGATTTTTTGAAAGGGAGGATGCAGCATGTTATCTTGGACAGACAGTCATTGTCAGATGTAGACATAACTTTGGTTGTGTTGCCAGGAAGTGTGTTGTGAACCTTGCTGTTTGTGTTGTACATCAATGAGCTTATGGACAATATTAACGGTAACCTCAGATTTTTTGCAGATTATGCAGTTATCTATAATGAAATACTCTCCAAAACAAGTTGCATAAATATTCAGTTAGATCTTGATAAGATTTCAAAGTGGAGCATAGACTGGAAACTTGCTTTAAATGTTCAGAAGGTTAAAGTTGTGCAATTCACAACACAAAAAAGTAGTATCCTGTTACTGTAATATCAATGAGTTTCAGCTGGAATCAGCTGAAGTATAGTTAGCTGAGTGTAGCACTTTGTAGGTATATGGAGTGGAATGATCAGACAGGCTTAGTCATGGGTGAAGCAGGTGGTAGGCTTCAGTTTATCAGTAGAATACTGGGAAATGTAATCAGTCTACAAATAGAATGCTTGCAAATCACTTGTGCAACCCATTCTACAATATTGCTCAAGTGTGTGGGATCTGCACCAAACAGGACAAACTAGGGATATTGAATGTATACAGAGAATGACAGCATGAATGGTCCATGAGAGAGCATCACAGATATGCTGAAGAAACTGATCTTGCAGGTAGACAAAAACTATCCCGAGAAATCATACTTACAAAGTTTCTAGAATCAGTTTTAAATTATGACTTCAGGAAAACATTACTACCCCCATGTATCATTCACCTATGGATTGTGAGGACAAGATTAGATTAATTGCAGCCTGCACCGAGACATTTAAACTATCATTCTTCCCACAGTCTATACGTGTTTGAAATGGCAAGAAATCCTAATAACTGGTATAGTGGGATGTACCCTCTGCCATTCTCTTCACAGACATTTGCAGACTGACAACTGTAGATGTAGATGTAGGTGTAGAAATGTAAAAACTTGTAACAGTATTGAGAACACAATATCACTGGAAACATGTTTTTGAGAAAAGTAGCACTTACAATGTTTCGCGTTTTTACTCTTCATTTGATTTTACCTGAGAAAATACATTAGTTTTTTTAAAGAATATTGTTTATACATATCAATTAATTATACTTCAATCCCATTCCAGAAAAGTAGAGTCTGGTTAGTTAATCTCTAAAAGGCTACACAAATTTCTGAGCAATACAAGGATATGCATGTAAATTGTGTTACATTAGTAACTAAAATTAAATTATCTTAAACTGTAAATAAACTTATTTAAATAACTTTTATAAAGTACTGGTATAAATACATTAAAATTTAAAATATGTATAGAACCAGAAAACAAAGCACAATGAGAGTTGTTATATAGAATTTTTTAGTAGTAGTCGACACATACTTGGCACAAAGCATTTCAGAGTATGGATAACACATATATAACCATAATTTTCTAAGGCTTTGTAAAAGTGATGTAGTGTCTCCAATTATAATTTTGCATAAGAACTGCAAGGCACCAAATTGACAGTGTGTAAAGTTTTGGGCAGTGACCCACCAATGTGCTTGTTATTGAATAAATACCAGTGAAAGGCAAAGATTATTTAACACTGATTTGTTTTATTTGTGATGACCTTCACCATTAACTGTAAATGTTATTGAAATAATGAAATTCCAGTAGTAGTTGAACAGGGAACTTTAAACATTACTAGACTGGTACATCACAAGTGGTAAAAAACACTTTGGTGCACTATCAGCTCTATCATCAGATAGTGATAGCCTAACCTGAAAGGGGCGTGTGTAGTGTGTCCAGCGGCCACCATGCCACAGCAGGCCTTTGTGCGAGAGCCCCCATCCATTTTCATCCTCTCCAAGCAGATTCTTGAAAGCGTCAACATGTAAACGAGCACGCCGTGTACCCACGCCGAACATCATGCTGGTGCCGAAGACACGGTGTGACACTCGCAGTTCCCAGTAGTAGCGGCCATGATTGAGCACCCGTGTTCCTCGCACCCCAGCTGTTCCACTGCTCCAGTTAGGATGGAAGTGTGCCACCTGCCAGCAAGACACAAAAACATACACTTGTTAATGTATTTCTATGTCATCGTACTAATTTATGTTATTGAATGCTGCTATCTGTCCACAAAGGGGATTGCTTTCAAATCACTTGTGCAAGCTAACACAGAGTATTGCTCAACTGTTTGGGACCCTTACCATGTAGGACTAACAACAGCACAACTGGTCACAGGTTTGTTTGACCCTGGGAGAATATACACTGCTTGTCGGTTACTAAGAAATAACTGACACTTGCTAAGGAACAACCGACAATTGTTGGGGAATGACTGACAATTGCTGTGGAACACATGACTAATGATATTAAAAGGAAATGTAGAGGGAAGGACATGTTAACTGCAGTGAAGCCTGTGCACAAAGACTCTGTATGCTTTCAACAGTTCATGCAGTACTGTGCTTGATGAAGGTGGTTGTGGAACCTATTAACGTGACATTCCATGTGGTGTGGCAACATGTCTGCAAGACATCATCTGAGTGGTTATGACATGGATGAGCAGCTGGATGACTTGAAGCCGGTCACAGCGTTACTACTGTAGCCCTAGTAATAGGTGTGTTCAAAAATGCCTTCTTGAGATTGAAATAGGTTGCTAAAGGTGGAAATGCTATGCAAAAGCATGCCAGTGGTTGTTGATGGACCACCACACTGCAAGAAGATCGATATGTAGCCCTAGCGGTGAAAGGGAACAGACATCTCACTCCTAGGCAGATCATTGTAGACTTCATAGCTGCCAACGGTACATGTGTCTCCACCATAACCATTTCACGGTGATTAAATCAGGCTGGTTTATATGTTTAGGAACCTCTTAAATGCATCCTAGTGGAACTACACCTCTGTCGAGAAAGAGTTTGTTGATGTAGGGAGCATGTTGCTTGGGGTCTGCAACAATCATCCAGAGTGATGTTCTCTGATGAATCCTGCTTCACTGTACAAAGTGATTCTGGCCACCAGTTAATGTGGAGAGAGAGGGGAACATGTTATACACCACAGAATGCTCATTAACATCATCCATATGGCTGAGGTGCTATGACATGAGCAAGCACTGAGCACAATGGCTGAACACTGCTGCATATCTTTGCATGAGGTACTGTTACAGCACAGCGATACTGCATGGAGAGTATTCTTTATCATATCCATCTGGTTATGGGTGCAGCAAGTTCTGACTTTATGTTTATGGATGACAATGCCCACCCACACAGGATCACTGAGGTGTCAGACACACTGTAAAGTGAAGATACTGAATGAATGGTCTGCCTGGACCTAAACCCAATACAGCATGCCTGGGATGCTCTTGGCAGACATGTATCTCAACAAACACTCCCACCCCAACCCTGCTAGAACTGAAAATTGCCTTGACAGAGGAGTGGGACAATATTCCCCCAACAAGGACTCATCAGCAGTTTGGTAAGCATGAATAACAAGGTGCAAAATGTGCATTACTGCCTGAGGAGGGCATATTCCTTATTGAGAGTCTAATATCTACCATTCTGTTAGGAGTATGACCTGTGTCAAACATGACTATTAATTATGTTTGTTATCCTGCTTTCCCATGTGGTGAAATTTGTACCACTGTCAAGCAGTATACTACACCGAAGAGACCAATGAAACAGGTACACCCGCCTAATATCGTGTAGGACCCCTGAGTGAATGGAGAAGTACTGCAACATGATGTGGCATGGACTTGACTAATTTCTGAGGTAGTGCTGGAGGGAACTGATACCATGAGTCCTGCAGATCTGTCCACAAATCCATAAGAGTATGAGGGGGTGGGGTTCTCTTCTGAACAGCACATAGTAAGGCATCCCAGATATGCTCAATAATGTTCATGTCTGGGGAGTTTGGTGGCCAGAAGAAGTGTTTAAACTCAGAGGAGTGTTCCTGGAGCCACTCTGTAGCAATTCTGGACATGTAGGATGTTGCATTGTCCTGCTGGACTTTCCCAAATCTGTCGGAATGCGCAATGGACATGAATGGATGCAGGTCATCAGACAGGATGCTTATGTATGTGTCACTTGTCAGAGTTGCATCTAGACGTATCAGGTGTTCCATATCACTCCAGCTGCACATGTCCCACACCATTGCAGAGCATCCACCAGCTTGAACAGTTCCCTGCTAACATGCTGGGTCCATGGATTCATGAGGTTGTCTCCATACCCGTACACGTCCATCCACTTGATACAATTTGAAGCGAAACACGTCCGACCAGGTAACATGTTTCCAGTCATCAACAGTCCAGTGTCGGTGTTGGCGGGCCCGGGCAATGTGTAAGGCTTTGTGTTGTGCTGTCATCAACATTACATGAGTGGGCCTCGGCTCCGAAAGCCCATATTGGTAATGTTTTGTTAATGGGTTGCATACTGACATTTCTTGATCGCCAAGCATTGAAGTTTGCAGCAATTTGCAGTAGGATTTCAGTTCTGTCACGTTGAATGATTCTCTTCAGTCATTGTTGGTCCCATTCTTGTAGGATCTTTTTCCGGCCACAGAGATGTCAGAGATTTGATGTTTTACCTGATCCTGATATTCACAGTACACTCGTGAAAGAGTCGTATGGGAAAATCCCCACTTCATCACTACCTCAGAGATGCTGTGTCTTATTGCTTGTGGATGACTATAACACCACATTCAAACTCTCTTAAATCTTGATAACCTGTCATTGTAGCAGCAGCAAGCAATATAACAACTGCGCCAGACACTTATTGTCTTATATAGGCAGTGCCGACCGTAGCGCCGTATTCTGCCTGTTTACATATCTCTGTATTTGAATATGCGTGCCTATACCAGTTTCTTTGGCACTGGTTGCCTATGTATCACTTCTGTAGGGGTTAGGTTAATTAAAATGTCCATGGAGGGCATTTAAATGGTTCTTCTTGCACTCCATACATGAATGGAATGGGAAAAACCTTTAATAACTGGTAAAATGGGATGTACTCTTTGCCATGTATTTCACAGTGGCTTGCCAAGTATAGATGTAGATGTACACATAAATTTATCTTGCAGGATAGGGATTCATATAAAGATTAAGTGAGCATTAAAAAATGGCTCTGAGCACTATGCGACTTATAAGTGAGCATTAAAAATTTCATCTCTATAGACCTATGCAGTTAGAAAAATATTGTGGTTTGTGGCTATAACTAAGAATTTTGAAAGAATAACTGTCTTACTGTTATCCTGAAATTTGAACGAGTAAAGTGTTGCCTAGTGGGATTATCACAAGGTCTGTAATTTTACTGTAAATAGTCTTATATGAGGATGTATATTTTGTTGTATAATATGTCATTTTATTTCAGTCTCTAGAAGCATAAGTGGTCAGGTACTTACGTTCCATAATCCCAAAAAGAAGAAAATTCAAGGATGTGGAATGAGCCGAGGTGTACATTAACATAGTATGAACAAATCATAGAAACTGAATATGTACACTGTATTAACAATAAACTATTGCTTTACAGCTTAAAACTTTCTGTTCTTATACCAGCGAAATTCATTCTAGGAAATTAGAAGTAAAGTTACTACTTAGAAGAAAGTTGCTGTGTTCTCAGTTAGGTTATATAGCTCCTTTTTATCTCATACTGGTAGCTTAATATTTACTTTATTACACTAGAATTTATCATAGAAAATAGTTACCTATGTAAGTGAATGAAGAGGCATGTTTACAATATACTACTACTTGTCAGCTCTACATCAAACACTTCAACCTACCTTGAAGCAGATCAAGATCTTTCAATCCATGAGGCTAGATACTTGGGCAATATATAGGAGCTACTAATGAAGTAGTTTCTTTTATTTTTTAAATGGTGTGGTTTCCCAGTTTCTTGCTTAACACTAGGTGGGGATTTATGTACCATTGCACCAGAGTGCTTAACTCCAACCTGAACTCTAGAGAAGGCATAAAGGAACTTTTAAGCATTTTATTAAAATTTTTGATGTGCCAACTTCACAAATGAAATTATTAATAATGGAAAATTAAATTATGAGGCTGAAAAACAAAAATATTGAATATCACATGTTGCAGTAAAGTCTGATGTGAAGAAATTTAACTTGAGCAGGGTCACAGGTCTCACAGGAGGCCTCTACAGAGGTCATACCTCTTCTCAATGCTTTTTTTCCATTGATGTTAACTGGATGATAATGTGTTCTGGATTCTTGAAAAGTCAAAACATGTTTATTGTTACTTTTAGAGCTAAACTAGGACTTGTCTGTGAAAAGAACAATACCAGTATTCTACTGATCTGTTGTACAGTGTATACACACTGGCATGATTGCTGCAAAATGTTCCCTGCTAGAGTGAGTACAGATTGTTATTCACATAAATAGTTATTTTACATACAAACATCTTTTGTGTTTCTTCCAATGTACTACTCTAGATGATTTGGACTTACTGCAGGGCTAGATCAAATATGGCTGCAGTCATGTTCCTATTCATTTAGGTGTAGAAAAGCAGGTATTAAACATTGGTGACCCACCAAACAATTACATCATTGGCAGAATATTCCAGATGCAATCCCCATGGGTAGAAACTGTGAGCCAGTTGATGACTTGGTACCATTTAACCAGACTGCTATGGCTGCTATATTCTCTCACAATCACAGCACCAACTGCTGCTGTACTCTTAAATGTGCAGTTGTCAACAACATACAGATGACGGTAAGTGGATTTCAAGGGTGCTATTTTGTGTGTGGTAGTTCTGTGTAACTCTACTGTGGTGATGTTTGTGTCAGTTACTTTTAAATTTTCATGAGTTATTACAGGTTTTATGACAAAATTCCTTAGCATATGAAAACCAATATAGCCAGACCTAACAAGTGTTCCCTTCCTACCAAGTATACTGTTCTTGGTAAATTACTAAGTCCCACAAACAAATAGTGCATAATCCATTGTAGCTCAGCAATGGAGAAATTAAGTTTTGAAGTTAGAAGAGTTGGTCCCTTACCATTTAGCCAATACATCTACTGAGGATCTAATAAAATGTCTGGTTAATGATGATATTGTAGAGATGGAACGAAAGCTTAGATCAGAGAAAGGATAAGGAAAGAAATTTCTGCATCCTTTTCCAGGTTTATCATTTTGGCATTTACCTTAAGTGATACAGGAAAACTATGAAAAACCTAAACCTACATGGGCAGATAGGGATTTGAACCATTGTCCTTCTGCATGTGAGTTCAGTGTTTTAATGTTGTCTTATTTCACTTGGTATGGATGATTACTATGGCATAACTTTACTCCAATGTGCAGTGGTAAAATTGCTCTACAGGTCAAATCTTGGAAAGGGGGGGGGGGGGGGGGGTTAGCTTTACAACATCCATTCATCCAAAATTGTCACCATCCTATACAAGAACAATGAAGTACTATGTTTTAGTCTCTTGCAAGATTTTGGCATGATGAGTCCATGATCCTTAATTCCTACTAATACTGAGTTACTATTGGTTGAGGGTTGCTGTTTGATTGATATTTGTATTTGATGTGTGTAAGATTATTTTTTAAATTGCTGAGACTGCTCCATTGAATTTGTGTGATGCATTTTGCTGCTTCTAAGTGCTTCCAGAACACACAGATTGTGGCATTTATTATGTTGTCTCAGTTCTAACTGCTTTGCCCTTTGAAAACGTCTCTTGTACTATTGACTTTCAGATGGGACTACTATCAGACTTTGCACTCAGTAATGTTGTATCACATAATCTTCTGTGGCAATATACATAATGGCAAAGAAGCATTTATTCAACAGAAATTTGCAGTAAGAATATTATATGAAGTTGGTAAGCAAACATATTGCAAAAGGCCCTTCAGGATCTTAGATGCTTACAGTTATTGCAAATACATTTACTCCTTAATGGTAACTGTGATCAACAATAAAGAGTGAATTTAGAATTAACTATGATATTCACAACCACAATAGCAGACGTAAAAGTAAGACTAGAATGGAGCCATATCAGAATGGGTTCAAAATGGAGAGACATCAGGCAGGACATCTGAAATCCCCAGACATTCAAAAATGTGTGATACACATTGTTAGCATACACTGCAGAAACATCCTGCAATGGCTGCTTCTGCCAGTTAATGTATTATTTGACACATTCCGCTCTCTTGAAGGCTTTCCTTGTACACCTGCATCTACATCTAGGGCTATACTCCACAAAACACCATGAGATGCATGGCAGAGGGTACGTCCCATTGTACCAGTTATTAGGGTCTTTTCCCATTCCATTCACTTATAGAACAAGAAAAATGATTGTTTGAAGGCCTCTATGTGTGTAATTAAACTAGTCTTATCCTCGTGATCCCTATGTGTATAGTCCTAGAGGCAGCATTTATAGTTGGTTCTTTAAACTTTGCTAACCGACTTTCTCAGCAGAGTTTATGTCTATCTTCAAGAGTTTTCCTCTTCAGATAAAAAAAAAAAAAAAAACTGTGACCATTTCTGATGCCCTTCTCTGTATATGTTTAATATCCTCTGTTACCTATTTGGTACTGATCCAACACATTTGAGGAATATTGTCTGCAAGATCATTAATATACAATATGAACAGCAAGGGCCCCTGGGGTACACCCAAAGTTACTTCTACATCTGATGATGACTTTCCATTCAAGACAACATGCTGTGTCCTTACCAAAAAGTTCTCAATCCAGTCACAAATTTTTCTTGATACTCCATATGATCATACTTTTGACAATAAGCTTAGGTGTGGTACTAATTCAAATGCTTTTTGGAAATCAGGAAATACTGCAGGTACCTGATACTCTTGATCCAAAGCTTTCACTACGTTGTGTGAGAAAAGTGGAAGTTGGGCTTCACATGATCAATGTTTTTGGAACCCATGCTGGCTGACAATGAGAAGGTAATTCTGTTCAAGATACCTCATTATGTTTGAGCTCAGAATATGTTATAAGATTCTGCAACAAATCGATGTCATGAATATTGGACAATAGTTATGTGGATCACTTCTATTACCCTTCTTGTAGATAGGTGTGACCTATGCTTTTTTCCAAGAATTGGGCACAGTTTTTTGTTTGAGGAGTCTATGATAGATTATAGATAGAAGAGGGGCTAACTCTGTGGCAATTTCAGTACAGAATCTGATAGGGATTCCATCGTGCCCTGAAGCTTTCTTTAGTTTTAATGATTTCAGCAGTTTTGCAACACCAATAACACTATTACTTATTTCACTCATATTTTCAGTGATAAAAGGATTAAATCATGGCAATTCTTCTTGGTTTTTCTTAGTAAAGCTTTTAATTAGCTACCCTCCTGTCTCATTCATTAAGGGCTGGATACTAACTTCAGTACCACAAACACCCTTTACAAATGACCAGAATTTCTTTGGGTTCTGGGAAGATCATTTGGCAATATTCTGCTACGGTAGCCACTGAAGGTAACACATATTGCTCTCTTGACAGTCAAATACATTTCATTCAGCATCTCTCTATCTATAGTCCTATGCCTGTTTTACACCAACACTGAAGTGCAAAAGAATCTGGTATAGGCATGCGTACTCAAGTACAGAGATATGTAAACAGGCAGAATATGACACAGCAGTCGGCAATGCCTATATAAAACATCAAGGGTCTGGCACAGTTGCTAGATCTGTCACTGCTGCTACAACGGCAGGTTATCAAGATATAAGTGAGTTTGAATGTGGTGTTATAGTCGGCGCATGAGCAATGGGACACAGCATCTCCGAGGTAGTGATGAAGTGGGGATTTTCCCACATGACCATTTCATGAGTGTATCAAGAATATCAGGAATCTGGTAAAACATCAAATCTCTGACATCAATGGAGCCGGAAAAAGATCCTATAAGAATGGGACCAACAGTGACTGAAGAGAATTGTTCAATGTGAAAGAAGTGCAACCGTTCCACAAATTGCTGCAGATTTCAATGCTGGGCCATCAACAAGTGTCATCATGTGGACCATTCAACAAAACACCATCAATATGGGCTTTCAGAACTGAAGGCCCACTTGTGTACCCTTGATGACTGCACAACACAAAGTTTTATGCTTCACCTGGGCCCATCAACACCCACATTGGACTGTTGATGACTGGAAACATGTTGCCTGGTTGGACGTGTTTCATTTCAAATTGTGTCGAGTGGATGGATGTGTACGGGTATGGAGACAACCTCATGAATCCATGGACCCAGCATGTTAGCAGGGAACTGTTCAAGCTGGTGGAGGCTCTGTAATGGTGTGGGACGTGTGCAGCTGGAGTGATATGGAACACCTGATACGTCTAGATGCAACTCTGACAGGTGACACATACATAAGCATCCTGTCTGATAACCTGCATCCATTCATGTCCATTGTGCATTCTGACAGACTTGGGAAATTCCAGCAGGACAATGCAACATCCCACACGTCCAGAGTTGCTACTGAGTGGCTCCAGGAACACTCTTCTGAGTTTAAACACTTCTTCTTGCTACCAAACTCCCCAGACATGAATATTATTGAGAATATCTGGGATGCCTGTGCTGACCAGAAGAAATCTCCACCCTCTCTTACTCTTACTTATGGACAGCCCTGCAGTATTCATGGTGTCAGTTCCCTCCAGCACTATTTCAGACATTATTCGAGTCCATTCTATGTTGTGCTGTGGTACTTCTGTGTGGCAGAACATCTTAACACACCCACAACTAGCAAAACTGTATTTTTCCCAAGTAACTGTTAGATGATTAAAGTCTCCACCAGTGATTAAAGTATGACTGGGGAACTTACGTATGAGTAAACTGAAGTTTTCTATAAAGTTTTCGGTTACATCAGGAGATGAGTCTGGTGGGCAATAGAAGGACCCAGTTATCATTTTATGCCCACCCCTGATACTGAATCTTGCCCAAACAGTCTCACATGCAGCTTCCATTTCTATTTCAGTAGATCTGAGTTTCTTGTATACAATGACAAATACACCACCTCCATTTCCCATTAGCCTTTCCTTTCAGTATAAACTTAAATTTTCTCCAAAAATCTTCCTGTTATCAATTTCGGGCTTCAATAAGCTTTCTTTCATTATATGATTTACGTAACACAGTGTGTGAAAGTATGAATGAACACTACATAGGTCCTGTATCAGATCCTTTCTGGATGAGACATACCTTCTATGTTAACAGAGGTGACTGTATAGTGTACTGTGATTCAAAAAAGGGTGGATGGGTATTCTGATGTTTCTTTCTGGTGTGAGAAGCTGGACTGCCACAATGCCACTGCCAACGGATCATCCAATGGCTGCTGAATTGTTGGCTCACAATGTTCAGGTGCACCCTTTCTGCATGGACATTTACACCCAGTTATGATCCTAGAGTCTAGGAAAGCTTGCTGGGAATGTTACAGGAATTAACTGGATTGCCTAAAATGGTGTCAGTAGAGTTGCATTAAGTCAAAATTGACGACACCTGGAAGCAAATGACAGCAATGAAACTTAGCACCTGGATGTAAATAAACTTGCATCATGCAGAAACATCTGAACAGAATGAGGGCAGAAGCAATCTGGTCGAAAATCAGTCTTGTGGGATTGGCTACATCAATCCTAAAACTATCAAATGCAAGTATGACAAAGACTAAACTATGAAACATGCACTCCAAAGCTCAGCAAGTAATTCCATGGCTAGGGGTGTTACGATAGTAAGTATTAAAACTTCTGTTTTGATGTCCATGGTATCACTACCACACCAAGCATTCACAATGAAATAGTATTGTAAGAAATATCGGAATATCAGTATCACAAGTATTGATCAATATGGAAGAAAATAATATTTCAGCACTAGTTTAATGAGAATTAAAATTTATTCAGAATCTGTGTATTTATCAAGATTGTGAAGTAAAAGGCACATAAGATAAAAATTATTTATTTTAGTCTATAGTCACACTTGCTTGTTGCCCAGGTAGGTTTGTGAGTGGAAGCTCAATATATGACAGACCTACTTGGAAAGCCAGCTTGATGACTGCGCACAATGGGATGGTCTGATGGTGACACTTGGTACCAAAACTGATAACCTGTACGCAGAATAAGTGTGTGACTGTACATTAAAACAAATAATTTTTTTATTGCATTGATTGTTGTTCCACCAACACTGTGTTGGGAGTATATAAACACTACATGCTGTGTACAGTTCATAATCAACTCATTAGATTTCAGCAACATATAACAGTAATGTTAAGTGTGTATCCACTATCTTGAAAATTGGTTTGTGTTTTCAAATCTAGGTAAAGGAAAACGTTAAGTACCTAATAAGAGTTTAATTTTGTAAGAAGATGTGTATTAGACATGCAAGAATCTGTCCTCCTGTGAGGTACTAAGGACTGGGAACCCTCTTTGTATGTATGCTCACAAATATCCCTTCTCAACTGGCAATCATACTACAATTCAGCTCCAGGGAAGTCCCAGCAATTCAAAATTCTTGTACACTGAGGTACAGGACAGAGCCAGGACTGAGCAGAAGTCCATCTGTTTTGTTCAGTCTGTCTGATGAGTGTTTGCGTCAATTATGTGTGCCACAAGCTATTGTTTATTTCTCAAGATCTCAAATATCTACAATGTTAAGGTGAGGAAATAGAAAGTCCAGGATGGAAGAACAACAGTATTATGAGATAGATAGATTGCTACTCACCGTACAGGGTGGATGTTGAGATGCAGGCAGGCACAACAAAAACATTGCTGTTCATTTTAGCTTTTAGCCACAAGGCCTTCTTCTGAAGTAGAAAACAACACACACATATTTATATGAGTGTAACTCACACACAGGCCCAGATCTAGGGGGTGGAGGCAAACCGGGCTAACAGCCCCAGATGGCAGTTTCAGGGGGTGTCAAATTCATATTCTTGAAGAAAAAACCCTTGTTTTGCAAAGCGCCCACCTTCAAGTGCACATTGGTCTATTGATTATTCATTTGATATTGAGATGCATCTCAGTTGGTTTTTAAACATTTTTGAACACATCCTAAGTTGCTTTCTGAATGAACCACAAATTGAATTTTGAGGGTGTGCATAGTGTACATATTGTCTCTGCCCTGGGACTCCCCATTGCTTCTAGAAATAAAAAAAAAAAAAAATTCACGCAGACAAAAGGGGACAGAGCTATAATAGCTGAGCTGAGTAAAGCTGAATGGGTGAATGCCACTCGCTGTTTGTCTTTGTGGTTGATTGAGTATGCAAAATCCATAAATTCAGACAACCAGAGTGGAAATAAATGACTACCAGGAATAACAGGTAAGAAACATTATATATTATCTCCTCAGTGTACTCAAGAAAATGAAATTCTGACAGAAAATTTTTGCTAGATCACTACACTATTGAGGACCAGTTGTACAGTCCCTGGTTAACAGCTGCTTTAAGTTCTATTCTTGGAACAGCACACATAATAATGCCTAACCGGAGAATAAGTGCAGGATGACTAAACTGGTGGTTCTGGCAGTGTTAGTGAAGATAACCACGTAATAAATTTAGTTAATGGCAGGAATAGTTACAGAATTAGTCATCACAAGATTGATTGTTAGAACAAGGAAGGAGAAGAAATGGAGACATCACACAAATTATATGGATGAATATGACAATTCCAATTTTATATAAGAAAATTGTACTGCTACCTATTGATCTCATGCTTGAGAAACTGGAGTGTATGAATGAAATGTCTACATCTACATTTATACTCCACAAGCCACCCAATGGTGTGTGACGGAGGGCACTTTACGTGCCACTGTCATTACCTCCCTTCCCTGTTCCAGTCGCGTATGGTTCGTGGGAAGAACGACTGCCAGAAAGCCTCCGTGCGCGCTCGAATCTCTCTAATTTTACATTCGTGATCTCCTCAGGTGGTATACATAGGGGGAAGCAATATGTTTGATACCTCATCCAGAAACGCACCCTCTCGAAACCTGGACAGCAAGCTACACCGCGATGCAGAGTGCCTCTCCGAAAATATTTCCTAACATAAAACTTTTTGCTTTTAGTAGGTCTAATAGGAATTTGATATTGGTACTTTGTGAATTATATTCTGGCATTTTATCTGTGTAAATGAGATAGATAAAAATGATCATGTGTGCCAAAACAGTCTCAGTTGTTTGGTGTGTGTTACAAGTGCTGCGATAATAGAAAGGCCTATTTTATTTTATCTATCAGACAGTGACAAATCAGATCAAGAAGCCACACCAGTCTTGGATACTATTTGTTTTAACAGCTTTTTCAGTATTAGACAACATTTTGATTTTTCATGTAGCAAAACGTTTGACGAACTTTGATGAGGTAATAGATTCTCTTGCAGAAAGGAAAGTTGTAGCAAGATTAGAGAGAGAAAAAAATGCTGGGACCTGTGGATTGAATAAATGTGTACCATCTTGCTTATCTCATCTTTACCGTTTTAGTGTTTCCTATATTTAATTTTGTATCACATGAAAGAGAAAGTTATTAGCTAATAGGCAATAAAGAGTGCAGATTTTCTGAAGATTTCTTATTCTCCCACTTACAAATAATCCCACCTAGTATTAATTGTGAGTTTTTTGAAGGGGGGTAGAATGTCGAACCGGCCGACTGGGAGCAACAGAGGACCACAGAACATTTTAACTTCCACTGTGCTGAATATAGGTTTGATGGCTTCCATTACAAAATATACACATTTGAATTCCACAGGGCAACATACAGTGACATGCAATAGAAGAATGCTGTTTGAAGAGGTGTGGTACTGCACTTTGGCACACTTAAGACCAAATGCACACTATTCTGAAGACTGCAAGAGCTTACAAGTGCGAGAATTACCTCATAATCAGCTTAATGGCTCATGCATCCAAGTTGCTGACATGAATAATATACAGAAAAATGGAAAAGAAAGTTGAGGATGTGTTGGATGATGATCAGTTTAGCTT
This sequence comes from Schistocerca cancellata, assembly GCF_023864275.1. Lineage (NCBI taxonomy): Eukaryota > Metazoa > Arthropoda > Insecta > Orthoptera > Acrididae > Schistocerca > Schistocerca cancellata. The sequence goes on from NC_064631.1 coordinate 549,213,952, forward strand.
TAGGAAAGGTCAAGGCACCAGAGAAGCAAATCTGATGTTGTGGTCGATAATTGATGCAATACTGAAGAAAAATAGAGACACATTCATAGGATTTGTCAATCTGAAAAAAGCGTTTGACAGTGAAAAATGTTGCAAGATGTTCGAAATTCTGAGAAAAATAGGGGTAACCTACAGGGAGGGACATGTAATATACAATATGGACATGAGCCAAGAGGGAATAATAAGAATGGACGATCAAGAATGAAATACTTGGATTAAAAAATATGTAAGACAGGGATGTCTTTTGCCCCTACTGTTCAATCTGTACATTGAAGAAGCAGTGATGGAAATAAGAGAAGTTTCAGGAATGGGATTAAAATTCAAGGTGAAAAGTTACCAATGATATGATTTGCTGATGAAATTGCGATTCTGAGTGAAATTGAAGAAGAGTTACATGATCTGCTGATGAGTACAGAATATGGATTGAGAGTAAATAAAAGAAAGACATAAGTCATGAGAAATAGCAGAACTGAGAACAGCAAGAAACTTAACATCAGGATTAGAGGTCATGAAGTAGATGAAGTTAAGAAATTCTGCTACCTAGGCAGCAAAATAACCAATGATGAAAAAAGGGCATTTCTGGCCAAGAGAAGTCCACTAGTAGCCTTAATTTAGGAAAAGAATTTCTGAGGATTTACTATTGGAGCACAGCATTGTATGGTAGTGAAACATGGACTGTGGGAAAACCAGAGCAGAAGACAAGCCAAGCACTTGAGATGTGGTGCAACAGGTGAATGTTGAAAGTTAGGTGGACTGATAAAGGAAGGCATGAGGAGGTTCTGTGTAGAATCGGAGAGGAAAGGAAAATGTGGAAAACAGTGACAATGAGAAGGGACAGGATGACAGAATATCTGTTAAGACATCAGGAAATGACTTCCATGGTACTAGAGGGAGCTGTAGAAGGCAAAAATTGTAGAGGAAGACAGAGATTGGAATAAATCCAGCAAATAATTGAAGATGTAGGTTGTAAGTGTTACACTGGGATGAAGAGTTTCGCACAGGAGAGGAATTCGTGGCAGGCCACATCAAACCAGTCAGAAGACCAACGATTCAAGAAAAAAAGACCAAATAACATGTTTTACATTCCCTCAAACATGTACATCCTATATATCATATGCATGCTGTGTGAATGAATGCATGTTACCTACTTCAGAATATGGCCTTCTGGCTGAAAGCTAAAAGTATAGCGCTTTTTTCGTTGTGCCTTTCTGTGACTCATCATCACCTCTATATGTTGGAAAGGCTGCATATTTAATTATAATTTACATCAGTATGTAATGCCGACAAGAATACATGACAGCATGTTTACTTGTACATCGTCCACTTAAGTGTTAATACTACTCAGTACTATTTATTATTTGGCTTCACAGGATACTGCCATTCTTCATACAAGAAGAGCATTTGCAGTTTGCAGCTTTATTGCCAGCTTTCAACTATGATGCACAAAAGGCTCGTGGCAGTACCAAATCTACATGATTGAAAACAATAACTGTCTATAGAGCTGCAGCAACACTGAGATGTTACCATACAGATATACGAAATTGCATTATTTGATTGGTTGTGGCATATGCATGAAGCAGCTACACTATGCTCACATGGACTGTAGTACTTTTAAGATACATGTCTAAGGTATAACTGTTTTGCACGGACTCTTAATGGAACCACAGCCAGTTTTCAGCATTAGAGCTAGAGCATTATGAGTCATCCAGCAAAATATGTTCTGTTTCAAAAATTTCTGAATTTTATTAGTGTAAAATGCACTTCTAATAAAAGAACAGAATGGCATGTGAAAATATCTGAATAATATTACAAATAGAACATATTTTGTTAGACACACAATACTCTAGCTCTAATGTTCTTGATCCGACTGAGAAATTGTTTTGAGATGCTTAGCAGAGCAATAAAAAAGAATGACATTGAGGCTCAGTGGGATGCAGTGAAAATGACCTATGCACAGACTGCTGAAGAAATTCTTTGAACAATGAACCACAGCAGACAAGACTGGATCTCTGACCATTCTTGAGATGCAATACAACAGAGGAGGAAAGCAAAACTCCGGCTAAATTGTGCACAGACAAGGGAAGTAAAAGAGGAAATCCAACAGGAACTCTGCATATTAAATAGGATGGTGAAGAGGGTTTCAGAGAAGATAAGAGTATTCTCACCAATACTCTCACAGCTAAGGTGAAAGCAGCAGCTAACAGAGGCAATAACAAGACATTATATAACATCACAAGGAAATGTCCACACAAGAAATTTGTGGGTGATATGCCAACCAAGTAAGGAAAACCACTCACAAATTGATAAGACCAAATGCAGGAATGGAAATGACATTTTGAGAATGTTCTGAATCATGAAACTACAGACAGTGTAATTCAACTGAATGTGGATGGGGAAGGACTCCCACAAGATATGCCAATTAACTTATAACTGCCATCCAAAGAAGAAATTGCTAAAGCAGTCCAACAAATAAATAATGGAAAAGCTCCAGACCTGGAGAACATCAGTCCAGAGTTACTTAAAGTAGATCCCTCTATAACAGCAGAAATTTTACATCCACTCCCGACAGTCATATGAATGAATGAAAAAGTACCAAATGATTGGAACAGAGGCTTGCTCATAAAGCTCCCCAAGAAAGCAGACCTATCTGTTTGTGATAATTGGACAGGCATCATCCTGCTGTCAATCCCAAGCAAGATCCTCTCATGAATAATGTTAAATAGGACAAAAGCACATGTAGACAAGAAAATAAGAAGAGAACAAGCAGGTTTCAGGAAAGGTGGCTCTTGCATTGGCCAGATAAACACTTTGAGAATAATAGTTGAACATTCATATGAATACCAATAACCACTTTGCGTGCTGTTTGTAGACTCTGAAAAGGCCTTTGAGAGTATAATTAGAAGAAAAATATGGAGCTCACTGCAAACTTTTATAATTCCCAAGAAAATAATTGCCCATCAAGCGCATGTATGAAAACTACACATGCCAGGTTCAACATCCAGGTCTGCTTTCAGCAGTGAAAAGAGGAGCTAAGCAAGGTTGCGTGCTCTCACCAATACTTTTTAACATAGAACTCAATTTTGTAATGGCGCAAGCAATGGATAAGGTGAGAGGAATAAAATGGAGCAATGGAACAGATTACTTTACCTTGTGTACCACAGCCTCAACAACATGAAGAGAAACTAGAAGATCTGAAATCTGCGGCGAAGAAAGTTGGTTTGAAAATTAATGCCCAAAAAACAAAAGACATGGGGAAATGATAACAAGACCACAGAGCTTTAGCTCGGGAGTCAGATAATCTAAAGGGTGGATAAGTTTTGCTACCCAGGAAGCATGATTACACCAAATGGTCGTACAACAGATGACATTAACAGCCGCTTCAACAAAGCCGAAGTTGCTTTCGCAACTCTTCGCTCTATCTGGGTATCGAAGGAAATAACGTTGAGGACCGAATTGCAGATATTTGAAAGTAATGTAAAATCTGTGCTTCTATATGGATGTGGAACCTGGAAAGTGACAAAGCAGCTAATCCATAAACTGCAGTTATTCAGCAACATACGTCTGGGGAACATCCTGGGAAAACGGTGGCCAAATATCATCTCTAACGAAACACTCTGGGAAAGAACTAGCCAGAAGCCAATTGAGCTACAAATAAGAAGCAGGAAGTGAAGATGGTTAGGACATACACCTGTAAGACCAAATGAGCACATTGCAAAGGAAGCACCTTATTGGATCCCGCAGGGATGACAGAGACAAAGCACACCCAAAATGAAGTGGAGACGATCAGTTGAAGCAGAAGCTCAACAACAAGGAATAGGGTGGGAAGAAGTGAAAATACTAGCAGAAGACAGAACAAGATGGCAATCCTTCGTTGCAGCCTTATGTTCCACATAAGGAGTTAAAGGAATTAATAATATAAATAAATAATAAAAATGCACTTCTAAGTATTTCATAAAATTCCAAGGTAATGAGAAGGCTACCTATCACTTACCTGCAGGAAGCAAAGCTTGAGTTTTGGTAATAGACATACATTAAAGCAGAAAAATTATTCCTAGCTTTTAGAACAGTTAACTCCTTCCTCAGGAGAGAAAAAGAATAGTTTAGGAAATGGAGCACGTCACTCGGTTGCCAGGATGAACAGGATCCACTTATTGTGAGGGCAACAGGATGCAAAGACGAAGGGGTGGGGGGTGGGGTGGGGTGGGGGGGTCAGAGAGAATAGGAGGCCAAAGACTGTACCATAACTTGGCGTGTTCTGGAACTACCGGGGTGAAATCGAACACTGTGTCCAGTCCAAAAAATCATCTTTACTCTGGGATGATACCTTGTTGATACTAATGGAAACTGATTTTCATAGTCAGCAGTGATATCTGCCCCCTGTACTTCGGCTCGTCAGTTGTTTGATTTTTTTCAAAAAGAAAAAAAAAAAAATTGCGACGAGAATTCAAAAAATTAATTATCCACCGTGAAGCTATATATCTCCACAGAAGTAACATTATCGGCCGTAGAATAGTTTCTCATGCCGAACTGCCTTGTTCCGATTCCTCCTCTCCTCCCTTCCCATACCAATAAACCATCACTCTTCGGGAGCTGGCCGGTTGTTCACTGCTCAGCATGAGCCATCCCGCGCGAGCAGATCGATCAACAGGCCTGCTGTATACCATGCTCGACCAGTCTCATACACTATTTATTGATTACCATGTATGCAAACATACCATAATTTTCATATTCTTTTATTCTAAATACAATCTTTGGTGTTAAAAAAGCTTAAATATACACAAAAAAGTAACCAATACTTCGCGACACTGTCAGTATCGATATTTATTTGGCTGGTTCATGAGTTCATAGTGTTTTACCATAAGTTTAATGAACAAGTAGCAGATACACATAACAGAGATTTTATACATCAATAACTTCGATTCCGCGACGGTAGCAATTTCGAGGTTTGAGGCGAAGAACTCGTCGAGCCATGTTCGGAGCGCATTTTCGTCTGGAAGGAAGCTACTTGAAAGTTGTCCCATAGAGATCGAAAAAGGTAAAAACCTAAGAGGTCACAATCTCGTGAATAAGGTGGGTGTGGAGTGACTTCCCACCTCAGCTTCTGGACAGGGTTTTTTGTCAGTCTAGCGGATCAAGGGCGTGCGTTATCGTGGAATAGCTTCTCTTCAAGCAGTATTTCTGGTCGTTGTTCGTGTTATTACGCCTGCAAAACGTCTTAGACGTTGACAATAAATGTCAGCAGTGGTGATTACACATGGGGGAAGCAAATCATAGTACATCACACCGTCGCCGTTCCACCAGATGCATAACACTAACTTTTGTGGATGCACCCAAGTCTTTGTATGGATAGTTGATGCTTTATTGGGCTCAACAATTTCTTTCTTTTCCTTAGCGTAAAGACGCCACTTCTCGTCACCAGTAACGATACTGGATAGGAATGGTTAGTGTTGTTCACGAGGCAATTGATGCAGAACAACCAGAGAAGCGCATACGGCCACCCTATGATTTTTATGATTTTGGCTTAGACCATATCACACACCTGGTTTTTGAACTTTCCCCATTGCATGCAAAAATCGCAGGATGATGGAATGATCACGGTTCATCACATTTATCGGTTTTCGAGGACAATGACGTGCATCACTGTGGATTAATGCCTTTAAACTGTCTTCATCAAACTCGGAAGGTCTTCCTGAACGTGGAGAGTTACTAACATCAGAAAGATCCTCCTTAAAACGAGCAAACCATTTTCTTGCCGTACTCTGCCCAATGGCATTATCCCCATGCACGCCGCAAATGTTTCTGGCTGCCTCTGCTGCTGTGACGCCTCTATTGAACATAAACAGAAGAATATATCGGAAATATTCCGATATCTCCACTTGGCACTCCATTTTCTAGCGTCCACAGCCCCACTCAGTATCTCCAACTGACAAAATGACACTATGTAAATTCAAATAGCAATAGCGAACTACAAATAAAAAACGAAATCTATAAATAAACCTATAGCAAACGCAATACCAGCATGCAAAAAAGACCACGACGAAATTATGCACCAATCTAATACAGTCTGAGGTACTGATACAATTTTAGCTATTGATTTTGATACCAGACATTGTACCTAATCTGGGACTGTATTGTTCCTGTCTATGGTACTTAAGTCAAACAATTTTAGGCAATGCAGAATGCGCTGAATGCTGCAAATTGTTGGTCATAACTATCATAATGTCCTTTTTGTGTTTAACTCTAGTATGTAACTGTGTGCAAGGTGGCTGCATTACGAGAATAATAATAGCAAGTTTGAAAATTGAAGAACACACAGCTGCAAAGCAAACCAGCCTACCTGCAGGAAGGGCCCGTAGAGGCGGACCTCGTGGCTGCAGTCACGCCGGTCCCACGACCAGTGGTCATCGCAGCCGTGGCGCAGTGGCGGCTCGCCCATGCCCCCAGAGGGCGCCGCTTATTCCGCATTGGACCTCCTGCAACACCAGTTTGTGCTCTGACTCTCCAAGCTCTATGTTTGCTACAGGAATCAGCTGCAGACAGTCGTCAGGAAAGACGGTCACACAACATGCTTAGTCACCTATTGGCTCTGTGTTGATGACCAACATTTGTACGTCATCAATATCCTATCCTTCCAGTTCTGATACCATAAATCCACCGTTTTCGAAGCCCTTTGTGATGTATCCTCGTCAAAGTGCATCTTTTATTAAATGGAGTTACTGTTTCTTTCTAATTATTTGAAGTGTTTGTCCTCTCGTTGTCATGAGCACAGTTAGGTAGCTGTCAACAAAGATATAACAGCGAGAGGTCAGCTGACCACCCTCAATCCCTCTACAGCACTTCTTAGAAAAAATTATGAGCATTGCAAATTAAATTCACATCCTACCCCATTCCAGAGCCAGACATAAAAAGTTGAAGAACGACCATTTCGAGATTTTTATGAATCGTGTTATGATACAGTCTCAAAATCTACAAAAAATGTGAATATCAGAAATATGCGTGTGTATCTAAACATTGTCTGCCTGAGAGCTAAGTAAATCCCATATAAACTTTCTCTTCAGTGAAGTGCCAGGTGGTTATAATTAAAGGGCACTACTCACAGAGGTTCGGTGTGGGCTGTATTTATCGCACGGCAGCGAAACTTTGTAGGTATGCTAATGCGTTAGTGGGGAGCCAATTTACACTGGAAAAAAAGTTCGTTCCAATTTTGGCCACCAGGTGAAATTCTGGCGTTGTATACTGTTTGTATGAAGGTATGACATTCATGCTGTCTTTTGACAAGCCAAAATGGTTAATAATAAAATCACCATTATGCCTTTCTCATTTGTTTGACCTTTTCTCCCTATGCCCCATTCCTAAGCCATTGCATACAGAAACATTTCTATACGTCTTTCTTGCATTCACAGCGCCAGATTTGCCCATGGTGACCGAACTGGAACTAATTTTTATCCCAGCATAAATCGGTTCTGCATTAACACAACAGCATATCAACCAAGTTTCGCTGCTATACGATAATTACAGCCCACACTGGCCCTATGTGGGTAGCTGCACTTTAATTATAACCACTCAGTACACTGCTAGTGCTTGATACCTATTATAAGTAAGGTGGTCAAATATCCCAGTTTCTCCGGAATCATCCCACAATCGTAGTTATAATCTCGCACTGCACTAATTAAAAAATTATCCTACAAAACGCCTAATGTGTCCTGTAACTGATAAATTCCTAGTCTATGGCACCAGTCCTGTATATTTGTGTGTACCAGATGAGATACAAGCCAACTTCACAACGCATCTACATATATGAGTGAATGCAATAGGACTATTAGTCAAGGTCAAAATGCACCAGCAGTAGCAACTGTTTTGGCTTTCAATTAGTGCACGTGGTAACATGGCATTGTCAATTTGTATTTGTCTGCTTCGCGCAGTTTCGCTACAATAGTTCTTTAGTTTATTTAGCAGTGCCGCCAGAAACAGACGGTGATTCACAGAGGACTTGCAAAAGGAGTTTCCTTTTTCCAAAAAAATGTTCAACTTTTTTGAAGTACGATGCAACAATGTAAGGAATATTTTCCGTTGCTCAAAGCAGCAAATATGAAAGGTAAAGCCATTTAACGTCTTAAAAGCATAAAACAGCATGACCGTCACAGCTACATTGTCATTACTGTTCACTTACTTCCATTAAGAAAAATATGACGTTGAAAAAGCATAGCTTGTGAAAAGAAATGGTTTGTGGGGCCATACGAGCTAAGGGGGCAGGGTCCCCGTTGCCCCAGGGGGGTGGGCGCCCTTGGTGGCTATTGTAATGGATGTGATTATGCCGTACTCTTAGGATAATTTTATGCTTGTTTTACATGAGCGACTTTTCTGGTCAAAATCGACTACTTGTTGTGGGTGCACGTTGTATATTTGCAGGTCAGCAGCCAATCACGTCATGACAGGGACAGTGATGCCAGTGATCAATCAGAAGTTAACCTGTTCTCGCCTAACTCACTCCTATTATAGTAACGAATTTTGTGCTTTTGTATCCCCTTAATCTTTATTTTGCTGAAATGACACTAAGTGGTTTAAGAGACATTTTCAAGTACGAAAAATCTATGATTTATGCAGGGTGGTCGGAAATTCCCGTTACAGACTTCTAGGACTTGTAGAGGGGAGTGAGTACATCGTATTTTGAATAGGAATCTATGTCCGGAAACGTCATCCAACGAGACTACAGAGCGTCAAAGTTATAGGCGCGGGCGTCTGTAAATGTATGTATTTACGGTGTGATCCCGTGATGATGTTACAGACTTTCTAGTATGATGGAGAACGATAAATGTATTAATCTGAAGTAAGGATCCCTGTACCAGAAACGAACGAGTCGAAAGTTATAAACGAAAATCATTCTAATACCTCTGACAGTTGAATACATGTACCGGTTCTTGTGTTGCGAAGAGTGTAGGGCTGGTAACTTTCAGTGCTGGTAGTCTGAACAAAAACGAGAAAAAATGTCCAATAAACGTGGGCTCTAAATTCCATACGTGAGGAGCTATGACCATTCGTTCATCTTCGCTAATGTGAAACACATCTCCTCTACTTAGCAAGTTTTCATAGCTGTTCAGGTATGCACTTTAGAGAGCACGTTTATTGGACATTTTTTCCTCGTTTTTGTCCACACTACCACCACTTGGAGTTACCAGCCCTACACTCTTCGCAACACAAGAACCGGTACATGTATTCAACTGTCAGAGGTATCAGAACGGTTTTCGTTTATAACTTTCGACTCGTTCGTTTCCGGTACAGGGGTCTTTACTTCAAATTAATACGTTTATCGTTCTCCATCATCCTAGAAAGTCTGTAGCATCATCACGGAATCACCCCGTATATACGTACATTTACAGACGCCCGCGCCTATAACTTAGACGCTCTGTTGTCTCGATGGATGGCGTTTCCGGACATGGGTTTCTGTTCAAAATACGATGTATTCACTCCCCTCCATAAGTCCTAGAAGTCTGTAACGGGAATTTCCGACCACCCTGTATATGCAGACTGAAGCGATGAATGAAAATTTGTACCAAGACCAGGATTCGAACCCGGGTCTCCCGCTTGCTTGGCAGGTGTGCTAACCACTACGCGACCCTGACATAGTGGCTTTTTACAACTGCTCGCCTCCCTCCACAATACAAATTTTCATTCATGCCTTAGTTCACTGTTCAAGTTTAGGGGGAATACCATATGGACTGAGGCATGAATGGGATTTTGGATTGAGGAGAAAGGTATGCTAGGGTAGTCCGTGCAATTTTGAAAAGCCACTGTGCCAGGGGTGATGTAGTGATTTGCGCATCATCCTAGTGAGCTGGAGATCTAGGTTCGAATTCCAGACTTGGCACAATTTTTCATTCGTTGCTTCAATCTCCATATATACATCACAGATGTCTAATACTTGAATAGATCTCTGGAACCACATGGTTTCATTTCATAAAAGCACGTCTGTCTGTGTTTCAGTCATGATCCCCTGTTTCGTTCGACAATGAGTTGCTATTCCGTTACAATCGGAGAGCCTCTACAATGCTGTTCTAATTTAGGGGGTTACCAGGTGGGCTGAGGCATGAATGGAAATTTGGATTCAGGAGGTAGGCATGCTACAGAAGTCCGTGCATTGTGCAAAGCCACTGTGGCAGGGTGGTGTAGTGGTTTAGTGCATCTGCAAAGTGATCAGACCTGGTTTAGAATCCCGGCACTGGTACAGATGTTATTTTATGGATTGCTTTGTTTTCATGACGTGGTGTATCATTTATCTGTATAATTAAGAGATGTTTCAAACCATAAGGACATCAAAATGTTTCCAGTGCTAGTGAGGTATTTGCATCCCACAACCAGAATTAACATCAAAATATTAGATCTTTTGAATTACTAATTAGATCTTTTGAATTATATATGGCTCTTTAATGGGAATTCTTGAAAATCACAACCTTAACGTGAAAGTGATTAAAATTTGTGCAGACAATGCCGTTACAAATTTTGGCAGAGTTCAACATGCAGATAATGTAACTTCCAGAGAGCTTAGCAAGAAAAATGGATGGAGTTGGTGCGTGCAGCAGATATTGCATTAATGGCAGTTTATTTAAGCAGCTGATATATTACCATTAGATGTTGAACATTTATTCGTACTTTTATAAATGCAAACGGCGTGTACAAGCTATCAAAATTTTTTTAGGAGAAATAGATGTGCAATACAAAAGAATGTTGGGATATAGCAAAACAAGAAAACCTGGCACTTTTGCCTGTAGCTGAAAAAATATTGGAGGTCTATTCGCCATTGAAATCTTACTTTTTATCGCAAGTAAGATGTCTTGTTGAGCTACAGGCATTCTTCTCTGATGAATGCTCGGCGATGGAGTTAAAAAATGGTTCAAATGGCTCTGAGCAGTATGGGACTTAACATCTGAGGTCATCAGTCCCCTAGACTTAAAACTGCTTAAACCTAACTAACCTAAAGACATCACACACATCCATATCCGAGGCAGGATTCGAACCTGCGACCGTAGCAGCAGCGCGGTTCCGGACTGAAGCGCCTAGAACCGCTCGGCCACTGCGGCCGGCGGCGATGTAGTTAAAATTCACACATATTCAAGAGGCTATAATTAATGTTTACTTGAAAATGGTGGAAGAAGTTTCCCTTTTGTTTGTGGGTTTAAACGTCAAGTACATAAACAGCTTGGAAAATGATTATATTCTTCTGAGTAGCTGAAATGTGTTTAAAAAACTCTGAGGAGACTGGGCAAATCGGTATTTATGGAGCGCATAGGTACTGTTTGTTCACAAAGTCCTGAAGCAGGGCTCCCTTGTTCTGCATCAGCAGAAGTCGGTCGACATCGGTCCCCTCATATTTAGTTTCGACGTCCAGTGGGATCGTATTCGTCCGACAAACTGATTGTCCGCATCGTAGTTAAGACTACAGCCGACCGCTGTAGTTCATCCATTGTAGCCTCTTGTGAGTCTTGAACAGAGTACTGTATTTGCAATTGGCCGGCTGGTGTGGCCGAGCGGTTCTAGGCGCTTCAGTCTGGAACCGCGCGACCGCTACGGTCGCAGGTTCGAATCCTGCCTCGTGCATGGATGTGTGTCATGTCCTTAGGTTAGTTAGGTTTAAGTAGTTCTAAGTTCTAGGGGACTGATGACTTCAGATGTTAAGTCCCATAGTGCTCAGAGCCATTTGAACCATTTGCTATTACTAGTTGAAATTTATTACGGAATTAATCTTTCTCCTCGCTCATTCCTCATCCGAAGCCCATATTCCCCTGTAACCTTTTCTTCTACTCCTTCTCTACAATTGAATTCCAGTGTCCCATGACTATTAGATTTTCATCTCCCTCTACGTACTCTATTACCATTTCAATATCCTCACATACTTTCTCTGTCTCTTCACCTTCAGCTTGCGACGTCGGCATTTATACCTGAACCATCGTTGTTAGTGTTGGTTTGCTGTCGATTCTGATAAGAACAACACTGTCATTGAACTGTTTATAGTAACACACTCTCTGCTCCACTTTTGTATTCATAACGAATCCTACGCCTGTTATACCATTTTCTGCTGCTGTTGCTATTACCCTCTACTCATCTGACCAGAAATCCTTGTCTGCTTTCCATTTCACTTGACTGACCCCTACTATATCTATATTGAGCCTTTGCATTTCCCTTTTCATATTCTCTAGCTTCCCTACCACGTTTAAGCTTCTACTTGTAGAACGTCATCTTTCGTTGGTTATTCAGTTTTTTTCTCATGGTCACCTCGCTCTTGGCAGTCCGCTCCCAGAGATCCGAATGGGACTATTCCGGAATCTTTTGCCAATGGAGAGATCATCATAACACTTTTTCAACTACAGGCCACATATCCTGTGGATACATATTATGTGTCTTTAATGCAGTGGTTTCCATTGCCTTCTGTATCCCCATACCGTCGGTCATTACTGATCTTCTGCCTTGAGGGGCAGTTTCCCGCCCCAAGGACAACAGAGTGCCCTGAACGTCTGTCTGCTCTTTGACAAAGCCGTTGGCAGAATGTGGATGACTTCTTATGCCGGAATTATTATTCAAAAAATAAACGGTGGCGGGTTTCGAACCTGGGACGGAGGAAAAGACACTACCTGAAGACCATTTATGGAACGACTGGATACATACGAAAAATATTCAACTACTGCGAGATGAACATGGAAACGTTTCAGTACATCCTTACACCTATTCAGCACGCAATTACAAACTGGACAAATTTCAGGGAAACAATACAACCTGAGGAACATCTGATTTTAACATTGAAGCAAGTTGTACATATATTTAATGGTCTCAAAAGAATAAGAAAAACCGTACAATGGTATTTTTATAATAACATTTGTGAATTATGTTACAAAATTACTTACGAAAACTGTGAAACAATTTATAGCTCGTTGTTGTATTTACATATATTGCACGTAGAATAGATAAAACGTTTCGATTATGAAAGTGTACTGTTGTCTGCGAACTTTGACAAGCAGATGGGCGTAGTCTGTTCTTGTTGACAATGTTCTCTATCTTCAAAGTCAATAGTGATGAGGTCCACCAACACATCCTGACACAAACAGCAACAAGCGCTCGTTTGCACCGACTACGTCCGACTAGTCCCATTTCACTGGGATTCGCTCTTGAGTCCGCAGTGTACGGCCGACTTGGTCGCGTAGTCGATCGATTCCCGATACTGCCAGGGATCTTTCCTTGGTGGGATGGTAGGAATGGGGCCCACTCAACTTCCTGAAGCCAACCTGGGAGGTACTTGACCGAGTAGTAGCGGCTTCAGGTCACAAACTGACAACGGCCGGAAGAGCCGTGTGCTGACCTCACACCCCTCCATTGTCTATTTTCACGCAGTAAGTCAGACGTGACATCATTATGACGTGTTCAAACTGCATCGAAGACGACAGACCTTTGTGATCGTTCCAGACGCTAAGCCGCAGTAGCCCTTCTTGCAGACGAATTACAGGAGCGCCTCATTATATCTTCAATTGCTATATTCATTGCAATATTGGAAGCTACAGATGTCTTTTCATTCTTTGAAAGTGTGAACCTGCCAAAATTGCAAAAAATGACCTCACATTGCCAACTGTAGACGATATCTTTGGAAAACTTCAAGCAATATCATCATCCGCCAGGCGGTTAAACGCTGCTGTACAATGATAAGAGGTTCCGTGTTCAAATCTAATAAAAATCTGATTTTTATTTCTTTACGTGAAAAAGTCACCAAGTAGCAGCGTGGTACGGATCCACATTAAAGTCGAAGCAAGTAGGGAATTACCTTCAGAAAAGATTCAACTGACTTTTTTTGAAGTAATTTTCATATCTTCATCCCGTTTTACTTGAAAGTCAACATTTATATAATTCTTCAGTCCAGTTTCATTATCATCATCTGGCCACCGCAATCGAAGTATTGTGCAAATTTTAAAATGTGTATAAAGTAAATGTTAGATGAGTAACTGGTTGACAATTCTTTAATTTTAACAACTGAATCATTTCTCCCCTTCCTAGGGGAGCGTATAGAGTGGCCCAGCGGAGGCAGATGTCCCCATCGAGATTTCAGTTCGTGTAGGGCCTGCACAGGACGCGGCAGCCAATGCACAATGACCGGTTTTAGCGCCGGGTTGAGTTCATTCCTTTGTTCGCAAGGGGAGGCTGACAGCGTTTTCCCCGTTTCGGCCGGTCGGCGATGAGGAAACGACGTCCACAATCTGTAGACTTTCTCAAACGATTGTTCGGTAAAGAAAAATCATACTTTTGAATTACTTGTAACTTTATACGTCAGCTTCATGATAATGTGCCCATCATTTCGTTAATGGTTATAGTTATTGTGATATTTGCATGTATGTAAGACACTGGGCAAAATTCGAAAATGTTTGCAATGAAAATTGCGGGTCACTATGTTTTTGCGTTTGGTGCATATTAAGTAATATGTTGCTGCATATAAAATTTAGCTTACACAATGAACGTTTCTTTAGTCTTGAGAAAATTGAGCTGATGTAGCACACTCATTTGCTGTCGTGGGCGCAAGCGATTAGGCCAGAGTGAAATATCCGCAACATTCCTTATATTTCATAAAAGATTTGAGATACCGAAATGAGATTTTGGCAAATGATAAAGCGCACAAAGAGTAGAGTGTTTTGCCATACGGTAATTATGTAAAACTTCATTACTTACCATGTTTTCCACTCATTAGAGACTTTTTCTAAAGAATGTAATTTTTAAGGGCGATCGGCAGCTAGTGATATGAAAAATGCTTTGGATTTACAAGTGCTTTGGATTTTGGAACAACAAAAAAGAAGACATTACACTTTTGTTTTTGTACTGAAGATATGCTTTCTCATAAGCTATTGACCTTACCCCAGGGCCAGTATCCATGATATAAAGGACCATTTACAACAGTTGTGGGCCAGCTTGTCTCAAGGGAGGATCAACGGCTTTACGATACCCCTCCCAACCGAATCGGCTCATGTATCCTCATCACAGAATGGACCCCACTTGATACTGACAAGTGAGATCATACTGGCAAATTGTTCGTAAATTTGACTCGATTTTGTAATCAGTGAAATAACGAAATAACATCAGATACCCCCTCGAACCACGGAGCTTCATTCCTTTTCCTCTCCCCTTTCTAGGTACTTCACTTTTTTGCCAGGCAACGCAAAATGTAAAGAACTATCTCACTGAACGACGGAGCATTGTGCTTTTTGTGTTTTAGTTTTCGGTCAGATAGACCCGATGTAAGTGTCTGCGTATCAATACGTCATGCAACTCCTTCAGAGTTAAAATATGCAAAATTAAAAAAAATTCTAAGTAATAGCTCTTTTCTTGTAATTTAGGATGTTCACCGTTGGAGTTCATTCTTTAACATAAAAGGTAAATTACGTAATATTGACTAAAGAGACCTAAGTGAAGGCTTTGAAAGTGCCAAAGTGACACAGAAATTTATTTAGGAGTGTAAGACTAAATTCGCTCTTTTTGATACAAATGAGCTGGTCTGTATCGAGAAGCCTTAGTATTGTCGCACTACGATCAGCGACGTATGGTTATACTTGACTAAACGAGATGTTTAGCGGAATCGCAGAAAATTACCTCTAGAATTGTACGCGAATTCTGTAGCGAGTAAAATCTCTGTACTCCAGATTACAGGAGGGCAAACCTCCACTCTTGCTCCCTCTTGCTATGCTGATACAAAGGATGAACCACAACTACACCGACAAACTTTTAAAGATTATTCAGGGATGCTTTCTGAATTTTTTGATATGAGGGACTCACGGTCTTTAGCGGCTCGTTACAGAGTAATAATATAATTATGATTTATTCAGTTTGTTACCACAGTCACCCTTGTTTCTGTGATAATACCCTCTCAGCAGTGAAGGAATCTGCAATATCGCTGTTGACGTGCAACTAACATCGCCGGAAAAACGAACCGAAGACAGAACCGAGAGAAACTGATTGGGAGCTAAAAGACGAAGAGTAAAATGCCTACTACCGTTGTCAACAGCAGGTACCGCTAGCGAATGGAGAGAAGACACAGCGGATACTGCCTACATTTGTTCTCTTGAGCGTTATTTTCAGTGCAATATTGATACAATGCTAATAAGGGAAGAAACCAAACAAAATGCAACAACTCTGTAACGAGCCGCCAGCGACCGGGGTCACTTATATAATCTGTAACTCCGTAACGAGGCAGTCCCTACTTGGCCACATCCGATTTTGATCTTTTCCTTTGAGGAAAGAAATAAAGATTACTGGAAGCAGTTAATTCCATAAATTATCTGGGAGTACGCATTAGGAGTGATTTAAAATGGAATGATCATATAAAGTTGATCGTCGGTAAAGCAGATGCCAGATTCATTGGAAGAATCCTAAGGAAATGCAATCCGAAAACGAAGGAAGTAGGTTACAGTACGCTTGTTCGCCCACTGCTTGAATACTGTTGAGCGGTGTGGGATCCGTACCAAATAGGGTTGATGGAAGAGAGAGAGAAGATCCAACGGAGGCAGCGCGCTTCGTTACAGGATCATTTAGTAATCGCGAAAGCGTTACGGAGATGATAGATAAACTTCAGTGGAAGACTCTGCAGGAGAGACGCTCAGTAGCTCTGTACGGGCTTTTGTTGAAGTTTCGA
Organism: Schistocerca cancellata; assembly: GCF_023864275.1. NCBI lineage: Eukaryota > Metazoa > Arthropoda > Insecta > Orthoptera > Acrididae > Schistocerca > Schistocerca cancellata. The sequence goes on from NC_064631.1 coordinate 549,230,642, forward strand.
GAACATATCTTCACCGAGGAGTCAAGCAGTATATTGCTCCGTCCTACGTATATCTCGCGAAGAGACCATGAGGATAAAATCAGAGAGATTAGAGCCCACACAGAGGCATACCGACAATCCTTCTTTCCACGAACAATACGAGCCTGGAATAGAAGGGAGAACCGATAGAGGTACTCAAGGTACCCTCCGCCACACACCGTCAGGTGGCTTGCGGAGTATGGATGTAGATGTAGATGTAGACTTCACTTTGATAGTGATGAAGCGGTGCAAGCAGTGGTGAGGTTCTGGCTTCGTCAACTAAATAAAACATTCTACAGTGAAAGTATCAACAAACTGGTGTCTCTTTGAGAGAAATGTGTTCGTCGTCAGGGTTACCCTGTTGGGAAACAAATATGTAGACACGAACGATAAAGATGTAGAATGTTAATAACTTCCGTTTTATGTAAGAATCTTTGAGAGTTTTAAAATAAAAAATTCAGAAGTATTACTTTTCGGACCGCCCTCATGTATTTTACTGGCAAAGTGTCAAATGAAGGCATCGTATTGAATATGACAGCAATTTATAGAATGCCTTGAACTTTTTGGCAAGGTGTTTAATTTAATTTTAATTTCATACTTTTCCTAGGAAATGTATGAGGTAATGTATGAGGAAATGTAAGAGGTTTGATCTCGCGTTTTTGTAAGTGTAAATTCATTCAGTGTGTGGCGCAATAATCGCTCACTGAGCAGCCAGTTACGTAGCTCACTAACCTATCAGCGTCCTTTGGTGACACATCAGAAGGGTAGCAAACTACATATATAGGGTTGTCTGATTTTATAGTTCACTTCTTCAGTTAGTCTTGCTAGGATGACGAGGATGTGTGCATTCTGTGTGTGGAGGCAAGAGGAGCTGGCCGTCGTTCGCGCGAATAGCTGAATGTGCTTTTGGCTACATTGGGTCACCTTCAGGCTGTTGCCTCGCGGTGTAGCGGTGGCGGAGAATCTGGCGCGTAGCGTGGGGCACCTTCGGTTTCATTCGTTTTGCCCATGGGCTTTGCTTCCGAGGCACCTACTAGTGCAGGGGCGGGCAAACGTTGCACGCGGCTCATAAGCGCAAAGCACTGCACGTGTGCTGCTCGCGTGCAGGCGTCGGCCGGGACTGTGGCGACAGCCGACAGGTTGCGGCAGTGTACTGCCAGGCTAAGCTGCGGACGTTGATGCGAAGCGAGCACTATGTAGTGAACGTTGTATTTCAAGAAACGGAGAAGTGGAGATTTACTATCTTTTAAAAAGTAATGGGAGAATCATTTTTTCTTTGTGCAAAAACGTGAAAATTCGAAATGTTTAATATGTGGCAGTATTCTCGCTGGTCAACGGAAGTTTAGTATTGAAGGCCATTATAATAAATTTCACAAGGACGAGTACAATTTATTGTCGGATTCTGAGCGGATGGGGAATTGACTGAGCTTAAGAAGAGCGATCTGACGATACCAGATGAATCTGTCGTAGTTGGCCGGCCGGAGTGGCCGAGCGGTTCTAGGCACTACAGTCTGGAACCGCGCGACCGCTATGGTCGCAGGTTCGAATCCTGCCTCGGGCATGGATGTGTGTGATGTCCTTAGGTTAGTTAGGTTTAAGTAGTTCTAAGTTCTAGGGGACTGATGACCACAGCAGTTAAGTCCCATAGTGCTCAGAGCCATTTGAATTTGTCGTAGTTGCTGTTGTCACGAGAGATCTGCGACTTTCTCTCGTCATGTCTCTCATCTAACTGATCTAACATTTTATGGAGCACTGTTTTCAAGTTTTCAGGACGACAACAATAATAGCCCAGCGGTATGTGCAAGTTATAAGACTGCGCTTAATATAGCGAGAGCTGGAAAACCATTTGCTGAATTAATAACTGTTTGTGGTTGTCTGTATGTAATTTTGTTCCAGATATTAAACGTATTGTAAACTCCACCTGTGATAATTAAATAAAACGTATCGTGGGTAATAGGTACTCTTTCAAACCATGATTTCTTTCAAGCACTCTTACTAACCTTATTCATTCGCCCAATAAAGCAAGCTAGGAAACAAAACGCATTACAGAGGAAGGAGCGGACAGAAGGTATGGTGGGGATGGGAGATAAGCGGGTGGCCAGCTTGCCCTTGTGTGCACGCGGAACACCTGTTAACTGCACGCGTGCAAGTGCACCGCACATGTGCAGGATTCCTGCCCGCCCCTGTCCTAGTGCATCCGACGCGTTGGATCGTCGCTCTCAGCGGGATGAATGACGGGTGGCAACGCGTTCGCGTCGCTCGAGGTGGAAGGGAATGTGGAAACTGGTCGCCTGACCTCGCCCATTCACCCAGTGAATGGACAGGAGGCCGCCCCTTCACCAAGGTCCGGGCAGACACACGGTGGCAGGGGTTTACTAGTTATTGGGAGCTCCAATGTTAGGCGCGTTATGGAGCCTCTTAGATAGCGTTCATGGCTGGAAAGAAAGCCAATGTTCACTCGGTATGTCTGCCGGGGGGCCTTATCCGAGATGAGGAGGCGGCTTTGCCTGTGGATATCGAGCGTGCAGGGTGCAGTCGTCTGCGCATGTTGTGCCTCACGTCGGCACCAGAGACGCCTGCCGTATGGGCTCTGAGGCGATCCTCAGTTCGCACAGGCGCCTGGCGGACGTGGTGAATACTCCTGGCCTCGCGCGTAGGGTGCACACAGAGCTCGAAGTTTGCAGCATCGTTTCCAGAGGTGATCGGGGTCCTTTGATTTGGAGCCGAATGGAGGCTTCGTCGACTTTGTGATGGTCTTGGCTGCAGGTTTCTAGACCTACGTTATCGTGTGGGGGATTTGTAGAACCGTCCCTGATAGGTCATGGGTGCAATACACAAAGGAGGCAGCTACTCGGGTAGCAGAGCACTAGTACTCATGGAGTGCACACGACGCTTTTTAGGCTAGGCAGTAGCTTGAGGTTCTTTTATGAACACTCGCCAGTCGATCTGTAGCAAGGGAAGTCAAACGGTGTTCACAAAAAAAGACACTACGACTGTCACGATTTTATCAATAAACTGTCGAAGTATTCATAATAAAGTTCCCGAATTTACTGCGCTGCAGGAAAGTTCTCGCGCTCAAATTATTCTTGGGATCGAGAGCTGGCTGAAACCCAAAGTGGAAAAGCTCTGAGATATTTAGCAAGTCGTGGAATGTATATCCGAAAGACAGATTAGAGGCCACAGGAGGGGGAGTGTTCATTGCAGTTGACAAAAATATTGTCTCTAGTGAGGTAGAAGTTGAGTGTGACAGTGAAGTCATCTGGTCGCGTATAACAGATCTATGTGTAACGAAGTTAATTGTTGGATGTTTTTACCGACCACTCCATTCTGCTGAGACAGTTCTAGAATCATTCAAAGAAAGTCTACCGTTAATACCGTGTAAATACCCAGATCATGTAACACTGGTTGGAGGCGACTGTAACCTGCAGAATATAGACTGGAATGTCTATGGATTCATTGCGGGGTGTACAGACAGACAGTCATGAAAAATTCTTTTGAACATGTTTCCTGAAAAGTTCGGCCGGCCGTTGTGGTCGAGCGGTTCTAGGCGCTTCAGTCCGGAACAAGGCTGCTGTTACTGTCGCAGGTTCGAATCCTGCCTCGGGCATGGATGTGTGTGATGTCCTTAGGTTAGTTAGGTTTAAGTACTCCTAAGTCTAGGGGACTGATGGCTTCAGATGTTAAGTCCCACAGTGCTTAGAGCCATTTGAATCATTTTGAAAAGTTCCTTGAGCAGCTAGCTAGCTCTGCACCCCAGGCGAAATGGAAATATCTTAGACCTTGTAGCTACAATTACGCCGGACCTTATTGACAATGTCAGCGTAGAAACGAGGATTAGCAATCATGATGTCATTATAGCAACTATGATTACGAAAGTTAATAAATCAGTAAGAAGACTAGGAAAGTGTTTCTACTAAACAGTGCAGATAAGCAGTTGCTAACATTTCACTTAGTGAATTTGCATCTCTTGGTTCAAATAAGATCGATGTAGAGGAATTATGGCCGGAGTTTAAGCATATTGTAAATCGTGGTCTGGAGAGTTATGTGCCTAGTAAGTGGATAAAGGATGGAAAATACCCACTATGGTTTAATTACGAAATTCGGCGGATGCTGAGGAAGCAGAGGCTGTTGCACTGTCGGTTCAAAAGGCAACGCGTAAACGACGACAAGGGAAGGTTAGTAGAGATTCGTGCGTCTGTGAAAAGATCTATGCGCGAAGCACACATCTACCATCGTCACATCATAGCAAAAGATCTGGCAGAAAACCCGAGAAAATTCTGTAAATATGTAAAATCGCTAAGCGGGTCTAAGGCTTCTAATCAGTCCCTTGTTTACCAGTCTGGAGGGGCAGCTGAAGATAGCAAAACGAAAGCTGAAGCTTTAAATTTCACGTTCAAGAAATCGTTCACACAGGAGAAACGTACAAACATACCATCATTTGACCATCGGACAGAGTCCCGTATGGACGACACATTAATAAGCACACCTGGCGTAGAGAAACAACTGAAGGATTTGAAATCAAATAAATCACCAGGTCCGCATGGAATCCCAGTTCGATTTTACAAAGAGTACTCTAAGGCATTGGCCCCTTACCTGGCTTGCATTTATGGTGAATCTCTCGGCCAGCGCAAAGTTCCAAGCGACTGGAAAAAAGCGCAGGTGACTCCAGTATATAAGAAAGGTAAATTGCCTAGGCATTCGTTAAAATGCCTGATTTTACACAGTTTGGGTTGTCAGGCGAATTTTATTTGCTACTGTGGCAGATATTTGCAATTTAGTTTTTGCAGTGAGTAGCTGCGGTCAACTCAAACAAATACTGCTCATCACGACTTTCAGGCGACACCCTGTGTCAACAGAGAGCGTCGGTTTGTTTCACCGTCACAAATGCAATGATTTTTAAAGCGCAATTTTATGTGTCCGTTCGATTGAGCGGTCCGAAATTAGCCTACAGCGATATTTGTTTTGTCGATATGTATTAACAAGGACAGTAAAGCATGAAGAATAACCAGTACTCCAGCAGCTACTGAGCAGTTCTCCTGCAGGGCGGTTACAGTTGCTGCTGGCCAGAGCGGCACACTAGCCGTTGCTGGTTATTCCTTGTGTTTTATTGTCCCTGTAAACACATATCGACAAAACGAATGTCGCTGTAGGCTAATTTGGGAACGCTCTATCGAAGACGCACGTAAAATTCCACTTTAAGAGTCATTCCGTTTGTAACGGGAAACAAACCGACGCTTTTTGTTGACTCTGGGTGTTGCATGGAAGACGGGATGAACAGTAATTGTCCGGGCCCGTCTATATACCAAAAAAGCGAAATTGCAAATATTTCTCGAAACAACAGAGAAAATATGCTTACAACCCTTATGTGTATGTGTGTGTGTGTGTTCAAAAATGGCTCTGAGCACTATGGGACTTAACTTCTGAGGTCATCAGTCCCCTAGAACTTAGAACTACTTAAACCTAACTAACCTAAGGACATCACACACATCCATGCCCAAGGCAGGATTCGAACCTGCGACCGTAGCGTTCGCGCGGTTCCAGACTGTAGCGCCTTGAACCGCACGGTTAGTGCGGCCAGCTTGTGTGTGTGTGTAGATGGATGTACTGTGTATGAGTATATATATATATATATATATATATATATATATATATATGTGTGTGTGTGTGTGTGTGTGTGTGTGTGTGTATGGGTGTGTATGGTCCAGCATAGCACTGGGACCCACTGGAACCCCGGGAGCCATTTGAACCAAACGTGGTACACACGAACTGATAACACAGAATCTTAGGACCACTGCCCATCGCTAGATGGGATGCCTCCTGGTGGCTTTGCGCGCACGTCACCTGACAATGAATGGTTCAAATGGCTCTAAGCACTATGGGACTTAACATCTGAGGTCATCAATCCCCTAGACTTAGAACTATTAAAACCTAACTAACCTAAGGACATCACACACATCCATGCCCGAGGCAGCATTCGAACCTGCGACCGTAACAGCAGCGCGGTTCCGGACTGAAGCGCCTAGAGCCGCTCGGCCACAGCGGCCGATAGAGAGGAATGGGGAATAATTCTAGAATCTGGGTGGTTCCCAACCAGGAGGGAGGGAGCATTCGAACCTGCGACTGTAGCAGCAGCGCGGTTCCGGACTGAATCGCCTAGGACCGCTCGGCCACAGCGGCCGATAGAGAGGAATGGGGAATAATTCTAGAATCTGGATGGTTCCCAACCAGGAGGGAATTTCTTGAGGGTAAGAACAGGTAGAGTTCGATTACAGTTCAATGACGAATCTAATTTTTTTAAAGAAAAATCAGTATCACTTAGACATAATATTTGGATAGGTAACTAATTCTAAAAACTGTCAAATATGAGCATTAAATATGACACGACGTGGTGTATACCACAGCAAATGTACATTGCTGACTCACATCAGTGTGACTGCCTGTCAAAAAACCTGATTAACCTGGAATGAGGTTCTGGAAGGTACCAACAGGGATGTGGAACGATGCCGATTCCAGTGCCGTGTGCAACTGACCTAGGTTTGTCAGTTGAGGATCCTTGGTGCGAACAACCTGATCGAGGTGATCCCGCAGATTCTCGTTATCATTTAAATCCGGGGAGTTTGGTGGCCAGAGCAGTTCGGTAAGCTCATCTTCATGCTCTTGAAATTGAAATTTGCGGTAAGGTCTTACGGGACCAAACTGCTGAGGGTCATCGGTGCCTAAGCCTACACCCTACTTAATCTAACTAACTTACGCTATGGATAACACACATTCCCATTCCCGAGGGAGGACTCGAACTTCCGACGTGGGGAGTCGCGCAGACCGTGAAAAGTGGCCTCAGGCCGCGCGGCTACCCCGTGCGGCTTCCTGCTATTCGAACCATGCACGCTGTGACATGTTGCGTTGTCCTGTTGGTAGATGCTATCAATCCGAGGAAAAATAAACTGCATGTAGGGGTGGAATGTTTCCCAAGGATAGATACATACTTGTTTCGATCCATTGTGCCTTCCAGAATGACGAGATTACCCGGCGAATGGCCTCCGGCCAGGACCTTTCCGAGGAGTGTCGCAGGGTTTTCACTCTGCAGCGGAGTGTGCGCTGATACGAAACATCCTGGCAGATTAAAACTGTCTGCAGGACCGAGACTCGAACTCGAGACCTTTGCCTTTCGCGGGCAAGTGCTCTACCATCTGAGCTACCCAAGCACGACTCACGCCCCGTCCTCACAGCTTTACTTCCCCCAGTACCTCGTCTCCTAATTTCCAAACTTCACAGAAGCTCTCCTGCAAACCTTGCAGAACTAGTGCGCCTGGAAGAAAGGATATTGCGGAGACATGGCTTAGCCACAGCCTGGGGGATGTTTCCAGAATGAGATTTTCACTCTGCAGCGGAGTGTGCGCTGATATGAAACTTCCTCGCAGATTAAAACTGTGTGCAGGACCGAGACTCGAACTCGGGACCTTTGCCTTTCACGGGCAAGTGATCTACCATCTGAGCTACCCAAACGCGACTCCTCTTCTTCCATGAGTGCTAGTTCTGCAAGGTTTGCAGGAGAGCTTCTGTGAAGTTTGGAAAGTAGGAGTCGAGGTACTGGCGGAAGTAAAGCTGTGAGGACGGGGCGTGAGTCGTGCTTGGGTAGCTCAGATGGTACAGCACTTGCCCGCGAAAGGCAAAGGTCTCGAGTTCGAGTCTCGGTCCTGCACACAGTTTTAATCTGCCAGGAAGTTTCAGTGTTGCAGGGTGTTTGCTTTCGAACCTTTCACGCCTTACCCGTCAACCGCCATCTGTCCGATGGATTATAAGACTCGATTCATCTGAAGTGTCCACTTGTCGCCACCAGTGGACTTCCAGTTGCGGTACTGGCGTGCAAGATACAGCCTTCGTCGTCGATGTACAGCAGTCGGCATGGGTGCATGAAACACGCGCCTACCGCGGAGCACCAAACGCAGAAACGTTCGCCGATCAGTCGTCGAGGAGATACGTTTCCCGCGTCCGCCCGGCACGCTGTAGATACCCGCCACTGCTACTGCTGCCACCTGCCGTCTGTAAGTGGTACTTAACGTGCACGTCGAACATAGGTGGTGGTCACATTAATGTGACTGGACCGAGTATTAACGACGTTATTTGAAATTCGCGCAGTGACAAGTAGCCGCAGCCAGGAACTTGGTTCGTGGCGTACGTCTATTATTGGCCCCACGGCGTTATCGTCTCGTTCGTTGTTCTCCTTTTGTTGGTCAGTCGTATGCCCGCCAAATAAGTCGAGGGGCACGTTAAGTGAATGCGTTGTTGCTGCCTCCGATTTCACTACCTTTGCAACGTGTTTCGTATTGTTAGACGAGGAACATCAACAGATGACTTACAGTTTTTTGGTATTCAAGTTACAGCTATTGGTTAAGAAATTGTTGATTTACTGCACTGCATTTCGTTCATTGCTGGACATAAATTACTGACTTGGCAGGATATATGTAGGTGCGTAAATTTCTTCCTCATTTATACACTACTGGCCATTAAAATTGCTACACCACGAAGATGACGTGCTACAGACGCGAAATTTAACCGACAGGAAAAAGATGCCATGATATGCAAATGATTAGCTTTTCAGAGCATTCACACAAGGTTAGCGCCGGTGGCGACACCTACAACGTGGTGACATGAGGAAAGTTTCCAACCGATTTCTGATACACAAACAGCACTTGACCGGCGTTGCCTGGTGAAACGGTGTTGTGATGCCTTGTGTAAGGAGGAGAAATGCGTACCATCACGTTTCCGACTTTGATAAAGGTCGGATTGTAGCCTATCGCGATTGCAGTTTATCGTATAGCGACATTACTGTTCGCGTTGGTCGAGATCCAATGACTGTTAGCAGAATATGGAATCGGTGGGTTCAGGAGGGTAATACGGAACGCCGTGCTGGATCCCAATGGCCTCGTATCACTAGTAGTCGAGATGACAGGCATCTTATCCGCATGGTGGTAACGGATCGTGCAGCCACGTCTCGATCCCTGAGTCAACAGATGGGGCCGTTTGCAAGACGACAACCATCTGCACGAACAGTTCGACGACGTTTGCAGCAGCACGGACTATCAGCTCGGAGACCATGGCTGTGGCTACCCTTGACGCTGCATCACAGACAGGAGCTCCTGCGATGGTGTACTCAACGACGAACCTGGGAGCACGAATGGCAAAACGTCATTTTTTCGGATGATTCCAGGTACTGTTTACAGCATCATGATGGTCGCATCCGTGTTTGGCGACGTCGCGCTGAATGCACATTGGAAGCGTGTATTCGTCATCGCCATACTGGCGTATCACCCGGCGTGATGGTATGGGGTGCCACTGGTTACATGTCTCGATCACCTCTTGTTCGCAATGACGGCACTTTGAACAGTGGACGTTACATTTCACATGTGTTACGATCCGTGGCTCTACCCTTCATTCGATCCCTGCGAAACCGTACATTTCAGCAGGATAATGCACGACCGCAAGTTGCAGGTCCTGTACGGACCTTTCTGGATACTGAAAATGTTCGACTGCTGCCCTGGCCAGCACATTCTCCAGATCTCTCACCAATTGAAAACGTCTGGTCAATGGTGGCTGAGCAACTGGCGCGTCACAATACGCCAGTCACTACTCTTGGTGAACTGTGGTATCGTGTTGGAAGCTGCATGGGTAGCTGTACCGGTACACGCCATCAAGCTCCGTTTGACTCAATGCCCAGGCGTACCAAGGGCGTTATTACGACCAGAGTCGGTTGTTATGGGTACTGGTTTCTCAGGATCTATGCAACCAAATTGCGTGAAAATGTAATCACATGTCAGTTCTAGTATAATATATTTGTCCAATGAATACCCGTTTATCATCTGCATTTCTTCTTGGTGTAGCAATTTTAATGGCCTGTCAGGAAGGTCGCAGTTCGTAGTAATAGACGGCAAATCATCGAGTAAAACTGAAGTGATATCAGGTGTTCCCCAGGGAAGCGTCCTGGGACCTCTGCTGTTTCTGATCTATATAAATGACCTGGGTGACAATCTGAGCAGTTCTCTTAGGTTGTTCACAGATGATGCTGTAATTTACCGTCTAGTAAGGTCATCCGAAGACCAGTATCAGTTGCAAAGCGATTTAGAAAAGATTGCTGTATGGTGTGGCAGGTGGCAGTTGACGCTAAATAATGAAAAGTGTGAGGTGATCCACATGAGTTCCAAAAGAAATCCGTTGGAATTCGATTACTCGATAAATAGTACAATTCTCAAGGCTGTCAATTCAACTAAGTACCTGGGTGTTAAAATTACGAACAACTTCACTTGGAAAGACCACATAGATAATATTGTGGGAAAGGCGAGCCAAAGGTTGCGTTTCATTGGCAGGACGCTTAGAAGGTGCAACAAGTCCACTAAAGAGACAGCTTACACTACACTCGTTCGTCCTCTGTTAGAATATTACTGCGCGGTGTGGGATCCTTACCAGGTGGGATCGACGGAGGTCATCGAAAGGGTACAAAAAAGGGCACCTTGTTTTGTATTATCACGTAATAGGGGAGAGAGTGTGGCAGATATGATACGCGAATTGGGATGGAAGTCATTAAAGCAAAGAAGTTTTTCGCCGCGGCGAGATCTATTTACGAAATTTCAGTCACCAACTTTCTCTTCCGAATACGAAAATATTTTGTTGAGCCCAACCTACATAGGTAGGAATGATCATCAAAATAAAATAAGAGAAATCAGAGCTCGAACAGAAAGGTTTAGGTGTTCGTTTTTCCCGCGCGCTGTTCGGGAGTGAAATGGTAGAGAGATAGTATGATTGTGGTTCGATGAACCCTCTGCCAAGCACTTAAATGTGAATTGCAGAGTAGTCATGTAGATGTAGTGACACTGACTATTAATCATTGAAAGATCACCGTAAATTACATATACAGTTAGTCTAAAAATCACGTCACAGAAAGGACAGAACTGAATTCCGCATGTGCTTCACGCCGGTTTGTTATTGCAGAACTGAACTTGCGAAGTTTCGATTTCATTCAAGGAAAGCAGCAAGCTGAAAGCTGAGTCATCTGTTGCGATGCTGAAAAAATTTTCTTTATGAAACGAAGCTAAGCTGAATATGTTGCTGAAGTAGTTTTTCGGGAAACGTTTCACTTTTTCCATTCAAAATTAGAAACCACGGATTTTGGATTCGTATGGTTTTTCACTACGCAGTCGTTCTCATACACTTAAGCGTCAAAGAAAGTGGCATAAGCACGGATATTCAAATAAAGAGGCATGTAAACAGGCAGAATATGGCGCTGCGGTCGGCAACGCCTATATTTGACAAGTGTCTGATGCAGTTGTTGGGTGGTTACTGCTGCTACAATGCCAGGTTATCAAGATTTAAGTGAGTCTGAACATGGTGTGACAGTCGGCGCACGAACTATGGGACACAGCATCTCCGAGGTAGCAATGAAGTGGGGATTCTCCCGTACGAACATTTCACGATCGTACCTTGAATATCAGGAATCCGGTAAAACATCAAATCTCCGACATCGCCGCGGCCGGAAAAAGATCCTGCAAGACCGGGACCAACGACGACTGAAGAGAATCGTTCAACCTGACAGACGGGCAACCCTTCCACAAATTGCTGGATATCTCAAGTGTCAGCGTGTGAACCATTCAACGAAACATCATCGGTATGGGCTTTCCGAGCCGGAGGTCCACTCGTGTACCTTTGATGACTGTACGACACAAAGCTTTAAGCCTCGCCTGGGCCCATCAACACCGACATTGGACTGTTGATGACTGGAAACATGTTGCCTGGCAGGACAAGTCTCGTTTCAAATTATATCGAGCGGACGGACGTGTCAGGTATGGAGACAACCTGACGGATCCAAGGCTCCTGCACGTCTGCAAGGGACTGTTCAAGTTGTTGGAGGCTCTGTGATGGTGTGGAGCATGTGCAGTTGGAGTGATACGGGACCCCTATTATGTCTAGATACGACTCTGACAGGTGGCGCGTACGTAAGCATCCTGTCGGATCACTGAGCCGTGTTGTGGCTAGCGTTGGTGCCGTTGGTAGGCTGGCATCATGTAATAGGGGTAGTGGCGTCTCGTTTTCTTCTTCTGTTTACTGGCGCCACTACGGTTGCTAGTGTTGTCTGTCAACGAGTGGCAGCAGCAGCGGTTATCCATATCTACACTCCTGGAAATTGAAATAAGAACACCGTGAATTCATTGTCCCAGGAAGGGGAAACTTTATTGACACATTCCTGGGGTCAGATACATCACATGATCACACTGACAGAACCACAGGCACATAGACACAGGCAACAGAGCATGCACAATGTCGGCACTAGTACAGTGTATATCCACCTTTCGCAGCAATGCAGGCTGCTATTCTCCCATGGAGACGATCGTAGAGATGCTGGACGTAGTCCTGTGGAACGGCTTGCCATGCCATTTCCACGTGGCGCCTCAGTTGGACCAGCGTTCGTGCTGGACGTGCAGACCGCGTGAGACGACGCTTCATCCAGTCCCAAACATGCTCAATGGGGGACAGATCCGGAGATCCAGAGCACGTTGGGTGGCACGGGATACATGCGGACGTGCATTGTCCTGTTGGAACAGCAAGTTCCCTTGCCGGTCTAGGAATGGTAGAACGATGGGTTCGATGACGGTTTGGATGTACCGTGCACTATTCAGTGTCCCCTCGACGATCACCAGTGGTGTACGGCCAGTGTAGGAGATCGCTCCCCACACCATGATGCCGGGTGTTGGTCCTGTGTGCCTCGGTCGTATGCAGTCCTGATTGTGGCGCTCACCTGCACGGCGCCAAACACGCATACGACCATCATTGGCACCAAGGCAGAAGCGACTCTCATCGCTGAAGACGACACGTCTCCATTCGTCCCTCCATTCACGCCTGTCGCGACACCACTGGAGGCGGGCTGCACGATGTTGGGGCGTGAGCGGAAGACGGCCTAACGGTGTGCGGGACCGTAGCCCAGCTTCATGGAGACGGTTGCGAATGGTCCTCGCCGATACCCCAGGAGCAACAGTGTCCCTAATTTGCTGGGAAGTGGCGGTGCTGTCCCCTACGGCACTGCGTAGGATCCTACGGTCTTGGCGTGCATCCGTGCGTCGCTGCGGTCCGGTCCCAGGTCGACGGGCACGTGCACCTTCCGCCGACCACTGGCGACAACATCGATGTACTGTGGAGACCTCACGCCCCACGTGTTGAGCAATTCGGCGGTACGTCCACCCGGCCTCCCGCATGCCCACTATACGCCCTCGCTCAAAGTCCGTCAACTGCACATACGGTTCACGTCCACGCTGTCGCGGCATGCTACCAGTGTTAAAGACTGCGATGGAGCTTCGTATGCCACGGCAAACTGGCTGACTCTGACGGCGGCGGTGCACAAATGGTGCGCAGCTAGCGCCATTCGACGGCCAACACCGCGGTTCCTGGTGTGTCCGCTGTGCCGTGCGTGTGATCATTGCTTGTACAGCCCTCTCGCAGTGTCCGGAGCAAGTATGGTGGGTCTGACACACCGGTGTCAATGTGTTCTTTTTTCCATTTCCAGGAGTGTAGTACCGCGGCACTATCTTTGGAAGGACGTCAAGTGTTTTCCAGGTCGGGTGTGTCGCGGAGTTTGGTTGGGATAGAGCAGCAGTGAGGCCCGGCAGCACAAGGACATGCCAGGATCGCTGGTGGCATGCAGGCACTGCCGGGTCGGGGAGCTGTAGTTGCTAGGGCAACAACCTCGTTCTCCACTGGACCCAGGACGTTTGAGTTTAGTGAACATTAGCCCAGTAGTGAAACCTCCACTATTTGAGATCACATTGTTTGTTCGCGCGTTGCTGCTTGCTGGGTTGCTGAGACGAAGAGCAACGAGTGGAGTGTTTGGAGTTGGCGGAATTAATAAGCTATCCCCCACCTTTTATTATTAATCATTGAATTCCTTGTGTTTATTGATGAAGTTCAACCAGCGCTATTTTTCTGCCTAGTGGCCGCTAACGCCCCAGTTACTTGCCCTGGAGGTTAGCGTATTTTCGCAGCAGTGTACCTTTCCTTGCCTCGCTGCTGCTGTCCGGTAAGGCATGTAGTTCGGGTATTTGTTTCTTTTGGACTACTTTGGTCGTTATGGTTCCTTCTGCCTCTGGATGTTCTAAATACCGGATTCTGAACATGGAGTGCTGTCCACCAGTTCCGCCTTGCCTGGGTTATTCCATCGTTGTCTTGGTTATCAGATGTTAGGCAGATTTTGCAAGAGTGTTGGCCTGTATTTAAACTGTCACTAGTTTGAGTTACCATTTGGTCAAGTGGATACATCTCTTGGCTGCATGTCTCATCGTTTACGAAGTTGAGCGACTTTCCCAGGTCGATCTTTGGAGCACTGATTTCGTCAGATTGTGATGACTGTCTTTTGTTTTATTTTAATTTTGAATTATTATTAATATTGGAGCCTTCAGCCGACAAATAATTTGGATTTCTTATCAATAAAGGTCTTCAGCCGTGAATGCAATTGGTCTTAAGAATTTTTAATTATATATTGTCTCTTAATAGTGAAATTTTGATGATTGTCCCTTTTTATAATATTTTAGTATCTCTTGGGGAAGTTTAACTCGTTCTTAAGAATTTGCTATCCAGGCCTTCAGCCGTCAAATTGTTTTTTCAGTTATTACTATTGGCGCCTCCAGTTGACAAATAATTGAAATTTCTTGTCAATAAGGCCTTCAACCGTGAATGCAATTTGTCTTAAGAATTTTTAATTAGATATAGTCTGTTAACAGCGAGAATTTGATATTTGTACCTTTTTATAATATTTTAGTATCTCTTGGAGAAGTTTAAATCGTTCTTAAGAATTTCCTATCAGGCCTTCAGCCGTCAAATTGTTTTTGAGTTATTACAATTGGGGCCTTCAGCCAATAAATAATTTGAATTTCTTGTCAATAAGGCCTTCAGCCGTGAATGTAATTTGTCTTAAGGATTTTTTTATTAGATATTGTGTCTTAATAGCCAAATTTGATAATTGTTCCTTTTTGTCAACCTTATTTGCAATTGTTTCCAAATAAAGTGTACATGATTTTAAAAAAAAACCCAACGGTAACTGAGTACGGTCCTGTCCACACCGAATCCTGCCTTTCCTTAAGTCCCATGCCATGTTTCACACCTGCATCCGTTCATGTTCATTATGCATTCCGACAGACTTGGGCAATTTCAGCAGGACAATGCGACACCCCACACGTCCAGAACTGCTACAGAGTGGCTCCAGCAACACTATTCTGAGTTTAAACACTTCCGCTGGCCACCAAACACTTTACTTTGTAATGCATAATATACGTGTGGCTTTGTGGCACAATGGCAGAACACAGGTGCCGAGGTTCGCGGTTAGGTTCGCAGTCAGTCCTAGAATGGTTTTTTTTATCACTTGTTGTTTCCTTCACCTCTGGCAATGATTTGTTCATGAGAAACATGCAAAGTTGCAGTGTGGGTCGGAGTCCACGTTGAGATTCAGATTACCCAATACCAAAGCTGCGAAAGTCAGTTTAAATGTCGGAGGACGGCACAGAGCATGTCTAGTAAAACACTGTAATGGTTCAGACCAACCTTCGATTTGACGGCAGCTTTACGTTTTGTATTTATACTTCTAAAACCGAATGAATAACTAATTTTTCTGCAATGTAGAAAGATTTCTAACCTCTTTAACTGGAATTATGATGGCTCCCAAGCCTTGGAAATTAACACGTCTCTTTCACTTGGAGAGTAGGGATGCGGTTTCCTTTAACCATTCCGCTGAATAACTGATAGGTCATGTTGTTGTTGTTGTGGTCTTCAGTCCTGAGACTGGTTTGATGCAGCTCTCCATGCTACTCTATCCTGTGCAAGCTTCTTCATCTCCCAGTACCTACTGCAGCCTACATCCTTCTGAATGTGCTTAGTGTATTGATCTCTTGGTCTCCCTCTAAGATTTTTACCCTCCAAGCTGCCCTCAAATACTAAATTGGTGATCTCTCGATGTTTCAGAACATGTCCTACCAACCGATCCCTTCTTCTATTCAAGTTGTGCCACAAGCTCCTCTTCTCCCCAATTCTATTCAATACCTCCTCATTAGTTATGTGATCTACCCATCTAATCTTCAGCGTTCTTCTGTAGCACCACATTTCAAAAGCTTCTATTCTCTTTTTGTCTAAACTATTTGTCGTCCACGTTTCACTTCCATACATGGCTACACTCCATACAAATAGTTTCAGAAACGACTTCCTGACTTTAAATCAATACTCGATGTTAACAAATTTCTCCTCTTCAGAAACGCTTTCCTTGCCATTGCCAGTCTACATTTTATATCCTCTCTACTTCGACTATCATCAGTTATTTTGCTCCCCAAATAGCAAAACTGTTTTACTACTTTAAGTGTCTCGTTTCCTAATCTAATTCCCTCAGCATCACCCGACTTAATTCGACTACATTCCATTATCCTCATTTTGCTTTTGTTGATGTTCATCTTATATCCTCCTTTCAAGACACTGTCCATTCCGTTCAACTGCTCTTCCAAGTCCTTTCCTGTCTCTGACAGAATTACAATGTCATCGGCGAACCTCAAAGCTTTTATTTCTTCTCCATGGATTTTAATACCTACTCTGAACTTTTCTTTTGTTTCCTTTATTGCTTGCTCAACATACAGATTAAATAACATCGGGGATAGGCTACAACCTGTCTCACTCCCTTCCCAACCACTGCTTCCCTTCATACCCCTCGACTCTAGTAACTGCCATCTGCTTTCTGTACAAATTATAAATAGCCTTCGCTCCCTGTATTTGACCCCTGCCACCTTCAGAATTTGAAAGAGAGTATTCCAATCAAAATTGTCAAAAGGTTTCTCTAAGTTTACAAATGCTAGAAACGTAGGTTTACCTTTCCTTAATCTTTCTTCTAAGATAAGTCGTAGGGTCAGTATTGCCTCACGTGTTCCAACATTTCTACGGAATCCAAACTGATCTTCCCCGAGTTTTTCCATTCGTCTGTAAAGAATTCGCGTTAGTATTTTGCAGCTGTGACTTATTAAACTGATAGTTCGGTAATTTTCACATCTGTCAACACCTGCTTTCTTTGCGATTGGAATTATTATATTCTTCTTGAAGTCTGAGGGTATTTCGCCTGTCTCATAAATCTTGCTCACCAGATGGTAGAGTTTTGTCAGGACTGGCTCTCCCAAGGCTGTCAGTAGTTCTAATGGAATGTTGTCTACTCTGGGGGCCTTGTTTCGACTCAGGTCCTTCAGTGCTCTGCCAAACTCTTCACGCAGTATCATATCTCCCAATTCATATTCATCTACATCCTCTTCCATTTCCATAATATTGTCCTCAAGTACATCACCCTTGTTGTTATTGTTGTTGTGGTCTTCAGTCCTGAGACTGGTTTGATGCAGCTCTCCATGGTACTCTATCCTGTGCAAGCTTCTTCACCTCCCAGTACTTACTGCAACCCACATCCTTCTGAATCTGCTTAGTGTATTCATCTCTTGGTCTCCCTCTACGATTTTTACCTTCCACGATGCCCTCCAATGCTAAATTTGTGATCCCTTGATGCCTCAGAACATGTCTTACTAACCGATCCCTTCTTTTTGTCAAGTTGTGCCACATACTGCTCTTCTCCCCAATTCTATTCAGTACTTCATCATTAGTTATGTGATCTACCCATCTAATCTTCAGCATTCTTCTGTAGCACCACATTTCGAAAGCTTCTATTCTCTTCTTGTCCAAACTATTTATCGTCCATGTTTCACTTCCATACATGGCTACACTCCATACAAATACTTTCAGAAACGACTTCCTGACACTTAAATCTATACTGGATGTTAACAAATTTCTCTTCTTCAGAAACGCTTTCCTTGCCATTGCCAGTCTACATTTTATATCTTCTCTACTTCGACCATCAGTTATTTTGCTCCCCAAATAGCAAAACTCCTTTACTACTTTAAGTGTCTCATTTCCTAATCTAATTCCCTCAGCATCACTCGACTTAATTCGACTACATTCCGTTATCCTCGTTTTGCTTTTGTTGATGTTCATCTTATATCCTCCTTTCAAGACAATGTCCAACTGCTCTTCCAAGTCATTTGCTGTTTCTGATAGAATTACAATGTCATCGGCGAACCTCAAAGTTTTTATTTCTTCTCCATGGATTTCAATACCTACTCCGAATTTTTCTTTTGTTTCCTTCACCGCTTTCTCAATATACAGATTGAATAACATCGGGAAGAGGCTACAACCCTGTCTCACTCCCTTCCCAACCACTGCTTCCCTTTCATGCCCCTCCACTCTTATAACTGCCATCTGGTTTCTGTACACACCTTGTATAGACCCTCTATATACTCCTTCCATCTTTCTGCTTTCCCTTCTTTGCTTAGAACTGGGTTTCCATCAAAGCACTTGATATTCATGCAATTGGTTCTCCTTTGTCCAAAGGTCTCTTTAATTTTCCTGTAGGCAGTACCTATCTTACCGCTAGTGAGATAAGCCTCTACATCCTGACATTTGTCCTGTAGCCATCCCTGCTTAGCCATTTTGCACTTCCTGTCGATCTCATTTTTGAGACGTTTGTATTCCTTTTTGCCTGCTTCATTTACTGCATTTTTATATTTTCTCCTTTCATCAATTAAATTCAATATTTCTTCTGTTACCCAAGGATTTCTACTAGCCCTCGTCTTTTTACCTATTGATCCTCTGCTGCCTTCACCATTTCATCCCTCAAAGCTACCCATTCTTCTTCTACTGTTTTTCTTTCCCCCATTCCTGTCAATTGTTCCCTTATGCTCTCCCTGAAACTCTGTACAACCTCTGGTTCTTTCAGTTTATCCAGGTCCCATCTCCTTAATTTCCTACCGTGTCCAACATTTTCCCAGTTTCTTGCCCATCAGGAGTAGGAAAAAATAATCACATTTTTATGCTGCCTGTTTTCTGTAATTACTATTGTTAGTAAGGAGAAAATAAAAATGTAGCAAATGAACCGGGCAAAATTTTGACAGAGTTGTGTAAGACTTAGGACGCAACACGGCACTTGGAGAAGAACTACTGAGATCCTTGGGAGAACCAAGGATGACAAAAAAGTTGCAGCCGGTATGCAAGATATATGAAGCACTACAAGAAAAAATCTAATAATTGTGTTTCTAGCGAAGGCAGGTGCTGACAGATGCGAATATCAGCGAACTATCAGTTTAATGAATCAAGGTTGCAAAATACTAACACGAATTACATGCAAAATAAAATAAAAACTGGTAGAGCCCGACCTCGAGAAATATCAGTCTTCGTTCTGGAAAAATGTAGGAATATGCGAGGCAACGCTGACACCACAACTTATGTTGGAAGACAAGCTGAAGTAAGGCAAACGCACGTTTATAGCACCCGAGAGAAATCTTTGACTTTGCTGACCGTAATTTGAACTCACAAAGATAGCATGTACAAAACAGAGCGAAGGGCTATTTACAACTTATTCAGAAACCAAACAGCAGTTATGAGACTCGGACATAAAACAGAGTCAGTAATGGAGAAAGGAGTAGGGTATGGTAGAGTTGAGGTATACCGCCGCCCCCGTTATTCGATTTGAACATAGAACAATCAGTATAGGAAACTAAGGATGATCAGGAAATGAATTAAAGAATAGGAAGAAGAAATAAAAACTATCAAGTTTGCCAATGACACTGTCTCTCCCTCAAGACAGAAAACGAAGATCAGTTGAATGGAAAGGATAGTGTCTTAAAGAGGGATTGTAAGATCAACGTCTATGAAAGTAAAACAACGATAAAGGAGTGTGATCGAATTATATGGTACTGAATGAATTATGATTAGGAGATGAGACGCTGAAATTTGTAGTTGACTTTTGCTACTCGGGCGACAAAATAGCTGATGATGGCAGACGTAAGAAGAACATAAAATGTACAGTGCCTATTGAACGAGAGGTTGTCTTGAAAAAACGGTAACATGTTAACATCGCCAATAAATTTAAGTGTAGGTTTTAAAATTTGGTTCTATAAAAGAATGCGGAAGATTAGACAGCTAGATTGGATAAATAATAAAGACGTCCTTAATCGAGTTAGGGTTAAAAGAGCTTATAGCACATGGTGGCTAAATGAAGAGACAAGATAATATGGTACATATGAAGATATAAAGAAATAGTTATTTAGTACTGGATGGAAGCATGGGGATAAAAACTTTAGACGTAAAACAACTACAATAAACAAGTAGAAGTGAATGTAGGGTGCAGTGTAGATACAGATTTGAAAAGACTTACGTATGAGCTTCATCGAACCAATCTTCGGACTGATGACGACAACAGCAACAATAACAACAAGCTACTAAGGTTGAGGAATACGAAGGAGGGCTGACAACGTAGCCATGACATAGAAATTAATGATATGTCCTGGCTCGACGAGCGGAGAACATGGCAACAGGGACAGAAATCAATAACGTGCTCACGTATTTTCGCAAGGCATGGGTCGGCCCCTCCTGTTGCAACTCACCTGCAGCACGAGGCGTTTTAAAACGTGCTGTTCTTGGGAACCTGTCCCTGTTCATTACGATAACGTAACTAGGCTTAGAACAAATCATAGTCTTAACATTTCTGAATGAAACTGAAACGGCATTGCTCAGAATGGCTGATGGGTCGAGAACACTGAATGCTAACGGCTTTCATACTGAAAGCTTTAGTAATGCTAGTATGTCAATGTAACTTCGTACATGTACGCACCGTACGTGGGTATGTAAACTACACTGAAGCGTGAAAGGAACTGGTATAGGCATGCGTCTTCATATACAGAGACATGTAAACAGGCAAAATACGACGCTGCTGTCGGCAACGCCTAAAAAAGACAAGTGTCTGGCGCAGTCGTTAGACCGGTTACTGCTGCTACAATGGCAGGTTATCAAGATTTATGTGAGTTTGAACGCGGTGTTATAGTCGGCGGACGAGTGATGGGACACAGCGTCTCCGAGGTAGCGACGAAGTGGCAATTTTCCCATACTATCATTTCACGAGTGTACCGTGAATATCAGGACGCTGGTAAAACATCAAATCTGCGACATCGCTGCGGCCGTAGAAAGAGCCGCATGAACGGGACCAATGACGACTGAAGAGAAACGTCAACGAGACAGAACTGCAACCCTTCCGCAAATTGCTGGATATTTCAACGCCGGGGCATCAAGAAGTGTCAGCGTGCGAACCATTTAACGAAACATCATCGATAGGGCTTTCGAAGCCGACGGCCCACTCGTGTACCATTGATGACTGCATGAAAAAAAGCTTCACGCCTAGGCTCATCAACACCGACATTGGACTGGTCTGTCAGCACCGACATTGGCCTGTTGATGACTGGAAACATGTTGTCTGATCGGAGGAGTCTTGCTTCAGATTGTATCGAGCGGATGGACGTGTACGTGTGTAACCTCCCCCTCACTTATCGACCTTAATGACAGTGAAAAATGAAACCGCGTGTACCTAATGGGAATTTGGGAAAAGCAATCGTCACCGAAGTTAATTTCTCGGTAAAGAGGGAGGAAAGGGTTACATCTAAATGAAAGGAAAAATGCTAATGAAACTGGTGGACATTAATTTTGAAAAGGGGTTAAGTTAATAAAGAAAGTAAATGTGCGGCCGTTACGTTAACAATTAACTAGCGGTAATTAGATATTTGAGATTTGGGGGAAATTACGGTCGCCAGTCCTAAGGACAATTACTATAGTAACTGAAAAAGAAAGGTTATTACACATATAATTAGCACTAGAAGCGTGGCAACTGAAGGTTGACACATGCAGTGTGAAAACTGAAAGTTTGTCAGAAGTAATAAATTTCGCTACACTCTGACTTAATTTAGAAAAAGAATTAATAAAACCGGAAAATCGAAAGTTAATTTGGTGACTGAAGTTAATAGTGAGCTTTCTTTCTGAAACACATCGAAATTCAGTAAAATACGGTTAGTCTTGGACTACCTCAACAGTCATTTCAAAAGCTACTTGAATCTACGCAATTTAGAAATAAGAGATTTAACTTTGAACTTGAATTAAATGATTCTGAACAATTAACAATAGTAAAATTTAGTACGTACCAAGCTGAGCTGCAGTCACAGGTATGCTAAAATACGGTAACAAAACTCGCGCTCTTAATTCGTGCTTGTGTAATCTAAATATTGTAGCCAGCTATGAAAACTTCAACTGAACTTTGAAATTAAAGCAGTGACAGCGAATTATTGTACTTTAATGCTGGCGTCTGAATTTCAACGACACTCGGGTTCATTTCGGAAAAGGAAGGGGCCCTGCTTGGTAATGCAATTAGGGACAATGAGCAACAAAGGTTCATGCTAAGTTGCTGTAATTTTGCGAGGCAACAATTTTAAAAGTTTTAAAGGCTGAGGTCTGCCATACAGTTCTAAAACTTTACGTGCTTCCAGTCTTCCTTGTTGATTGATTGAAGGTTTGAAGCCGTCGATCGAGGAGGTGGCGACAGTCACTCATTGTCGGCCGTCGCTGTTGCAGAAGCTGGATGTTGGCGCGCCTTCTTCTCGACACGGTCACCAGACGAAACGGGCTCTTGATGTGCGCCAGCTAATGTTTCCCGTCCGCGACACCATGTCAGAAACTATCATCGCAAGTCGAGCGCAATTACATGCTGCCAAACCCCGAAAGCGCGGCAACTCGCGGGAGCTTCACACAACACACCTGCTCCACTCGCTACTCCAGCCAGACTCCCTCTGCCCGCGCTCCACGCGGCAGAGTTAACACACACTTTGATTCTTCACACGACCTATCGATGTAATCGTTCGATAGCAGTTTTCCCTAGGCAAGACCCAGCGTAAAAATACAAATAATATTTACGAAACAAACCAATTATACATCGACATAAATGCATAAATATATATATACAAATAGTAAAACAATTACAATATACGAAGACACAGAAATGTTATATATTCAGGTAACAAAAATAAGGAAAACAAATTTATAGTACAATAAATGGAAATAGGAGGATATGCATTTCCGGCGTTACACGTGTATGGAGATAGCCTCATGAATCCGTGGATCCTGCATGTGATATGGGGCCCCTGATTCGTCTAGATACGACTCTGACAGGTCTGTTGTACGTAAGCATCCTGTCTGATCATCTGCATCCATTCATATCCATTATGCATTCCGACGGACTTCGATATTCCAGCAGGAAAATGCGACAACCCACACGTCTAGAATTGCTACAGAGTTGCTCCAGGAACACTGTTCTGAGTATAAACACTTCCGCTGGCCATCAAACTCCCCAGACATGGACATTATTGAGAATATCTAGGACACCTTGCAACGTGCTGCTCAGAAGAGTTCTCCGCCCTTATGGATTTATGGACAGCCCTGCAGGGTTCATGGTGTCAGTTCCCTTCAGCATTACTTAGTCGAGTCCATGGCACGTCGCGGGGGCCCTACACGATATTAGGCAGGTGTACCAGATTCTTTGGCGCTTCAGTGTATTAGAGTTGCAGTTCTCTGTGACAGGTAAAACAGCCACAAGAGCTGATTAATGTTGCTACCAGCCCTGGTAGGGAATATGAAGGGCATGAATAGCGTTAGATTTTTGAATGATCACTGTGAAGGACACGAATACACCGCGTACTCGTATGAGAAAACGTTATTAGAACCTGAGAGAGTCTGGTGAACCATTGTCGGTGCCAATTTGGCCAGCTGGTTGAATCGCACAATATCCAGATTTATGAGGCATTCAGATGTAACAGTGGCTCCATGTTGGACAGTATGGGAACATGAACGCAGGCATACTCGTCTTCAAGCCTCAGGTCGTCCCCGCCTGACCAACACAAGAGAAAATTGCTGTATGGTGCACCAAGCACATCGAAAACTTTTCACATCTGTGCCTGCCAGCCGAGAACAAGTGATGCCTCACTGCAACATTCCGCCTCATCCCACATCAGACGGCCAAGGCAATTGCCGACCCACGTGTGGACTGCCGTCAACATCACAATACAAACGGCTGCGTTTGGTTGGTTGGTTAGTTTGGGGGAGGGGACCAAACAGCGAGGTCGTTGGTCCCATCGGATTAGGGAAGGATGGGGAAGGAAGTCGGCTGTGCCCTTTCAAAGGAATCATCCCGGCCTGAAGCGATTTAGGGAAATCACGGAAAACCTAAATCAGGATGGCCGGACGCGGGTTTGAACGGTCGTCCTTCCGAATGCGAATCGTGTGTGGGCTGCATATGGGGTGGTGCAATGACCAGGAAGCATGGGCTGTTGATGAATGGCGTCGCATTGTGTTCAGTGACGAATCACGGTTCTGCACTACCTCGGATGACCACTGTCGGCGAGTATGGCGGCGACATAGTGAGAGGTCACATTCCTTCATTGTTTTGGAGAGGCAAAGTGATGTTACTCACGGTGTCATAGTGTACGGAGGCATCAGATATGACTTCAGGTTACAGCTGGGATTGAAGAAACTCTGACGGCATTATGGTACATCGAGAACACCTTCTGACCTCATGTGTAATCTTTCATGCCACAGTATTGTGGTGCCATTTTTCAACAGGACAATATTACTCCACATCTGGCACGAGTCTCTGTGAACTGTCTGCGCGATGTTGAGATACTGCCGTGGCCAGCAAGATCCCAAAATCTGTCGCCAATAGACAATGTGTTGGGTTCATCTTGGATGCCAACTCCGTCACAGTGCCAGGATCAAGAATATCAAGGACCTGTTACAAAAGTTGTGGGCCAGATGGACTCAGAAGAAACAACGGTTATGACACCCTTCCATACTGTATCAGTTCCATACTGTATCACCGCATGCATCCATGACAGAGGGTATGTGACGTCATACTAATGAGTGGCCTCATACTACCAAGTTCTTTATAAATTTGATTCGATTTTGTAATCACAGCAATAGCATCACATACCCACTCAATCGTGAAGTTCCATTTCGTTTGCTCCACCTGTTCTGCGTACTTCTCTTCTTTTCTCAGGCAGTGTATTTACGGTACTATTAAAAAGCGGTATGAAATTACACAATTAGGGAAGGAAAATGGAAGACTTAGATTTGTTGGGAGGGTTCTGGGAAAGGGCTGTACATTTGTAAAGGGAAATGTAAGAAAGACGCTAGAGCCACCAATTCTGGGGTATTATTCCAGTGTGTGGAATCCTTGTCAAATACACATAACAAGGAATCCAGAGACACGCAACTAGAATTTTAACTGGTCGATGTAGCCCGTACGAAAGTGTAACAGAAATACTAGGGAAATTTAAAAAGAAGTCCTTGGAAGAAAGTTGGCTAATTCTTGCGGAACCGAGTTGGGTGGATTTATAAAGAACCTATGTACGAAGAAGACTGTACAACCATTATGCTGCATCACTTTATATCTTGTGTTGGGGTCAGGAGAGTAAGGTAAGAGAGATTAGGGTACGTATCGAGCATATAGGCATTTTTCCTCATTCAATATGCGCATGGAATAGGACAGAAAATCGATAATACTGGTGTGCATTGTATAATGGCTTCCGGAGTATACACTTAGATCTAGATTTCTGGAGCGAACAACTCTGGTCTTGCAGCATAGAACTTCCGTGTGCCTGCAGACTCTTGTACTCTGCATTGTCCGCCGTACTGCGATTAAACAAAATGTTACGATTTGACTGCACGTGATTAAGGATTATTTACTTACATAATTATACTTTCCTTGAGACGTATGAGTCTCAGTTTTATCTACGATAGTGATAGAAACTGAAGAGCGAATTAAAATTTGTACGACGGCCAGCACTTCAACCCACGCCTCCTGCTTACGAGGCAGGTGTTTTAGCCATTACACGACCACAGTAGCATATATGATACTGACGATTTAAGAAGGAGAAAGAAGTGAAATGAAGTTTGTGTTAGGAAGGGCGTTGGACTAGGGTGGTCCGTGTAGTTGCATTAACTATACTGCTACAGTGGTGTAATGGCTGACACATCTCTCTAATAAGAAGGAGACCTAGGTTCAGCTCCGGGCCATGGTACATGTTTTAATTCACTACTTCAGATTATCATAAATTACTTACTTATTTCAAGTAACAAACCTTACGTCATTGACTGCAACAGTGTTTGAAGCAGCGAGGTTCCGTATCACCAGATAATGGCAGTCCTTCATTAAATGATCCTCCATAGCAGGAATAATATCTTCCTGCACATAAACTACGACTTTTACTACATGTCTTGCGGTTCTGTTCGTGCAAAAGGTACAAGAAAATTAAATTAAAACTGCGAAGCCAGATTTACTGTGTATTTTCCGCAAGACACTGATAACCATTTACGACACAGTTCCCAAAATCCAGTTGTATTACCCTGTACTCATGTCATTGTTGCCAACATGGGCCAAATGTAGCATCAAGAGATGTAGATTATCGTCCTGAATATCTTACATATAATACCTTGTTAAAAGAAATAGGTTGTCACATCTATATATCTTTGATACTAACGAGGAGATGACAAGTGCCATAACACGATTTCCCAGAAACTTCACTTAGTGGAATAGGAGTCAAAATAAGCGAACACGTCTCGACTTATCTGTAGGTACACGACTGTTTCTGAAAAAACAACGGTCAAAGTTTTCGAGGTATTTTTGAGGTGTTTTATGTACGTCTTTCGTGCGCTATCATCAGATGAAAGTGTGGCGCATTGATTAGTGTAGCGACCACGTAATTTTGCGTCTCTTGTTCTAAACTCGATTATTACTTTTATTTTTGTTTTCCGTTTATATACCCACGTCTGTAGAAGATTACTACAGGAATGTTCTCCAGAGTATGATGATATAAGGTTATCCATATCGTTTGCTAATTTTATTTCAGATGAATGAATTAAGAAAAGAAAGAATGAGACCGGAATTTGAAATTGTTTACAGAGAAATTCCTGGATGAATCTTGATTCGTAATCAATTGCAAGCGCCAGTCTTAGGAAAAGTGATCCGCTATGCATGGCTTGTCCCGAAATTTTTGCCAACGCGCGAAATCTTCACCACTGTTAACGACGCTTCTTTCCCGAGTGAAATTCCTGAGGAGACTGTCACTGTGGCGAACCTTCCTTCGTGCGA
Organism: Schistocerca cancellata; assembly: GCF_023864275.1. NCBI lineage: Eukaryota > Metazoa > Arthropoda > Insecta > Orthoptera > Acrididae > Schistocerca > Schistocerca cancellata. Next base: position 549,257,718 of record NC_064631.1, read on the forward strand.
TGTATGAGGTGTTCGGAATATCTGTATTTCGAATGTTTCTACGATGGGTATCATTAAAGGGAATACACCAAATCTTCCTGAAGAATAAACAAATGAATGAAATATACGAATTAATATCGGAATTAATATGAGAATAATATATATCAGAATATGAGAATTTAAAACGATTTAACTCATCAACACACCGTACACACATATATGATATGAGAAATGTATGACACTTATTGTGAAATCCAGTTGTAATTTTATAATTAATACAACGCACTTGTATCCCCTAATTCGATAAGAAACATTCGTGTAGTAATCTTGTAGGGATATAGTAGATAAATGAAAACAATCAACTCAAAATAAAATAAAAAAAATAAAAACAATAATCGAATTTCGAACACGGGGCGCAAAATTAACAAGCCGAGACGCTAAGCACTGCGCCACCTTTCCATCTGAGGATATCGCCCGGTAAAAGCCACGTGAAATATCTTGAAGATACCTCACAAACTCTGACCGTCGTTTTTGCAGAAGCGGTCGAGCATCTACGGATAAGCCGAAACACGCGTTCGTTTATTTTGACTCCTCTTCCACTGAGCGAAGTTCCTCTGTTCTCCCCGTGAGTGGTAACATAATTGCTACAGGAAATTCGGCTCACTACAGAGCAAGCGTTTAAAAAAATGTATTTCGTTGTAGTCTGAGAAACAGTCGGATTGGATATGAAGTACTTACATAGTTAATAAGTAATTTTCCTCAATAGTAGTAGCGCCCCTGAACAAAAAATGACAACTTTGTTCCATGTTGCTTCCTCCAACGTATATCTCGCGAAAAGACCATGGAGGTAACATTAAGGAGATCTGAGATCTCAAGGAAGCTTACGAGCAATCGTTCTTCCATGGACCATTCGCGAATGGAACAGAAAAACGGAGAAACTGGCAGGGGTACATAAAGCATCCTTCGCCACGCACCATAAGGTGGCTTGTGGAGTAGAGATAGACTCGTAGATGTAGACGTACGTATAGAGTCATCTACATTTTTTAGGAGAAATAATTTCACAAATTACATGTAATTAAACTTTTGCGTAATATACAGATTGTTTGAAGTTTACCCGAGTTTGCAACGCTGTATATTCTACGTTAATGAAGAGAGAAACGGGGGTGGGGTGAATTTTAACTTACACTCAGAAACCAAAAGTTTACCTCGGCGAGATTTGTAAGTTTCTTGCTCATGAGGTTGCCGATAAAGATCTTATTGGTACTGCTAGCTCGCTTGCTCATTCATTACCCAATGTGCATCGAGATGACGCTCTCCTGCGAACCTTGCAGAACTAACAATCCTGGAAGAAAGGGGTCGTGAGTCGTTCTTAGGTAGCTCAACAGACAAGACATACAGCAAACGTCTGAAATTAAATTTTTGGAGGGTGTGCTAGATATAGTATAAAGCCGGCACGGTTAGCTCAGCGTGTTCTGTTAAAGGGTGAGCTGCCCCCTGTAATAAAAAAAAAATAATAAATTAAAAATAAAAATAAAGCTTTGTGAATCGATCAACGACGATCTTGACCGAGTGTCGTGGGACCCTCGCCCGAACAAACGCAACGAAAAATAACGAACAAAATAAGATTAAAAAACTGGTAGAGCACTTGCCCGCGAAAGGCAAAGGTCTCGAATTCGAGCCTCGGTCCGGCACACAGTTTTAATCTGCCAGGAAGTTTCATATCAGTGCACACTCCGCTGTAGAGAGCAAATTGCATTCTGCTACATTCTTCTCGAAGTCTGAGGATATTTCGCCAGCCTGATATATGTTTCATAGAATATGAAATAGTTTTGTAATGGCTGGCTCTCCAAGGCTCTCATGATTCTGAGGGATGTCGTCTGCGCCAGCAGCCTTACTTCAACTTAAGTCCTTCAGAAGCCTGTCAAATTCTTTTCGCAGTAACATTTCTCCCATTTCATCTTCGAAAGCTCCCCTTCTCTTTCTATAACATTTTCTTCAACTTGTTTCCCTTGTACGGATTCTCTGTGTCTTGGCAGTAATCTTGTCGCTGCACTATCTGGACCAAAGTACGAGTATCTGCACACCTGTTAGTGGATATTGAGCGCCCACCCTTCGCCTTTAACACGGCTCGACCTCGGCTGGGGACTCTTTCAATGAGGTTTCCGAATGTCTCTGAAGGAATGGCAATCCATTCTTCCTTGAAAGCCGAAACCAGAGATGATACTGATGTTGGACCCTGGGCTCTGAGTGAAGTCGATGTCCCCTCACCTCAATGGTATTCTGTTGGGTTCAGGTCGGGAACTGGGCGCGTCAGTCCATCTCAGGTTTCTTAAGTTCAATAAACCATTTCCTCACACATGTTTATTTATGACATGGTGCACTGACTGACTGATACAAAGAATCATCGTTTCCGAACTGATCCTCTAGTGTACGCAGCTCACAATGCTGTAAAATGTATTCACATCCTCCGCATTTAGTGTTTTTTTAAGCGCAGTAAGGGTCACACTTTAATCACGAAAAACACTTTCATACAGTTACAGCACATCCACCATACTTCACTGTTCGCACTACACATCATGGTAGGTAACATTCTCCAGGCATTCGTCAAACCTAAAAAAACATTTCCTTCGGATCGTCACAGGGTATAGCGTAATGCATACACTCCAAATCACTTGTTTCCTGAGATCCAGAGCCCAGAGGCATCGCTCTTTACGCCACTTCGAGCGTCGATTAACACTGATTACAGAAATGGGTGGCTTATGAAGAGCTGCTCGAGAGTGGTTCCTTACGCTGATTTCGATCGATTTTTTTACAATTAAAAGGTTGATGAGACCGCTCCTCATAAAAAAATCTTCATCTGTGAACAGGCTGAATGACAAAAAATCATAGCACCATTGACGCCTGTGCAACGAACCAGCCACGAAACGATCGCCACGGAGGCAGGTCCAGAGGTAATAAGGCCTGGACGTATTGTAAATGGTACATACACTCCTGGAAATGGAAAAAAGAACACATTGACACCGGTGTGTCAGACCCACCATACTTGCTCCGGACACTGCGAGAGGGCTGTACAAGCAATGATCACACGCACGGCACAGCGGACACACCAGGAACCGCGGTGTTGGCCGTCGAATGGCGCTAGCTGCGCAGCATTTGTGCACCGCCGCCGTCAGTGTCAGCCAGTTTGCCGTGGCATACGGAGCTCCATCGCAGTCTTTAACACTGGTAGCATGCCGCGACAGCGTGGACGTGAACCGTATGTGCAGTTGACGGACTTTGAGCGAGGGCGTATAGTGGGCATGCGGGAGGCCGGGTGGACGTACCGCCGAATTGCTCTACACGTGGGGCGTGAGGTCTCCACAGTACATCGATGTTGTCGCCAGTGGTCGGCGGAAGGTGCACGTGCCCGTCGACCTGGGACCGGACCGCAGCGACGCACGGATGCACGCCAAGACCGTAGGATCCTTCGCAGTGCCGTAGGGGACCGCACCGCCACTTCCCAGCAAATTAGGGACACTGTTGCTCCTGGGGTATCGGCGAGGACCATTCGCAACCGTCTCCATGAAGCTGGGCTACGGTCCCGCACACCGTTAGGCCGTCTTCCGCTCACGCCCCAACATCGTGCAGCCCGCCTCCAGTGGTGTCGCGACAGGCGTGAATGGAGGGACGAATGGAGACGTGTCGTCTTCAGCGATGAGAGTCGCTTCTGCCTTGGTGCCAATGATGGTCGTATGCGTGTTTGGCGCCGTGCAGGTGAGCGCCACAATCAGGACTGCATACGACCGAGGCACACAGGGCCAACACCCGGCATCATGATGTGGGGAGCGATCTCCTACACTGGCCGTACACCACTGGTGATCGTCGAGGGGACACTGAATAGTGCACGGTACATCCAAACCGTCATCGAACCCATCGTTCTACCATTCCTAGACCGGCAAGGGAACGTGCTGTTCCAACAGGACAATGCACGTCCGCATGTATCCCGTACCACCCAACGTGCTCTAGAAGGTGTAAGTCAACTACCCTGGCCAGCAGGATCTCCGGATCTGTCCCCCATTGAGCATGTTTGGGACTGGATGAAGCGTCGTCTCACGCGGTCTGCACGTCCAGCACGAACGCTGGTCCACCTGAGGCGACAGGTGGAAATGGCATGGCAAGCCGTTCCACAGGACTACATCCAGCATCTCTACGATCGTCTCCATGGGAGAATAGCAGCCTGCATTGCTGCGAAAGGTGGATATACACTGTACTAGTGCCGACATTGTGCATGCTCTGTTGCCTGTGTCTATGTGCCTGTGGTTCTGTCAGTGTGATCATGTGATGTATCTGACCCCAGGAATGTGTCAATAAAGTTTTCCCTTCCTGGGACAATGAATTCACGGTGTTCTTATTTCAATTTCCAGGAGTGTATATTGGCGGATGCGGAGATTGTTCCACACGGTCGTCGGGATTACCCCATTCTAGTAGGCCATCTGCCCAGTGCTGATACCATGATCACCGTCAAAGATCTCTAACCTTCCACTTTCCCGGCCATCTCTAATCTTCACCTTTCCCAGCCACATGTCCATATAACCTTTTCTGCTCCTTATCTTCTCAGACGTCGTTTACTGCAGTTCGTCCGAATTTAGCAAAATCATCCTGTATATCACCATTCTCGTTACCTTTTTAGCAGCTAGTGAGGACTGAAACATGACAACGGCACAATTTAAATCCACACTCGTGCCTAAGGTGAGACTCGAACAGGTGACCCTATCCTTTACGCAGCATTGCCCCTATCCTGAGGTCATGGAGTGTGTTGTTCCTGTAGCAGTGATGTACAAAACCACAACATGGAATCCAGTGGAGCGGCAGCCCACTTGCTGTCCATATAGGTACCCTACTTGCGTCGTCTACGTGAAGAAGATAACAGAGTTTGGCTACAACAATTTTATTGCTGAACACAAGTCACTTTCATCTCTTCAGATGTGAGCAGTTTCAGTCATCACTGGTCATCTTGAGATCTGAATACACAGGAATAAGAAATAGTACGAAAGAATTTTATCTACACCACTGGCGATTAAAATTGCTACATCAAGAAGAAATGCGGATGATAAACGGGTATTCATTGGAAAAATATATTATACTAGAACTGACATTTGATTACATTTTCACGCAATTTGGGTGCATCCTGAGAAATCAGCACCCAGAACAACCACCTCTGGCTGCAATAATGGCCTTGATACACCTGGGCATTGAGTCGAACAGTGCGTGGATGACGTGTACAGGTACAGCTGCCCATGCAACTTCAATAAGATACCACGGTTCATCAAGAGTAGTGACGGGCGTATTGTGACGCGCCAGTTACTCGGCCACCATTGACCAGACGTTTTCAATTGGTGAGAGATCTGGAGAATGTGCTGGCCAGGGCAGCAGTCGAACATTTTCTGTATCCGGAAAGGCCCGTCCAGGACCTGCAACATGCGGTCGTGCATTATCCTGCTGAAATGTACGGTTTCGCAGGGATCGAATGAAGGGTAGAGCCACGGGTCGTAACACATCTGAAATGTAACGTCCACTGTTCAAAGTGCCGTCAATGCGAACAAGAGGTGACCCAGACGTGTAACCAATGGCACCCCATACCATCACGCCAGGTGATACGCCAGTATCGCGATGACGATTACACGCTTCCAATGTGCGTTACTGCGATGTTGCCAAACACGGATGCGATCATCATGATGCTGTGAACAGAACCTGGATTCATCCGAAAAAATGACGTTTTGCCATTCGTGCACCCAGGTTCGTCGTTGAGTACACCATCGCAGATGCTCCTGCCTGTGGTGCAGCGTCAAGGGTAACCGCAGCCATGGTCTCCGAGCTGATAGTCCATGCTGCTGCGAACGTCGTCCAACTGTTCGTGCAGACGGTTGTTGTCTTGCAAACGTCCCCATCTGTTGACTCAGGGATCGAGACGTGGCTGCACGATCCGTTACAGCCACGCGGATAAGATGCCTGTCATCTCGACTGCTAGTGATACGAGGCCGTTGGGATCTAGCACGGCGTTCCGTATTACCCTCCTGAACCCACCGATTCCATATTCTTCTAACAGTCATTGGATCTCGACCAACGCGAGCAGCAATGTCGAGATATGATAAACCGCAATCGCCAAAGGCTAAAATCCGACCTTTATCAAAGTCGGAAACGTGATGGTACGCATTTCTCCTCCTTACACGAGGCATCACAACAGCGTTTCACCAGGTAACGGCGGTCAACTGCTGTTTGTGTATGAGAAATCGGTTGGAAACCTTCCTCATGTCAGCACGTTGTAGGTGTCGCCGCCGGCGCCAACCTTGCGTGAATGCTCTGAAAAGCTAATCATTTGCATATCGCAACATCTTCTTCCTGTGGGTTAAATTTCGCGTCTGTAGCACGTCATCTTCGTGGTGTAGTAATTTTAATGGCCAATAGTGTAACTACTTCAAAACAAATTACTACAACATACAGTATCACAACCAATAAACAATAAGCTATACCATTTTGTGTATGTACAGAAGGGAGGGACGAGTTTAACCTCCCGTCAATAGCATGGTAGTTGGAGACGGAGCACAAGCTCGGATTACTAAAGGATAATGAAGGATCGGTCGAGATCTTTTCAAGGGGACCAGGCATTTGCCTGCACCTATTTAGGGAAATCACGGAAAACCTGTCTGGGTGGCCGGTTGGAGATTTGAAATGTTGTCCTCTGGAACGCGAGCTAACCCCTGCGCCACCTCGCTCGGCGAGTGCACATAGACCAAGCGTCATCGAGTCCTTAGAGCAATGGCCGTCAAACTGCAGCCCGGGGGCCGTATGCGGTTCGAATCAAGTATTCGTCTGGCCTTCGGTTCTAAGCTGTATTTTACAATAATAAACATCTAGTACTTACAGCCGAATCCAAAAACTTCGACTTAAGAGCTTCTAAGGCCTGTTTCATATATATACGGTTCCATTCGGTTCGGTTGGTTCGATTTGTTTTCAGTTGCAACCGAAAACGAATGAAACCCTTTCACACATAACGATTCTCACACGGTTCATATTAGGTTTTGTGTTTTCTTCCTACACAGGCTCAGTAGTGATCATGGTGAGAAGCCAAGTTGTTGCCATGTTGTTTCTCTATAAAAGAATAAAAAACGAAGGAGAAATGGTAGAATTCATTGGGAGCACTCTCTCATTACTTTACGGCAGAGATCTGGAGCATTCTACACCATCTTCCCGAATCTGCGAGAGCGCAAAGACAAATTTTTTAATTACTTCACGATGTCAAATGAAATCATTTGATGAATTACATGTGAAACTAAAGGACCGCCTTCAACACCAAGATACATTTATAAGGGAATGTATTCAACCGATTCAGGTGCTGGCCGTAACTTTGACGTAAGACAGTACAATTAACACAATTTTTTGAAAGAGTCTCTTTTTTATTTACATTATAATACAAAACTGAAATAACATAGGTTTACAAATTATACATCAGAGTAAATACAAGGAAAAGCGAAGTTAAATGATGTTTTACAAATTGTGAAACGCATATTCTGAGCTGTCATCGGAAGAAGAATTCTGACGACAGATCAGTCCAAGATTGTGTGTGTCTTACCTCTTATTTGCACGTACTTGAAGTGGATGTATCAGCGCTGCAGTATGTATGGAATAATCTATTCTGGCGCGAATTAGGTAATTGCTATTAATAAACATTTGCTAACAATAGTTACGTTTTGCCAATCAGACATTAGGACGCATGTATGGGTCATAAATACTATCTTTCAGTAATTTTACAATGCCAGGAAATGTTGATATTAATAAATAAATAAATAACTTTGGCATAAACGAAGATGTAAGATCTTGTACGAACTATACCGACTGTGCGCCATAGTAGGCATTCGTCGACTGGATGCCTTTCGATCTAGTCATGCGGTAGACCATGCTCTCGCACCGTTAATAGTTAGCTTGAAATCAGCATGAAGTTTCATTTTACGGTGTTTCTTAAATAAACGCACCATAATGGCTTCCCGTGTCAAAATCATTCGCACAAAAAACTTCTTCCCGCTTCATTACCTAAAATATAGACAGTAGTATTGCACTTTCAGAATCCGACGACGCTGCTACGGCTCTACATGGAAACATAAAACTACGAGAGCATCTCCATGTAACAGGTAGGAAGAATTCCTAAGCGGCGGCTCACTAAGTCAGTTCAAGGACGGACTGGCTTAGTTATCGCAAAATTCGGGAGGGAAAGCGTGGGCAGTTATTCTGTACGCCCCTTATACCACCACTTTTTTTTTTCCTTTATTGAGTTTCGATTCCCCCTAAAGGGAACGGGCTGGCAGCAGCTTATTACGCCGCTCTTCAGCCTACAGAATTTGTTTTAAAAAGATGAAGATAATAAAAAAATAATAACAGTTGGCGATAAAATCGGTGACTTAAAGGTAAAATGGCAGAAAATTCTGGAGCTTAAAACATAAAACACAGGGTGGTGATGCTAATAAAATACACAGGAAGCAGAAAAATAATAGACAGACAGTTAAAAAACACGGCAACAGTCTGGGTTCTGTTCGCAAGAGATATAAAAAGCACACCCAGCGACAGCATGATTTCTGTTCGCAACACTGTGCAAAGACGCACAACACTGAACACTCACTTAAACACTGCACTAAAAAATTGGCACAAATATGACATACCACACCCGAGAGCAGGTGGGGGGAAACTGGTCAGATGACGGGAAAAAGGGGGAGGGGAAAGGAGAGGAAAAGTGAAGGGGGAGGGGGAAAGGAGCCAATTGAAGATGAGGATACATAAGAGGGGGGGGGGTGCTGAGCAGACGTGCCAGGGAGTGGGGAAGGCAGAGGAGGGGAGTACAAAAGGACTCGGAGGGGGGGGGGGAGAAAGGAGATAGGGAGAGGGTAGGCAGGGAGAAAACACAGGATGGAAGGGGGGGAGGAAGAGGGAGCCCAGGGAAAGGACGGAGGAAAGGAGGGGGGTGAGGATCAGAGTTGATAGGAAGGATAAATGGAGGGAGAGAGGGCATCATCCGGGAGGGGGAGTTGATGGAAGCCACCTTGGGAAAGGAGATGTAGGGTGTAGAGATGAAGGGTAGGGGGGACACAACGGTGAAGACGTGGCAGGGGGTGGGTATGGGAGAGGAGAGGAGCAACCAGGGGGTGAGGGGGTCCAAGACGGCGGGAGGTGTAGAGGATGCGGATATGTTCGAGGAATAGGAGCAGATGGGGGAGAGGAATGAGATCATAGAGGATCCGCGTAGGGGACGGGAGGCGTATACGGAAGGCGAGGCGGAGTGCATGACGCTCAAGGATCTGGAGGGACTTGTAGAATTTGGGGGGGGGGGGGAGGACCACCACTTACGGACTCACCATATAAACTGAGACATTTCTGGAGGTTTAGTACGAGTGGAGAGTTCTTCCAAGCTTCGTAAGATTATAATTTTCCTTCTCGGAAACAAACAAGAATATGGACTGTAATATTTTTTGATGTTCTCATTTTTAATTAATGTTGGTGAATTCGCCGTGCAGTAAGTAAAGTTGGCCGCTTATGTCAGTGGCAGTGAGGCAAGTAACGCGGACTCTGCAGGGTTAGAGGATTTGAGAGGGGAGACGTTTCATTGTCTGTCTTCCAGTACTGACGACTCGGATCGATCAACTGCTGTGGGATAAATTTGACACGGAAGTAACGTGGATTTGTGAATGCGCATTGCAAAGACGGCCATCTTCACACGTGGAATTATTTATAGTTAGGAACATTAAATTAATGAAGGCTGTTGTAATACAACGCAATGAGTAGAAGACAAATGAAATTTAAATCACTCACCAAACTTTTGTTATGTTGCTTCATATTCACTGGTGCATTTACATATAAGTACAAATAATACTAATAAACAAAGTCATTTGCACACATAGTAAAACCAGCAACACTTCACCACGCAACCAATGCGCTACAACTGTTAGTTCGCTAAGGTTGGCAGCAATCTGAAACTGATCATAGACAAAACGAAGTGTTCCGAATGATGCCGATTATTAACGATCGGTACTCGTGAGCCGGCGGGCAACTTCTCGCGCCCTTACTGTAGCTATTCTATTGGGGGCATATTACATGCTGATTTATGTGGGTTACCAATTAAAGATAATAACGGTACAAATACGACCCGAGGTGCTGTCCCACGATGTCGGTATTGGCTCTTGAACAAAAAAGTTTGACGACCACTGCCTTAGAGATTGAGAGCTTGTCTTCTTAACTAACCACATAAAAGAAAGAAGGATGATTTGATTCCGTACCACATATACGTTTAATATAAAAAATTCGATCGTTTAACTTGTGAAGAGAGATTTGTCACTGGCTTGAGGATTTTTTGGCACTGAGGACGTAGCATGTTATGCTGGATGGAGAGTCATCGACAGATGCAAAAGTAACTTCAGTTGTGCCCAGGGAGGTTGTAGGGACCCTTGCTGTACATATTATATGTTAATGACCTTGCAGACATTATTAATAGTAGCCTCAGACATTTCGCAATCGATGCAGTTATCTGTAATGAACTATTGTCTGAAAAAATATGGTCAAATATTCAAGTCAGATCTTGTTAAGATTTCAGAGTGGTGCAAGGACTGAGACTTTGCTTTAAATTTTCAAAAATGAAAAAACTGAGCACTTCATAAAATGAAAAAACGTAGTATCCTATGACTGCAGTATTAACAAGTCACAGTTGGAGTCTGTCAAGTCACACAAATACGTGGCTATACTTCGTAGGTATATAAAATGGAATGATCACGTAGACTCAGTCGCGGGTAAAGTAGGCGGTAGACTTTGGTTTATTGGTAGAATACTGGGAGCTGCAATTAGTCTGCAAAGGAGATTGCTTACAAATCACTCATGCGACCAGTTCTAGAATAATGCTCAAATGTGTGAGACCTGAACCAAACAGAACTAACAGGTGACTGCCTCTGTATGCATCCTATTCTCCCTTATCTTGTTCCCACGATCCACACGTGAGATACACGATAATGCCTGAACCCAACAGGGCATTTTGAGAAAACAATCGCATTTCTTCAAAAGATTCTCATTTAACTTGCACTTACAATTGTGTTATGCCGAATCATTACGATCTTAGCAAACGCTTCTCAGAATTCTTTCGATATCTCTTCTCATGCCTACTTAATGAGGACTTCAAACGCTGGAGTGATACTCTAGGATAGGTCGCAATAGAATCATGTGTGCGATTTCCTCTGCAGATGCACCACACCATCCCAGAATCCTTCCAACAAACCTAAATCTGCCATTCGCCATCCCAACTGCAGATTTTAAGTGTTGGTTTAAGAAACTTTTGCTTTTAAGATGATGTGAGTATATTTTTTTGCAGTTTGTTATAAAGAAATTTTTAATTGAAAAACTGACAAAACTGAATATTGTATTACCAAACGATGTAACTTGGGTGGGAAGTAAATATCTGAAGCAACTAAGGCACTTGCGGAGGCTGATACACCGGCTGTAATAGGTGTGAGTGCACATTTTTCTATTGGTGACCAAGGACGGTGCACTGAACAACGTTATATCAGTATTAACGTCACTTGCAGACTAATAGTTATACCTGTTACGAGTCGAATGTTTTTAGGCTGGTTAGTACCTCGAAGTATGTGTGGCAAGAGCAAGTCATTAATGCCTATTTTCACTCTGGGCAGCAGATCTAGGGTTGAAGCATGGATGCAAAACGAATAGTCTATACTGGCAGGTGCAGTCCACTTAGAGGTGCAGTTATGATCATGCAGGAAACATCAGATCGCAAAGTTCGAATGGCAGTTCGAATGGCCACAGGTTTGTTTGACCTGTTTGAAGAACCAGAAGTGGCGACTCTAGGAGTGTATTACAAGCCCGTACATACACCTTCCGTAGAGATCGCGAGGACTAGTTTGAATTAATTAAAGACTACATAGAGACATTTGAAAAGTCATTCTTCCCGCACTCCTCATGTAAATGAGAAGAAACACTAATAATTCTTATAACGGGAAGTACCGTCTGCCATGCACTTCAAGGCCTTTTGCAGGGTATGGATGTAATTGCAGGGTTTAACGTCCTGTCGATGACGAGGTCATTGTAGTACAGGTTCAGATAGGAGAAGGAAGCAGAAGGAAACCGGCCATGCCGTCTAAAAGGAACCATTTCGGCATTTGCGTGAAGCCATTTAGGAATATGACGCTTAACCTAAATGGTTCAAATGGCTCTGAGCACTAAGGGACTTAACTTCTGAGGTCATCAGTCCCCTAGAACTTAGAACTAATTAAACCTAACTAACCTAAGGACATCACACACATCCATGCCAGAGGCAGGATTCGAACCTGCGACCGTAGCGGTCGCGCAGTTCCAGACTGTAGCGCCTAGAACCGCTCGGCCACCCCGGCCGGCTAAACCTAAAGCTGGATGGCCTAACGTAGATTTTGGAAATTTAACCCTATGGGGATGAAACAGTGGGTGAAAGCTTTTTTTGAAAATATGTCGCTATTAAAGCACTAATAACGCATTTTTAAAGCTACGTCTATCAACATTGATATTTGACTTTTCAGTTACAAATAAAAATATACTTGCTTCAGTGTTTATGGAAATTGAACTCCTAATGGCGTGAAATAGGAGATGAGACTTTCTATAAAATTATTTTATTACGAAAGCATTTTAAAGCTAAATCTGTGAAAATTTAAATATAGCTTCACAGAAATAAAAAATACGTGTTTCACTGTTTTTGGAAATTCAACCCCTTTGGGTGTGAAACGGGGATGAAAGTTTTCATGGAAATATTTCATTTTGCAAGCATTTTTAAAGCTAAATCTATGACATTTTGTATTTGACTTCTATGTTACAAATAAAGCATACGCATGTCACTGTTTTTGGGAATTCAGACCCTAAGGGGATGGAAAGTTTTATGAAAATATTTCATTGTGACGGCATTTTTAAGGCTAAATCTCTGAAAATTGGTGTTTGGCTTCTCGGTTAGAGATGAAGAAAATACTTGTTTCACTGTTTTTGGAAATTCAGCCCCTAAGGCGGTGAAATAGTGTCACACTGATTCACTCAGGCATCACCGCCTAGCCCAAACCGCTAAGGATAGAATGCTGAAGTTTGAAGAGGGTGTGAATCTCATATTGGAGGCATCGTTTAAGAAGGGATTGTCAGAAATTCCACTCCTAGGGGGGTGAAATTTGGGATGAAAGGCGTTTTGAAAGTATGTCGCTATTAAGCGAATTTTGAAGCTAGAACTACGAAAACTGGTATTTGGTTTCTCAGTGAGAAAATAAAAAAATACATGTTTCTGCTTTTTTGGAAATTCAGCCGCAAAGAGGGTAAAATGTTTGTTAATTTTTTTTAAAAGTGCGTAATTACTAAAGAGCTATTAAAGGATTTATAAGGATACATCTATGGCAACTGGTATTTGGCTTCTAGGTTACAAATAAGATAAATACATTTATCAATGTTTATGGAAATTCAACCACTAGGGGAGTGAAATAGGGGATGAAAATTTTTAAGAAAATATTTCGTTACATTAAAATATTTTAAAGTTATATTTATGGAAATTGGCGTTTCACTTCTTGGTTAGATATAAAGAAACACTTATTAAGGGGTGAAAGTTGCTGTGGAAGTATCTCCACAAGAATGCAAAAGGTCATGATTAATAAAAACTTTCTACTCCAGCTATCAGAATCGCTTTTGGGTCAGAAGTACATTCGGAAAAGACCATGCTTATATGGTCTTAATTAGTGTGAAAAACTTAGACAGCGTTGCAATTTGTGAACAACATAAAAATTCGATTGAATAAAAGCAAGAAAAAAAAAAAATCTCTGCACGCCACATAGTCTACGTGAGCCAAGCAGCAGGCGCTAACCTAGTGAGTAATATTTTGCAATAGTGTCCGGTGCCGATATCATCCACATTGTTTTGATTTAAGGACATGCCATAATCGCAGCTGCTCCGTTGGCGATTGGTCGGCTATCTGAAGATGCGCATGAGGCTCGGAATAAGGATATTCAACATTTCCGAGAAGATTTCACGCGCAAATATTCCTTTGAGAAAATTATGCATGACGTATTCCATAGGCTTTGGCATCTTCGAACTCACTTATCTCGAGTTTCCTGAAAATGACAATTGAAGAAGATTAACAGATGCCACCTGAGGTAACCGATCCGCTTCTCGAACGATCTCCCAGTGAACAACACGACAAATTTAAAACCTCGGTTCTCGGACTGATGCAGGAAAGATAACACACACACTGAACACCAGTGACACCAAAGTCAGAGCTATCGATAGTGAGACTACGAATTCGCAGGTGAGGTAGCATGCAACGTTTACTATCTGATTCAGCGTATCGCTGAATCGATGCTGACCCCACAAAAAGGGTTGAGAGAAAGACCAACAGCCTCCTGAAGAAAAGTGGTTTGTCGCAAGACACAATCAAGAGTCTCAACACCTATAGTGCTGTTCCCCCTACGTTATATGGCCTTCCGAAGGTTGACAAGGAAGGGGTTCCTTTCCGTCCTATGGCCGGCCGGTGTGGCAGAGCGGTTCTAGGCACTACAGTCTGGAACCGCGCGACCGCTACGGTCGCAGGTTCGAATCCTGCCTCGGGCATGGATGCGTGTGATCGCCTTAGGTTAGTTAGGTTTAAATAGTTCTAAGTTCTAGGGGACTGATGACCTCAGAAGTTAAGTCCCACAGTGCTCAGAGCCATTTTTGAACAACCCGACAGCGACCCTTCTTAATGCGATACTGACGCAAGCAACGAATGTGACAAAAATTTCGATAGAAAAATGTAAAATATGGAATAAAGACATTTCAATACGGCAATTTCAAATGGCTCTGAGCACTATGCGACTTAACTTCTGAGATCATTAGTCGCCTAGAACTTAGAACTAATTAAACCTAACTAACCTAAGGACATCACACACATCCATGCCCGAGGCAGTATTCGAACCTGCGACCGTAGCGGTCGCTCGGTTCTAGACTGTAGCGCCTAGAACCGCACGGCCACTTCGCCCGGCGGCAATTTCAACTTCTAATTCGTTATCAGCGACCGCAAAACACTTTGCACTCGAGGTTTTACTGGAATCGCCAAGTCGGATCCGCCGTTTTGAATTTTGTAATTCCGACATCGGATTCGTAATTAGTGTCCCCAAAAACCAGTAGTGTCTAATGAGAACGATACGAGAGTGTAGCAAATACACAACTGAAGTCAAGGGCATGTTGCAGCTACCTTTATACGAGTACATAGCGCAGTCTTGAGCATCTATTGGCAAGGTGATCTTGCGGTGCTGCGAGGCCATTGTTGCAGAGGCGATAGTAGCCCTTGCAGATATAGCAGTGCCATCTAGCAGCCGTCATCGAGTTGTATGCAAACTGCCTGGAACACAATCTAATACTACCTGCTCAACTCTCTGGTCCTGCACGGCAACCAAGATGTCAGGTATTACCAACACCTTTCACATCCTTATGAGAGCTATGTGGATTAGACAGACAAGCGAGCGAGTTAATACTGCATGTCACCCGATTCTGAACTATGTTTGAAATTTGTGGTCTAACTCATCAGGCGCAGATTTACAATCAATTGCAAAATTCGTACCGCATAGACAGAAAGACAAGAAAGTGGCCTCATAAAAAGTGTTAAAAATGAAGCAATTCCAGACAAACAATTTATTTTAATTTTAAATTTAAGCAAAGCTGTCCTCAACAAGAATGTTGATTTTATCTCCACAGAGCTTTACTATTATTGGAGGTGGCAAGCCCTTGCCTTCCTCTCGTCTCTGAACTGACTTTCTCAGTCAGTTATAGGGAGACCTACTGTATAACGTGGACTAGCCAGGGCAATTTGGGATTTTTCACGTTTACAAATCGTTTCCAGAGGTGAAGAAGCGATAAGTGAAGGACAAACATTCTTGGGAAATTCTATTGACATAAGCGACTTTGCCAAAGGGCAGATATTTGTTCGCATCTCGTGGTCTTTTTCGCTTCCCGCGCACGGGGTCCCGCGTTCGATTCCCGGCGGGGTCAGGGACTTTCTCTGCCTCGAAATGACTGGGTGTTGTTGTGTCGTCTTCATCATCATCATTCATCCTCATTACGGTCGGAGGAAGGCAATGGAAAACCACCTTCGCTAGGACCTTGCCTAGTCAGCGGTGCGGGTCTCCCGCATCGTCCCCTACGCTCCTCGGAGTATGGGACCTCATCATCAGATATTTATGGCCCAGCGTCTGGGAACGAGCTTTACGGACACCCATGAAGCTGGTCGTTTGTTCGTGGCGCGAGCGACCATGGAAAATGGTTGTAGGGCAGTGTTCTACGAGAAGGTGACAAGTTACTGGACACCCACTCCTCATGAGGAAAAGTGGAAGTGGAAGCCTGTCCGCTCTGTAATGTAGGACAGGCGGCGATCCATCGCAGATATGACGACAGAGACAGTGCTGGTGGATGTACTATTTTGATGAACACCGTTCAGCGTACAGTGTTGAAAATGAGGTTGTACAACAGACACCTCCTGCGTGTTCCCATCATAGCCCAACGAAATCTTCAATTACGATGGCAGTAGGCACAGTGTCGTCGAGATTTGGTCGTAGATCAGTCGAAACATGTGGCCTGTTCGGATGAAACACGCTTCTTCTCACTCCTGGTCGATGGTCGTGCCATAATTAAGGCGAACAGTTCCTCGAACCTTGCACCTGGCGACTTGGATCAGTCCCTACTGTTTATTTTTCTCACTCCCAGTCCTTTTCATATTCTGATTACAATAGTTTGCACAATAAAACAAGACTAAAAAACAGAACATATTTATTTAAGTAAAAATAATTTTTTTAATAATACTTTTTAAATTGGGCAAAAAAGTATAAATAATTTCTCCCAGCCGCATACAGATTAGTGACACTATATTCTGGAAATCTGAAATGGTGAAGTTTTGATAGGCGTGACAATACTAATAAGATTTGTAACAAAAAAACTGTTGGACACATGCGATGCATAACTGACACATGAACAGTTCATGCCCTGCCTACTATCTATTGCATACACCTCACGTTTTGCATTATAAATCTTACAAGTATTTTCATAGAGATTAAAAATTCACACTCACAAATTTTCAGAATTGTCTGTTGGGGTTATGAATCTGTGTGGAGCTGGGAGAAATTATTTTATACTTTTTAGTCTGAGTTAAAAATATGTTACATTAAAAATTTATTTTTATTGGTGTAACTATTTATTTATAGCAGGTCATGTATTCTACGCTATCGATAAGTTTCAATCAGTTAATCAGTTTAAATTGGAACCACACCACTTTACAAAGTGTGGAGGTAGGTATCTTTTGCGCCCTTATTACTTCCCCGCTTACCTTTTCAATTAGCGAACGGTGTGCAAAAATAACAGCTATCTGTAAGCATCCATGTTAGCTCTCCTTTGTCTAATTTTATGGCCACTTTTATTTCAGGAGATATATGTATGAGGTAGTAACTTATAAGCATTTTCGAAACATTCTCAGACTTACAATCAACAACGACTGCAGTGTTCTTCTTTGAGCTTACCTAACTGTGTTACTAATCCTATCCTAAAATGCAGAGTTTCAAATCACATATTTCAATTCTTTTTTTCAAAGAGCATCATTGCTATTTCGCATGTGCAGTTGAAGCACTGTGTCAAAACACTTTGGTATGTGAGCTTGGGTTCTATTAGACGGTTGCTTTTTAGTTATAATTGAAGTAAGTGGAAAAACCATCATGCTGTTCTTATTCTTGTTGATGTAGTCGTAGCCATTAGTTCCAAGAGTGGTTTGATGTAGCTCTCCATGCTAGTCTAGTATGTGGAGTGACGCCACTATTTCTTGGGCATTACTGGAGATACTAGCAGCTCAGCCACAGCAACTGAAGGATCCATAGGCAGCTGGCATACCAGTTGGAGCAACTGGGCTGTTAACGCATTGTGAGGCAGACTAGGTCAAGGACCACAATCCTGACAATGGAGCAGTAAGACAGTGCTCTTGCAGGCTGAACCAAGCAGTTTCTATATTGTCGGGCCACGGATTTGTTGTTCTGAATGTAGCTAGAAGCACCATGTCAGGACAACAAGTGGGCTGCTAGCCTGTCTAAATAATCATCAATTCTAGTAGAGGCATCAACGGTCTGGCAGCACCTACTATGATGAGAGGGCTACACTAGGCGCTGGAGCAATATGGGACAGCAAGCAGTCGTTATGAGTCAGGGCCTCCAACACCTCATCATCTTCTCACTCTAGCAGCAGCCAGACTCTTGTCTGACACTGGTGCGGTACAACCACTCATGCTACCACACTGGTACATGTACCTTGGTAGGGGCGAGATCCAGCACCAGAGGCTATCATCCCCTGGAAGCATTCTGGCAGTTTTCTGTACTGCTGGCATTATCTGTAAGCAGATATGCTATTCCTCACCGGGGCACACGCCGCTGAGCGAGCTCCTGGTGTCAGCATTCATGCGTGCAAACAGTACAGCCCAGTGGCCATCAGCTAGCTTGCAACAAGCACCACACACCATCCCGACCAAGTGCTGAGAGGTGGCATGGCCACTGCATTGCCATATGAGTTTAACAAAATATTTGACTTTGATGTTGTTTATCTGAGCTGCCATCAGCCTGCAATCTCACCACAATCTACCACTACAATCCCACCCTCATCAAAGTAGCCCTCTATCTGCCTACCAAATCTTCATCATTCTTCTGTAATGCCCTATTCGGAAAGCTTCCACTCAGTGTTGACATCTTCCTCTTTTTCAGAGAAATATTTCTTCCTCGTTCCAGACTACATTTACATTGTCACTACTTTTGCCATCATCAGTTATTGTGCTGTGTAAGTAGCAAAACTCTTCTGCTGCTTTCAGCTTATCATTCTCTAATCTAATTCACTATCACCCATGTCTCCTGTTTTTCTATTATTTTATCTTATCATCTCTTCTGAAGACACTATCCATTCCCTTCAATTACTCTTCAAAGTACCTTGTCATTTCTAACAGAATTACATTACCACCAAAAAATTACAGAGAACCTTTAGCTCCCTGTATTCTGTAAATAATACCTTTAGAATTTCAGAGAGTGTATTTCATTCAGTCTAGGCAAAAGCTTTTTCATCATCTATAAATGCTATAAATGTGGGTTTTTCGAAGAACTTCTATGATAAAATTAAATAAATGATACAGAATAAACACTTGTAGAGTTTCCCACATTCCAATGTGAGCCTTCCTGGGTTGTGAACTGGGGAACGATCAGAACATACAACACGTTCTGAGAAAATAAAATACCCAGTGTACATCAGTAACAGGCAATTGCTGGTCATGTCTGTGTCACACTATTAGTGGTGGTATTGGTTGGTTGGTTGTTTCGGGGAAGGAGACCAGACAGCGAGGTCATCGGTCTCATCGGATTAGGGAAGGACGGGGAAGGAAGTCGGCCGTGCCATTTGAAAGGAACCATCCCGGCATTTGCCTGGAGCGATTTAGGGAAATCACGGAAAACCTAAATCAGGATGGCCGGACGCGGGATTGAACCGTCGTCCTCCCGAATGTGAGTCCAGTGTCTTACCACTGCGCCACCTCGCTCAGTAGTGGTGGTATTCAACGGTGTCTGTGTCAGATGTAACTGGCAGCTGATGCTGTGGAGACCGCAACCTTAGTTCTAACCTGATAAGGTGCTTCAACTGTTTCCCAACACACTACACTCATCAAAAAAGTTTTGCATCACCTAGGTTCCCAGAGTTCTGGAACCTCTACAGAAAATTGGAATAGAGATTAACATAAACATCATTTCCGCTCTTTTCATTGCTCATGAAATCTACAATGCATGTTGTACCACCATGCATCGAAACCTTCAGAGGTGGTGGTCCAGATCGCTGTACATACTGGTACCACTAATACCCAGTAGCACGTCCTCCTGCATTGATGCATGCCTGTATTTGTCGTGGCATACTATCCACAAGTACATCAAGGCACTGTTGGTCCAGATTGTCCCACTCCTCAATGGCGATTTGGCGTAGATCCCTCATAGCGGTTGGTGGGTCACATTGTCCATAAACAGCCCTTTTCAATCAATCCCAGGCATGTTCGATAGGGTTCATGTCTGGAGAACATGCTGGCCACTCTAGTCGTCACCCCAAAACATCAGGGAGCCTCCACCTTGCTGCATTCTCTGGATAGGGTGTCTAAGGCGTTCAGCCTGACCACGTTACCTCCAAACAAATCTCCAACAATTGTCTGGTTGAAGACACATGCAACACTCATCGGTGAAGAGAACGTGATGCCAATTCTGAGTGGTCCATTCAGCATGTTGTTGGGCCTATCTGTACTGCACTGCATGGTGACGTGGTTGCAAAGATGGACCTCGCCAAGGATGTTGGGAGTGAAGCTGCGCATCATGCAGCCTCTTGTTCACAGTCTGTGTCGTAACACGTCGTTCTGTAGCTGCACGAAAAGCATTGTTCAACATAGTGGCGTTGCCGAGCCATAATCGATAGGTAGCGGTCATCCACTACAGTAGCAGCCCTTGGGCGGCCTGAGAGAGGCATGTCATCGACAGTTCCTATCCGTATGTATCTCCTCCATGTCAGGACAACATCGCTTTGATTTACTCCAAGATGCCTGGACACTTCCCTGGTCGAGAGCCCATCCTGGCACAAAGTAACAATGCGGACGTGATCGAACCGCTATCTTGACTACCTAGGCATGGTTGAACTACAGACAACACGAGCCGTGTACCTCGTTCCTGGTGGAATGACTGAAACTGATCGGCTGTGGCTGCTTATGCATGGTTGTTTACATCTTTGGCTGGGTTTAGTGACATCTCTGAACAGTGAAAGAGGCTGTGTCTGTGATACAATATCCACAGTCTACGTCTGTATTCAGCAGTTCTGGGAACCGGGGTGATGCAAAACTTTTTTTTGATGTGTGTATTTTCAAAGCATTTGGACAGGTTGTCAAACAGACTGCTAGGTGAATCTATCATCACAAAAAGTGATGGAAGTCCATACCGATATACAAATGCAAGGATGAAGGGAGCTTGTAAGCCCAACCACAAAATTCAAACCCAAATGAAATTCCGCCTTGAAATATATAATATACAAACTGTGATAACTGATGGCAAATCCGAATAATTAATGCGAGTTGGAGCATGTTGTAAACACAACAAAAAATTCAATACCCACATGAAATTCTGTCTTAGAATGTACAACATACAAACACTGACAGCTGACAGTAACCCCAGTTAATTAACACAGATGCTGTATTCATAAAGTAAAAACGTTTTCAATATAAGATGCCAGATTATTACATGAAGAAATACTGCTTTAGGATAATTATAGAATCGTCAAAGGGAAACTAGGAAAGAAACTGACAGAAACTGCTACACACAGGAGCTATATTCACAATTAACATATCAATACTAGACTCAGTTAATGAATTTTTCATTGTGCCCAGAAAGTTTATATCTGTCAGTGCGCAACAGAAGTTAGATGTACAATACAACTAATACACATACACTAAGTAATCAGTATAACAAGAACATAGAGAAAGTACAACAATTTTGGGAACGATTGGAAGAAAGATTATTCAAAGCATCAGAGAAAAACATAAAAATTTTACTGGAAGATATAACGTCAAATTGCTAACACAAAGACTTTCATAAGAAGTGTTGGCAGCTATCCCATACATGCAAGAACAAATAAAAACAGATAAAGGTTCATAGGTCGCTGGCAAAAATATATATAAAAGTAATGTTAGTAAAATCTAAAAAAGTACCAAAATGAAGAAACATCAACTGAAATCATGATTTAAAAATCAGATGGATAATTTGGGGATAAACAACAGGAATTTCAAAGAGATAATGAATGTAATGGAAATGAAAGTAAGATTAATGGTTCAATATAAGTGAAAACTAAACTGCCGAAGCATGAAAAATCTAACACATTAAAATTCGAGGTAGATGATACAGTATTTACCAACTGCCTGAGAAAAGTAGATTCAGGAAACTGGGACAATAAGAGAGATGAATTAACTCGTGTAAAAGAAGACATGATCACAAGCCAGAGGTATGAACTTGCCTACGATAGACAATGGAATGTGACAGAGCTGTAAAAAAAAATACCCTAAAGGATTGCATAATACAGTATTTCAATTTAAAAATGGCTCTTCCCCATTATGAGTCCTGTGACTTAGCAACTATTGGTCGATGTTTGCTTGGAAATACCTGAAAAAAAAAATAGCTGGTGGCTATAATGTGGAATGTGTCAAAAGGTTTACAAAAAATACACACTTTCTCGTGAAAATATAGTGAGACACTATTTTGCTTTTATCTTATTCGATGATAAATTTAATAAAGTTAAATTAAACACACATAGATACGATCTATTCAGAAATTCATGTATTATATATAAGTTGTCAAATAGAATGATTGTAGTTTTTTTAAAACTATTTTCCTTGTCTGCCAACACCTTTAATTTGCATGGAAGATGGTCGTATATTTTTGTAACTGATAACTTTGCTCCTTTTTGTACATGATTCAGGTGAAATTATGGTTGAGAGGAGTGGGGTGGGTGATACCTAGCACCGTTTCAACCCTTACATACACTAGACACCAGGATGGACATAGAATTTTAATCCTTACAATGCCTGTTGGAGAAGTGAATATTTTGGAAGCTATTGTAGAATGTCCCTTGGAAGTTATTTCATACGACATTAATGAACGAAAGTATCAAAGTAAAACAACAATCTGACACCTTAATAATCAAAACTAGCAGTTAAATGTGCATAAAGTGTTCCATATCTCACTAAATCCATGGTGTATTATTGTTGATGAGTATACAGTATAAGCTACATTGTCAGAATTAATAGACTGTTTCTTGTTCCTATGTTTAGTCATAGACCATTCGCATAGCACCAAAATGCCTTTTCATACCACAATCATCTGAACTGCTTTATGCCACAAACATTGCTCCACATCTGTTCGTCCCCAGTTGACGCTCATGCTTGATGCAGTTCATTGTGACTATGTTTAATTTGTCTGAGGTTCTAGTGTGCTACCTGGGAAAGTTATTTGTTGGCTATGTCGATTTGAAAATGAGCAATTGGTAAATAATGTTACTGTTCTTTTTTTTTGTCTGAGAATGATTCTTTACTGTTTCCAGAATGAAATTTTCACTCTGAAGCGGAATGTGCGCTGATATGAAACTTCCAGGCAGATTGAACCTGTGTGTCAGACCGAAACTCGAACTCAGGACCTTTGCGTTCCGCAGGCAAGTGCTTTACTGACTGAGCTATCCAAGCATGACTCACGACATGTCCCCACAGCCTGAATTCTGCAGGAGAGCTTCTGTGAAGTTAGGAAGGTAGGAGATGGGGTAGTGGCAGAATTACAGCTGCAGGTCGTGAATCGTGCTTGGGTAGCTCAGTCGATAGAGCACTTACCTGTCAAAGGCAAAGGTCCCAAGTTCCAGTCTCGGTCCAGCACTCAGTTTTACTCTGCCAGAAAGTTTCATTCCTTTCTGTGTTTTCTTTTTTCTACTCCACACACACACACACACACAGTAAACAATAAACACGAAAGAGACCACACAATTAACCGAAAGCATGTTATTTCCTTTGCAAGACAGCATCGAAGATCTTCAGCAGATGATGCGTTGTAACTTTTTCAAATTAAATCTGAAGGCAGTCCTGCTATGCACCTTAGAAACACTGAACACGGCAATGAATAAATAAAGTGCACACACTGAGGATGAGGCAGATACATCAAAATAAATTTGGAACTTAAAACAAAAGTACAAATGATGGTATTTCGCAAAAGCGAACCTTTAGCAACACAAATTTATCCAGCAAACAATTAATCTGGTCAG
This sequence comes from Schistocerca cancellata, assembly GCF_023864275.1. NCBI lineage: Eukaryota > Metazoa > Arthropoda > Insecta > Orthoptera > Acrididae > Schistocerca > Schistocerca cancellata. The sequence continues at coordinate 549,281,577 of NC_064631.1, forward strand.
GGTGCCGTAATGGCTGTAACGATGGACGAATCTATAATAATTATTCTTTCTGTGAAACAACCAGATATTGTGATGCCGACAATCGCGCTAAGCACTGTGAAGATGACTTAAACGTAAAGTGTGAAAGCAGAGCAACACACGGTCTTCATGAAATGAAAATACTGACAAACTGGCAGCTGTTGCACCCCACTGACGTGGCCATGACGTCACTGAAGACAAAAGACAATATCTTCTGACTTTTTGCAAATACATCTGAACACGGACCTGTAATTCACCTCAGAAACACTAAGAATGCTATTGAATAAATAAAGTGGACCAACTGAGGAATACGCAGATATATCACAACATATTTGGAGTTTGAAACAAAAGTACATATTGTTGTATTTAGCAAGGGCGAACTTCTAATGCATTTTTTTTTATCCAGCAAACAAGTAATTTGGACATGGAGTCGTAATGGTTATAACAATGGACGAATATAGCGTAATTCATTATTCTTTCTATGAAACAAACAGATATTGTGATGTAAACAGTTGCTCGTAACACTATGAAGATGACTTAAACGTAAAGTTTGAGAACAGAACAACACACGGTTTTCGTGAAAGGAAAATGATGACAAATTGGCAGCTGTTGCACTCTATTAAGGTGGGCATGACGTCACTGGCATCGCTGCAAAAGCAAGGCAATAAACCCACACAGAAATTTGATTCCCAGCATGTACACAGGAGAGTTCTGGAATAAAATGGCGCTATTGCAGAGTTAGTAAATAATCTTCGCTTATATGTAAGATATAAAAAAATCGCAAGCAGTACAAAATTTGGTAAAATGTGCAACTGGTGTTCTGTATCGGTGTGGCTCATATTGTTAATCTTCCAAGAGGTACGAACAGCGAGCGGTGTGACACACACATGGAATGCAAGAAAGAAAGTCGGAATATCGGCCACATAAATTTGTTTAAAGAGTAAATCTGCACGACGTAGTATAATTAGAGGAGGTCGATAGACTATTTTTTTTTACGACGGTAACGGAGCAACTGCTTAGATCTACAGTCTTCAAACATTGATTAAGAGAATTCACGGCTCCTCTAAGGCTGTATATTATTTGAATAATAAGCTTCATTCGCCTTTATTGGCCACTTGCAACCAAATGTTCTTTTTGAAGTGTACATGTATATATACTTATGGTATTGGCAGATTATTCACGAAATCAAAAAAAGGAGAAAATGAGACATTCAAGTAATGTACTGACTCAGTGAAACCACGGCGCCTCTTCAATCACCAACAGTTTTAAAACCTACTGTACTATGTTGTGCCATGTTGCTTCAATAGTGAATATAACGGTGTGCTGTGAAAGTACTTTCAATATCACAGGTGACAGATCAAGCTGTAGTTCGAAAACTATCTAGCAATAGGAAACCCTCAAAGACCTCATTCATGCCAATAGAATTATTACCAACCACGCACTTTCAATAATTATACAATGTCATAACACACTGTACTATTGTTGATGGTGTTGGGACAGCAACCAGCCAAAAATTTACTTTCAGTTCCTGTATTCAAAGGGTACCATTACCGGTTTCGAATCGTTATGATTCATCTTCAGACGGTTTACATGCTTTCCTTAGAACATTAATCTGTAAAAAAAAAAACGCACCACATGTTGTAAGGAAAGCATGTAAACCGTCTGAAGATGAATCATAACGATTCGAACCGGTAACGGTTCTCTTTGAATAAAGGAACTGAAAGTATATTTGTGGCTGGTTGCTGTCCCAACACCATCAACATTTGTCTTCAAATAACAGCCACAGTATCCAACCATGTCAGCATATGACAAAATTGCACGCTGTACTATTGTCGCTGACAAACATAGTTGGCATTTGAGTAAGGTTTATCAAGTTTTCGTTGAGTCGCCTGTTTGACTTTTTCCGCTTTGCAGTTTGGGTCTATTTTGTCGCGGGATCCGTACATGGTCTTTTTAGCTTTTTCAAAAAAATGGTTCAAATGGCTCTGAGCACTATGGGACTTAACAGCTGAGGTCATAAGTCCCCTAGAACTTAGAACTACTTAAACCTAACTAACCTAAGGACATCACACACATCCATGCCCGAGGCAGGATTCGAACCTGCGACCGTAGCAGTCGCGCGGTTCCGGACTGAGCGTCTAGAACCGCTAGACCACCGCGGCCGGCTTTTAGCTTTTTGACCGGGCGTCTGCTTGTACAACAAAGACACCATTCGTTTTCCGAGGTGCTGTAGCCAGGCTTCTTTGCCGAAGTGTATATGTAGGGTGTGTTGTACTTAGCAGAACATATCTGTTACCAAACCGTCGGCCCTACGCCTCAAGATAAGGGTTACATGTAAGTGACAAAAGCTGACGTATTCCAAGCGCGCACGGTCTAGCTGCAAGTACTACTATGTTTCGGCAGCAAGGCAGTCCGGGCGCTTAGTGGACAGTGACAAGGAGGGAAGCGCGAGCTGGCCCAGTGCTTACTCACCTTGTGGCGCAGTTGACGGGACGAATTCGGCGGTGGCGACGGCGGTAAAGCTGCAACCTGGCGCGGGCGGCGCGTGCCCACATCACTACCGCCGCACGCCTTGACGCTCAATATCGACTGGCGAGCTGGGCCGCGGTCTCTACTGGGCCTGCGCGGTGCCTGCCGACCGCGATCGATACTGTTCTCGACAGGGCGGGCGCGGGCGTGTGTACTACTGCCGTACTACACGGCCGGCCTCAGGGGAAACGCGCCCCTGCTCGCCCCACTCCACTGTGCCCGCGCTCTGTCACACACATGCAGAGGATGGACAAATATATGGAAACACTGCATGCTAGAAAATAAATACAGATGCTAGCTAAGCCTGTATGTGGCGCTGTTGTATTTGACCACGAACGGTACCTAATAGAGTCCTGCATGACCGAGTAGGCGAGCACAAAATAAGAGATGGGGCGAGCACACCCTAACTGGATAGGCTGCCCGCACTAGTTCTAGTGACCGAGCATAGAAGCCGTGATCGGATACGTAGCACGTAACTGCAAACACATTATAGTGTCATTATCCGTGTGAGACTGCAGCCAGTACAAGCTTCTCGTTTGTGGTGCGTCTCTCTCTGTAATCATGCTGCGCGAGGAAGCCAGTGCAGTAAGACGTAAGATTGAAACCAATGCTTACACATTGAAGAAACGGGAAGGTCTAAAAAGACAAGTATGGAGTACATTTCTGTTGGTTGTAGACGAAAACAGTGCATCTACTGGGTACGTATCAAGCATAAACTGCTCAACATTATTGTGTTTCGAGTCGGGAACCACTCATCTAGAGAAACATAGTTGCAAGAAACATCACAAAGATACAGCTCCTTGAGGGATACCGGCAATAATAAAAAATAGTACTACAGCAAAGTGTCTTGCAATATGTGCTAAAGATATCAGTCCTTTTAATGCTGTTTCCGGTGAAGGTTTCAGAGAACTAGGCCAAGAATTAATACATCTAGGTGCGCAATATGGAAAAGTTAACGTGGCAGATGTCATGCCACATCCCTCTACTATAAGCAGACATGTCAAAGAACAAGCTGATGCAATAAGAAACAGCATAATCCCTTCTGTTATTGCGGAAGTTATTAATAAAACATGTGCAACGACAGTTCATATGTAGACTGATTCGCGTAATCAGGTGCACTATTTGGCGCTTACAACTCATTACCTTAACACAGACTGGTCTCTTGTGAACAATGTTTCATTTACAACAAAATTCCCGGACGCTAAGAGGACGGGAGTAAATGTTATGAATGAAATTGAAGATAGGATCGCTGATTGGGACATTTCGCCTGACATGTCGCACAGTTTTGTTTTTGTCTCCGACCAGGGTGCCAATGTACGTAAAACACCTCGTTTTTACGGGAACGTTTCGATGACTTCCACATCAGTTCTGTATTACTTGTTTCTTTTGTTTATTATCATAGATCCTTCAAGTACTTTGTCATCACGAGCCAGAAAGAGATATCGTTTCAAGGAATGGAGGAACAACAGATCATCCGCAGCAGATGAAGTAGATCTCTGCATTTTAATGCACCCCGGAGATGATGATGATGACATCTTAAAGTGGTGGAGCAGACATGAAACAGATCTGCCAGGCCTGGCTGCAGTTGCAAGACGTATTTTATGTATCCTAGCAACAAGCGCACCTAGTGAAAGATGCTTTAGTAAAGCCGGCATGTTACTAAAATATGGCCACGCCAATTAAATCCGGAACGCGTTAGTGATTTACTGGTGATCAACAATAACTATAATTTTGTTTCTGTTACAAACAAATGAAAAGTATGACAAGCTACGTCTGTAAACGTTAAATGTTCTTTGTGTGCTTTCTTTATGAAGATGGTTGTCTTCTAGATTACGGGGAAAGCACTTATTTAATGTTTCCTATAAATGAAAGGAAAAATATATTATTTGTTTGGAAATGAGACTCGTCTTCTATCCGCGATTGTATAGAAATATCATTTTACTTTACAGGTGCTTTATGAATTTAGCTGTGTCACGTACCCGTTCTTGGAAACGTTACTTTTGTATTAAAAGAGAGAGAGAGAGAGATAAATAGACTGTGTGTGTGTGTGTGTGTGTGTGAGAGAGAGAGAGAGAGAGAGACAGAGAGAGAGAGAGAGAGGCGTTGGATTTGTACAGTACAGAGCAGCGAGCCGTGGCGAGGCGAGGTGGGACGTCAGCGGTGACCGGTCATGCTCGGTTATCCGCGTGTCCGGAATCCGGACATCAGACATGGCGCGAGTACTTGACCGAGCCGAGTCGTGTGGGGCCGGACACGAGCGGCTCGGTCCCCAAGTCACCAGGCGAGCCGTGACCGGTCAAACATGGAGCGTTGCAGCACTCTAGTACCTAAGACCGAGCGAGGTGGCGCAGTGGTTAGCACACTGGACTCGCACTCGGGAGGACAACAGTTCAAAGCCGCGTCTAGCCATCCTGATTTAGATTTTCCTTGATTTCCCTAAATCGCTCCAGGCAAATGCCGGGAGGGTTCCTCTGAAAGGGCGCGGCTGACTTCTTTCCCCATCCTTCCCTAATCCGAGCTTGTACTCCGTCTCTAATGACCTCGACGTCGACGGGATGTTAAACACTAATCTCCTCCTCCTCCACTGGTACCTGCGCAACACGTTGCAAGTGTCCATCGCCATCAGAATAGTGTTCTGTGTAGCTGTGAGTGGATTACACTTAGGTGACGAAAGACATGGGATGGCGATATGCACATGTACAGGTGGCGGTAGTACGGCGTACACAAGGTATAAAACGGCAATGCATTAGCGTTCAAATGGTTCAAATGGCTCTGAGCACTATGTGACTTAACATCTATGGTCATCAGTCCCCTAGAACTTAGAACGACTTAAACCTAACTAACCTAAGGACAGCACACAACACCCAGCCATCACGAGGCAGAGAAAATCCCTGACCCCGCCGGGAATCGAACCCGGGAACCCGGGCGTGGGAAGCGAGAACGCTACCGCACGACCACGAGATGCGGGCTGCATTAGCGTAGCTGTCTTTTGTATTTCGGTCATTCGTGTGAAAAGGTTCCGGACGTGATTCAGGCCGCAAGACGTGAATTAAGAGACTTTGAACGCGGAAAGGTAGCTGGAGCTAGGTAGTATGGAATGTTCTCTTTCAGATATCAGATATCGTGCCGGCCGGAGTGGCCGAGCGGTTCTAGGCGCTACAGTGTGGAACGGTCGCAGGTTCGAATCCTGCCTCGGGCATGGATGTGTGTGGTGTCCTTAGGGTAGTTAGGTTTAAGTAGTTCTAAGTTCTATGGGACTGATGACCACAGCAGTTAAGTCCCATAGTGCTCAGAGCCATTTGAACCATTTTTTTCAGAAATCGTTACGGAATTCAGTATTCCGAAATCCACAGAGTAAAGATCTTGCCAAGAATACACAATACACAATGGCCGACGGCCTTCAGATAACGACCGAGAGCTATGGCGTTTGCGTAGAGTTGTCAGTGCTAACAGACAAGCAACACTGCGTGAAATAAATGCAGAAACCAGTCTGAGCTGAACGATGAACGTATCCACTAGGACAGTGTGGTGAAATTTGGTCTTAATGGGCCATGACATCAGACTACTGACATGAGTGACTTTGCTAACATCACGACATCGCCTCCAGTGCCTCTCCTGGGCTCGTGACCGTATCGGTTGGACCCTGAACGACTGGAAAACCGTGTCCTGGTTGGTAAGAGCTGATGGTAGGGTTCGAGTGTGGCGTAGACCCCACAAAACCATGGACCCAAGTTGTCAATATGCACTATGCAAGTTGGTGGTGGGTCCATAATGGTGTGGACTGTGTTTACACGGAGTGGACTGGGTCTTCTGGATGTTGGACGGTTGGAGACCATTTGCAGCCATTCATGGAGGTCATATTCCCATGTTTTTATGGGTGACAATGTGCCATGTCACTGGGCCACAATTGTTCACGATTGGTTTGAAGAACATTCTGGACAATTCGGGCGAATGGTTTGGCCTCCCAGATCGCCCAGCATGAATCCCATCGAACATTTATGGGACATAATCTAGAGGTCTCTTCATGCACAAAATCTTGCACTGGCAACACTTTCCCAATTATGGTCGTCTATAGAGACAGCATGGCTCAGTATTTCTGCAGGGGGCCTCCAACGACTTGTTGAGTCCACGCCATGTCGAGTTGTTGCACTTCACCGGGCAAAAGGAACTTCGAGACGCTATTAGGAGGTATCCCATGACTTTTGTCACCTCAGTGTGCATCGAAACTAAATGAATTGGAACGTGGTCAGTTTGTTCGTGCTCTTATGGTGGGTGCTTCTGCTACCAAGGGAACAGAAGTATTTGATGTTTCAAGAGGCACCATATCGAAGATTTATATAGCACATGGTGAAAGTGGAAAACATGATGAGCTAAGTCACAATGTGGACAAAAGTGTGTGATAAGTGGTCGTTAGAGACGGTTGTTGAAGACGATTGTGACAAAAAATGAGATGCTTCATTGTTTTACACTGTATCCAACTACTGGTCCAATTTACTCCCCAATTATGCCCCAAGATTGAAACATGACAGGGCATGAAACATGATTTGGGCAGCCATATGTCATGGTATTCCATGGGCCTCATCGGTGCTCTACCAAGTCGCATAAGTGCCAAGGATTATGTGACCATTATGACTCACCAGGTCCGTTCCGTTGTAAATTTTTGTTCTCTAAAGGTGATGCTGCGTTCCAATACAACAGGGTCCATGTTCACATGCTCACATCATCCACCACTTGTTTTGAGAGAACGAGGATGAAATATCGCACCTCTTCTGGCCACCACAGTGATCAGATCCTATTAGTATTGAGCCTTTGTGGACTACTTTGAAGAGAAATGCACATCATCGCTATCCACTTCCATCAGCATCACCTACTTTGCAAGAGGCATGGTATACGTTTCACCTGAAGACCATACAGGATTCCGAGACGAATGGAAACTGTTTTGTATGCCAATGGTTTTCCTACACCGTATTAGACAAATTATGTTTTTCGTATTTCCATATTTTTGTCTACCCTCTGTACGCACAAAGACTCTCTCTCTCTCTCTCTCTCTCTCTCTCACACACACACACACACACACACACACACATACACACATACACACACAAAGATGTCTGTAATTCATCAAGTACAGTGTGAAGTAAAACCCTCACTGGCTTGGTGAGGTAGGTATTAGCCTTTTCAAGAGTCCATTCTTGTACTAAACATTTTTAAGTTGCCATTAGAACAGAACAGAACAGAAATTGTTCTGTTTTTAATGTGCCCACATGTAATCAGCCTCACCAGGTCATGTATAAGGCTAATTAATTGAAACCCTCAACTGGCGACAGGTGTTGTTGATATACCTCGATGGGGACAGCTGAAAATGTGTGCCCCGACCGGGACTCGAAGCCAGGATATCCTGCTTACATGGCAGACTCTCTATCCATCTGAGCCACCGAGGACACAGATGAATAGCGCGACTGCAGGGACTTATCCCTTGCATGCTTCCCGTGAGACCCACATTCCCAACTGCCCACAACCTACATACGTAATATACATAATAGATATTTGCCGATGCACTCATTACTCGCGCACATTAAGGTGACGATTCCTGTAAGAGAGGAGACAACCTGTGCGCATTCGCACAGACGAAGGTCAGTGGCTGAGTAGCCTTTAACTATATATACGAAGATAGCTTCTCTGTCATCAGTGGTATCTGTTCCTTCGAGAACAGTTACTATCTTCATATATCATGAATAAGGGATGTATAAAAATATGTGTCAGAAATTTTAGGAATTTATTCTTGACATTGAAACATACGAAAGGCTCATATGAACATGGGTCCGAAAATCCATCGTTAGGGAGGTATGAAATGATTTATTATTCCTAGCACAAAAATTATTCCTTTACCCAATACATTTACATTTATGAAAGGATTGATTATTCATGGCATAAAAGTTATAAATTTACCAGACACATTTACATTTACAAAAGTTTGGTTAAAGGAACCACTTCCTGTTTCTATGCAACCCGTGATCCTGTGTTCCATAGTTCGACGTATATTGTGGAAGATTCCTGGTGTTTCCATATTTCGTAAATTCCATGTTGGATATGCTCTCTCAGAACATCGATTTGGTTACGGGGGATGGGCCATGCAATCGATCCCCCTCTACTAATCCACCTATTCGGAAATTGGTTGTCGAGATACTCGCGAACTATCCGTGTAAAGTGAAGTTATGCACCACTGTGTTATATCATATTTCTTGGATGACGTCTAGAGGCACAGCATCTAGTAAGTGAAGCATCTCATGTCTTAGAAACTGTAGATACGTCCAGTAAGACGTTGCAGAAACAATAAGGAGTCAACGATATGATCGTGAATGATCATGAGGCAGGCAGGAGCAACTGGCTGAGACAAAAGCAGCAACAGGCACGTAACAGATTTTGTGACATTTTACAAATTCCTAACCAGGAGCGAATTATATCGTTTCATCTGTGTGCTTTGGTAGTTTAGTTTTTTAAATTTACGTGTGTTAATTTAATATTTAATACATACGTTTCTCACGTTGTCGTTTGTATCGGAAAGTAAAATTAATTTTGTGATGTATAACAAGTTCCTGATCAGGAGCGAATTACATAGTCTCACCTGAGTGCTTTCGTAGTATAGTTTCTGAATCTCGGCTTGTTAATCTAATTTATTAGACACAGATTTTACGTTTTCGGTAGTGTCTACAGTAGAGTTCCGTAGTACATGTCGATAGTCCTTTGTTTGTCTGTTTAGTGTAGTTCTCCAAGGTGTTTAGTGTGGATAGCGACTGTGATAGCTGTGTGCCTGAATGTGAGCCGAATTGGTGACATTTCACTCTCAGCCCCAAGCTGTGATGGCTTCGGTTACACAGCTTGAGGCTGCAGTGGTTGGGCATCACTGTTGTGTCCCAGCTAGGGGATCCAATGGACGCCCAGCATGACCCATGAGTCCGTCAAATTGACCACATCTGTGACCAGACAAGTTACTGCTCGTACTGAGGTTGACCTCTCACTTATGGTCGAGTGAGAGGTCGCCTTGAGGCGTTGCAGGTGGCGAAAGATTTCCCAGGGAGCTGAACATAAGGCTTCCCTGGTTAGTCTGGAAAATAGGTTCCAGGTGCTGTCTGTGGCTGACACATTCCCTGAGCCAGTTCCAGTCGCTTGTCCTATTTCTGAGGAAACCTCTCAGTCTGCAAAATCCGGGCAGTCAAAGAGGATGTGATTGATGGTAGTTGGAGCTCCAATGTTACTTGCATTGTGGGGTCCCTTAGGGAGATGGCTGCCAAGGAGGGGAAGAAAACTAATGTGCACTCCATGTGCATACTGGGTGGAGTCATTTCAGACATGGAACGTATCCTTGTGGATGCCATGAAGAGCACAGGATACAAGTGGTAGCTCACAGTGGTACCAATGATGAGTGTCGCTTTGGATCAGAAGAGATTCTCTCTGGTTTCGAGTAGCTATTAGAAGTGGCTGCCAGTCTTGGTTGCAGGCTGAAAGCAAAGGGCTCCATTTGCTGTGTAGTTGACAGGACCGATTGCGGACCTCTGGTACAGGGGCAAGAGGAGGGTCTGAATCAGAGGCTACAGTTCTGCGACCATGTAGCCTGCAGAATCCTCGACTTGTGCCACAGGGTGGTGAGGTTTCGGGTTCCGTTAAACAGGTCAGGAGTCCACTACACACAGGAGACTGCATGGGAGCAGGGGCTGTGTGGCGTAGACTGGGCGGTTTACTAGGTTAGAGGGTATCAGAGAAACACAAAAAACTTGCAGGTCAACTTCAGGAAGAATTTAGATCTAGGAACCAGCTGTAAATGTCGTAGCTGCAGTGGGAAAGTACCAGAGCTGCAAATGCTAATAGAAAGCACTGATGTTCAAATCGTTATAGGCACTGAAAGCTGGCTAAAGCCAGAGATACGATCAGCTGAAATTTTTGCGAAGGACCTAACGGTGTTCAGAAAGAATAGGCTAAACACAGCTGGCGGTGGTTGGTTTGTTCGTGTTAGAAGTAGTTTATTTTGTAGCGAAATTGAAATATAGTTCCTGTGAGTTACTATGGGTAGAGGTCATTCTTGGCAACCAGAGTAAAATAATAAAATGGTTCAAATGGCTCTGAGCACTATGGGACTCAACTGCTGTGGTCATAAGTCCCCTAGAACTTAGAACTACTTAAACCTAACTAACCTAAGGACCGCACACAACACCCAGCCATCACGAGGCAGAGAAAATCCCTGACCCCGCCGGGAATCGAACCCGGGAACCCGGGCGTGGGAAGCGAGAACGCTACCGCACGACCACGAGATGCGGGCAGTAAAATAATAATTTGAACCTTTTCCCGACGCCCTAACTCAGATGATACAATTGCTGAAAGTTTCAAAGAAAACTTGAGTCTAATTTCAAACACTTACCTGACTTATACAAATATAGTTGGTCATAACTTTAATTTACTATCGATACTTAGGCGAAACCCCCATGAAACATGGACTTTGCCGTTGGTGGGGAGGGTTGCAACGTTCAGCAATACCGATAGCTGTATCATAGGTGTAACCACAATGAAGGGGTATCTGTTGAGAGGTCAGACAAACGTGTGGTTCCTGAAGAGAGGCAGCAGTCTTTTTAATAGTTGCAAGGGTAACAGTCTGGATGATTGAATGATCTGACCTTGTAACATCAACCAAAACGGCCTTGCTGTATTAATACTGTGAACAGCTGAAAGCAAGACGAAACTACATCCATAATTTTTCCCGAGGGCATGCAGCTCTACTGTATGGTTAAATGATGATTGCATCCTCTTGGGTAAAATATTCTGGAGGTAAAATAGTCCCCCATTCAGATCTGTGAGTGGGAACTACTCAGGAGGATCACGTTAACAGGAGAAACAAAACTGGTGTTCTACAGCTTGGAGTGTGGAATGTCAGATCCCTTAATTGGTAGGATAGAAAATTTAAAAACGGAAATGGGTATGTTAAAGTTAGGTATAGTGGGAGTTAGCAAAGCTCGGTGGCAGGAGAAGCAGGACTTCCGGGGAGATGAATACAGGTTTATAAATACAAAATAAAATAGGGGTAATGCAGGAGTAGACTTAATAATGAATAAAAGAATAGAAATGCGCATAAGCTACTATTAACAGCATAGTTAATGCATTATTGTAGCCAAGATACACATGAAGCCCACACCACCACAGTAATACACGTTTATACACCAACTAGCTCCACAGATGATGAAGAGATTGAATAAATCTATTATGAGATAAAAGAAATTATTCAGATAGTGAATCATCATCATCATCATCATTTAAGACTGATTATGCCTTTCAGCGTTCAGTCTGGAGCATAGCCCCCCTTATACAGTTCCTCCATGATCCCCTATTTAGTGCTAACATTGGTGCCTCTTCTGATGTTAAACCTATTACTTCAAAATCATTCTTAACCGAATCCAGGTACCTTCTCCCCGGTCTGCCCCGACTCCTCCTACCCTCTACTGCTGAATCCATGAGTCTCTTGGGTAACCTTGCTTCTCCCATGCGTGTAACATGACCCCACCATCTAAGCCTGTTCACCCTGACTGCTACATCTATTGAGTTCATTCCCAGTTTTTCTTTGATTTCCTCATTGTGGACACCCTCCTGCCATTGTTCCCATCTACTAGTACCTGCAATCATCCTAGCTACTTTCATATACGTAACCTCAACCTTGTTGATAAGGTAACCTGAATCCACCCAGCTTTCGCTCCCATACAACAAAGTTGGTCGAAAGATTGAACGGTGCACAGATAACTTAGTCTTGGTACTGACTTCCTTCTTGCAGAAGAGAGTAGATCGTAGCTGAGCGCTCACTGCATTAGCTTTGCTACACCTCGCTTCCAGTTCTTTCACTATGTTGCCATCCTGTGAGAATATGCATCCTAAGTACTTGAAACCGTACACCTGTTCTAACTTTGTTCCTCCTATTTGGCACTCAATCCGTTTATATTTCTTTCCCACTGACATTACTTTCGTTTTGGAGATGCTAATCTTCATACCATATTCGTTACATTTCTGATCTAGCTCTGAAATATTACTTTCCAAACTTTCAATCGAATCTGCCATCACAACTAAGTCATCCGCATATGCAAGACTGCTTATTTTGTGTTCACATATCTTAATCTCACCCAGCCAGTCTATTGTTTTCAACATATGAACCACAAATAATATGAACAACAGTGGAGACAGGACGCAGCCTTGTCTTACCCCTGAAACTACTCTGAACCATGAACTCAATTTACCGTCAACTCTAACTGCTGCCTGACTATCCATGTAAAGACCTTTAACTGCTTGCAAAAGTTTGCCTCCTATTTCATAATCTTGTAGAACAGACAATAACTTCCTCCTAGGAACCCGATCATATGCCTTTTCTAGATCTATAAAGCATAGATACAATTCCCTGTTCCACTCATAACACTTCTCCATTATTTGCCGTAAGCTAAAGATCTGGTCCTGACAACCTCTAAGAGGCCTAAACCCACACTGATTTTCATCCAATTGATCCTCAACTAATACTCGCACTTTCCTTTCAACAATACCTGAGAAGATTTTACCCACAACGCTGATTAAAGAGATACCTCTGTAGTTGTTACAATCTTTTCTGTTTCCATGTTTAAAGATTGGTGTGATTACTGCTTTTGTCCAGTCTGATCGAACCTGTCCAGACTCCCAGGCCATTTCAATTATCCTGTGTAGCCATTTAAGACCTGACATTCCACTGTATTTGATGAGTTCCGACTTAATTTCATCCACCCCAGCTGCTTTATTGCACTGCAATCTATTGACCATTTTTTCCACTTCCTCAAATGTGATACTATTTCCATCATCATTCCTATCCCATTTTACCTCGAAATCTGAAACATTACTGATCACATTTTCACCTACATTGAGCAACTCTTCAAAATACTCCCTCCATCTGCCCAAGGCATCCACAGGATTCACCAGCAGTTTTCCTGACCTGTCCAAAATACTTGTCATTTCCTTCTTACCTCCCTTTCGAAGACTGCTAATTACACTCCAGAATGGTTTTCCAGCAGCTTGACCCATAGTCTCCAACCTGTTTCCAAAGTCTTCCCACGATTTCTTCTTGGATGCTGCAATTATCTGTTTCGCTTTGTTTCTTTCTTCAACATAACTTTCTCTGTCTACCTGGGTTCTGGTATGTAGCCATTTTTGATACGCCTTCTTTTTCCTTTTACAGGCTGCCTTGACTGTATCATTCCACCAAGCTGTTTGCTTCATCCTACTTTTACACACTACTGTTCCAAGACAGTCTTTAGCCACTTCTAGTACTGTATCCCTGTACCTTGTCCATTCCTTTTCCAATGACTGTAATTGACTACATTCAACTAACTGGTACCTTTCTGAGATCGCTGTTATGTACTTGTGCCTGATTTCCTTATCCTGAAGTTTCTCCACTCTTATCCTCCTACATATGGACCTGACCTCCTGCACTTTCGGCCTCACAATCCAAATTTCACTGCAGATTAAATAATGATCAGTGTCATCAAAGAATCCCCTGAATACACGTGTGTCCCTCACAGCCTTCCTGAATTCCTGATCTGTTATTATATAGTCAATGACAGATCTGGTTCCCCTGCCTTCCCAAGTATACCGGTGAATGTTCTTATGTTTAAAAAAGGAGTTTGTGATTACTAAGCCCATACTGGCACAGAAATCCAAGAGTTGTTTCCCGTTCTTGTTGGCCTCCATATCCTCTCCAAATTTACCCATAACCTTTTCATACCCTTCTGTTCGATTTCCAATCCTGGCGTTAAAATCACCCATGAGCATAACACTGTCCTTGTCCTTTACTCTAACAACTATATCACTGAGTGCCTCATAAAAACTATCCATCTTATCTTGATCTGTCCCTTCACAATGCGAATATACTGACACAATCCTAATTTTCTTGCTAGATACTGTCAAATCTATCCACATCAGTCGTTCGTTTACATACCTTATTGCAACTACGCTGGGTTCCATTTCTTTCCTGATGTAAAGCCTTACACCCCATTGTGCTATTCCTGCTTTGACTCCTGACAGGTAGTCCTTGTAGTCTCCCACTCCCTCTTCTTTCTCACCCCTTACCCGAATGTCACTAAGAGCTAAAACGTCCAGCCCCATCTTACTTGCAGCCTCTGCCAGCTCTACCTTCTTCCCAGAGTAGCCCCCATTGATATTAATAGCTCCCCATCTCATTACCATTTGTTTGCCAAGTCGTATCTTAGGAGTCCCTGGTTTGTCAGTTAGAGGTGGGACTCCGTCACCTCCAAAGGTCCGAGGCATTTTGCTCTGATTGTTGCCAGCGTCATATTTAACGTACCAGGGAAGCAGGTTGCTAGCCTTACTTGCCCCGAGTCCCATTGGGTTTTACCCCTAACAGCTGAGGGACTAACCAGTGGATTTGGTAGTCTTTGCCGTATGAGCACAAAGGTGACCACGACTCAGAATATGTCCGAGATGCCCAGCCTTATTCCAAAGTAACTGGTATCCCGACTGTCGGGGCCACTTACTTGGCCACTCATACGTTGCCCGTGGTTCATGAACTAGGACATGACTACAGGAACCCACACCATGAACCTTCAGATAGTGAAGGGAGACAAAAATTTAATAGTCATAGGGGACTGAAAAAAAGAAAAATAGTAGATGAATATGGATTGGGGGAAAGGAATGTCAGAGAACACTGCCTGGTAGGATTTTGCACACAGCATAATTTAATCATAGCCAACACTTGGCTTAAGAATCATGAAAGAAAGTTGGAACTTGGAAGAGACCTGGAGACCCAGAAGGTTTCAGATTGATTACGTAATGAGAAGACAGAGATTTCGGAACCACATTTTAAATTGTAAGACCTTTTGAGGGGCAGATTTGAACTCTGACAACAATTTATTGGTTATGAACTGCAGATTAAAACTGAAGAGACTGCAAAAAGGTAGGAATTTAAGGAGATGGACCTGGATAAACTGAAAGAACCAGAGGTTTTAGAGAGCTTCAGAGGGAGCATTAGGGAACGAACAGGAGAAAGTTATAAAGTAGGAGAAGAATGGGTAGCTTTGAGCGATGAAATAGTGAAGGCAACAGAGGATCAAGTAGGTAAAAAGGCGTGGGCTAACGTTATAGATACCAAATTTAATTGATGAAAGGAGAAAATATAAAAATGCAGTAAAATAATCGGCGAAAGGGAATACAAACGTCTAAAAAATGAGACTGTAAGTGCAAAATGGCTAAGAAGGAATGCCTAGAGGACAAATATAAGGATTTAGAAGCATATATTACTAGGGAAAAGATAGATGCCGCCTACAGGAAAATTAAAGAGACGTTAGGAGAAAAGAGTACCACCTGTATGAATATTAATAGCTCAGATGGAAAACCAGTCCTAAGCAAAGATGGCAAAGCTGAAAGGTGGAAGGAGTATATAGTGGGTCTACAGAAGAGACATGAATTGAGGGCAATATTACGAAAATGGAAGACGATGTAGATGAAGTGAGACGGGAGATATGATGATGTGTGAAGAATTTGGCAGAGCAGTGTAAGGCCTCAGACGAAACAAGGTCCTAGGAGTACACAACATTCCGTTAGAACTAGTGATAGCTTTGAGAGAGGCAGCCATGACAAAACTCTTCCATTTGGTGAGCAAGATGTATGAGGCAGGCGAAATACCCCGAGACTTCAAGAAGAACATAATAATTCCAATTCCAAGGAAAGCAGGTGCTGACACGTGTAAAAATTACCGAACTGTCCATTTAATAAGTCACTATTGCAAAATACTAACATGAAATCTTTACAGAAGAATGGAAGAACTGGTTGAAGTCGACCTCGGGAGGATCAGATTGGATTCCAGAGAAATATAGGAACACGTGAGCCAATACTGGCCCTACCAACTTCTTATAGAAGATAGCTTGAGGAAAGGCCAACCTATGTTTATAGCATTTGTAAACTTAGAGAAAGCTTTTGACAATGTTGACTGAAATACCCTCTTTGAAATTCTGAGGGTAGCAAGGGTAAAATACAGAGAGTGAAAGACTATTTACTACTTTTACAGAATCCAGATGGCAGTTATAAGAGTCGAGGGGCATTAAAGGGAGGTAGTGGCTGAGAAGGGAGTGACACAGGGTTGTAGCCTATCCTCAATGTTATTCTATCTTTATATTGTGCATGCAGTAATGGAAACAAAAGAAAAATTTGGAGTCAGGATTAAAGTCTAGGGAGAAGAAACAAAAACTTTGAGGTTTGCTGATGACATTGTAATTCTGTCAGAGACAGTAATGGACTTGGAAGAGCAGTTAAAAGGAATGAGCATTGTCTTGGAACGAGGATACAAGATGAACATCAACAAAAGCAAAGCAATGATAATGGTATGTAGTGGAATTAAATCAGGTGATGCTGAGGAAATTAGATTAGGAAATGAGACACTTAAAGTAGTAGATGAGTTTGGGCAGCAAAATTACTGATGATGGTCAGAGTAGACAGGATATAAAATGAAGACAAGTGATGGAAATAAAAGCGTTTCTGAAGCAGAGAAATTTGTTAGCATCCAGATTAGATTTAAGTGCCAGGAAGTCTTTTCTGAAAGTATTTGTGTGGAGTGTAGCCATGTATCGAAGTGAAATAGGGATAATGAAAAGTTTAGATAAAAAGAGAATAGAAGCTTCTGAAATGTGGTGCTAGAGAAGAATGCTGAAGAGTAGATGGGTAGATCACATAGCTAATGAGATGGTACTGAATAGAACTGAGGAGAAAAAAAATTTGTGGCACAACCTGATTAGAAGAAGGGATCGGTTGGTAGGACACATTCTGAGACAACAAGGGGTCACCAATCTACATATACACCTGACGGTGTGTGGCAGAGGGTACCTTGAGTACCTCTATCGGTTCTCACTTCTGTTCCAGTCTGTTCGTGGAAAGAAGGATTGTCGGTATGCTTCTGTGTGGGCTCCAATCTCTCTGATTTTATCCTCATGGTCTCTTCGCGAGATATACGTAGGATGGAGCAATATACTGCTTGACTCTTCGGTGAAGGTGTGTTCTCGAAACTTTAACAAAAGCCCGTACCGAGCTACTGAGCGTCTCTCCTGCAGAGTCTTCCACTGGAGTTTATCTATCATCCCCGTAACGCTTACGCGATTACTAAATGATCCTGTAACAAAGCGCGCTGCTCTCCGTTGGATCTTCCCTATCTCTTCTATCAACCCTATCTGGTATGGATCCCACACTGCTGAGCAGTATTCAAGCAGTGGGCGAACAAACATACTGTAACCTACTTCCTTTGTTTTCGGATTGCATTTCCTTGGGATATAGTACTGGAGGGAAGCATGGGGAGTAAAAATCCTAGAGGGAGACCAAGAGATTAATACATTAAGCGGATTCAGAAAGAGGTAGGTTGCAGTAGTTAATCGGAGATGAAGAGACTTGCACAGGATAGAGTAGCATAGAGAGAGAGAGCTGAATCAATTTAGTCTTTGGACTGAAGACCACCACCACCACCACCACCACCACCACCACCACAAAAACAACATATTGGCGAAAATAAGTCTTTAAATCTGGAGGTACACAAAAAAATATGATCCGAAATTGTGCTAAACGTATCCTCTGAAAAATATTTCGAAAAGTTAGTTTATGAGATCTCTCGAATAGTGAATGGTTGTGAAAACAGACTTGACTTGTTAGCTAGCTTAATCTTTAGCTAGTAACGAGAATCAAAATGGATACAGGTATTAGTGAACGTAGGGTTGTCATAGCGAGACTGAATACCATAACTCCCAAATCCTGCAAAAATACACCAAAATATATGTATTTAAAAAAGTGGGTAAAAATTTGATACCATCTTCACTCCTTCCAAATTAACAGTGTGAGTATTGATCAGATGTGGCTTGGGTTTAAACAAACAGTATCGAGAACAACTGAGTCATTAACACCAAATAAATTAACAAATGACGGTGCTGATCCCTCTTGGTACACAAAATGGGCCAGAATACTGTTGCAGAAACAACGGAAATGGCATGAAAAATTTAAATGAACCCAAATTCCCAAGATTAGCGATCTTTTACAGAAGCTCGAAATTGTCTTGAAACATGGCAGAAATTCCAAAGATAATCTGGTCGTATGTAAAGTATACTAGCAGAAAAATACCAACAGTGCCATCTGTGCACGATAACAATGGAAATACTGTCGATGACAGTGCTGCTAAAGCAGAGTTACTAAACACAGCCTTCCAAAATTCCTTCACCAAAGAAGACTAAGTAAGTATTCCACAATTCGAATCAAGAACAGCAGTCAACATGAGTAACTTACAAATAGATATTCTCAGAGCAGTAAAGCATCTTAAATCGCATAATAAAATCAAGTCGTCTGGTTCAGACTGTATGCCAATTAGGTTCCTTTCAGAATATGCTGGTGCAGTAGCTTCATGCCTAACAGTCATATACAACTGCTCACTTGACAAAAGATCCATAGCCAAAGATTGGGAAGTTGCAAGAATGGCAATGGGAGGAATCTATTAAATTAAAGTCCCATACCTTTTATGTCAATATGCAGCAGGATTTTGAGACATAAATTGTGTCTGAACATCATGAATTGCCTTGAAGAGAATGTTATATTGACACATGATCAACACAGATTTGGAAAACATCGTTCTTGCAAAGTACAACTAGTTCTACACTCACATGAAGTACTGAGTGCCACTGACAAGGGATTCCAAATTGATACATTATTTCTAGATCTCAAGAAAGCTTTTGACATTGTACCTCAGTAGTTTATTGATGAGAGTTCTGGAGCAAAGAGAATTTTTGATTAAAAATTCTAGGTTATAAAGCAACATCCTAATTTTGCAGTATTTCCCAACCAAAAAAATTATCTTTTCCTGCAAAAATGAAATTTTTATTTCACAATGATCTGTAAAGTTGAATAAAAAAACTTAGAAAATTATTTCAAACGAAATTGTTAATTCAGTTTAAAAAACTGAAAAAATTAAAATTCATTAAATTTCAATAATATGAATTGTATGCCCTGTATTTTGTTTTTTACTTCGATAAATACTTTACTTGGTGAAATTTCAGCTTTTTAAATGACATAATATTTGTGTTTTGTAAGTTCTGATAATTTAGTGAACACCTCTGCACAACCACTAATATAATTATTAAGCTCATTTAATGTATTTTCAGTGCTACCATTCATGTTCATTTTGTTTTGAATTTATACATGTACAAGAAATTTAAGGAATCAAAACATTTGGAAACGTCTTCATTTTTGAAAACCTAGAGTTATGAGGTTTTATCTTCTTTAGCTTTCTGGAAATATTTCCAAAGGAAATGAAGACATGAAGTTAAAAGTTCCTTAATTTTTCGTAATTTTTTACTCATTTATGTAATTACAAATTTTCAGTAACCATTCTGTGTTTTGAATCATATGTCAGATTCTTTGTACTAAACATAATAATATATTCAATTGTATCATTTGGAATATTTTCATCAAAGAACATTTATTTATTTATTTATTTATTTATCCATCAAGTTCCGTAGGACCAAATTGAGGAGCAAATCTCCAAGGTCATGGAACGTGTCAGGACATGAAATTACAACATAAACGTAACAACAGATAAAAATAAATGTTCATGAACCTTAAAAAAGTCAGTCCATAAATTTAAGTAAACGCTATCAGAAATACAAAAAAGAAAATCAGCTTAATTTTTCAAGGAACTCCTCGACAGAATGGAAGGAGTGACATATGGTGAAACTCTTCAGTTTCGATTTGAAAGTGCGTGGATTTCTGATAAGAATTTTAAATTCGAGTGGCAGCTTATTGAAAATGGATGCAGCACTATACTGCACACCTTTTTGCGCCAGGGTTAAGTAAGTCCAATGCAAAAGCAGGCTTGATTTCTGCTGAGTATTAACCGAGTGAAAGCTGCTTATTCTTGGGAATAAACTAATATTGATAACAAGAAACGACAATAAGGAATATATGTATTGAGATGCCAATGTCAAAATACCCAGACACTTAAACAGAGGTCGACAAGAGGTTCGTGAACTCACACCACTTATTGCCCGACTGCCTGTTTCTGAGCCAACAATATCCTTGTAGAATGGGAAGAGTTACCCCAAAATATAATTCCATATGACATAAGCAAATGAAAATAAGCAAAGTAGACTAATTTTCGTGTCGAAGTATCACCCAATTTTGATACCGTTCGAATAGTAAAAATGGCAGTATTAAGTCTTTGAACAAAATCCTGAATGTGGGCTTTCCACGACAGCTTATTATCTATCTGAACACCTAGAAATTTGAACTGTTCAGTTTCACTTATCATATTCCCGTTCTGTGAAATTAAAAGTCAGGTTTTGTTGAATTGAGTGTTATAAACTGTAAAAACTGAGTCTTACTATGATTTAGCGTTAGTTTATTTTCTACAAGCCATGAACTGAGGTCATGTACTGCACTATCTGAAACTGAGCCAATGTTCCACGCAACATCCTTTACTACCAAGGTAGTGTCATCAGCAAACAGAGCCACATGGGATTAGCCGAACGATATAAGGCACTGCAGCCATTGACTGTGTGGCTGGTCCTGGCGGAGGTTCGAGTCCTCCCTTTGGCATGGGTGTGTGTGATTTTCCTTACGATAATTTAGGTTAAGTATTGTGTAAGCTTAGGGACTGATGACCTTAACAGTTAAGTCCCATAACATTTCACACACACGTCAGCAAACAGAAATATTTTAGAGTTACCTGTAATATTAGAGGGCATATCATTTATATAAATAAGGAACAGGAGTGGTCCCAATACTGCTCCCTGGGGCACCCCCCCCCCTGACACACTTGACAATATCACACTCAGACCCCACATCACTGTCGTTATCAACATGGTGAGTAATGACCTTTTCCTGCCTGTTGCTAAAGTAAGAGGTGAACCTAGTACCTCACAGAGAAAAGAGAACATTGCATCTTCAGTTGTTAAACGACTTCTAAAGCCGAACTGTACATTTGATAGCAAATCATGTGATATAAAATGATCAATTGTCCTTATATACATTGCCTTTTCAATAACTTTTGCAAACACTGATGGCATAGAAATAGGTCTAAAAATATCTACATTATCCCTTCTCCCTTTTTATAAAGCGGTATTTACTACTGAGTGCTTTAATCGCTCAGGAAACTGACCATTCCTAAAGGATAAATTACAAATATGACTAAATACGGGGATAACATGTGCAGCACAGTACTTTAATATTCTGCTAGACTCCCCATCATAACCACGAGAGTCCTTAGTCTTGAGTGATTTAATTATTGACTCAATCTCCCTCTTGTCTGTATCACAGAGGAGTATTTCAGACATCAATCTCAGAAAGGCATTTGCCAAGAAAGTTATATGATTTCCTGTAGAAACTAAATTTTTATTCAATTCACCAGCAATACTCAGAAAATGATTGTTAAATACTGTACATATATCTGATTTATCAGTAACAGAAATATTTTTACTGCGAACTGACTTTATATCATTGACCTTGTGCTGCTGACCAGACACTTCCTTCACAACTGACCAATGGTTTTAATTTTATCCTGTGAATTAGCTATTCTGTTTGCATACCACGTACTCTTTGCCTTCCTGATAACATTTTTAAGCACCTTACAATTTCTATATTTATTCTAAAGGTTAGCCAAAATATTAAGGATTTATATAAAGATGTGAAAAAACTAAAGATAAAATTAAAGAATAAATTATCACATCTATAATAAAATGTGAAGAAAATAATTCCATTAGATGAAAATGTAGATAATTCTGTTGTAGGTATTGATGATTTCATTCACAAAAATGAAGATATTGTTAGAGAATGTTCTACTGGAGGTAGGCATAATGGAGTAGATTGATTTTATTTAAGTGAATCATATTCAAAATAGAAAAAATTACTTAGAGATAATTTTAATCTTTTAAATATGTTTAGAAAAGATAATACAAATTTAAATCAGAGTTATCATGAATTTGTTGATAGAGAGTTAAAGTTTAATGCATTTTAAGAAATATGCAGTAAACATTGGAATAGCGATAAATTTGGTTTAATTATGATACATACGAAAAGATGAAGTTAAATATAGTGGAAACATTTTTTAAACATTGAATATAAACTTAAACATTAAACATGAAATGTTGAAGATGAATAATAAATGTAAATGTTAAACATATAACTAAAAATATGTTTATCCATAGTAAATGTTTGCAAAATAAAGCCCAGAAGTTGTTAAAAAGCCAAACAGCATAGAAGTGTAAAAGAACAACTAAAATCAGAGTTTAAAAAATGGAAAATACAATGAAGTATGGAATATGAAAAATTTAAAAAACTAGATCAACCAGTTATCGATACAATTTATAAAGTTAACCACAGAATTGAATGACTAAGAGAAACAGCAATTGAAGAAAATAGAGAAGTTGAAAAACAATTGGTCCATTATAATCATCATTATTTAGGAGGATTTAATGATATTTCAGCTGTTGAACAATATGTTAGTGATAAAAGAGATTATACATAAGTGAATCAAAAATAAATAGTATGTTAGAGAATTATGAAAGACAATTACAAAATTTAAAGACAAAGATGTTATATAATAAATAAAAATAAATATATTTAATTTTAATATGTTTAATGTAATATAAATTTGTCGATAATAGTGAAGACAACTTTTTTTGATAAAGTCCTTTGTAGAATATTAAATTTATTGTAAATTTCCAGTAAATATTAATTGTGATAAATTAATAATTGGTGAAAAATAATATGAAGGAACAGATGGATTAATAATTTTAGCTAGGAAACAAGTAACTACGCATGATTTAGGAACAGAATGTGATTTTCTCCCTTTACAGAATCATGCAAGAGTTGTATTCGGTTTCAATGCTGAGTACAATGAAAGTAATCAAAATAAAATAAAATCATATGAAGGAGATAAAAATAATAATTTTATAGAAACAATTGTGGAACAATATTTTCCTAGTTTTCCAGAAAGAAATCTGAGTGATTGACTTGAAAAAGTTAGTGAAGGTTTAATTTAAAAATATTTAGAAAAACCAGTCGAATAGGTTTTGATGAATTATATTAATGATGAGGTTGGAATAACGCCAATGGTAACTAAAAAACGTTTGTGATTTTATTATAAATGATCCAAGAGGAATCTTAATTAATCGGATTGTTGAATAATTTACCAATGACATTTTGGATAAATATGGAAATATGGAGATATAGAAAAGGATTAGTTAATACTTTAAATAGGAAATTGCCATTTGAAATGCATTGACCTGCTTATAAATTAAGTGGTCCACGAACAAAAATAGAAACAATATTACTAGAGGTGATAAAGAAATTAACATATTAAAATAAGAATGTAATAAACATGATATTGCTTATAGAGATAATTAAGATTTAGAAAAAAATATGAAGAAGACAAAAAATACAGTTATTTCTAAAAGAAAGTGGGTACGCATGTTATTTTTCATTAGGAGAAAACACTGCTGCAACAGCATTTAGAGAAATAATGAATGGAAAACAAATTTTATGAATGAGTTTAGATGTTAAAAAATTCCATGTTAGAGCTCATTTTAGTTTCGTCAGTATGTACTGTACTTCCTCGATTCACCGCCAGTTGGCCCAATTGAAGGAAGGTAATGTTGACTTCGTTGCTTGTGTTCACATGTGACTCATTGCTCTACAGTAGTAGCATCAAGCACATTAGTACGTAGCATCAACAGGTTAGTATTCATCACGAACGTGGTTTTGCAGTGCATTAGTACGTAGCATCAACAGGTTAGTGTTCATCACAAACGTGGTTTTGCAGTCAGTGCAATGTTTACAAATGCGGAGTTGTCGGATGCCCATTTGATGTACGGATTAGCACGGGGCAATAGCCGTGGCGTGGTACGTTTGTATCGAGACAGATTTCCAGAACGAAGGTGTCCCGACAGGAAGACGTTCAAAGCAATTGATCGGTGTCTTAGAGAGCACGGAACATTCCAGCCTATGACTCGCGACTGGGGAAGACCTAGAACGACGATGACACCTGCAGTGGACGAGGCAATTCTTCGTGCAGTTGACGATAACCCTAATGTCAGCATCAGAGAAGTTGCTGCTGTACAGGGTAACATTAACCATGTCACTGTATGGGGAGTGCTACAGGAGAACCAGTTGTTTCCATACCATGTACAGCATGTGCAGGCACTATTAGCAGTTGATTGGCCTCCACGGGTACACTTCTGCGAATGGTTCATCCAACAATGTGTCGATCCACATTTCAGTGCAAAAGTTCTCTTTATGGATGATTCTTCATTACAACGTGAACAAATTGTAAATTTTCATAATCAACAAGTGTGGAATGACGAGAATCCACACGCAATTGTGCAATCACGTCATCAACAAAGATTTTCTGTGAACGTTTGAGCAGGCATTGTTGGTGATGTCTCGATTGGGCCCCATGTTCTTCCACCTATGCTCAATGGAGCACGTTATCATGATTTCATACGGGATACTCGACCTGTGCTGCTAGAACATGTGCCTTTACAAGTACGACACAACATGTGGTTCATGCATGATGGAGCTCCTGCACATTTCAGTGAAAGTGTTCGTACGCTTCTCAACAACAGATTCGGTGAGCGATGGATTGGTAGAGGCGGACCAATTCCATGGTCTCCACGCTCTCCTGACCTCAACCCTCTTGACTTTCATTTATAGGGGCATTTGAAAGTTCTTGCCTACGCAACTGCGGTACCAAATGTAGAGACTCTTCATACTCGTATTGTGGATGGCTGTGATACAATACGCCATTCTCCAAGGCTGCATCAGCGCATCAGGGATTCCATACAATGGAAGGTGGATCCATGTATTTTCGCTAATGGAGGACATTTTGAACATCTCCTGTAACAAAGTGTTTGAAGTCAAGCTGGTAGATTCTGTTGCTGTGTGTATCCATTCCATGATTAATGTGATTTGAAGAGAAGTAATAAAATGAGCTCTAACATGGAAATTAAGCATTTCCGGACACATGTCCACATAACATATTTTCTTTATTTGTGTGTGAGAAATGTTTCCTGAAAGTTTGGCCGTACCTTTTTGTAACACCATGTATAATGGACTATTAAATGGTATTGAGCCATTTTAGCTGATGCTCAAAAAAGAAAGAAATATCAAAAAAGCTGCTGGTTGTTACTTAAACTAGACCTGTTGTAAATAAGATTATTGAATAGTTAACAAACAAAAAGAAACAAAACACGAAGGTGCGATTTTACCATTATTATCAGCTGTATTACGATATTTAGCAACAACTGGTTCACTTGCTGGTTGCTCTGCTGCAATTGCAAATGCAGTTACAAATAACAAAAATGGTAATAAAGAATTAGAAGAATAAAAAAGACAGAATTTAGCAATGGAAAATAGTGGAAGTGGAAAAAATTTAAAACAAATAATCAAAAAATTTTATAATTTTTTATCTAATTTTAACATAGAAGAATTAGTTAAACAACTAAATATTAAATATTATCATGGTGTTTTTGTGACTGATGAACTATGTAATGAACCAAAAAATTTAGGGTGTGGTATAGTAAATTAGATGCTTCTGATCTTGTTGGTACTCACTGGTTTTCTTATCCTCAAGATAAAGACATAAAATTTGTTTTGATTCATGTGAAAAATACACGTAAACAACTATTTGCGAAAAAATAATTTATACTACAATATTGAAAGAATACAGAAATTTAATGAAATAATTTTTAGTCATTTGTGTACATTTGTTTTAAAACTATTATGCATGAATTATAACGTTAAGGATATTTCAGATTTACTAAATGGACATTTTTGGAAATTTAATTCAGTAACGATTTAGAAACAATAAAAGATTTTCAAACATTTGAACCTAAATATTTTCGATCATTTGAACCTAAAAATATTCAATTAAAAATCAAAAATATTCAATATGGTAATTAATTATTAAATTCAGTATTGTAATCAAACAATTTCAGAAAGAATTGAATGTCATTTCTTAAGTTACTAGAGGTCTTATTGGTTTTAAAGGTAGAATAATTGTGAATGCAAAAAATGCAATTGATTAAAAATATTTAGTGAACAAACATTATTTACAGAATTAGATATCAAATCTTGTAACCAAAACGGACTATGCAAGTATTTTAACACAGTTGAATAATTATTTTTCTAAATGTGAACTAAGTAAATACTTTACAAGAAAGAAAATTAAAGAAGTTATTTCAGAAATAGATTTAACTCCATACTGGAGTCAAACAACTTAATTATATAGTATATGTTAAATAAGTAATTGAATTTACTTTTATGACTGGTGTTGTACTAAAAATGCATTTCAATGAATACGAATTTATTCTTAAAAAAGTTGGTAGTGGTGGTGAAAATATAAACAGAGTTTATAAATGAGTTTGATATTTGGGTGAATGTTGTTGACAACATTTCTAAAAGAACTCCTGAAAGCACTGCAATACAAATATTCATGAAAATCAAATTTTCTAACTGTAACATTAAACGAGTTTGCTAAAACTGTTCCAGTTCATATAAAGATAATTGTATTTGGTGAAATAGTTCAGTTATTTTTTACTGTATTAAGTGTAAAATTTTACTGCAAACTCGTAATCTTCATAGATTAACAACTAAAAATGGAAAACAAAGAACTGAAAGTTTTGTGCTGTATGTAGAAGGAAAGAAAGTAAATTCGGTAAGGTCTAAACATTCGTCAACAAATTATTAATGAATTACATAAACCAATGAGAAAACATTTCAATAGAAAAGGTGTAATTTACTTGGAATAGATGATTATGGCAATCTTATTTAGTTGAATTGGATTCTGGAAAATTAAAAGGCATTTCGAAAATAAGTAAAGGAATTAAATACTTATTGCTGTAGACATTTCTTTGAAAATTTGCTTGAGTTATTCCAGTTAAAGAAGAAACAGGTACTAATAGAGTTGATTTTTTCTAAATGGTATTTATCGCTAGCTCACTAAAATTTCCTAACAGATAATGGGGAAGACCTTTATGGTAAACAACTTCAAAACTTAATGAAAAATTGTAACCTTAATCATTATTTAACTTTTAGTGAATTAAAAGAAACTGTTTCTGAATGTTTTAATAGCACAGTTAAAGAAGAAATGTGGAAGAAATTTACTCTTCAAGGAAATTATAGATGTGTTGATTTATTTCTAACTTAGGTGACGAATATAATAGCACAAAACTTTCAACAACAAAAATTTGGTTGACAGATGTAAAGATAGTAATTTAAAAAATTTTATTGAAAACTGTTTACACAACGAGTTTGTTAGTTACTGAACCTAAATATAAAACCAGTGATCATGAAAGAATGAATAAAGCGATAGGAATTTTTTGGAAAAAGGATAAACTACCAACTGCTCTACAGCAATTTTTGAAATTGAATATGTTATTCATTCTAATTCAATCACATATGAATTGAAAGATTTAAATGTTGAACAAATGAAAGGAAATTTCTAGTACAAGAGTTATCCAGAACGAGTTTTCCAAATGTTTATCTGATTGAGAAAGTCTTAAATGGGAAACATGATAAAGTATATGTTAAATACTAAGGCTGTGACAATTTGTACAATTGTTGGGCAAATAAAAGTAATGTAATATGTTAAAATGTTTATACAATATTTTATATTTAAATGGAGTTAATTAATGAAAATTTAACCATAATATTAATTACACTTAATGTTTTATTAAAGAAGACAGAGCTCATTTTGATATTCAAATCAAGGTTAAAAAAACTATTTAATGTCAAAATAATTTGAGGATTTTAAATTTGAGTTGTTGGAATGAAATGTTTGATATAGTGGGTTTTGTTTAATAGACTTAGATAATATTTTTTGTGAATGTTACTTAAAATAGGATTATGAAAAAAGTACTTGGAAATTTAGTTTTATATTCTAAGAAATGTTTGCTAGATTATTTATATCTTCATACAACTGTTTCCATGAATAATTATCCAAAGAAATCAAATCATTACGGTGGTAAATAATTCTTCAAGTTTCTTTCCTTTGTTGATATAAATTTACTGAATTTGGTAAGCAATTAATTCTTAAAAATTCTATGCAATTTAGATTTCTACTTGTAATAATATCTATTCGTTTTTTTTTTGCATTTTTAAATTGTGTTCGAATAACATTATATTAATAATTCAAATAATGTATTCTTAAAGCAACAAGTGTTTGTCTTCAATTTTGATCACCTAACTGAGGAAAAACAAGTGGTAATAATGTTTTTATTTCGTCATTTCTTTCGTTTATTATTCCAACTGCATCACGAATTACTTCTGTGTAAACTTCTATACTTGTATTTTTGATTTTATAGGGTGATTATAATTGAAATTAAACTTTCATACAGCTGTAGAAATAACACCACTGGTCAGAATAATGTCAAAATACAATGGAATATTATTGGAGAAGGTGGAAAACGTATGACAAAATAAAA
This sequence comes from Schistocerca cancellata, assembly GCF_023864275.1. Lineage (NCBI taxonomy): Eukaryota > Metazoa > Arthropoda > Insecta > Orthoptera > Acrididae > Schistocerca > Schistocerca cancellata. Next base: position 549,310,628 of record NC_064631.1, read on the forward strand.
ATAAATAGTTAAAAATGTAGCAATAAATGGCGCTGTAAGCATCATGATATAATAGTGATAAGCTACAAATGACAAAAGAAACATATAACAATGCCTAAGGTGTATATTTGATGTTAAATGAACCATACTACTCAGTGTGCATAGGTGTAAAGATGTGATACTGTCAGTTAAGTAAGCCCATCCACCACAGCATGGTCATATCACATCAGATGGGAAAAATTAGTTTTTAATTGTCCTGAGGCCAAAAAATGCGTAAAAGGCATAACTCACATCGGTTTTTAATTGTCCTGAGGCCAAAACTGCATAAAAATCATCAGTCACATCGGATTATAAATTTCCGTGTGACTGCCGCAAAACACTTTGAATATGCTGTCAACCGTTTTCTGCAACAAGCTGAAATCGAGAAACAGCATTTCCCAAAATTGACCAAAGTGTGTCTAGGGTAACATTCAGAATGTGTAGCGCAATGTGCGCCTTCAATGGAGCTAAGTTTGGAATCAGAAGACTGAACATAACATCTTTTAGGTAGCCCCACAGCCTGAAGTCACACGGATTAACATCAGGTGATAGGGATGGCCAAGCTGTAGTGAAATGGCGGCTGATAATTCTAGCATTTCCGAAATGGCGCTTCAGCAGCTGCTTAACTGGATTTGCAATGTGTGGAGGTATGCTATCTTGCATAAAAATGATCCCATCCACACATCCACACTGATGAAGAGCTGGAATTATGTGGTTACACAAAATACACCCATAGCACTTACCAATGACAGTAAAAGTAACTTGACCGAAAGCACCTGCCTCTTTGAACAAATATGGCCCTATGATAAATGATGTCATAAACTGGCACAACACAGTGAACTTTTCAGAATGAAGTGGTGCTGGTTATTTGCATGTGGATTTTCCGTTGCCCATATTCGCCAATTCTGTCAGATGGAAGTGGGCTTTGTTGTCTACAAAATCTTCCATGGACAATCATTGTCCACTTCCATGCTAGCAAGAAGTTCTAAAGCAAAGGGCTCTCTTCCTAGCAGGTCAAGAGGATGCAACTTGTGCAGATGGGGATTTTTGAATGGATAGCAAAGAAGGATGTTTTATATGATTTTACACACTGTGCTCATGGGTATCTCCAATATTCGGGCAATTCTCCATGCACTACATGTTTGCACAGCAGCACTTGTTTGCTCTGGCATTGCTGTGGCAAATGCTTCCACTGTTGTTGCATCAATTCGTTTCCTTCCTCTACCAGGTTGCATACCAAAAGAACCCGTCTTCTAGATTTTCTGAATCATTTTCTCCAGACCCATGGCAATCATGGGACCAACACTTTTGTTCAAACCCTACAATACCTCAATACCTGGAACTTCTGCAAAGCGACCTGAGCAGTCATCATTTTTGTAATACAGCTTTAAAAGCAGAATGCGATCCTTCATTGAGACAGTCATGGTGAAAGTCACAGATGTGAAAGGAGGGATAGCTGGGTACCAAGTGTGTTCATACCAACCTCAAGGAGTCATGCACATGACAGGTGTTTTCATTTATGTATTCTGACGCATATGGCCCATGTATTTACCAATTTTACCACTATTTTTTTCTTCTGCCATACATTTCCCCCCTTCTCTGATTATATGCCGTTTCAATTTGATATCATTCTGACCACTGGTGTTAATTCTAAAGCGTTTTGAAAGTTTAACTTTAATTTTAATCACCCTGTATCTAAATTTTCCAAGTGAGTTATTTTCTCTTTCATTTTATGTTCGCCATGTTTTCTAATGGCTCATTAAACTTCCTGATAATTCGAATCTTGAAAATTTTTTGCAAAAGGCATTTTCGATATCGTAATTAAAGAACATAAACCATGTTAATTAATAAAATTCGAAACGGGATGAATATCCTGAAATAGCATAATTTTAGTGGTATTCAAATTGCCATATGTTTTACACTATTTTGCTTTAACACGCTCTTTAATTACATTCGTAGAATTATCATATCCTAAGATATCAGCAACTTGATTTGTATAAAAACAAAGATTATTATTTGTCAATGATTATTAAAACTTGTTTGTCATTACATATAAGTTTGTTATTTTCTAGATTCACAAGCGATTCCATTTATATATAAAGATGATTATTTTTTAATTTTTTAATTACAATAAAAAATTTTCTTAAAAAAGGAAAGTGAAAATAAAATGATTTTTCTATTGTAAAATCAAGAATATAGAAATTAAAATAACAAAACAGAGTATTCCTTCAAAATCACGTTGTGACAATTGTAGAAAACAGGAACAAAAAGAATGCCTTTGTAACTGGCATATTAAAATATTTATTTGTGAAAAATGTGGAGGGCAAATTAAAACTTCTTCTAAATGTACTCATAACTGTGATCATTTTAAATACAAGAAAATAGAAGTAATTTATCAAAAAATAAAGAAGGGGACTATCAATTGAATGTTTGTTTGGAAAATTAGTTTGTAAAATATATTTGGAAAGAAATAAAAAATAGAATATCTTGAAAGAATATTAAAAATAATTAATTTTTTATTTCATTTAATCTTCTGTTCAACTGTTTAATCCTCATAACAAATCATTTTTATCATCTTTTATTTTATTTTGATTCAATTTATAGTTACCATTTGGTAATGTATTAATCCTATCTTATCATACAACATGTTTATCATCATCAGAACTTAAATCATTTTTATTACATTCAGCTGTGTACAATTTATGTTTAAATCATTTAATGAAATTCATATTTATATATTGTTTTATGTTGTCAGTCAAACAATTTGTATAATCATCGAAAGTAATTTCGTTTTTCACAACAGATTATTTTAAATTTTTAGTTTATTTCTCTTCTTCATCACCAACATTATAAGCATATATTTTCGATCTTAAAGTAATGTGTTCTAAGATAATTTTTCCACATTTTTCATCTTTCATTTTTCCTAAAACTTTCTTATTTTCTTGCGGAATTCCATAAATATTATTTTTTGGATAATCACCTTTTTAAAAGTAATCAATCATTGATTCCATATCTTTATGAAAATCTTTACTTCTTATATCATGAGTGAAAGAATCAGTATCCAAAAAATAAAATAATATTTTCACCATATTTTGGTTTCAAAACATTAATGTGAAAAATCGTACTTTTGTTTTCTAAATATCTATAATATTCGTTTTAAAATATATTGTTTTATTGAACATTATTTTTACTTTCTTCATATGAATTTTGGGGACCTCGTAATGGAGAAAGTGTTTTGATGTGACGCCACTTTGGCAACTTGCGTGTCGATGAGGATGAATTTATGTTGATGAAGATGACATAAATACCCAGTCCCTGAGCAGAGAAAATCTCCAACCCAACTGGTAATCGAGCCCGAACCCCCACAGGACGATAAGCTGGCATGCAGACCATTTAGACATGGTTTCTTCATATAAAATGCCACTATATTTTCTGAAAATACAGTAATATATTCATAATTTGGTTTTAAAATATAATTTGTGTATTTTCTTGGGTCTGTTATTATTGTAATATTCTATTTGTAATATTTTTCATTGCATCTCCAAAAAGTGAATTACTCATTAACTTGTAGAAAAGCACTCCGTCTTCAGGCCACAAGCGGCCCATCGGGAACATCGGACCGCCGTATCATCCTCAGCTGAGGATGCAGATACGAGGGGCGTGTGGTCAGCACACCTCTCTCCTGGTCGTTATGATGGTTTTCTTTGACTGGAGCAGCTACTATTCGGCCGAGTAGCTCCTCAATTGGCATCACGAGGCTGAGTGGACCCCGAAAAATGGCAACAGTGCATGACAGCTGGATGGTCACCCATCCAAGTGGTATTCACTGTGGCAAGTCCGTTGCCACCAACTTGTAGAAACCTTTTTCAAAATCTTTAACTGCACTATTTCTGATTTCTATATTAAAATGTATTTCTGCAACCAATCTGATGGTTCAAATGATTTGATTCAATGGATTTTCCTTAATTCTAATGCAAGATTTAATGATTGCTTGTTGTTGTTGTTGTTGTTGTTGTTGTTGTTGTTGTTGTTGTCTTCAGTCCTGAGACTGGTTTGATGCAGCTCTCCATGCTACTCTATCCTCTGCAAGCTTCTTCATCTCCCAGTACCTACTGCAGCCTACATCCTTCTGAATCTGCTTGGTATATTCATCTCTTGGTCTCCCTCTACGATTTTTAGCCTCCACACTGCCCTCCAGTACAAAATTTGTGATCCGTTGATGCCTCAGAACATGTCCTACCAACTGATCCCTTCTTCTTGTCGAGTTGTGCCACAAACTACTCTTCTCCCTATTCAATACCCCCCCCCATTAGTTATGTGATCTACCCATCTAATCTTCAGCATTCTTCTGTAGCACCACATTTCGAAAGCTTCTATTCTCTTCTTGTCCAAACTATTTATCGTCCATGTTTCACTTCCATATATGGCTGCACTCCATACAAATACACTCCTGGAAATTGAAATAAGAACACCGTGAATTCATTGTCCCAGGAAGGGGAAACTTTATTGACACATTCCTGGGGTCAGATACATCACATGATCACACTGACAGAACCACAGGCACATAGACACACGCAACAGAGCATGCACAATGTCGGCACTAGTACAGTGTATATCCACCTTTCGCAGCAATGCAGGCTGCTATTCTCCCATGGAGACGATCGTAGAGATGCTGGATGTAGTCCTGTGGAACGGCCTGAAATGCCATTTCCACCTGGCGCCTCAGTTGGACCAGCGTTCGTGCTGGACGTGCAGACCGCGTGAGACGACGCTTCATCCAGTCCCAAACATGCTCAATGGGGGACAGATCCGGAGATCTTGCTGGCCAGGATAGTTGACTTACACCTTCTAGAGCACGTTGGGTGGCACGGGATACATGCGGACGTGCATTGTCCTGTTGGAACAGCAAGTTCCCTTGCCGGTCTAGGAATGGTAGAACGATGGGTTCGATGACGGTTTGGATGTACCGTGCACTATTCAGTGTCCCCTCGACGATCACCAGTGGTGTACGGCCAGTGTAGGAGATCGCTCCCCACACCATGATGCCGGGTGTTGGCCCTGTGTGCCTCGGTCGTATGCTGTCCTGATTGTGGCGCTCACCTGCACGGCGCCAAACACGCATACGACCATCATTGGCACCAAGGCAGAAGCGACTCTCATCGCTGAAGACGACACGTCTCCATTCGTCCCTCCATTCACGCCTGTCGCGACACCACTGGAGGCGGGCTGCACGATGTTGGGGCGTGAGCGGAAGACGGCCTAACGGTGTGCGGGACCGTAGCCCAGCTTCATGGAGACGGTTGGAATGGTCCTCGCCGATACCCCAGGAGCAACAGTGTCCCTAATTTGCTGGGAAGTGGCGGTGCGGTCCCCTACGGCACTGCGTAGGATCCTACGGTCTTGGCGTGCATCCGTGCGTCGCTGCGGTCCGGTCCCAGGTCGACGGGCACGTGCACCTTCCGCCGACCACTGGCGACAACATCGATGTACTGTGGAGACCTCACGCCCCACGTGTTGAGCAATTCGGCGGTACGTCCACCCGGCCTCCCGCATGCCCACTATACGCCCTCGCTCAAAGTCCGTCAACTGCACATACGGTTCACGTCCACGCTGTCGCGGCATGCTACCAGTGTTAAAGACTGCGATGGAGCTCCGTATGCCACGGCAAACTGGCTGACACTGACGGCGGCGGTGCACAAATGCTGCGCAGCTAGCGCCATTCGACGGCCAACACCGCGGTTCCTGGTGTGTCCGCTGTGCCGTGCGTGTGATCATTGCTTGTACAGCCCTCTCGCAGTGTCCGGAGCAAGTATGGTGGGTCTGACACACCGGTGTCAATGTGTTCTTTTTTCCATTTCCAGGAGTGTACTTTCAGAAACGACTTCCTGACACTTAAATCTATACTCGATGTTAACAAATTTCTCTTCTTCAGAAATGCTTTCCTTGCCATTGCCAGTCTACATTTTATATCCTCTCTGCTTCGACCATCATCAGTTATTTTGCTCCCGAAATAGCAAAACTTCTTTACAACTTTAAGTGTCTCATTTCCTAATCTAATTCCCTCAGCATCACCCAACTTAATTCGACTACATTCCATTATCCTCGTTTTGCTTTTGTTGATGTTCATCTTATACCCTCCTTTCAAGACATTGTCCATTCCATTCAACTGCTCTTCCAAGACTTTTGCTGTCTCTGACAGAATTACAATGTCATCAGCAAACCTCAACATTATTAATTCTTCTCCATGGATTTTAATACCCACTCTGAACGTTTCTCTTTTGTTTCCTTTACTGCTTGCTCAATATACAGATTGAATAACATTGGGGCGAGGCTACAACCCTGTCTCACTCCTTTCCCAACCACTGCTTCCCTTTCATGCCCCTCAACTCTTATAACTGCTATCTGGTTCCTGTAGAAATTGTAAATAGCCTTTCGCTCCCTGTATTTTACCCCTGCCACCTTCAGAATTTGAAAGAGAGTATTCCAGTCAACATTGTCGAAAGCTTTCTCTAAGTCTACAAATGCTAGAAACGTAGGTTTGCCTTTCCTTAATCTGTTTTCTAAGATAAGTCATAGGGTCAGTATTGCCTCACGTGTTCCAACATTTCTGCGGAATCCAAACTGATCCTCCCCGAGGTCGGCTTCTACCAGTTTTTCCATTCGTCTGTAAGGAATTCACGTTAGTATTTTGCAGCAGTGACTTATTAAACTGATAGTTCGGTAATTTTCACATCTGTCAACACCTGCTTTCTTTGGGATTGGAATTATTATATTCTTCTTGAAGTCTGACGGTATTTCACCTGTCTCATACATCTTGCTCACCAGATGCTAGAGTTTTGTCAGGACTGGCTCTCCCAAGGCGCCCGCATCTCGTGGTCATGCGGTAGCGTTCTCGCTTCCCACGCCCGGGTTCCCGGGTTCGATTACCGGCGGGGTCAGGGATTTTCACTGCCTCGTGACGGCTGGGTGTTGTGTGCTGTCCTTAGGTTAGTTAGGTTTAAGTAGTTCTAAGTTATAGGGGACTGATGACCGTAGCAGTTAAGTCCCTTATTGCTCAGAGCCCTTTGAACCATTCTCCCAAGGCCGTCAGTAGTTCCAATGGAATGTTGTCTACTCCCGGGGCCTTGTTTTGACTTAGGTCTTTCAGTGCTCTGTCAAACTCTTCACGCAGTATCGTGTCTCCCATTTCATCTTCATCTACATCCTCTTCCATTTCCATAATATTGTCCTCAAGTACATCACCCATGTATAGACCCTCTATATACTCCTTCCACCTTTCTGCTTTCCCTTCTTTGCTTAGAACTGGGTTTCCATCTGAGCTCTTGATATTCATATAAGTGGTTTTCTTTTCTCCAAAGATCTCTTTAATTTTCCTGTAGGCAGTATCTGTCTTACCCTTAGTGAGATAAGAATCTACATCCTTACATTTGTCCTCTAGCCATCCCTGATTAGCCATTTTGCGCTTCCTGTTGATCTCATTTTTGAGACGTTTGTATTCCTTTTTGCCTGCTTCATTTACTGCATTTTTATATTTTCTCCTTTCATCAATTAAATTCAATATTTCTTCTGTTACCCAGGGATTTCTAGTAGCCCTCGTCTTTTTACCTACTTGATCCTCTGCTGTCTTCACTACTTCGTCCCTCAAAGCTACCCATTCTCCTTCTACTGTATTTCTTTCCCCCATTCCTGTCAATTGTTCCCTTATGCTCTCCTTGAAACTCCATACAACCTCTGGTTCTTTCAGTTTATCCAGATCCCATCTCCTTAAATTCCCACCTTTTTGCAGTTTCTTCAGTTTTAATCTACAGTTCATAAGCAATAGATTGTGGTCAGAGTCCACATCTGCCCCTGGAAATGTCTTACAATTTAAAACCTGGTTCCTAAATCTCTGTCTTACCATTATATAATCTATCTGATACCTTCTAGTATCTCCCGGATTCTTCCATGTATACAACCTTCTTTTATGATTCTTGAACCAAGTGTTAGCTATGATTAAGTTATGTTCTGTGCAAAATTCTACCAGACGGCTTCTTCTTTCATTTCTCTCCCCCGGTCCATATTCATCCACTATGTTTCCTTCTCTCCCTTTCCCTACTCTCGAATTCCAGTCACCCATGACTATTAGATTTTCGTTTCCCTTCACTACCTGAATAATTTCTTTTATCTCATCATACATTTCATCAGTTTCTTCATCATCTGCAGAACCAATTGGCATATAAACTTGTACTACTGTAGTAGGCATGGGCTTCGTGTCTATCTTGGCCACAATAATGCGTTCACTATGCTGTTTGTAATAGCTTACCCACACTCCTATTTTTTTTATTCATTATTAAACCTACTCCTGCATTACCCCTATTTGATTTTGTATTTATAGCCCTGTATTCACCTGACCAAAAGTCTTGTTCTTCCTGCCACCGAACTTCACTAATTCCCACTATATCTAACTTTAACGTATCCATTTCCCTTTTTAAATTTTCTAGCCTACCTGCCCGATTAAGTGATCTGACATTCCACGCTCCGATCCATGGAATGCCAGTTTTCTTTCTCCTGATAACGACGTCCTCTTGAGTAGTCCCTGCCCGGAGATCCAAATGGGGGAGTGTTTTACCTCCAGAATATTTTACCCAACAGGATGCCATCATCATTTAATCATACAGTAAAGCTGCATCCCCTCGGGAAAAATTATGGCTGTAGTTTCCCATTGCTTTCAGCCGTTCACAGTACCAGCACAGCAAGGACGTTTTGGTTAGCGTTACAAGGCTAGATCAGTCAGTCATCCAGACTGTTGCCCCTGCAACTACTGAAAAGGCTGCTGCCCCTCTTCAGAACCACATGTTTGTCTGGCATCTCAACAGATACCCCTCCATAGTGGTTGCACCTACAGTACGGCCATCTGTATCGTTGAAGCACGCAAGCCTCCCCACCAACGGCAAGGTCCATGGTTCATGGGGGTAGGAAAGATTGCTTAGGTTTCTATAATGTAAAACTTATTTTTCCTTATTATTTAAAGTTTTTATTTATTTGGTTCTTCCTAATGGTAAATCTTGAAGTAAACCAGTTGTTTTAGATATTCTAAATCAACTACAAAAATATATCCATATTTACAATCATTTGAGATTTTTAGTATTCTTTAGACTTACAACTTTCTGGTTCTACCCAAATGAAATGTGTAAATGGTAAAAATTAAGTTTGTCGAATGATATAAATTATTTGCTTCTAAATATGCAGTATAATTTTTTGCTAAAATTTTTCATGTACTTAATATTTCATTTAACATATCTCTTAATACTTTGAGAAAGTCCCCCTCGAACTCCGTTCTTATAAAATAAAATCTTATCATAATCATGTAATAAATCTAAATCAACTTTTATCATTTTATGTAGGATGCCAAGATAAACATGGTGCAACAAAATACAAAAATGGATTAAAGTTATAAGATGAAATACATGTATCTTTAAGAGTTTCGAAAATATCTGCTTAAATTAAAACATTTGATTTATTATACAATTGTGTATATTCATCTAAATTTTTAATACTGAGTTTCTTTCAAACTGTTTTTGTTCTATTATAGTCTTCATCATAAATATTATCTTTATTAAAACTTGGCTACAGACTTTCATTTGTAGGTAATTTAGTTTCTTGCAGTTTTCTTCAGGACCCGTATATTCATTAGGGCAGACTACTTTTGTATTATTAAAGCTAAATGTTCACATTCAAAATATTTTGCTGTTTCTACAAACGATTCTTTTCTGAGATTAGAAGATATTTTATGAATACTTGAAGCCACAAATTTAAATGTTTCTAAAAATCTTAATGTTAATCCATCTGTGACATATTTACTAAAAAAATATATTTTTGTTCATGATTTGGAATAGCATCAATATCTTTATTATCTATTGCTAATTCGTCGATAAACAAATGAATGTTATAATTTGTGAAATTATGAAAATAAACTGAAATAAATTTAGGATTTTGATATTTAAGATTACAATCTTTATGTGAAACTCCTCGATATTAATGTGTTAAGTGACAGTGATCTCTTACTTTCTTTTCACCATAAGTAAATTTTTTCACAAATAAACCCTGTTTCTGAATTTTTAAAATTGATTACGTCTTCTTTAGTGATTATCACTGGAATATTTTGTCTCTATATTTCAGCTACTTCGCTAGATCCTTGTTTTAAGATTTCAACAAACTTTTTGCTGCATCTTTACCAGCATATGAATTGCAAGATTTTTATAATCACCATTATAATATTTAACATTGTAACTGAATGAAATCGGTAAATTTACTTGGTAGTCATTAGTATAATATTTTCATAAGAAGTTGACAAGGGTTAATATCTTCTAATAAACATTCGAAATCTGCATAAATTACTAAAGGTACCCTTAACGAATGATTATAATATTGAAATGTTTTGATGTTTTAGAGGCTTATGTATTTTTACTTCTGTACGTTCTTTGCCATCGGTTTCGTGACTGCTTGATCTTCCTTGTGAATCAAAATATCTTAAACAACTATCACGAAGATAAATTTTTCCATTGAGTTTGCTTGTTTGTGAGCTAATTAATCTAGAAAGAATTTTTAGCAAACAATAGTGTGAATTATTTTGTTCTCGAATTGAAGAAGATTAACACATTGTTCTTGTTTATTTTGTGTATGGCAAAGAAGATAAACAGTAATTCTTTTTTCTTCTTCATTGCTTTCATATCTACAAACTTTAATTGAAATATATGATCTCTTATTAAATTTTGGAATATCTGTTAACTGAACAGTAAAATTAATCTTTTTCCTTCTCAGAAAAGTCATTTAATACTAATCCACCTATTTGGTAATTATGAACTAATTCTACATGAACATTTGCTGGATATAAAGCTGATATTATTGAATAATGAATACATATTTGATATGCATTTTTACATGCATTAGAGTTTTTCGTCTTTAATTACTTTTGGGGAATCGAAATAAGAGAGAACCAAAAATTGGATTGTGATTATTAACATTGAATCTTAAATTATGTATACAAAAAAAGACCAACCAGATTCTTTCCTTTGCATTTCTTTCATTTCAGTTATATATTTTTTAAATCATTTGCTCTTAATAAAATTTGATATATAAAATATCATGTTAATTTTAATAGCACTTCTTTATATTAAAATATTCTTTAATTTTATGATTATTTCTTCTTTAATTTGATTAAAAATTCTTGTGGTTCAACAATATTATCATTATTATGATTTCTATAAGTTATTATATTTTTAAAAAAGGTGGGATCAGATCTACACATTCTCTGAGGTGTTCTTAAAAAATAATTATCATCTAGATAATTGATACCTTGTAAATTTTTCTCATAATTTTTTTGTTTAAGTTGTTGATATTTATCTACTAGTAGCTTTTTATAATAATTTTCATACTCCAGAATGAGATTTTCACTCTGCAGCGGAGTGTGCACTGATATGAAACTTCCTGGCAGATTAAAACCATGTGCCCGACCGAGACTCGAACTCGGGACCTTTGCCTTTTGCGGGCAAGTGCTCTACCATCTGAGCTACCCAAGCACGACTCACGCCCGGTACTCACAGCTTTACTTCTGCCAGTATCTCGTCTCCTACCTTCCGATGGTTCTTATTCATAAAGAATTTAATTTATTACATTTTTAAACATTTAAATGAGAAAATGGGAATTTGATTTTTCAATATAGGCAAATGAGTTTAATTTTCATACTGATTAACTGTTGTTAATTCTGATTATAATATTTTTTAAAATTTTACATTTTACAGGTTTTATGGATATCATTTAAAGATTTTTTATTCTAATCCTAATTATTAATTTTACCTTCAATTTTTTTCATAAGATCGTTTAATTGTCTTTTTCTATGTTTAGAATTATTTTTATTTTTTCATTTTTCAGATTTGATGAAGTTCTTTTAAAGATTTTTTATTCAATTCATCATCATTATCATTGTTATTAATATTGTCAACACAATTTACAATAAGTTCAAATAATTCTTGTTTATTAAGTTTGGAATATTTTCTTAAATTTTCTGTTTTACAGACTGATCAAAGTTCTTTAACAGTTTTATATTTTAGTTCTCTCTTCATCATTTCTTCCTTCATTTCTTTCTAATTAAAATAATCGATAAAATCCATCATATCTTGTCTAGTTGCATTTGAATAACATATTTCTTTATAATAATTTTCTAAATCACTATAATTCAATCCATACTCTCATTTACTAATTTTCTAAGTTATTAAATAGCTCCACTTTGTTGATCTTTTTTTGGTTGTATTTATGTAGAACGAAATTTGATTTTTGTTTTATTAAAGCATTTATGGCTAAAATTTACCTTTGAGTTTTTAGTTTAAATATCAATTGGTGGTTTAGATAGGTAAAGTATGATATATGTTATTTATAAATAGAAACATTAATTAGACTGTTATTTTTTAAATAAATCAGAATTTGTTTTTTCAGCATAGGCAAAGTGTTTCGATGGTTCTTATTCATAAAGAATTTACTTTATTACGTTTTTAAATATTTAAATGAGAAAATGAGAATTTGATTTTTCAATATAGGGAAATGATTTTTGATGGTTCTTATTTATAAAGAATAAAATTTATTAGATTTGTAAATTTTTGAATGGGAAAATGATAACTTGGTTTTTCAATGTAGGCAAATGAGATTTGCTTGGTAAATACTGCAAAATTAGAATCTTGGTTTATAACCTGGGTATTTTAATCAAAATGCTGAATGTTCCAGAACTCTCATCAATGAACTACTCACCTCACAAGCTGCTTGTAATCAAATTGCTTGCTTGTGGAATATACTCTGAATTATGCAGCTGGAGTTGTGATTTTCTGTTAGAGAGGTCACAGCTCACAGTAATTGTCGGAAAGCCATCAAGTAGACCAGAAGTGATTTCTGGCGTTGCTCATGATAGTGTTATGGGCCCTTTGCTGTTCCTTAACTATATAAACGATTCCAGAGACAATCTGAGCAACAATTTTAGATTGTTTGTGGATGATGTGGTCGTTGATTGTCTAGTAAAGTCATCAGAAAATCATAACCAATTACAAAACAATTTAGATAAGAAATCTGTATGTTGCGAAAATTGACAACTGATCCTAAATAATGAATTACAATTATGAACAATTTAAATTAGAAAGAACATACAGAAAATTGTGTGGCAAGACGAAACTTAGTCTGAGTTTTATTAGCAGAACTCTTAGAAGATGGAACAGATCTACTAAATAGTTCTGCTGCATGGTGTGGAATTCTTACGAGATAGGAAAACAGAATAAATAGAGAAACTTCAAAGAAGAGCAGCACGTTTTGTACTATCGAGAAATAGGGGAGAGAATGTCACAGACATGATACAGGAGTTGGGGTGGACATCATTAAAACAAAGGCGTTTCTTGTTGCATTGGGAACTTCTCATGAAATTTCAACTCCTCTGAATGTGAACATATTTCGTTGACGCCGACATACATAGGGAGAAACGATCATCATAATAAAGTAAGGGAAATCAGAGTTGACACAGAAAGATATAGGTGTTTCTTATTTCCGCATGCTTTTCGAGAGTGGGATAATAGAGAATTCTCTGCTAGGCACTTAAGTCTGATTTCCAGAGTATCCAAATAGTTGCAGGTGCAGATCAAGAGTGCTACTACGGAACAAGTTGAGGCTGAAACCCTGTTGATGACAGTTTCATCAAACTTTGTGAGGCTTTTCATAAGCCCAGACGTGATTATTACGTTTAATGAAAATCCATTCACATGAAAAGTCAATCTCATCAGTGAATAGATGCTAAGAACTGTAGCAGCACAGCATACTGCCCTAATATTCAGTGACAGAAAGATATTCTTAGCCAAAAGTCTTGCCTCATTTAATCCTTGTACTTGTTGAAGCTGATATAGGTACACAAGATTTTCACGTAGACTGTTCCAAATTGTCATGTGATTAACGCCTTCCCTTCTCCGAATTCACCTTGTGCTAAATTATGGCGTTTCATAGACTACACAGTACGAAAAAGCCGTTTTCCAAGGCCAGGCGTTCGTACATCGTGTGGTGTCCTATCATCTGCATCTCTCTTCTCTAATGAGCTTGTTTTTCGCAAGTGTTGATAAGAGACATACAAATGTTCCTCCTCGAGGTAACTGCCCCTAAGGGTAAAGTTCAGTAAAATGTTGCCTGCATTCTCATCTGCTGGGCCATAGATGGACTGTATATCCGTCATTTCAGACGGTGAATATTCGCACATAGTTGTGTGACATAAATTGCTCTAAAACAGAACAAAGAGCAACCAGACAAAACAAAACAAATGTCACTACCAACTTCAAACTAGAAAGTGAGTAAAAATGCATATTTTGGGTAACTTACACAACCACGATTCACTACAGGGAATTCTTTCCGTAATTCCTTATCGAAGGATTTTCAGACACTTATACATATGAACTTTTAATGTCAAGAATAAATCCCTAAAGTCTCTGAAACGTGTTTTCATTACAGCCTATACGTATGTCCTGTATACAAGGTGATCAAAAACAGTCTGAGAAGCTTGTGGGGGTATTCGAGGGTACATTGTGCTGAGGAATAAACATTGACAAAAAAAATCGATACGTTGCGCCGTTTCCAATTTAATTAGACAGGTCGTTGCACCCGCAAATTCAAGTAACTACATGCGCTAAAAGGCGGCAATGCACAGACATCTGTGGGTCCGTGAGTTACCCCTTGTTCAAATGCTCATTGCCAGTTAAAATGTGCCTTTTTCAGGTGTGATAATTTTAAGCTGGATGAGCAAAAGCTACGGTTGTTCGGTTCGAGGGAACCAAACGACGAAGACTTTGGCGACACTGTCTGTGGCAGGCGGCTTGCATTTGTGAGTGCAACTATGTGACGATAACGTCAATGATAATTAAATCGGAAATGGAGTAACGTATCGAATTTTTTTCTTAACAGTTATTCCTCAGAAAAACCTATCCCGCAACACCCTTATATGCTTTCCAGACTGTTTCTGACCACCCTGTACAAGCCACGTCCTTAATTTAAGGACGGGGAGAAACAGAAGAGCACTGTGTCCAGATGGCGCAGTGGTCAGTGCAACTGCCTAATAACCATCAAACCCCGGTCTGGCACTAATTTTCAACTTGCCCCATTGATATACATCAGTGCCCACTGGCAGCTAATGTCTTTAATTAATTTGTGTCTTGATAAACTTAACTGTTACAGTATATTTAAATTTGATAATTAATTATTAAATATTGTGAGGCACAAAAATGTTGGTAGCAGTAGGATTCGAACCTAAACGACAAATCGCCAGTCAGTGCACTTATTCCCTTTGTTTCTTTCTTTTATGAAGAAGCGGGTAGTAGACACAAATGCGTGAAGCCAGCATCGAACCAGTCAGAATAGAAGACTGAAAAAAATGAAAATTAAATAAGATTATGAGACAGGTTCTGCTTTCATAGCTAAGCATAACTTGGCGCCATTCATGCCTCCAGACGCGTCTTTTGCTGTAACGCTCCACTGTGATGAAGTCTGGTAAGAGGCACCAGTTGACACTCTTCATGACATTTTACCTAATATGTACTGCGACTGCAGTGCAATTAGAAATAACTGTTCGTGAAAATTAATCTGCATGCGGAATGACGGCCACTGGCAGTGAAAGTAAGACACAGCGCGCACTTCTTGTCATACGTGTTGCGCTTTGCGTTTTG
The DNA here is from genome assembly GCF_023864275.1 of Schistocerca cancellata. Lineage (NCBI taxonomy): Eukaryota > Metazoa > Arthropoda > Insecta > Orthoptera > Acrididae > Schistocerca > Schistocerca cancellata. Next base: position 549,326,359 of record NC_064631.1, read on the forward strand.
AAGTACCATCCTCCTTTCAAAAAGCAACAGTACAAGTACTCACCCAGGACACTCTGACATGAATTAAAAATTTATCACTCAAGCACGATAATCAGACCAAGACCAGAGTTTCAGTTCAGAAAGTGAAAAACTGGTGTTGTGGTCTCAGCGATTTCATCGATCGTTACACAACGCCTACTCCGCAGACAGCGCTGCGCTTTGAGTCACTGATGTTATTGCTGTTGGTCATTGCTGATGGTGTGTTTCTGGGCCATGTCATTTTGAGATTTTTTTTTCCTTTTCTGCTACCAAATTTGACTACAGCAGTACCTATAGACTTCGCATCCATGTTGCACGAAATACACTCTGTTATAACTATACGGGACTAAACTGCATACCGAACCGAGATCTTTGCCTTTGTGGTAAATTGACAGAGCTATTTTTTTTTCTCAAATGTTGAGAGGAGAAGACTCGGTTAAAACGAAGACTGAAAAATCCGTGGTTTCACCAATATTCGATCCCAAAACCTCTCGGTTTTTTAGGCACGCGCTTTACAGCTTTTTTAAAGCCACATTACCTCTTTTATTATTGTTATTATTACATGTTTCATACTTTTATAAAATAAAATTAGTTCATAGTGCACTGTGACATATCTAAAATGAGCTTCATATCATGTCCATTACAATAACTTTACTATTTTTGTTGCTCTTCAGTGTCACTTGCTCTATGATAAGGACATGTAAGCTAAAATTAAAAACAAATCTGAAACAGGTGTTAAAAATTTCCTCATGTCGATTAATCAGTGGCATTAACTGTGGTTGTTTTCCATTCGGCATTGTCGAAATTATCCATGGTTTTGCAGCTTTGCAGCGTCTCTACAGCCAAAAGAGGCCACTTTCATGGCTGAGCCGGGAGACTGACATTAGTCCACACTGTCTTTCAGGCGATCCGCGGCGACAATAGTCTGCCTGAAAGGCGGCCAAAAATTCAACGTTCTGAGCATGCGTGATAATCCCACTTCGGGCTCCATAAGTATCATCGGTAAAGGGTATCACGTTGTTATCCACGGCGTATACACAGAGATGACAAAACTCGTGGGATAGCGGTAGGCATATATACAGATGGCGGTAGTATTGCGTACACAAGAAAGGGCAGTGCAGTGGCTGAGCTGCAGTTTGCACACAGGTGGTTCATGTGGAAGGGTTTCCGACGTGATTATGACCGCACCATGGTAATTAATGGACTCTAAACGCGGAATGGTGGTTGGATCGAGAAGCATGGGACATTCCATTTCGGAATTCATTGTTCCGAGAACCACAGTGTCAATAGTGTACCGTGAATACCAAATTCCATGCATTACCTTTCACCACGGGCACCATATTGGCCAAAGGGCTTCACCTAACGACCGAGAGCTGCGGTGTTTGCAAAGAGTTGTCAGTGCCAACAGACAAGCAACATTCAGTGGAATAATAGCAGAAATCAGTGTGGGGTGTATGATGAATGATAGGACAATGCGATGAATTTTAGCGTTAATGGACTATGGCAGCAGATGACCGACGCGAGTGCCTTTGCAGCACGACTTCGCTTGCGGCGCCTCTCCTGGGCTCGTGACTAAATCGGTTGGGCCCTAGACGACTGGAAAACCGTGGCCTGGTCACATGAAACCCGATTTTAGTTCGAAAGAGCTGATGGCACGGTTCGAGTGTGGCGCAGACCCCACGAAGCCATGGACCCAAGTTGTCAACAAGGCGGTGGTTCCATAATGGGGTGGTCTGTCCTTACATGGACCGGGCTGTGTCCTCCGGTGCGACTGGACCGAAAGTTGACTGGAAATGGTTATGTTCGATTACTTCGAGTTCCCAAACAATCAAGGAATTTTTATGGATGATAAGGCCACAATTTTCGCAATTTATTTGGAGAACGTTCAGGACATTTCGAGCGAGTGATTTGGCCACCAATCTCGTTCGACATGAATGCCATCGAACATTTGTGGGACATAATCGAGAGGTCAATTCGCGCACAAAATCCTGCACCAGCAACACTTTCGCAGTTACGGACGGCTACGAGGTGCATTCAAGTTCTAAGGCCTCCGATTTTTTTTCTAATTAACTACTCACCTGAAATAGATGAAACTGGCGTTACTTCTCGACGTAATCGCCCTGCAGACGTATACGTTTTTCACAACGCTGACGCCATGATTCCATGGCAGCGGCGAAGGCTTCTTTAGGAGTCTGTTTTGACCACTGGAAAATCGCTGAGGCAATAGCAGCACGGCTGGTGGATGTGAGGCCACAGAGAGTGTCTTTCATTGTTGGTAAAAGCCAAAAGTCACTAGGAGCCAGGTCAGGTGAGTAGGGAGCATGAGGAATCACTTCAAAGTTGTTATCACGAAAAAACTGTTGCGTAACGTTAGCTCGATGTGCGGGTGCATTGTCTTGGTGAAACAGCACACGCGTAGCCCTTCCCGGACGTTTTTGTTGCAGTGCAGGAAGGTATTTATTCTTCAAAACATTTTCGTAGGATGCACCTGTTACCGTAGTGCCCTTTGGAACGCAATGGGTAGGGATTACGCCCTCACTGTCCCAGAACATGGACACCATCATTTTTTCAGCACTGGCGGTTACCCGAAATTTTTTTGGTGGCGGTGAATCTGTGTGCTTCCATTGAGCTGACTGGCGCTTTCTTTTCTGGATTGAAAAATGGCATCCACGTCTCATCCATTGTCACAAACGACGAAATGAAAGCCCCATTCATGCTGTCGTTGTGTGTCAACATTGCTTGGCAACATGCCACACAGGCATCCATGTTGTCGTCCATCAGCATTCGTAGCACCCACCTGGATGACACTTTTCGCATTTTCAGGTCGTCATGCAGGATTGTGTGCACAGAACCCACAGAAATGCCAACTCTGGAGGCGATCTGTTCAACAGTCATTCGGCGACCCCCCAAAACAATTCTCTCCACTTTCTCGATCATGTCGTCAGACTGGCTTGTGCGAGCCCGAGGTTGTTTCGGTTTGTTGTCACACAATGTTCTGCCTTCATTAAACTGTCGCACCCACGAACGCACTTTCGACACATCCATAACTCCATCACCACATGTCTCCTTCAACTGTCGATGAATTTCAATTGGTTTCACACCACGCAAATTCAGGAAACGAATGATTGCACGCTGTTCAAGTAAGGAAAACGTCGCCATTTTAAGTATTTAAAACAGTTCTCATTCTCGCCGCTGGCGGTAAAATTCCATCTGCCGTACGGTGCTGCCATCTCTGGGACGTATTGACAATGAATGCGGCCTCATTTTAAAACAATGCGCATGTTTCTATCTCTTTCCAGTCCGGAGAAAAAAAATCGGAGGCCTTAGAACTTGAATCCACCTCGTATAGAGGGACTTCCAACGACTTGAGACCATGTAACGTCGAGTTGCTGCACTGTACTGGGCAAAATGAGGTCCGACGCGATATTACGAGTTATCCCTTGATTTTTCTCACCTCAGTGTAGTTCCACATACCATTGGTGGAGAGAGAGAAAAATATACCTTGTTCAGCCAGTTGGCAGCCTGCGGCAACTGTGAGAGAGGTAATGAAGGAGTGACTGCGTCGAGACAGATGACGAAGCAGATGATACAGTGGTGTCAGTTCCCTTCAACAAGCGACCGAGGTTTAGATTTGACCTGTAAACCATCCAGTTGGTACTGCTTGAGCTGCTGCTTTAATTTGGTGGACGTGTTTGATCCGTAGAGGGGCATTACCCGCACGTTCACGCAGTTCACACAAATGAGAGTAGTATAACTCGTAAGTTTTCCTAAAGCCTCTCGCTCGAGCAGCACAGTATAATAACCGATGGAGCTTCGGCTTCGCTAAATCTACCCACCAATCCAAAAGCGAAGAATAACACACGGCAGAGAGGAAGCAACGGTCCTACATGGCACCAGTGTGATATCCATGAAGTGAGAGACATTTATCATCAATTTTGTCTGAAATAGTTGCTCAGGTTGCCGTTCAAGATTTGCAGTTGTCGCCACTGCACAGTGCTCAGAAAAGGAAACGGGGATAACGTCAGCTGCAAGAATCCTACCACATAAACAATCAGATAAATAAAACCTGTCGATTCGGCTGTACAAAACGTGTATACGACCAAAATGGGATATTTCTGCTCCAATACGTCACACAAACGCACCGAATGAACCAACTCATTTAAGTCGCGACAAAAAGTGTATGTGGGGACTGATCGCTAGGACGTAAAACGCAATTAAAATCGCTGCCCAACATGAGACATCGAAGACTCCTGTGTAAAAGATAGAAAGGCTCCTCTGTGTAAAATCACGAATGCGCCACTTGATGACCCGAACCAGACGGTGCACAGAAAACAACCGAGGTGAGGTCAAAAAAGACGACATCCTATCCCCCTGCCAAAATCATGTATTTCAATATCGGCAATGCGAATATTCTCACGAAAGGAAAGGGCAGTACCCGTCGGTCATTCAGAAGCTACATTAAAAAACAGTCTGAAATCCAGGGAGAGCAAAACTGGTGAATAAAACTTCTTGTAAAGGAGCATGTCAGCACAGGAATCATAAATAAACTTACGCAACGAAGCCAAACGTAAATCTGATTCAATTATATCAACATTCATGGTAATAAAGGCGTTAGCTTACATCATGAATCAGGATAAGAAACAGGTGAAAACAGTAACAAAAAAAAAGACATCTTATTCCACCCCTCGACCATCACAGTCGATCGCCGCATCCATCGATGAATCTGAAGGAAGGGGGACAGTGGGGCTAGTGCCACATCCCGTCGAACCTTTATTATTCTGTTTTTCCTTGCAACAGCATGATCAGGCTGGATTCGCTGTTTACACCGGCCGTGTGGCAAGTTATCTCCGCCGTCAGGACCGTTCACCACAATCAAGTCAATCATTGCTGACTCTGAACCAGAAGCTGCCTGCACAGGAGGAACCGCCAGCGAAAGCGACCGAACCACGTCAACATGACAATCCGTGCGTCACAGGAGATAAATCATGCGGTATTACTGCCGAGTCCAGCTTCTCTAAGAGCATGGAAATACAGCCACAGTCGGAAGCACTACACAAGGGACCAAGAGAGAGGGGTCTGGTGCTGTTACTCAGAGGGTGGATCGAACGGAACAGGCGACAAGGGACTCGACACCAATGTTCTGACCTCTGGAGTGGTTCAGAGGAAACAACCGCGCAAATCGAAGAAGCACCAGAATTCTCTCCTCAACTCTCTGCTCAATAGTCCTGATTCCATCCCTACCATCCAGAGAATCAGCAGATGCACTAGGGTAATAACCACATACTTGTAAATGGCACGGGATATTTTGTTTCTCCTGCATTTCTGCGGAACGAATCCCGCTGTGGCATTGAAGTCTGTGGTGGCTGGAGCAGCTGGCAGTTTTTGATTTGACCGTGTTGTTGCTTTTGTTGTTGTGGTCTTCAGTCCAAAGACTGGTTTGATGCAGCTCACCATGCTACTCTATCCAGTGCGAGCCCCTTCATGTCCGAATAACTACTGCAACCTTTGTGAATCTGCTTACTGTATTCATCTCTTGGTTTCCCTCTACGATTTTTATCCCCCCCCCCCCCCACACACACGCTTTCCTTCAATACCAAACTGGTGATCCCTTAATGTCTCAGAATGTGTCCTATCAACTGATCCCTCCTTTGATCAAGTTGTGCCACAAATTTCTTGTCTCCCCAATTACATTCAGTACTCCCTCATTAGTTACGTGGTCTTCCATCTAACCTTCAACATTCTTCTTATTGAGCACACGGCCATGGCACAGTTACGACAACTGCTCCTCTAACATCCCTCTTATTCTACACTTGTACAACGTTACACACAATTTCATTGAAAAATGCTGCTGTGAGCAATGTGGCACACATACTACCGGAAGGGATATCGTCACATCGGAGCATGCGCATCCGAAAACAGACAGATCCGTCCCTTCTCTGAGTTGATCATAATGTGGGTGACCATCATTTCAGCACTTGAGACCAGTTTCTAGTTATCACAAAGAGAGAACGACAAAACGTTTTTTGTCCATTTTAATTGGCTACCAGCACACATTCAAAGAGAAATGGCGTAATTTTAGTGAAATTTCCGGTCTACATTCAGATGGAAATGGCACAATTTTAATGCGATATTTACAGTATGCTGTAGCACATGAGCAAATGACAATCGGCCACCATTGGGAATGAACATTCAGTGATCTTCAGTTATAGCACAAGGAAAGAGTGCTCCATGGTGTATTCAAAGGTGATAGCAGCTTCTGGTCTCCAGTTATTTTGATCGGAATCTGACAGGTCAACCATTCCAGACACTGTAGAAGGAGATTTTTGCCCATGCCACTACCCGTGAGGCTCTCAATGGAAGCTGGGTACTGGTCCTCATTGTGAGAACAGATGCATGGAGTGGAATCCAAGTTTTTGTCTGGCCCCACTGGTGACTGATAGAGAGCGTCTACATTGACATGGCGTACTGTAGATCGAAATGAATTTTTATACTGAAAATTGTTGAGATCCCAGAGTTGCAATCATTGGACAGTGGATTGTAAAATGTGATGGTCAGGGGCAAAAATCGGAAGAAAAGGTTTGTGGTAAGTGCCTAGTTTGAATGAAGTGCCAAACAGGTGACCATGGACTTTTTCGATCCCAATATTGCCAGAGTTTCTTTTTCTATTGTGACTAGACGCTTCGAGCCGGTGATAGTGTTTCTGAGACATAAGTGGGTGGGTGCTCCGATCCATTTGGAGCACGATGGGAGAACACCAATTCAAACCCACACTGGGATGCGAAGAAGCGACCATGAATGAAATGGATAAGGTAAGGTGCTGGGGTCAGGTGATACTTAAAAGTAGAAAGAAACCTTTTCCCATTCTAAAATCTACTCAAAAGATGCACCAGCTTTGCGAAGTTTGTTCAGTGGTGTAGCGACTGTAGCTATATTGGGTATGAAAGGCCTGTAAGAATTAAACTTGGCCAGTATGACCAGTAATTCTTTAGGATTTCAGGGCCTAGGAAGGTTATGAATGGCTTCGAGGTGTGCCTCTGTTGATTGTACACTGCCCTTGCTCATGACGTGCAGCAGGTATTCATCTTTACGTTGAAACACTTCTTCAAGTTGCAGTAGAACGAATAACCGCTGAAAGTTGCACAAATAATGTTCTTGGTTTGTTCACACGACGCTCATACAACTCAAACATTTTAAACAACACGAAATATCGCACAGTAGTTGTTCCAGGAAGTGCTGAAAAATATTTTGCGCATTGGACGGACATAGTATTGACATAGACGACATGAATCTTAATGAAACAAAATTACTTGAAGTTTTGAGTCAAGGGGAAGCTGAAAATAAGCTCCAGGGAAGGCAATGTTTGAAGAAAAGTGCACCCCAGCGAGGAACGAAAACAATTTCTGTAGTCCTGGTAGTGGGTAGGTGTTTATCACAGCTTGATCGTTGACTGACTTTAAAATCTTCACAGATGCAAAGGGATCCATCCGGTTTGTGCACCACCACGACAGGAGAGATCCACAGATTCGATGACACTTAGCACAACAAGACTCGGCTACGATGTGGCGAATCACGTCCCAAATGCGGTGTTTGGTACAAAAGTATGGGCTGAGTCTATATAAGCTGAGAATAATATCGGCACAATGTGCCATGTGTGCAAATAACGCTTTAGCGCCATCTAAATCGCGTTGGGACACGAAGGAAATGCAGCACTGATATCATTAATTTCTTGGAATGGAATGACCTCTGATGTCACATGGACAGGGTCGCCAAAAGAGAAGCGAAATGCATTGAGGGAATCCTTCCCAAATATGTTAGGTGCATCTTCTTTATCGACTACTGGAATCCATAGACGACGAGTGAGAGTATGTGGCTAAAACATATCACATATCTACAACTGGGATTGGTGCTTCGCCATTTCCTATCAATGCTGCGGTACAAGACAGGAGGAGCGTGGAGCCCAGTTGTCTACAGGTCTCTCGAGAGAACAACATTGTTTTGTATCCCTTATCCTGTTGGAATCGAGCCTGGTGCCAGGCGCTATGAAGAAGCGTCAATTATTTCAGATAATATGTTTTACAACGCAAGTTGGATTAGTTCATTCACAGAAAAAACAAAGTACAAAAAACTGTACCTACAATATTTACAATAAATACGCAATTTAACAACGTACATAAATATATACACAAAATAAGTATCACAGTTTAATATGTTTTCTGCAGATGACACACTTTTAAGTTTTTTCCTTCCAACAACTTGGACTAGTCGTAGCGCCATTTATAATGTAGAAAAGTTGACAGACTTACACTTCTCTGGAATATTGTTGGTGCACTTTGATGTGGAATGTTCACAGTTATTGCAGTGGCGGAAATGAGTGTAAAGGCACGTGGTTATTTTTGAAAAAAACCTCTTTATTTACACATTTTTCCCGTACAGTTCGCAACAAAGCAAAACCAAATACATACTCGTTTTACCATTAGCATTGGTACTTAAGAAATTTAAAGAAACAAGACAATGGTAGGGATGGAAATTCATATAAACGCACTTATGAATTGTTGTCGGAATAACCTAATGGGTACAGTAAACAGATCACAACTACGAGTTTCTACAGTACTTTCTACACCACGAAGATGAGGTGCTACAGACGCGAAATTTAACCGACAGGAAGAAGATGCTGTGATATGCAAATGATTAGCTTTTCAGAGCATTCACACAAGGTTGGCGCCGGTGGCGACACCTACAACTTGCTGACATGAGGAAAGTTTCCAACCGATTTCTCATACACAAACAGCAGTTGACCGGTGTTGCCTGGTGAAACGTTGTGATTCCTCGTGTAAGGATGAAAAATGCGTACCATCACGTTTCCGACTTTGATAAAGGTCGGATTGTAGCCTAACGGGATTGCGGTTTATCGTATCGCGACATTGCTGCTCACGTTGGTCGAGATCCAATGACTGTTAGCAGAATATGGAATCGGTGGGTTCAGGAGGGTAATACGGAACGCCGTGCTGGATCCCAACGGCCTCGTATCACTAGCAGTCGAGATGACAGGCATCTTATCCGCATGGCTGTATCGGATCGTGCAGCCACGTCTCGATCTCTGAGTCAACAGATGGGGACGTTTGCAAGACAACAACCACCTGCACGAACAGTTCGACGACGTTTGCAGCAGCATGGACTATCAGCTCGGAGACCATGGCTGCAGTTATCCTTGACGCTGCATCATAGACAGGAGCGCCTGCGATGGTGTACTCAACGACGAACCTGGGTGCACGAATGGCAAAACGTCATTTTTTCGGATGAATCCAGGTTCTGTTTACAGTATCATGATGGTCGCATCCGTGTTTGGCGACATCGCGGTGAACGCACATTGGAAGCGAGTGTTCGTCATCGCCATACTGGCGTATCACTCGGCGTGATGGTATGGGGTGCCATTGATTACACGTCTCGGTCACCTCTTGTTCGCATTGACGGCACTTTGAACAGTGGACGTTACATTTCAGATGTGTTACGACCCGTGGCTCTACCCTTCATTCGATCCCTGAGAAACCCTACATTTCAGCAGGATAATGCACGACCGCATGTTGCAGGTCCTGTACGAGCCTTTCTGGATACAGAAAATGTTCGACTGTTGCCCTGGCCAGCACATTCTCCAGATCTCTCACCAATTGAAAACGTCTGGTCAATGGTGGCCGAACAACTGGCTCGTCACAATACGCCAGTCACTAATCTTGATGAACTGTGGTATCGTGTTGAAGCTGCATGGGCATCTGTACCTGTACACGCCATCCAAGCGCTGTTTGACTCAATGCCCAGACGTATCAAGGCCGTTATTACGGCCAGAGGTGATTGTTCTTGGTACTGATTTCTCACGACCTATTCACCGAAATTGCGTGAAAATGTAATCACATGTCAGTTCTAGTATATATATTTGTCCAACGAATACCCGTTTATCATCTGCATTTCTTCTTGGTGTAGCAGTTTTAATGGCCAGTAGTGTAGAATCATATTGGTGTAAAGGGCTGATGAGAACCGATGGATCTGACGGTTTGCAACCAAAAGTGAAACAGTCTGTCACTGAGCTAACATGAAAATGGCTACACTTTAAGGCGATGCTGCAGATACTGCATTAATAAGTTTTATAGGCATGGAAGAAAGAAATATCCAGAGGCTGAATTTGTCCAGTGGTTGCAGGTGGTATCAACTGCAATGTCACACACTTTTCAGGAGGGATAGTTTGCTCTAATGGAGTATGATTTTATACGCAAATCAGAAATGAAACAAAAGCAACTTATTTTGACCAGCTGTTGGCCAGAAGCAGTGCTCGTACCATACTTGTATTTCTCCCACGTGTATTTCTCTTGCGCCCCTTTTTCCACTCGTTTGGTGTGAAGTAAATATTCCCTACTGCCCTTGCACAACACAAAGAACAGTGCAGCGCGGAGTGGCCGCTCGGTTTAAGCGCCATGTCCCGAATTGCGCGGCCCTTCCCGCCGGAAGTTCGAGTTCTCCCTCGCGCATGGGTTTGTGTGTTATTCTTAGCATAAGTTAGTTTAACTTAGTTTAAGTAGTGTGTAGTTGTAAGGGGCCTATGACCTCAGCAGCTTAGTCCCTTAGGAATTCACACACATTTGAACATTTGAAAGAATATCAGGGGGCAGAGCACCTCCAATTTCTCGCGGCACTGTAAATAACTCTCCAGCCAATTACCCATCCAGGTTAACAGTCGGCATAGTTTGCATAATGCATTAAGTATAATGCATTATGTTACTTGATCTTGATATAACCCTACTAGCACCTTTAATTTTCAAGATTCCTTTCATATCCATTTCCTCTTCAAATCCCGACCTGCTTACAGAATGGTGTGATAACTTTTTTTATCTCATCTACGAATTTTCGGGTTGATTCCGCAGTTTGATGTGTATCATCAAGTTGACACTTTGTTTGAAATTTTATTATCTCACATCTTTCAATTCTGTAGCACTTTTTGAAGTTATGCAACCATCCACTGCTTCCCTTGAAATCACTGTAATATACAGGGTGTTTCAAAAATGACCGGTATATTTGAAACGGCAATAAAAACTAAACGGGCAGCGATAGAAATACACCGTTTGTTGCAATATGCTTGGGACAACAGTACATTTTCAGGCGGACAAACTTTCGAAATTACAGTAGTTACAATTTTCAACAACAGATGGCACTGCAAGTGATGTGAACGATATAGAAGACAACGCAGTCTGTGGGTGCGCCATTCTGTACGTCGTCTTTCTGCTGTAAGCGTGTGCTGTTCACAACGTGCAAGTGTGCTGTAGACAACATGGTTTATTCCTTAGAACAGAGGATTTTTCTGGTGTTGGAATTCCACCGCCTAGAACACAGTGTTGTTGCAACAAGACGAAGTTTTCAACGGAGGTTTAATGTAACCAAAGGACCGAAAAGCGATACAATAAAGGATCTGTTTGAAAAATTTCAACGGACTGGGAACGTGACGGATGAACGTGCTGGAAAGGTAGGGCGACCGCGTATGGCAACCACAGAGGGCAACGCACAGCTAGTGCTGCAGGTGATCCAACAGCGGCCTCGGGTTTCCGTTCGCCGTGTTGCAGCTGCGGTCCAAATGACGCCAACGTCCACGTATCGTCTCATGCGCCAGAGTTTACACCTCTATCCATACAAAATTCAAACGCGGCAACCCCTCAGCGCCGCTACCATTGCTGCACGAGAGACATTCTCTAACGATATAGTGCACAGGATTGATGACGGCGATATGCATGTGAGCAGCATTTGGTTTACTGACGAAGCTTATTTTTACCTGAACAGCTTCGTCAATAAACAGAACTGGCGCATATGGGGAACCGAAAAGCCCCATGTTGCAGTCCCATCGTCCCTGCATCCTCAATAAGTAGGGCCGCCATTTCTTCCAAAGGAATCATTGGCCCATTTTTCAGATCCGAAACGACTACTGCATCACGCTATCTGGACATTCTTCGTGAATTTGTGGCGGTACAAACTGCCTTAGACGACACTGCGAACACCTCCTGGTTTATGCAAGATGGTGCCCGGCCACATCGCACGGCCGACGTCTTTAATTTCCTGAATGAATATTTCGATGATCGTGTGATTGCTTTGGGCTATCCGAAACATACAGGAGGCGGCGTGGATTGGCCTCCCTATTCGCCAGACATGAACCCCTGTGACTTCTTTCTGTGGGAACACTTGAAAGACCAGGTGTACCGCCAGAATCCAGAAACAATTGAACAGCTGAAGCAGTACATCTCATCTGCATGTGAAGCCATTCCGCCAGACATGTTGTCAAAGGTTTCGGGTAATTTCATTCAGAGACTACGCCATATTATTGCTACGCATGGTGGATATGTGGAAAATATCGTACTATAGAGTTTCCCAGACCGCAGCGCCATCTGTTGTTGAAAATTGTAACTACTGTAATTTCGAAAGTTTGTCTGCCTGAAAATGTACTGTTGTCCTAAGCATATTGCAACAAACGGTGTATTTCTATCGCTGCTCGTTTAGTTTTTATTGCCGTTTCAAATATACCGGTCATTTTTGAAACACCCTGTATGTCGCACACAATTTGATGTGCGTAACGTAGTAGGTCACTGTAAATTGTATCGAGTATCCTTGAAACGCGCCAACTCCAGTTTTTATAACAAGTGTGTCATGTCCTCCCTTGACTATCCATAGTTTTCTTAAGCACTACACTGTTATATTGCTGCAGACTTATTCAGAATCTTTTCAGAACTGTTTTTTACTATGCTGCGGATGATCATCCATGTATATAATTATGTTTAGCACCTGCTCATTGACCGACGATTGTCCTTTATTACGTTTCACAGGAGACAGGATTTTTGGTTCCCTGTCTGACAACGATGATGAACTACATGGCTCTGCACAGTTTCAGTATTACCTTCACTTGTTAAACACGTATGCCAGTGGCCTTGCCGCAGTGGTAACACCAGTTGTGTCAGATCACCAAAGTGCTGTCGGGCTGGGCTAGAACTTGGATGGGTGACTAGCTACTCTGTTGAGCACTGTTGGCGAGTAGGCTGCACTCAGCCCTTGTTAGGCAAACTGAGGAGCTACTTGATTGAGGAGTAGCGGCTCCGGTCTCGTAAACTGACATATGGCCGGGAGGGTGGTGTGCTGACTCACAGACAAAGATTACTCTGTGGCTGACTACATGACCCTCCATATCCGCATCCAGTGAAGCCTGTGGGTTGAGGATGACACGGCGGCCGGTCGGTACCGTTGGGCCTTCATGGCCTCATGCTGTGTTCACCACTGGATACCTTCAGTCACAGCCTCTGTTGCCATTTGCAGCCAATATTGCAGTTGCACAGCAGACGATATGTGGGACGTTCAATGCCGTAAACGCCATTGGCCTTTCGTGACCTCACATTCAAGATGTTCCTTGTACGATAAAAAGTGTTCATAGCTCTTAAGGTATGCTTTCTAGAACCTCTGTTTACTTAATTTTTTTCCCTTGAATACAACTTTGTCTTATGGGCCAATATTATTCAATCACCAATGACGACTGTCTCCTATGGGATATGAGATCTGAATCACCCTGTATACAAATATATACGTATATACACACTATGATTAGCAGGGTGTACTGTTCCAAATACACACACAATTTTCACCAGATATACAATGTGCATGCAAACACTATCACTCAAGTGAACAATGTGTGTATGGTAGGGTTCCAATCCCATCACACAAATGATCTGCTTGACATCATGATTTGACAGAGTACTTTTCAGTTGCAATACAGTATGCACCTTATGTCTTTATGACTGAATACTAAATTGATTTCCCATATGTGGATGGGGAGATGGAGTTAAGTTAAAACCACTGTGCAGGCACTTTTAAGTAGTCTTCAACCATGAGAGCCACTGGGGTAGCACAACACCCACCTAAGGATAATACCTTAGGTTTGTATGGTACGGAAACATTTTTGAACAGAGACCTACAAAATGCCCAATTGGAGATCCATTCACATTACCTCCCTTCAAACCGGTAACTTTATTGTCAGCCAGCTTTATGTAGCCAGCTGTGTGTCATAAGAATTATCAGCTGCATATCCAGCTGTGTCGAATACGTCACGGTGGCACCTTATAACTTCATACAGATCGCAACCACTTACCCAATAGACGAAGCTGTGCATATCCATATAATGTAGCTTTGGATCTGCAAAAATTAGTTTTCATAAACTCGTAATAGAATGGGTACATGTGGCGTTTAGATAGGTCTAATACACACATCCCACATAAATAGGTTTCATGAACTCTATGGTAACCTTGGGTATCTCCAGAGAGATTAATTCTTCGTCAAAAATTATGGCCCGTTTAAAATATGACCTGGCAATATACGAGGATCACTCCAAAAGAAATACACACTATTTTTTAAAAAATCCATCTTTTATTCTCCATGTTTGAAAGTTTTACAGTGTGTAGATGCATCTTTTAGGAACAATATTTTCATTTCTCCACATAATTTCCATCCTCTCAACTGCCTTACGCCATCTTGGAACCACCGCCTGTATACCTGCATGGTAAAATTATGGACCAACCTGTTGGAGCCACTGTTTGGCAACATGCACAAGGGAGTCATCATCTTCAAATCTTGTTCCACGAAGAGAGTCTTTCAGTTTCCCAAAGAGATGATAGTCACATGGAGCCAGGTCAGGACTATAAGGCGGGTGTTTCAGTCCATCCGAGTTTTGTGATCGCTTCCATGGTTTTTTGACTGACATATGGCCGTGCATTGTCGTGCAACAGCAAAACATCCTGCTTTCGCCGATGTGGCCGAACACGACTTAGTTGAGCTTGAAGTTTCTTCAGTGTCGTCACATATGCATGAGCATTTACGATGGTTCCACTTGGCATGATGTCCACAACCATGAGTCCTTCGGAATCGAAAAACACTGTAGCCATAACTTTTCCAGCAGAAGGTGTGGTTTTGAATTTTTCTTTTTCCTCGGGTGAATTTGGATGATGCCACTCCATTGATTGCCTCTTCGTCTCTGGTGAAAAATGATGGAGCCATGTTTCATCACCTGTCACAATTCTTCCAAGAAATTCATCTTCACCATTCTCATACTGTTCCAAAAGTTCGCTGCATACCGTTTTTCTTGTTTCTTTGTGAGCCACTCTCAACATCCTGGGAACCCACTTGGCACAAACCTTTTTTAACGCCAACACTTTCAGTATTCAGCAAACACTTCCTTCCCCTATTCCAACGTAGCGTGACAATTCATTTACTGGGATGCGTCTGTCAGCAGTCACCAATTCGTTAACTCTCTGCACATTGTCTGGAGTGTGTGCAGTACGAGGCCTGCCACTGCGAGGACAATCCTCAATATTGCCGTGCCCGCTTTCATCACGTAACCTGCTTGCCCACCGACTAACTGTACTGCGATCGACAGCAGCATCTCCACACACCTTTTTCAACCTCTTGTGGGTGTTTCCCACTGTCTCGTTTTCACAGCACAAGAATTCTATGAGAGCACATTGCTTCTGACAAATGTCAAGTGTAGCAGCCATCTTGAAGATATGCTGTGACGGTGCCACTCACGGGAACAGGTTGAACTAAGTTTGAAAACAAGCGGGAAGGATGTATCTACACACTGTAAAACTTTCACACATGCAGAATGAAAACTGTATTTTTACGAAAATAGTGTGCATTTATTTTGGAGTGACCTTCGTAATGTGCTGTGCCAAAACGCCCTCCCAGCGGGTAAGAAAGTGAATTTCGCGATGTTCTCTAACATTTTTTATACTTTTTTTGGTGTCATCGAGATCTCGCATCGTGAGGCTCCAGGTTGGCACCACTGCAGACACTAATAGATGCGAAGCAGCCATCCAGGTGACCAAAAACGACGTGGCCAGCGGCCACGCCTACGAGGATACTTTGCAACGCTGTCGCAGCCGACTGTCAGCTGTTTGTGTCCGGCCTCAGAGCTCTCTGTATCTTCCTGAGTTCGACAGCGCTTGTTGTACCAAGAAGCTACTCGAGTGTGACAGCAAGTGTCAGTGAACAAAGTACTGTCCGTGCAGTCTACGAGGAGTATCCCTGCCTAATCAGTGTACTGTTCTGTGAGTAAAGTGGACACTGAGTTTTGTGCTAGTAGTGGATTTATGTCAATCTTGTACCGTCCCAGGAGCAGATCTCATCTGCTCTACAAATTAAGTGTCTATCTTTATTACTAAATAGTTTGTGTAGCATTGGTTCAAAAATGGTTCAAATGGCTCTGAGCACTATGGGACTTAACTGTTGTGGTCATCAGTCCCCTAGAACTTAGAACTGCTTAAACCCAACTAACCTTAGGACATCACACACATCCATGCCCGAGGCAGGATTCGAACCTGCGATCGTAGCGGTCGCGCGGTTCCCGACTGAAGCGCCTAGAACCGCTCGGCCACTTCGGCCGGCGTAGCATTAGTCATTATTCCTTATTGTTTTAGGGCTGAACGTTCCTATGCTGTAGATGTGACACAACACTAGCAAAGAGTTGTTTCAAAACCTATGGTTCTGTTTTCTTTTGTCGACCACTGGCGACATTTGGTATACTGTTTTGTGTCCCGTTTCTGAATAATCATATGCGTTTCATCACCAGAACTTTGTCTGAAACAGCGTTAGCAATTTCAACAACTGCTATGGAGCGTCACTCAAATGACGCAGGTACTAACTGCGGCAGCTGCGCCACAACAGCGTTAAGTCTGCACCCAAGTTTCGAGAACTCATCAGCCAGCGAGAGGACTGGGCCAAATACTATGAGCAGCTCGAGCAGTACTTCTCTGCTTACCTTACATCATCAAGGTATCCAGTGCGAAGCTCTTTATATTGCTAATGCGGGTGCTGAAGTATTTCATTTGTGCCTTGAATTATTCCCGGACTCTCGCCCATAGGACATAGATTATGAGTCATTTAGAGAGCGACTAAATGCACATCTTGAATCTGAGGTGCGTGTCACAACTCCTCAAAAATGGCTCTGAGCACTATGGGACTTAACTTCTGAGGTCATCAGTCCCCTAGAACTTAGAACTACTTAAACCTAACTAACCAAAGGACACCACACACATCCATGGTCGAGGCAGGATTCGAACCTGCGACCGTAGCGGTCGCGCGGTTCCAGACTGTAGCGACTAGAACCGCTCGGCCTCTCCGGCCGGCCACAGCTCCTCGTTACAAGTTTTTTCGATGAAGGAAGGAACCAGACCAAGCAAACAGTCGGTAGCCGCAATAAGCGTTCTTGCCAGATTCAAGTGTTCTTGCGGACTTTCATACTGGCACAGCAATTTTAAAGTTACGTAATCCTAATCTGGAAACTGCAGTTCCCACTGTAGATTCACAGAAATTGTAGATTTGACAGAGATGGACTTGCAAGTTCCGGCCATTTCGGTAGTTAGCAGAGCTCAACACAGTCAGTCCACTGGTCGGCCAAAGGTCATGTGTCATGGAAAGCCGAGTTTAAGATACAGTAAGTAATTCCATCCCGTCAGATCACCGAAGTTAAGCGCTGAAGTTAAGCCCTGTCGGGCTAGCATTTGGATGGGTGACCATCAGCTCTGTCGAGCGCTGTTGGCAAACTGAGGAGCTAGTTGATTGAGAAGTGGCGGCTCCGGTCTCGTAAACTGACATACGGCCGGGAGAGCGGTGTGGAGAGCGGTATGCTGACCACATGCCCCTCCATATCCACATTCAGTGACGCCTGTAGCCTGAGAATGACACGGCAGCCGGTCCGAGGCCTGTTCGGACGGAGTTTTGTTTAGTTTAGTTTAGTAATTCCACGTGTATTCCATTTTCCAGTCTAATGCTAGGAAGTCTTGCCCACAGTATCATGTCAGGCGGCAGTTGGATTCCAATTTGCAGCTTTCCTCTGTATGGTAAGCCATCAGTGGCTCGAGCTTCATGCAAACAGAAGCGTTCAATTGTGATTCATCCGCAGTTGAACAAACTACATGTTCATTTACGAGTGACTGAGCATACAGTGAACCGGTGTTTCCATTACATTATTGAACAGAACTATTTTGAGTTGTTTGGGAGTCCATGGCTGCACCAGTCTTGTGCCCCAGTGTCGTCATATTCCTCTATTACGGTTTTGCAGTCTGCTGACAACGTTGTGCAATGTAACCAGAACTGTGTCTTTTCATGTGATGTTTTCCTGGGACAGCCTAAATATTTTTTATCTTGATTCTATTAATTTTTTTGATCTTCCTGTTCAAGATAATGTCTTACAAGTGAATGCTACAGTGCCTCAAGTCAGTGTCAACAAATTGTGTAATATATACAGACAATTATTTAAAAAATGACTCAGGAATGTTCAGGATTTGAGGCTCATGTAACACGTAAGGACAACGCTTAGCTAAGATTTTATCGTGCTAGGCCTGTCCCACATGGCAATTGCGATCATGTCGCGCAGAAACTGCAAAGGTGACAAGAAATTGCGCTAATTCCACCTGTTTCCACGATCAGTGGGCATCCCCCCTGATCGTGCTAAGAAGTTGTCAGGCGGATTACGCCTCTGTGCCAATTTCAGGTCTACATTTAATACTCAGACAGTGGAGGATTCCTTACCTCTGGTTCAGCCCGACGATCTTATGGACAAATTGTGAAAGAGCTGCTTCTTTTCGAAACAGATATACAACAATGATATTTTCTTCGTGGGGGACCAGTCATATAGAATTTTTTGAAAGTAATTTCCGCCATTTGACTGTTAATTCTACATTTATTTTACACACTCATGACTTTTTAAAAAAGCAATAAGAAGTATATTTGCAAGTGCCATTGGACGAGCAGTCCAAACGTTTTTTGTAATCAATATGTGCTTGGAGCTATTCCAATTTCAACGCTTACCATTTGGCAGTACATCAGCTCCCACCATTTTTCAACTGTTTTTGGAATAGCTAACTGCAAAGGCTCTTAGTGTTCAATTAAACTGGATGATGTTCTGGTTTCTGATCACACACCAGCAGAACATTTATACAACTTGGAGTGTCTGTTCAAAGTGCTTTCAGAGTGTTCAGCTTTCAAAGCGTTGATCTTTACACTTGGAAATCGAATATTTGGGTCATGTCAGTAATGATCAGAGTATTCATCAAGAACAGTTGGATTTGTCGATGATCAAAGATGTTTTCAGCACCTCACAATGTTAAGGAGTTGCTGGCGCTGATGGGCTGACTCACATATTAATCAAATTTATCACTAACACTGCATAGACTGCTGTTCCACTGAACTGGCTGTGCTGGATAGGCCTGTCCCAAGGAATGTCAGCAAGCTTTCCAGTATCTCAAGGAGGCTCTTCTCAGCCAGCTCTGTCCGATTTATTCCGATCCAAACAAGCCAGTTGTCCTTGCACTGGATGCGTCATCCTATGGGATGAGCGTGGTGCTTTTCCACGAGAAAGTTAACAGGCCCATTATCTTTGCTTCAAAAGCTTTGAACAAAACCCAGTGAAACTATAGTCAGTTGGAGAGAGGGGCACTAACCATTATCTATGGAATTACCAAATTCATCAGTGCCTGTGTGGGCAATGGTTTTATCTTATTAAGGACCATGTGCCACTGATAGCTATGTTCAGCCCCTACAAACCTGTCCCATCACAGACAGCGCAACAGCTGCAATTGTGGGCCCTGATGTTATCCAATTAACAGTGCGCTTCTGTACAATCCCACAGCTCAGCATTCCTATGCTGATTTGTTGTCTCAGCTCCAATGGGTACCAATTCCTCCTTTGATTTGCCTGATGATTCCTGTTTACAAACAGTTTCCCTGGATATCGACACACTATGAAGGTTTCCTGTCGATTATAGATGCGTTGTGGGTGAAACTGGAGCTAACCCAACTCTTCGGAAGGTTCTGTGATATGTCCACAATGGGTGGCCTCGGAGTCTAAAGGAGATATATCACCCCATGGTGCACCATTATTTTGCGCGCCGGTAGGCTATTTTTGTTTATTTAAACAATTTGAGTTGCCACTGATCAAGCCCTAAACATTAGCTCCATCCAGTCAGTTCACCTCGAGGTTCAGATACCAATTGACTTAGTTCACAACACGTCCACCAGAGAGCCCTGTTGCCCCCCCCCCCGCCCTCCCCATCATCCCGCCCCCACTACCTCACTTCCCTCCCCCTTCCCCCCCCCCCCAATCATCAATTTGTGAGGGAGCTTCAGTCTGTGCTGAACTTCCTGAGGGGATGGACATAAGTGTTTACTGTATACAATGTGTTCAACAGATGAGCTGTCTGGAAGAGTTTAATGAGCATCGTTGTTGTAATCTTCAGTCCAGAGATGGATTTGATGCACCTCTCTATGCTACTCTATCCTGTGCAGGCTTCTTCATCTCCCAGTACCTACTGCAACCTACATCCTTCTGAATCTGCTTAGTATATTCATCTCTTGGTCTCCCTCTACGGTTTTGACCCTCCACGCTGCCCTCCAATACTAAATTGGTGATCCCATGGTGCCTCAGAACATGTCCTACCAACTGACCCCTTCTTCTAGTCAAGTTGTGCCACAAACTCCTCTTCTCACCAATTCTATTTAGTACCTCTTCATTAGTTACATGATCTACCCATCTAGTCTTGAGCATTCTTCTGTAGCACCACATTTCGAAAGCTTCTATTCTCTTCTTGTCCAAACTATTTATCGTCGATGTTTCACGTCCATACATGGCTACACTCCATACAAATACCTTCAGAAACGACTTCCTAACACTTAAATATATACTCGATGTTAACAAATTTCTCTTCTTCAGAAATGCTTTCCTTGCCATTGCCAGTCTACATTTTATATCCTCTCTACTTCGGCCATTATCAGTTATTTCTCTCCCTAAATAGCAAAACTCATCTACTACTTTAAGTGTCTCATTTCCTTATCTATTTCCCTCAGCATCACCTGACTTAATTCGACTACATTCCATTAGCATCGTTTTGCTTTTGTTGATGTTCATCTTATATCCTCCTTTCAAAATACTGTCCATTCCGTTCAACTGTTCTTCCAGGTCCTTTGCTGTCTCTAACAGAATTACAATGTCATTGGCAAACCTCAAAGTTTTTATTTCTTCTCCATGGATTTTAATTCCTATTCCGGCTACAACCCTGTCTCACTTCCTTCTCAACCACTGCTTCTCTTTCATGCTCCTCGACTCTTGTAACTGCCACCTGGTTTCTGCACAAATTGTAAATAGCCTTTCGCTCCCTGT
This sequence comes from Schistocerca cancellata, assembly GCF_023864275.1. Taxonomy (NCBI): domain Eukaryota; kingdom Metazoa; phylum Arthropoda; class Insecta; order Orthoptera; family Acrididae; genus Schistocerca; species Schistocerca cancellata. Next base: position 549,347,596 of record NC_064631.1, read on the forward strand.
ATTTTACCCTTACCACCTTCAGAATTTGGAAGAGAGTATTCCAGTTAACATTGTCAAAAGTTTTCTCTAAGTCTACAAATGATAGAAACGTAGGTTTACCTTTCCTTAATCTATCTTCTGGGGAAACTACAGCCGTAATTTTTCCCGAGGACATGCAGCTCTACTGTATGATTAAATGATGATGGCGTCCTCTTGGGTAAAATATTCCGGAGGTAAAATAGTCCCCCATTCGGATCTCCGGGCGGGGACTACTCAAGAGGACGTCGTTATCAGGAGAAAGAAAACTGGCGTTCTACGGATCGGAGCGTGGAATGTCAGATCACTTAATCGGGCAGGTAGGTTAGAAAATTTAAAAAGGGAGATGGATAGGTTAAATTTAGATATAGTGGGAATTAGTGAAGTTCGGTGTCAGGAGGAACAAGACTTTTGGTCAGGTGATTACAGGGTTATAAATACAAAATCAAATAGGGGTAATGCAGGAGTAGGTTTAATAATGAATAAAAAAATAGGAGTGCGGGTTAGCTACTACAAACAGCATAGTGAACGCATTATTGTAGCCAAGATAGACACAAAGCCCATGCCTACTACAGTAGTACAAGTTTATATGCCAACTAGCTCTGCAGATGATGAAGAAATAGATGAAATGTATGACGAGATAAAAGAAATTATTCAGGTAGTGAAGGGAGACGAAAATTTAATAGTCATGGGTGACTGGAATTCGTCAGTAGGAAAAGGGAGAGAAGGAAACATAGTAGGTGAATATGGATTGGGGGGAAGGAATGAAAGAGGAAGCCGCCTTGTAGAATTTTGCACAGAGCATAACTTAATCATAGCTAACACTTGGTTCAAGAATCATGAAAGGAGGCTGTATACATGGAAGAAGCCTGGAGATACTGACAGGTTTCAAATAGATTATATAATGGTAAGACAGAGATTTAGGAACCAGGTTTTAAATTGTAAGACATTTCCTGGGGCAGATGTAGATTCTGACCACAATCTATTGGTTATGAACTGCAGATTGAAACTGAAGAAACTGCAAAAAGGTGGGAATTTAAGTAGATGGGACCTGGATAAACTGAAAGAACCAGAGGTTGTAGAGAGTTTCAGGGAGAGCATTAGGAAACAATTGACAGGAATGGGGGAAAGAAATACAGTAGAAGAAGAATGGGTAGCTCTGAGGGATGTAGTGGTGAAGGCAGCAGACGATCAAGTAGGTAAAAAGACGCGGGCTAATAGAAATCCTTGGGTAACAGAAGAAATATTGAATTTAATTGATGAAAGGAGAAAATATAAAAATGCAGTAAATGAAGCAGGCAAAAAGGAATACAAACGTCTCAAAAATGAAATCGACAGGAAGTGCAAAATGGCTAAGCAGGGATGGCTAGAGGACAAATGTAAGGATGTAGAGGCTTGTCTCACTAGGGGTAAGATAGATACTGCCTACAGGAAAATTAAAGAGACCTTTGGAGATAAGAGAACCACTTGTATGAACATCAAGAGCTCAGATGGAAACCCAGTTCTAAGCAAAGAAGGGAAAGCAGAAAGGTGGAAGGAGTATATAGAGGGTCTATACAAGGGCGATGAACTTGAGGACAATATTATGGAAATGGAAGAGGATGTAGATAAAGATGAAATGGGAGATACCATACTGCGTGAAGAGTTTGACAGAGCACTGAAAGACGTGAGTCAAAACAAGGCCCCGGGAGTAGACAACATTCCATTAGAACTACTGATGGCCTCAGGAGAGCCAGTCATGACAAAACTCTACCATCTGGTGAGCACGATGTATGAGACAGGCGAAATACCCTCAGACTTCAAGAAGAATATAATAATTCCAATCCCAAAGAAAGCAGGTGTTGACAGATGTGAAAGTTACCGAACTATCAGTTTAATAAGTCACAGCTGCAAAATACTAACGCGAATTCTTTACAGACGAATGGAAAAACTGGTAGAAGCCGACCTCGGGGAAGATCAGTTTGGATTCCGTAGAAATGTTGGAACACGTGAGGCAATACTGACCTTACGACTTATCTTGGAAGAAAGATTAAGGAAAGGCAAACCTACGTTTCTAGCATTTGTAGACTTAGAGAAAGCTTTTGACAATGTTGACTGGAATACTCTCTTTCAAATTCTGAAGGTGGCAGGGGTAAAATACAGGGAGCGAAAGGCTATTTACAATTTGTACAGAAACCAGATGGCAGTTATAAGAGTCGAGGGACATGAAAGGGAAGCAGTGGTTGGGAAAGGAGTGAGACAGGGTTGTAGCCTCTCCCCGATGTTATTCAATCTGTATATTGAGCAAGCAGTAAAGGAAACAAAAGAAAAATTCGGAGTAGGTATTAAAATTCATGGAGAAGAAGTAAAAACTTTGAGGTTCGCCGATGACATTGTAATTCTGTCAGAGACAGCAAAGGACTTGGAAGAGCAGTTGAACGGAATGGACAGTGTCTTGAAAAGAGGATATAAGATGAACATCAACAAAAGCAAAACGAGGATAATGGAATGTAGTCGAATTAAATCAAATGATGCTGAGGGAATTAGATTAGGAAATGAGACACTTAAAGTCGTAAAGGAGTTTTGCTATTTAGGGAGTAAAATAACCGAAGATGGTCGAAGTAGAGAGGATATAAAATGTAGACTGGCAATGGCAAGGAAGCGTTTCTCAAGAAGAGAAATTTGTTAACATCGAATATAGATTTAGGTGTCAGGAAGTCGTATCTGAAAGTATTTGTATGGAGTGTAGCCATGTATGGAAGTGAGACATGGACAATAACTAGTTTGGACAAGAAGAGAATAGAAGCTTTCGAAATGTGGTGCTACAGAAGAATGCTGAAGATAAGGTGGGTAGATCACGTAACTAATGAGGAGGTATTGAATAGGATTGGGGAGAAGAGAATTTTGTGGCACAACTTGACTAGAAGAAGGGATCGGTTGGTAGGACATGTTCTGAGGCATCGAGGGATCACAAATTTAGCATTGGAGGGCAGCGTGGAGGGTAAAAATCGTAGAGGGAGACCAAGAGATCAATACACTAAGCAGATTCAGAAGGATGTAGGTTGCAGTAGGTACTGGGAGATGAAGAAGCTTGCACAGGATAGAGTAGCATGGAGAGCTGCATCAAACCAGTCTCAGGACTGAAGACCACAACAACAACATCTTCTAAGATAAGTCATAGGGTCAGTATTGGCTCATATGTGCCAGCATTTCTACGGAATCCAAACTGATCCTCCCTGAGGTCGGCTTCTACCAGTTTTTCCATTCGTCTATAAAGAATTCGCGTTAGTATTTTGCAACCGTGACTTATTAAACTTATAGTTCGGTAATTGTCACATCTGTGAACACCTGCTTTCTTTGGGATTGGAATTATTGAAGTCTGAGGGTATTTCACCTGTCTCATACATCTTGCTCACCAGATAGATGCTTGTGCTGGAACTGCCTACCTTTCCTGAAATTGCCAGAGGTGTTTGGGTCTCGGATGAGAATTCATTGTATCACCACCAGAGGGCACTCTCTTCCATCTCCACCACACCCCTCAGTAGCCAATAGTAATGTAGTAACGCAATATCCGGTCACATGATCACTACCTCAGATATATGGCGCAGACGCACTAGCCCGCCAGTCTCAGTCAGTCCCTGGAAGAATAAGAACGGTGAAGTGTCGCCAGCAGCAGTTGAGATCGTGTGGATTTTTTATCCTTTGTTGAACTCCATTTTCATTGCCTATATGGACGCTTATTGCTTCTTCCTCTCTGTTCATCGAGGATCTCTGACATGTCCAGATCAGCAGTAGCAACAACCACCGACTTGTGAGGGCCTGTAGTGATCCTGTTGTGCAGCAGGCCAGCATGCTGGAGCAGGACAATGATGTGCCATTGTCTATACCAGTCAATGATCTCTGTAATGAAGATTCACACCGAGTCCCTGACTTGCAGGAGGGTGCAGTGACCTTACCCTACACAGTAGAGATCTGTACTGGCTGCTGACATATAAGCCACCTGCCTTGTCACAATCTGTGTGGCTCCCCCCGTCGGAGGTTCGAGTCCTCCCTCAGGCATAGGTATGTGTGACGTCCTTAGTGTAAGTAAGTTTAAGCTAGATTAAATAGTGTGTAAGCTTAGGGACTGATGACCTCAGCAGTTTGATCCCATAAGACCTTACCCCAAATTTCCAAATATGAGCCATCTCAGAATATTCTGGTGCCACTGCAAGAAGAACGAGGTGTCGACATTGTAGATGAGAAGCGAGCAGTTCCACCTAGAGGTCTTATGCTTTTTGCTTCAACATACAATTTGACATCTACAGGTTCAAATGGATTAAATAATATCGGTATACTAGCCGCTGTACAAGCCAATGACTAGCGTGTGTTGTTAGAAATTGAAGATCTATCTAAAAAATGTTAAAGTGCAGTTTACTGAGCGTAAATGGGATGAAATGAAACATCCTGAGGCCTATATCAATCAGCAGATGACCACAGAGTATTATCCAACTCATACCCCACCAGACATTAACTGTAGTGTCTAACTCTCTCAATTACAGCAGTGTATGATGACTCAGCACTTTGTTTGGAATCAGAGAACACGTTCCTTTATCTGTGACACTCCTCTGTTACAAACATGTTCAGTCTATGGATGGCATTATTCTGTGTGTTGGAAAAACTGAACGGACGATTTCAGTGTGTTAAAAGTGCGTATAAAGTCGTTGTAATGGAGTGGAGGGGAGCAGAGTAGAGCAGATGGGAGCAGAGCGGAGTGGAGTGGAGTGCCAACAGCGCCCTCTGGTCGTGGTGTTGTAAACTAGGTCAGCTGGTCTCTGTACCTCAATGTGAACACACAAAATTTGATATTGCAGGAATGGTGGTGGAGGGGGGAGGGGAAGGGGAAAGGACTTACTTGCTGGCTGGGGAAAACTCATAATGACATCGATGGGATGGGGGAGGGGGGAGACCCTGAATATATGTGACCCGCACTACCAAACAAATTGTCCTTGTTCTCTCTTTGTTCCATTACTCTGTTCTACAAGTTAAGTGTTTGTATTCATTAATAAATAGTTTCTTTAGGACTGTGTCACTGTTCTTTATTGTTTTGGAGCTGACAGTACCTACCCTCTACACGTGACACAACAGTGTTCCCGAAATTGCATTATTCAGAAGTTTATAAAAACTTTTCCAAATGTACATATAGTGAGAGCCCACATTTTGGCGTTTTAATTAATCTATTCCTTCAACCAGGGACGCTGCTTGAAAAAACAGCATAGGTGACTCTATCCAGTTTCAACCTCAACTTGAGACATCGCTGAAGATTTTGATAATGTAGTGTATACCTTGTTTTCTTTCCAATGTTGTCAACAGCACGGACTGGGAATTTTTTTCTGGACGTCATCATTCTGGAAATATTGGTAAATCAATGTACATGTGATGCAAGCTAATCTAGGTCTAAATGCATCATCTTTCAGAATCTGTCATCACATCTTTGAATTTATTCAATCCGGCGATTTCCTTATCTGGCTGCCATCAAAACCGTGCAATAGGCAGAGATTTTTGCAAAACGCATCCATATAAGTTGTTTACTTCTAAACACACGATGTAACTTAACTCACCAGATGCACTGAAATGTTCATGCAGTCGTGGGTTATTTGCCTCAGCATGCCCCTGGATATTTTAGGAAAGGCTTCTGTGAATCCCACGTTCAAAAAGCAGCAGCATCTCAACGTGGCGTTCCACAAAAATGATGTGGTGTAGTAGCAGGCAGGACCTGGAAAGTATGTTTCCATGGATCACTTCAGAAGCGTCCAAATATGTCTGCAAGGGCATATCGGTGTCCATATAAAGTTTTGCATATATCCCTAAATTAGAGGTGCTGAACTCACTGTGTGCCCTCTATCAAACTCACTGAATTGACAGTACAATCCACACATACACCTGTGAGGTATCCTGCATGTCTGCTCAATGGCAGTACCTGAAAATTTGGTGAAGAATGTGATCATGTATATTTTCCTAATGGTTGCAATCCTAACTTCAGGGGCTCTGTAAAACTATTCCTCCGATTCACTGACTTACTGACCACATCTCAGAGGCAGGTTTTGACCACCTCGCACAGGGACAGCTAGGGAACACAAGCGCTTCATGGGTGGCATTACATATTCTTATTCTTTATTGCATATGAACAGGTTTGTGAGAACTGGATATTGGACGGGTTATCGTCCTATGTAGCGCAACCATACACGGAGTGCACCTACTCTCTGTGGCCTGTTATAGTTTGTGTCTATGCTGCGTAAACGCAGGAAGATGCAAAATGGTTCACAGAAAAGCAAAAAGCATATGATAACAACAGAGTAGCTCTGCCTGGTGTTGTATCAGTGTACATACACTCCTGGAAATTGAAATAAGAACACCGTGAATTCATTGTCCCAGGAAGGGGAAACTTTATTGACACATTCCTGGGGTCAGATACATCACATGATCACACTGACAGAACCACAGGCACATAGACACAGGCAACAGAGCATTCACAATGTCGGCACTACTACAGTGTATATCCACCTTTCGCAGCAATGCAGGCTGCTATTCTCCCATGGAGACGATCGTAGAGATGCTGGATGTAGTCCTGTGGAACGGCTTGCCATGCCATTTCCACCTGGCGCCTCAGTTGGACCAGCGTTCGTGCTGGACGTGCAGACCGCGTGAGACGACGCTTCATCCAGTCCCAAACATGCTCAATGGGGGACAGATCCGGAGATCTTGCTGGCCAGGGTAGTTGACTTACACCTTCTAGAGCACGTTGGGTGGCACGGGATACATGCGGACGTGCATTGTCCTGTTGGAACAGCAAGTTCCCTTGCCGGTCTAGGAATGGTAGAACGATGGGTTCGATGACGATTTGGATGTACCGTGCACTATTCAGTGTCCCCTCGACGATCACCAGTGGTGTACGGCCAGTGTAGGAGATCGCTCCCCACACCATGATGCCGGGTGTTGGCCCTGTGTGCCTCAGTCGTATGCAGTCCTGATTGTGGCGCTCTCCTGCACGGCGCCAAACACGCATACGACCATCATTGGCACCAAGGCAGAAGCGACTCTCATCGCTGAAGACGACACGTCTCCATTCGTCCCTCCATTCACGCCTGTCGCGACGTCACTGGAGGCGGGCTGCACGATGTTGGGGCGTGAGCGGAAGACGGCCTAACGGTGTGCGGGACCGTAGCCCAGCTTCATGGAGACAGTTGCGAATGGTCCTCGCCGATACCCCAGGAGCAACAGTGTCCCTAATTTGCTGGGAAGTGGCGGTGCGGTCCCCTACGGCACTGCGTAGGATCCTACGGTCTTGGCGTGCATCCGTGCGTCGCTGCGGTCCGGTCCCAGGTCGACGGGCACGTGCACCTTCCGCCGACCACTGGCGACAACATCGATGTACTGTGGAGACCTCACGCCCCACGTGTTGAGCAATTCAGCGGTACGTCCACCCGGCCTCCCGCATGCCCACTATACGCCCTCGCTCAAAGTCTGTCAACTGCACATACGGTTCACGTCCACGCTGTCGCGGCATGCTACCAGTGTTAAAGACTGCGATGGAGCTCCGTATGCCACGGCAAACTGGCTGACACTGACGGCGGCGGTGCACAAATGCTGCGCAGCTAGCGCCATTCGACGGCCAACACCGCGGTTCCTGGTGTGTCCGCTGTGCCGTGCGTGTGATCATTGCTTGTACAGCCCTCTCGCAGTGTCCGGAGCAAGTATGGTGGGTCTGACACACCGGTGTCAATATGTTCTTTTTTCCATTTCCAGGAGTGTATATACATAGCGCAGATTACAAGTAGTTGCTCGAAGCTGTGGGTTAAAAGCATGGTTAAAAGTAGAGGATTGGTTCTTGCTGAAAAAAATTGGCACAGTGCTACTATGACTCGTAGCCTGGCTATTTCAGGGTCCTCCAAAAATGAAATCTGTGTGTCGTTGCCCCTATGGAGCTTTTTGTTTTTTAATTTTTATTGACTTTCAGAACATGCCCATACAGCCATCTCAACAGTGGATTGTCAATTATGATGATACAAACGTAAGGACATCACAACACACAGACCTCGAGTAGAGAAAATCACCGGCACAGCCGGGAATCAAACACGGACCCCTTCAGTTAGCAAACTGCCACGGTGACCACACATCTACTGAGGTGGACCCTATGGAGCTCCTCAGTGTATGTTTTCAAAGGCTTAGCATTGTACCATCATGCCATGGCAGATTGGTGTCAGCTCATGGAGTGTGCTAGAGCTGTGTTGTGGAGTGGCTGCTTGTTTGACAAGTTAAGCTGCTGGTGTGGGCATGTCGCTTTGCTTCTAACGGTATGTTGTAGTCAGCGAGTTGTGGTGTGGCCACTGTTGATCCCCTAAGGTGTGTGCCAGACAACACAGTGACTAACTGCTTGCATCCTACTGCTCACAGGGCCTGCACCAGCAGCCCTCTTGCAAGGTTGGCAGCTGCTATTTGGTTCACATCAGTGCATCCTGCGCATGGCTCTGCCATTCAGTCCTGCAACCACATCATCATCACATACTGTACATTGCTCATTCTTGCCAGTCCATATCTGCACAAACCAAAGAGCACCCTCTTTCAAACTCTCTGATTTGACAGTACGATTCACACATACATCTGTGAGGTATCCTGCATGTCTGCTCAAGTTACACTGATCCATTAGCTTCGGTTTATAGCGACAATGAGAGCAGCAGGCACATTTTCCCAGTAGGTGGTGTTGCGCCACGATATCGATGTTGACTTTGAACACTTGGGCCGACATGGTTCGAATACTAATCATTTCTGTAGAACATACTAATGTACATGTCCTGTGAATATGAACGTCCTATCTTTACTGGTGTTCTGTTTTTTCTTAACATGAGTGTATTTCTTGTGGTCATGAAGTGTCTGAGTCATGTCGAAGTGATGGAACCATAATTAGGTTCATATTCGGATCAGGACCCCACAATTTAACTTCTGCACTTTGACATGGCTGCACCTGGTTATTCTCTTCCTGTCTATAATCTTCATTACTACACTCATGCTCATAGATTAAGGATAATGTTGATGCATGGTGAAACAACGCTCTGGTGGGCGGTTTGCAGGTTTAAATCACCTCTAGGTGTGACAATGCGGCGCATTTGACCTGCGGTCGTCGAACGGGGGTGCTGGCAGCAGTCCACATACGCAGAGGTATGTTGGTGCATGTCAAAGTACGGTGCAGCGAGTAAATGTGCAGACGTTTCAGACGTGCTAATGGTGACTGTGTGTTGAAAATGGCTCAAAAAAAAAAACATATTGATGACGTTATGAGGGGTAGAATACTAGGGCGACTGGAGGCTGGTCAAACACAACAGGTCATAGCAGGGGACCTCTGTGTACCACAAAGTGTGATCTCAAGATTATGGCAACGATTCCAGCAGACAGGAAACGTGTCCAGGCGCTACAGTACGGGACGTCCACAGTGTACAACACCACAAGAAGACCGGTATCTCACCATCAGCGCCCGCAGACAGCCACAGAGAAATGCAGGTAGCTTTGCTCGGGACCTTACTGCAGCCAGTAGAACAATTGTCTCCAGACACACTGTCTACAGACGACTGAACAGACATGGTTTATTCACCCAGAGACCTGCAAGGTGCATTCCACTGACCCCTGGTCACAGGAGAGCCCGTAAAGCCTGGTGTCAAGAACACAGTACATGGTCATTGGAACAGTGGTCCCAGGTTATGTCCACAGATGAGTCCAGGTATAGTCTGAACATGATTCTCGCCGGGTTTTCATCTGGCGTGAACCAGGAACCAGATACCAACCCATTAATGTCCTTGAAAGGGTAGTTTGATGGTGTGCGGTCGGATTGTGATTGGTGCACGTACACCCCTGCATGTCTTTGACAGAGGAACTGTAACAGGTCAGGTTTATCGGGACGTCATTTTGCACAAGTATTCAGGGGTTCAGTGGGTCTCACCTTCCTCCTGATGGATGAAAACGCACGGCCCCACCTGATCCAGAGTATGCCAACCCATTGTGCGGCCTGTGTACATGCACATGGCGATCATATCCTATACTGATGTAGGGGTACATGCTCAGGAAACAGTGGCGTTTGTAGCACATGTGTTTCGGGACGGTTTACTCAACTTGTCACCAAAACCGTGTATTTAGAGATCTATGTGGTGTATGTTCCCTATGTGCCTACGCTATTAACGCCAGTTTTGTGTAGTGCCACGTTGTGTGGCACCATATTCTGCAATTATCCTTAATTTATGAGCATGAGTGTACTTTGAAGCTGTTGTGACTGTTCCTTCATTGTTCATCTGAATTATTCCACTCCCCATAGTTCTGTGGATGAAGCTTAAAGTGTCCACCACTATTACGATGTGAAAGATTATTTCTCGTTTCGTGGTGTCGTCGCTGTGCCCCACAGAATTATGTCCTTGACCATTTGCAATCCGTAATCACCACATGCACAAAATCTGTCTCTTGCAGTAGACCCTTAAATTCATCAACAGCATCACTTCAGTGACCAATAAGAATGTGTTGGTAATATCTAGGCAATCTTTGACTTCAGAATCTGATCATCTCCTCTGAGCTATATGGTGCATCAGGAATTGAATATTTTTCAACATTCTTCTAAAAATCTCTTAATAGTAATGAAGATTGCCTATTAAGATGCCTCCTATGTTTCCCAGGGCCTCTCTGCTCTGCAGTTGGTGGTTGGCGTTCTCAATCAAGCACCCACTCAGCTTTCTTACCTGTCTCAATAAACAATTACTACAGCATGCAGGAAATTGAATCAAAATGTAAAAAGCACAGATAGTTAGTAGTGCACTGGACTCAATTACAGGTCATTCATTTTAATTCCAAATGCAACTATTGGGTCTAATTGCCATCAACATGTTAGTTCGCCCCATCATCTCATACATGAATGAGATATGGCTAGCTGCAATAACGAGCCACTTCTCATGAGGTGAAATTTAGCATAATCACTAAATGTATCTCGAGTAAGTATTGACTCCTCCTGAAGAACCATTTCAGGAAGTTTTTGTAATGATGCCTGCGTAAATTTCAGTGAGTTCAGGCTAATCCCTTTGAAATCAAAATGTATTTCCCTGTGTTGTCGAGCAGGAAAGTAATCTGAGCTCCCACAAACGGTTATCACCCAAGGGCTCAACTGTTGTTTTATTTATTTATTTATTTATTTGTCCATATAAATCTCTTTTTAGGTACATATATTGTGCACAGGATATTGGACAGAAAACATTTTTTGGCTATTGGATTTTCAAATATCAAACATAAATTTTATAAATTTATGACAAATTGGATCTATACAGTTAATAATTACAAATTTTTGAAATACTGGATAACTTATTCCTACAATTAAACATACAAATTACATTTTTTCTTGCATAAGATACTGTGAGACTGAATAGTAGCAGTTTTTCAGAAGGTAGGATGTCACAGACTTTTTAAAGCTTTGTAGTTCAGTAAGAGATTTTATATGTCTTGGTAATCTGTTGTAAAGTTTTGTTCCTGCATGATATACACCTTTTTGGCATAATGTGGTGTTACAATGATTGACTTGTATGTCATTGTCTGACCTGGTGCTGTACTCATGGACACTTTTGTTTTGAGGAAAAAGGTTTTCTTTTCTCAGTATGCTTTTTTTGACATGCATGATTATTTCCAGCATATAAATGCAGGGAAGGGGTAGGATCTTTAGATCTTTAAAGAAATGTTTCCATGATTTTCTGCTGCTCACTTGTTTCATTATTCTTATAATTGCCCTTTGTTTCCTGAAAACTGTTATGGCCTGATGTACAATTCCCCAGAAAATGATACCATACTTCAGTATTGAATGTACACGAGCAAAGTATACAGCCCTAACTGTTTCTGCACTAGTACTGTTGCAGAGAATTCTTACCACATAGCTCATTTTTGCTAGTTTTGAATTTAGGGCTGTGATATGAGTGTTCCATTTAAGATTTTCCTGGATATGAATCCCAAGAAATTTAGTTTCATTGACAGAACTAATGTTTTGGTTATCTATACGTACTACAGGTTGTGCCAGATTTTTATTTTGATCAGTGTGGAAATTCATTAGTACAGTTTTTCGGGGATTAACTATTAGCCTGTTTCTGGTAAACCATTCAGACACTCCTTTTGTAATATCTTTTGCAGATGCAGTAAGATTTTCTTCATTATTCCCTTCAATCAATAGACTGGTGTCATCTGCAAACAGTACTGGTTCAGAATCCCTAACGTGTGATGGGAAATCATTAATGTTGACCAAAAAAAGAAAGGGACCTAAAATGGAGCCCTGTGGAACACCATGAGTTAGTCCACATGGTTCTGAAACGTGTACCTGGAGTTCATTTCCTTCTGTGTACTTAATTTCAGTTACCTGAGAACGATATTCCAAATATGATTTAATCCACTGATTTGGCACACCTCTTACACCATACCATTCGAGCTTCCTCAGGAGTATAGAATGATCAATCACATCAAAAGCTTTTGTTAGGTCCAAGAATAAACCTGAGATATTTCTGTGGTTGTCCACTGCATTTAAGACATGGTTTATCAGATTGAAAGTGGCAGTTTCAATTGATCTCTGTGGTCTGAAGCCATGTTGACATCCAGATATAATATTATTCTTGTCGAAGAACATAATTAGTTTTGAAAGGAACACTTTTTCAATAATTTTCGAAAACCCTGACAATAGAGACACAGGCCTATAGTTACCCATACATTGATGATCAACTTTTTTGTATAGGGGTATTACTTTTGCTATTTTCAGTTGCTGAGGGAAGACACCACATGATAAGGATAAATTGCATATGTCCAATAAAGGTGAAAGTATTTGTCTTGCTGTTATTTTTATAATACAATCTCGAATATCATCAATACCAGTTGAATACTTACTCTTCAGTGAATTAATGGTATTTAGGAGCTCTGTTGGGCTTACTGGACTGAGGAACATGGATATATTATTTAGATGAAAGTTCTTTCTATGTTGTATTAGGTGAATTTCCAAATTTTTCCTTCACTAATTTCCCAGCAACATTTGCATAGTAAGAATTGAAACTATTTGCAACTTCCCTAGGGTCAGTGACATTCTTGCCATCATGTGATATCACAATATTTTTGTGAGTTTTCTTCCCAGTAAGATCCTGCACAGCTTTCCACATGGACTTAGTTTTATTGGATGACTTCATAATATATTTGTCATTTTCCTTAATTTTTGGCTCCTTTATGATGCGTTTCAAAACTAGCTTGTATTTTTTGAAATAATTAATAAATTCTGGACTGCTGTTAGTTTTTGACTGCAGAAAAAGTTCCCGCTTCCTTTTACAAGATACTCTGATGCCTGATGTAATCCAGTTTCTGAATCTATCTGTGCTCTTGGAAATAACTTTCCTTTGTGAAAAAGCTATGTCAAAGTGAAAATGTTCAAAAAATGTTCCATCTTTTCGTTAGTATTAGAGGTATCATATACTTCTCTCCAAGATTGTTCACTGATTAGGTACTGGAAGCATTCAATATTTTTCCCACTATAAATCCTTTTATGGATAACATTTTCTATACTGGTCGAAATGTGATTTACAGGCATGGTCAGTAATTGCGAAAGGTGGTCACTATAGCCGGTATCAAAGTTTTCTGATGTTGTTGTGGTCTTCAGTCCTGAGACTGGTTTGATGCAGCTCTCCACGCTACTCTATCCTGTGCAAGCTTCTTCATCTCCCAGTACCTACTGCAACCTACATCCTTCTGAATCTGCTTAGTGTATTCATCTCTTGGTCTCCCTCTACGATTTTTACCCTCCACGCTGCCCTCCAATACTAAATTAGTGATCCCTTGATGCCTCAGAACATGTACTACCAACCGATCCCTTCTTCTGGCCAAGTTGTGCCACAAACTTCTCTTCTCCCCAATCCTATTCAATACTTCTTCATTAGTTATGTGATCTACCCATCTAATCTTCAGCATTCTTCTGTAGCACCACATTTCGAAAGCTTCTATTCTCTTCTTGTCCAAACTATTTATCGTCCATATTTCACTTCGATACATGGCTACACTCCATACAAATACTTTCAGAAACGACTTTCTGACACTTAAATCTATACTCGATGTTAACAAATTTCTTTTCTTCAGAAATGCTTTCCTTGCCATTGCCAGTCTACATTTTATATCCTCTCTACTTCGACCATTATCAGTTATTTCGCTCCCTAAATAGCAAAACTCATCTACTACTTTAAGTGTCTCATTTCCTAATCTAATTCCCTCAGCATCACCCGACTTAATTCGACTACATTCCATTATCCTCATTTTGCTTTTGTTGATGTTCATCTTATATCCTCCTTTCAAGACACTGTCCATTCCGTTCAACTGCTCTTCCAAGTCCTTTGCTGTCTCTGACAGAATTACAATGTTGTCGGCGAACCTCAAAGTTTTTATTTCTTCTCCTAGGATTTTATTACCTACTCCGAATTTATCTTTTGTTTCCTTTACTGCTTGCTCAATATACAGATTGAATAACATCGGGGAGAGGCTACAACCCTGTCTTACTCCCTTCCCAACCACTGCTTCCCTTTCATGCCCCTCGACTCTTATAACTGCCATCTGGTTTCTGTACAAATTGTAAATAGCCTTTCGCTCCCTGTATTTTACCCCTGCCACCTTTAGAATTTGAAAGAGAGTATTCCAGTCAACATTGTCAAAAGCTTCCTCTAAGTCTACAAATGCTAGAAACGTAGGTTTGCCTTTCCTTAATCTTTCTTCTAAGATAAGTCGTAAGGTCAGTATTGCCTCACGTGTTCCAGTATTTCTACGGAATCCAAACTGATCTTCCCCGAAGTCAGCTTCTACTAGTTTTTCCATTCGTCTGTAAAGAATTCGTGTTAGTATTTTGCAGCTGTGGCTTATTAAACTGATTGTTCGGTAATTTTCACATCTGTCAACACCTGCTTTCTTTGGGAAGGCTCAACTAGGAAGTGAGTATCATAGGCACTGAAAATATGGCTGAAAACGTGTGTCTTCAAGCTTAGAGAGCAACCATACTGTAGGATCGTCCCCAATGTGCGAATCAAAATGATTTAAGGGCAAAATCATATGCACATACAACTTAATACACTGTCACAAAAGGTGCATGCCATCCTTGAGAGTGGTGTATGAGTCAGTGGTGTTACCTTTACAGCCCTACAGCAGTGGGAAAACGTTCAAAGTTGGCATATACGGCAAAGGTTACTTCTCCTTCTGGAGAATATCCTTAAACTTCAAGAGTTTATTTTCATTGGTGGACACCTCTACACATACTGGGTCTTTGTTACAGCAAACCAGCAATTTCTGTGTTAATCGCTTACTAATTGGAAAAGAGTTTAGGCACCTAAGACAAAGATTCTGTGTACCATTAAGTTTTGCTATTTGGGAGGAGAGAAGGTGGGACATGATTTTCATCTAGCGGTAGTTTTGTTTCTCATCCTCGAATACTAACAACAAATCTACTTCTTGTCGAGACTAACCACGACATTTTAATAACGGCCTTTTTATCGGTTATATTCTCTGCAAGGTGGATATCCTCGAAATTAATGTCTTATATTTCACACAAAAATCTACATAGTCAAGTAGCTATTGTCTTCTCGTTCCATCAACATTTTACTACCTGTAACATTTTTGTATTTAAAATCGTAATACTGCAGAACCAGTCAACGACGATTTGCTGTCTTCAAAAAGTTCAGCCTTACATGATGTGCTATTAAGCTTATCTAATGAAGGTCGATCTCTGTTACGATAAAAATTGTATATGTAATGCCGAATCGGTTCTTGTATGAAATTATCCAGATCTGTTACGCTTTTCTGAATACTTCTTACTTAGCGTATGAAGACAAGAGGATTATCCTTCACTCCTTTCTTTCTCATATTTTCATTACCAATATGAAGTACGGTCGCTTCAGTAAATTTAACCGCAGCCATGATTCACGCATTTACTTTAGAAACCAATCAGACAGGTTTTACATTTTCCACTTTCCTCTCAAAGTATTCCTGCACATTACACATGAGTTATCACGAATTATATTTCAAACGCAATTTCTTGCCCCGCTTTCTATCCAAGACGCGTTTGATTCCAGAATCCTGGGCCTACCCCTTTCTGCTCGCTTATCAGACATAACAACCACACCAAAAACTACACATGCGCAACCATGGTACCGTAACGAAATACATCCGCCCTTTTCTTACACACCACTAGCCCAACAATCGAGGTGAACTGACCATTTGTTGCGGCAGTTTGGCAACGGCGGGTTCGAGCATGACGTTGAGTGCTCTAGTTGAAGGAATGCAGCTCCAGTATGTGAAGTGTCTATTGTCAAATATTTCATACTACAGCATATACTGTACATCAGAAAGCAGACTTTATACGTTATTAGGCCAATCTTGGTTAAGCTGTCATAAGGGTAACACTCGGAAATTAGGTAAACTTTAGCTTTTGTTATATTACAACTATCGAATTCACTCGTATCTCGTTTTAGGTTTACTTTCCTATCGATATGAACTGCACGTATGATAACTCGTTTCTGATTGTTTTAATAGTCCACGAGTATAGGGACGAGCTTGGAAGTAGAAGACATTCAAACAGTTACATCTTTATCTACTTCTACATACATAATCCTCAAGTCTGTATGGTGCATGGCGGTCAGAGTACTCTGTACCACTATTTGCTTTCCTGATCCACTCGCAAATAGAATAAGGGAAAAACGAAAGTCTATATGTCTCAATACGAGCTCTAATTTCTTTTGTTTTCATATTCCTTACGAGAAAGGTATGTTGGTGGCGGTAGAACTGTTGTTCAGTCAGCTTGAAATTTCGGTTCTCGAAGCTGTGCAGGATCTTACTGGGAAGAAGACAACTCACAAAAATATTGTGATATCACATGATGGCAAGAATGTCACTGACCCTAGGGAAGTTGCAAATAGTTTCAATTCTTACTATGCAAATGTTGCTGGGAAATTAGTGAAGGAAAAATTTGGAAATTCACCTAATACAACATAGAAAGAACTTTCATCTAAATAATATATCCATGTTCCTCAGTCCAGTAAGCCCAACAGAGCTCCTAAATACCATTAATTCACTGAAGAGTAAGTATTCAACTGGTATTGATGATATTCGAGATTGTATTATAAAAATAACAGCAAGACAAATACTTTCACCTTTATTGGACATATGCAATTCATCCTTATCATGTGGTGTCTTCCCTCAGCAACAGAAAATGGCAAAAGTAATACCCCTATATAAAAAAGGTGATCATCAATGTATGGGTAACTATAGGCCTGTGTCTCTATTGTCAGGGTTTTCGAAAATTATTGAAAAAGTGTTCCTTTCAAAACTAATTACATTCTTCGACAAGAATAATATTATTTCTGGATGTCAACATGGCTTCAGACCACAGAGATCAATTGAAACTGCCACTTTCAATCTGATAAACCATGTCTTAAATGCAGTGGACAACCACAGAAATATCTCAGGTTTATTCTTGGACCTAACAAAAGCTTTTGATGTGATTGATCATTCTATACTCCTGAGGAAGCTCGAATAGTATGGTGTAACAGGTGTGCCAAATCAGTGGATCAAATCATATTTGGAATATCGTTCTCATGTAACTGAAATTAAGTACACAGAAGGAAATGAACTCCAGGTACACGTTTCAGAACCATGTGGACTAACTCATGGTGTTCCACAGGGCTCCATTTTAGGTCCCTTTCTTTTTTTGGTCAACATTAATGATTTCCCATCACACGTTAGGGATTCTGAACCAGTACTGTTTGCAGATGACACCAGTCTATTGATTGAAGGGAATAATGAAGAAAATCTTACTGCATTTGCAAAAGATATTACAAAAGGAGTGTCTGAATGGTTTACCAGAAACAGGCTAATAGTTAATCCCCGAAAAACTGTACTAATGAATTTCCACACTGATCAAAATAAAAATCCGGCACAACCTGTAATATGTATAGATAACCAAAACATTAGTTCTGTCAATGAAACTAAATTTCTTGGGATTCATATCCAGGAAAATCGTAAATGGAACACTCATATCACAGCCCTAAATTCAAAACTAGCAAAAATGAGCTATGTGGTAAGAATTCTCTGCAACAGTACTAGTGCAGAAACAGTTAGGGCTGTATACTTTGCTCGTGTACATTCAATACTGAAGTACGGTATCATTTTCTGGGGAAATGTACATCAGGCCATAACAGTTTTCAGGAAACAAAGGGCAATTATAAGAATAATGAAACAAGTGAGCAGCAGAAAATCATGGAAACCTTTCTTTAAAGATCTGAAGATCCTTCCCCTTCCCTGCATTTATATACTGGAAATTGTCACACATGTCAAAAAAAGGATACTGAGAAAAGAAAACCTACACTCCTGGAAATGGAAAAAAGAACACATTGACACCGGTGTGTCAGACCCACCATACTTGCTCCGGACACTGCGAGAGGGCTGTACAAGCAATGATCACACGCACGGCACAGCGCACACACCAGGAACCGCGGCGTTGGCCGTCGAATGGCGCTAGCTGCGCAGCATTTGTGCACTGCCGCCGTCAGTGTCAGCCAGTTTGCCGTGGCATACGGAGCTCCATCGCAGTCTTTAACACTGGTAGCATGCCGCGACAGCGTGGACGTGAACCGTATGTGCAGTTGACGGACTTTGAGCGAGGGCGTATAGTGGGCATGCGGGAGGCCGGGTGGACGTACCGCCGAATTGCTCAACACGTGGGGCGTGAGGTCTCCACAGTACATCGATGTTGTCGCCAGTGGTCGGCGGAAGGTGCACGTGCCCGTCGACCTGGGACCGGACCGCAGCGACGCACGGATGCACGCCAAGACCGTAGGATCCTACGCAGTGCCGTAGGGGACCGCACCGCCACTTCCCAGCAAATTAGGGACACTGTTGCTCCTGGGGTATCGGCGAGGACCATTCGCAACCGTCTCCATGAAGCTGGGCTACGGTCCCGCACACCGTTAGGCCGTCTTCCGCTCACGCCCCAGCATCGTGCAGCCCGCCTCCAGTGGTGTCGCGACAGGCGTGAATGGAGGGACGAATGGAGACGTGTCGTCTTCAGCGATGAGAGTCGCTTCTGCCTTGGTGCCAATGATGGTCGTATGCGTGTTTGGCGCCGTGCAGGTGAGCGCCACAATCAGGACTGCATACGACCGAGGCACACAGGGCCAACACCCGGCATCATGGTGTGGGGAGCGATCTCCTACACTGGCCGTACACCACTGGTGATCGTCGAGGGGACACTGAATAGTGCACGGTACATCCAAACCGTCATCGAACCCATCGTTCTACCATTCCTAGACCGGCAAGGGAACTTGCTGTTCCAACAGGACAATGCACGTCCGCATGTATCCCGTGCCACCCAACGTGTTCTAGAAGGTGTAAGTCAACTACCCTGGCCAGCAAGATCTCCAGATCTGTCCCCCATTGAGCATGTTTGGGACTGGATGAAGCGTCGTCTCATGCGGTCTGCACGTCCAGCACGAACGCTGGTCCAACTGAGGCGCCAGGTGGAAATGGCATGGCAAGCCGTTCCACAGGACTACATCCAGCATCTCTACGATCGTCTCCATGGGAGAATAGCAGCCTCCATTGCTGCGAAAGGTGGATATACACTGTACTAGTGCCGACATTGTGCATGCTCTGTTGCCTGTGTCTATGTGCCTGTAGTTTTGTCAGTGTGATCATGTGATGTATCTGACCCCAGGAATGTGTCAATAAAGTTTCCCCTTCCTGGGACAATGAATTCACGGTGTTCTTATTTCAATTTCCAGGAGTGTATTTCCTCAAAACAAAAGTGTCCATGATTACAGTACCAGGTCAGACAGTGACATACATGTCAATCATTGTAACACCACATTATGCCAAAAAGGTGTATATCATGCAGGAACAAAACTTTACAACAGATTACCAAGACATATAAAATCTCTTACTGAACTACAAAGCTTTAAAAAGTCTGTGACATCCTACCTTCTGAAAAACTGCTACTATTCAGTCTCACAGTATCTTATGCAAGAAAACATGTAATTTGTATCTTTAATTGTAGAAATAAGTTATCCAGTATTACAAAAATTTGTAATTATGAACTGTATGGATCCAATTTGTCATAAAAAATTTATAAAATTTATGTTCGATATTTGAAAATCCAATAGCTAAAAAGGTTTTCAGTCCATTATCCTGTGTACAATATATGTACTTAAAAAGAGATTTATATGGACAAATAAATAAATAAATAGAATTTTGTCAATAGCGTTCCTCAAAAGAAAGTTGCCTTCCCTGCAGGGATTCCCATTTGTGTTCCTGAAGCATTTCCGTTTTGCTTACGTGTTCTTTGTACCTACGGGTAACAAATCTAGCAATCCTCCTGTGAATAACTTCGATGTCTTTCTTTAACCCGACCTGGTATGGATCCCAAACGCTAAAGTAGTACTCTAAAATGGGTCGCACTAGTGTCCTATATGCAGTCTTCTTTACTGGTGAACCACACTTGGATTTGGTGTTCAGCTGCTTCTAAAATTTAGATCACGGGAATTAGTTGTATAAGTATTCATAACGAATTCTCGAATTTACTGTCCTCCATGAAATTTCTCGTGCTCAGAATATTCTCAGGACCAAGAGTTGGCTGAAACCTCAAGTGGAAAGTTCTGAGATATTTAGCGATTCATGGAACTTATGTTGAAAGACAGATCAGCATTTGACAAAAATATTGTCTCTATTGAGGTCGAATTTGAGTGTGAGAGTGAAATATCTAGTTACGCACAACAGGTCTAAGTGAAATCAAGTCAATTGTTGGAGCATTTTACCAGATACCTGGTTCCATTGTGACAGTTTTAGTCATTCAAAGAAAATCTATGGTCAATAGCGCGGAAATACCCCCATCATGCAATATTAGTTCGAGGTGGCTTTAACCTACTAAATATAAGCTAGGACGTCTATGATTCACGGCAGATGGTACAGACAGTCTTGCGAGGTACTTTTGAACACGTTTTCCGAAAACTATCTTGAGCAGTTAGTTCGACAGCCTGTGCACAATGGAAATATTTTAGACCTTGTACATCTACATTTACGTGATTCCTTTGCTGTTCACAATAAAGTGCCTGGCAGGGGGTTCAATGAACCACCTTCAAGTTGTCTCTCTACCGTTCCGCTCTCGAACGGCGCGCGGGAGAAACGAGCACTTAAATTTTTCTGTGCGAGCCCTGATTTCTCTTATTTTATCGTGATTATCATTTCTCCCAATGTAGGTGGGTGCCAACAGAATGTTTTCGCAATCGGAGGAGAAACAGGGCTGACTTTATCAATAGTGTCAATATAGATACAGGTATTAGTGACCATGACGTTATCAAAGTAACTGTGGTTACTAATGTTCATAAATCAATCAAGAAGGCTACCAGAGTATTTCTGTCATAAAAAGCAGAAAAACCTTTGTTGGCATCCCACTTAGACAATGAATCGACATAATTTATTTTCAGTTTGATGAATGTAGAGGAATTGCGGGCAAAGTTTAAATGGACAGTAAACTGTGCTTTGGAGAGTTATGTGCCGAGTAAGTGGATTGAGCATGGAAAAGAGCCACTGCGGCTTAACAATGGCATTCCGAAAATGCTGAGGAAACACTTTCAGTTCAAAGAACAATGCACAAATGACAACAGGAAAAAGTTAGTAGCAATTCGTCAATCTTTAAAAAGATAGACGCGTGAAGGGTACAACTACTACCGTTTTCGGCAAGATCTTCTGATAAGATATTATCAGAAGATCTTGCCGAAAACCCGGGAAAATTATGATCCTATGTAAAATCGCTAGGCGGGTCTAAGGCTTCTAGTATCCAGTCGCACATTGATCAGTCTGGTATGGCAGTATATGATAGCAAAAGGAAAGCTGAAATTGTATTTCGCATTTAAAAAAATCGTTCATGCAGGAGAATCGTACAAACATACCGTCATTTAACCAGTGCACAGACCCCATATGGAGAACATAGTAATAAGCGTACCTGGTGTAGAGAGACAATGGAAAGAGTTGAAAGCAAGGAAGTCACTAGGTCTGGATGGAATCCCAATTCAGTATTACAAAAAGTACTCTACGGTACTGGCCCCTTACTTAGCTTGCAATCACAAATCTCTCGCCCAGCACAAAATCCCAAGCGACTGGAAGAATGCGCTTGTGACTTCTGTATATAAGAAGGTTAAAAGAAATAACCTGCAAAATTACAGACCGATATCCTTAACATCGGTTTCCTGCAGAGTTCTTGTACATATTCTGAGTTCGAATATGATAAATTTCCTTGAGATGGAGAAGCCGTTGTCCACGAATCAGCATGGTCCTAGAAAGCATCGCTTATACGAAATTCAGCTTGCTCTTTTCTCACATGATATCCTACGAACTATGGATGAAGAGCAGCAGGTAGATTCCATATTTCGAGATCTCCGAAAAGCGTTTGACACGATGCTCTACTGCACAGTGGTAACGAAAGTATGAGCATACGGATTCCGAGGTATGTGAATGGTTCAAAGACTTATTAAGTAACAGAACCCAGTACGTTATCCTCGATGGAGATTGTTCATCAGAGACAAAGATCTTATCAGGTGTGCCCGAGGGAAGAGTGATAGGACCGCTATTATTTTCTATACACATTAATGATCTGGCAGACAGTATGGGTAGCATCTGCAGCAGTTGCTGATGATATTGTGGTGTATAGGAAGGTGTCGTTGTTGAGTAACTGTACGTTGATACAAGACGAGCTAGATAACTGGGTCCTTGGTGTTACTTTCGTCTGCTCATTGGGCCACTCCGTGCCTCTGTCCTGATTGTCATTTGTTGCATGTTCGATGAGACTGGTCAAATGTGGCAGCCATGTATGGGGTATACAACTGATAGGCCATTTGACAACTGTTTGTGACAGCTGGCGAACTGGAAGTCAGTGGTTGGATGCCCATGTTTTCACTGGACTCAGCACCCTCCGTAGGTTGCCCTGGCTCATTTTACTGAAGTTGGTTGTGGATGGGTGGCTGGTTAGTTTCAGTTTCACAAAGGAGTGACAGTCAGCCTCATTAATTTAGATATGTACAGGCCCTTGGGGTGCCCAGAGTTGTAGTGGCTGCTACATCAGTTTTTGTCTTATAGTAAACAGTACATTCCTTTGCAGTGACAATTCTGTCTTCAGGCTTTATAAGACTGTGCAATGGTAATTTACTCTGTTAGTGGTCAGTTCACCACTGGAGCAAAATAATATTGTGCTAGATGCCTTTTCTGTTTTTGGCTTCCAGATAGTTGCCAAAGAGCATTTAGCATTTCAATCCATTTCTTTTCACAATTTGAACCTTACCACTGTCTGAGAATACCTTGGGCTAGGCAGAAAATTTTGAGCCACATTTCTCTCTTAAGCCATCACTGGTACCCAAATTTCTTCGCCTCTACCCATTCCTTTCTCCATGCGTGGGCAAATAGAAGCCAAGTTGCAGTGTTTTCGGGATGAAGACATCATTTCTCCTATTTCATTCAGTCAGGGAACCATCTCTTTGGTGGCGATTCAGAAGTCCAACAGTGCTGTGCACCTTAGGAGTGATTTCAAATGGACAGTCAACACTCAACATAGTGAGGATACATATCCAGTTCCACAGCCAGTGAAGTTGTTGGTGAAGTTGTCAGGAAGCCAGTATTTTTCATGCATTGACTTGTGGAGTGCCTACATGCAGTTGCTGCTGGATGCAGTCTCTTGAACTTTGTTTGTCCTCGTCACCCCCTCTGCGGTTTACCAATTTAAGACATTGCCTTTTGGAATCCTGTCTGCACTGGGAATTAATCAGTGGTATTTGGAGCAGTTGTTTCATGACATTCCCTGTTGCATCAATTGCATTGATGAAATTTTGGTAAAGGACCCTACAAGAGAGGAGCATTTGCAAAATCTTCAGTCGGTTTTCCCATGCCTCCTGGAGAATGGGCTTCGTTGCAAGCTGGAAAAGTGCAATTTCTTCTCCCCAAATGTGCAATTTTTTGTGGCATGTGGTTGGCAGAGATGGACTTGTCCTGACTGATGACCACATCAAAGCCATTGTCAACCTGCTGATGCCCAAGAACCCTACAGAGTTCTAGTCTTTTTTGGTAAGATTTTGTATTATATTCACTTCTTTCCCCAGGTCATGCACATCTGGCATCCTCTTAACCAGATTCGCCAGAAGGGCACTAAGTTTATATTCTGCAGATTGTCAATTGAGCTTTTCAATCTCTCAAGCAGTGTGTGTGCTCTGCTCCCTATCTGGCTTCCATTACCCCAGGTAAACCTGTGACCTGCACCAGTATGGGACTGGTTCAGTCCTGTCTCATTGGAACACAGATGACAGTGAACTGCACATCACTTACACACTGAGGACACTTTTTGCAGTACAGTGTAATTTATTATTCTCAGGTGGAAAGGGAGGCACTAGCTACTTTTTCCGGAGTTAAAAAGTTTCACATTTTCTTGTCCGAGGCGATTTTCCTCCTCATCACCAACTAAAAGCAGCGAGTTTCCTTATTTGGTCCTCATTTCAAGCTGCCTGGTGGGAGTGTTCACTGGTTGCAGTGGTGGATGCTCTTTCTCAGTAATTATTATTATGACATTCGTTACCACTCTACCACACAGCTTGCCAATGCTGATGCACTGCTGTAGTTAACAGTGTGGCCTGACCAGGACTTAAGTAGGCAAAAGGCTTTCATGTTTACTTGGATGATACCTTGCAGTAGACCCTACTGGATTTTCCATTAATAGTACAAGAGTTCGTGACCACCACAGCTGCTGGCCCACTTTTCCAGAAAATCACTTTAGCAGTCGAGACGGGTTTGCCAAAGCGCGTCCTTGTGGGAGCGAATCTGACATCGCATACTTTTTTTCTCCAATGTGATCGACTTAACATTGTCCAGAGTGTCCTCTTGCTTGCCCTGGAGGAGCAATGCTGTCGAGTGGTCATCTCTCCAGTGTTGCACCCTTGCATACTACACCTGCTGCATGCATTGCACTGTGGTATGATTTGCATGAAGGCACTGTTAAAATGTCATGTCTACTGGCTGGCAATCAATCTTGATATTGCATATCTGGTGCAGGCTTGTGGGGCCAGTGTGCAGAATCTGGCTGCACTGCTTGCCAGTTTTCTCCTTGGCTAGTCCTGGATCATCCTGGGGCAGGTTTCACATCGATTTTGCAGGTCTGTCTTTATGCAGCATGTGGTTGTCACTGATAGATGCATTTCCGTTTTCCCATACAAAGCCAATCTGACCACAATACCAACTGCCATTGTTTGTGCATTTGTCAGTTGTTTTTGCCATTGAGGGATTCTCAACGACGCTTGTGTCTGATAATGATAGGCTATTGGGTCACAAGAGCTTGAAGACCTTCGCATTCATAATGGTAACCAGCATCTGTCTGCCACCCATTTTGTCTGGCTTCTAACTTGGAAGCCACCAGTTGACATCGCGTGTGAGTTGGCATGTGTAGTGCAGTGGAATAGTTGGAAATATGCCATGGAGGGCACACACAACACATACTATGGGCAGACCTGCTGATGGCTATGTTTACTTGTGGGTGGCAGTAAGCCAGTTGTACCAGTGCATAAGCTGAGTTCAACTACCACAGACCTCGCCCTCCACACTGTGCTGAATGTTGTAGCTAAGTGCTCAGTTGACAGCCAACCACACCAGCCATATGCTGAATTTATCCCCATGCATTTATCTACAGACTTTCTGCCTTCTGTATATTGACTCACACAGAGAGTTTTTGTTTCCTACCATGGGGTTTTGTTCCCCAGTTATTATCAAGTCACTGTTGCCCCAGGAAGCATCCATACTGAGAGTGTAGTGTATCAGCATTGCTACATCTGTGCAGATACTGAAGACAGTATTAAGATATGGTGGAAACAAAACAACTAGTGTGCCAACATTGCACCTGGCAGGGGATGGACAAACAAACTGAATTGATGACTTCACACTGCCATGCTATCGTGGGTAACCAAGCAGCACTGTATCAAGAATTTTTCAATTGGACATGACCACAAGGCCCTTGGCAATGCCTTCATATAGATTTTTGCTGGTCCCTTTTGGAACACACAATGGCTAATCATCTTGAACATTTTCAGTAAATATCATTTTGTTTCAAGCGGCACTAGCACTATCATAGCATTCACTTCTGTTTTCTGTCTCAAATGTTTACCTAAAGTTGTCATTCCAATGATCCACACATATCTCCCTTGGAATATACTTAGATACAAAATTAACCTGGCAGAGTCACATAGACAACATTTCTCGAAAGCTTTCACGAGTCATCTATCTACTGAAAAAATTATGCACCTGTGTTTCTGAAAGCCCGCTGATTAATTCCTTTTATGCATTCTTTCATTGCCACATTAGCTATGGTATTCTTCTATGGGGTAATTCTCCATGGTCCAGGAAAATTTTTATTTGGCAAAAGAAAGCCATCAGGAGCATCTCTGGGATTACCAAAAATAACATATCATGTATGTCATACTTCAAAGAATTACAGATAATGACAGTCCCTTCTCTTTTTATATACAGCTGCCTTTTGTACATAAAAGAAAACTTTAACAGTTACAACCTTAGGCAGTATATTCATAACCGTAACACTCGTCAAACATTTAAGATAGACATACCAACAACTCAACTCAAGAAAACACAAAACAGTTATGAATACATGGGAATAAGGCTTTTCAACACATTATCTGTGCAGGCACATTGTGTCTCTCTTAATATATTTAAAAGTAAGACTAAAAAATGGCTGAAAGACAAAGCTTTTTACAGCATTAAAGAATTTGAAAACTCTTCAAAAATAGACCTGACTTACGAAACAACTTGCAGCTCTATTTGTACCTATTCCTAAGCTTTTTCACATTTAACATTTAAACATGTGGAGAAATCCTTATGTATGAAATGTATTCTTTTATTATGCATGTTCTTTAAAATGCTCACTTTAGTAATGTGGGATATCTTTATGTATCAAATGTATTCCTTTATTACGTATGTTCTTCTAAAATGTATACTTTAGCTTTGTGTGATACTTCACAATAGTTATATTTCTTAATATGTAAATTGTATATTACTCATGACGACATTGATTGCATGTAAATGCTTAAAGATGGATAAATAAAAAGCTAAATATTAAAAAGCTAATATCAGAGGTTCTGTCTCAAAATGGAATTCAACACATGAGAATGCCTGCATTCTTTCCTCAGGTGAACAGTGAAGCTGAGCACTTTCTATGCACATTCCAATCTCTGCTGTAGAAACAATATCCTTCAGACACAAGAGACATTTCCTTAGTACGAAGCATAAAATGCATATTGGTTAAAAATCCCCAGCAGATTTGTTGTATGATCATCCTCAGAGCAATTTAAAGCAGTTACTACATCCTCAATACACTATTTCAGAGACAAATACTTCAGAATGAGATTTCACAAAGATGACAATATCTTCTATTGAGTGTGGGCAAGCCACACAACTGAGACTCAGGAACTGTCATTCAGATGACCAGCTGAGCAAAATATACATCACAGAGCAAACAGGCACACATGACATCAGAATGAACTTTGATTTTGTGACTGCATTGACCCCAGAAGGGGGAAATGACAGTTCTTCTACAGACAGCATCGTTGCCAGACCTCAATCCCCCCACCCTCACCCACCACTGTACCACTGTAGACCATTTTTTTCTATATATGGAAAATAAAAGGGCAGTTTTCCTATTCGTTAACAATACTGGCACAGTCTGGAGGGTTGCCAGATATTTTACAATATGCTGGAACTTTCCCTCACGGTCAAGAGGAGAGAGAGCCAGACACAGGTATGAGGACAGGATGTAGTCTTACAATGAATACAATCAAGTGACGGATAATTTATCACCCTGCTGTAACCTAATACTCATCCTCATCCCCTTGGCTGACAGCTGAATTAATTATGATCCCTGGAGTTCTTGTGTATTAAACCACTCTGAATTGATTGACAGCCAATGTCCTATCTAGCCCAAGGTTTTAGCCCTCTCTCTCCCCTCCATGTCTCTTGTCCTATTGGTGAAAATGGCAGAAAATTCAAGGAGAGTTGTTTTGTTGTTGCAGTATAACAGCACAATCTGCATGACTGCCAAGTGGAATTAATTGGTAGCATCCTGACAGGTATGTGGGTTTTGGATGTCCCATTGACTAGGCAACTGTGTATGCCAGCTGCTCCAATGGTACAGGGCACATCATAGCAGCCCTCTGCAGGCCACATTGACCGGGCACATTTCATCCACCTGCACCATTGCATATGTTTGTGCAGATGAATGGCATCCATACTGCATATTTTTTTATGCACAGATGCAGCCAGATTTTTTAGACATTATAATATTATAATTTTTATTGCCTCCACAGGCCAGCATTATTTTATGTAACATATTCCCACGGGGTGGTAGCACATTGCAAAACTACATTAAGAAAACAGTGAAAGATACTGGTGTTTTATACAAGCATTTTTACTTCGGTTGTACTACATACTAAAACTCGTCATTTTTTCCACCTTCCGAGGGTGACCTTGTACTGATTACTGATGTAACTAAGAACGCAGCTATTAATCAGGTCAGGGCAATGATCTCCAACCTAGCACAATCGGGCAGTAACAGGCCTCATCCCGATACTGTTGTTTAAACAACTGTTGTGACAAACTAAATGTTTAGTTATTATGGAAATGTATAACACTAATTAGGTAGCAAATGGTGTAGCAGAGAGTGATGGCTAAGTATTTTGTTGGTAAAAGTAAAGTCTCAGTGATATTTCATTTACTTAGCATATCAACACTGCATACAATGTAATCTCAAACTATAATATAAGCCGGGGTGAAGTCACATACGCATACTTAAACAAACTTCATCCATAAGCACATATCTTTGCAGGAAGGCTTAGGTAACTATATTTGTAATCAAGTTGCAACTGTTACATATTAACAAAGTTCTTTCACACTCAATAGTGACTGGCTTAGTGTACATCATTTATACAGTATGATTGGAATAATATCGATCCCAGATATTTGTTGATGCAATGTCTTGAATGATGAACAGCACATAGACACAACAAAGTAAAAATTATGCTGCACTACTATTGCATCATATATAATTTGCAAGCAACAATTTTTAAATAACTATGACACACAAGTAGAAAGCTGTCTCAGCTTCAAACTGTCACTGACTATGTAGGCTGCTATCACAACGAGAAAATAAACTGCTAAACTATATACAAAATTCGTCACCACCTAAGACTTTCTATCACAGCTCCATAAACACAATGCACACACCAACAGATAGCTCATATATGCACATGGAGTAGCACACGTATAGGGTTCCATTGTCACTCATATGAGCCTCTCCCATATGTGAATCGTTGACTAATTGCTGAAATGTTCCCGGACATTTCAGTCATTATAAAATGTGTGGCGTGTAGGGTTTTTGGTTGCAGATCTGTGTTCTATACAATGTATCATATTTAAAATGTGTGCTGTAAAATCTCTCTTCCGTAGTAGTTACAAGAATTGAAGTAAACCATTCCCACTGTATTATTTATGCAGCATTGTCACCCTATCACTGATTCCTTTGCTTATAAAAGCAGTAATGATTCATTTTATAAAGAAAGATGATGACTTTGACTTTCCTTTTTTAATCATGCATTCACAATTGCTTTTTAGTTTCCAGTCATTACACAGCCACACGATTGTAATCTGAGAAGGTTACAGTATTCCACAACAAAACCCTGTGGTGCTAAAACCAAGACTGTAGTGCCAAAATTTAGGAGACTTATGAAATTGTCATGCATGTGATAGTTGCTGTCACCAGAGGTATCCCAACACAACACCATTGTTTGTCAACATTCAGCACCTGTAGACAGTATTCTACAGGTTTGTAAAGCACCATCCATCATCATTTTATACCCTGAAGTGTAACATTGCTGAAGAAATAATACCTATATATTTCAGCTCTTAACCCTTTAACTGCTCTGGATGTGTTAACGTGCACACCTTTGTACCTGTCCTTGTGTGCTCTGAACGTGTTTATGCACGCCACCTGTCCTACTTGGTACTCTGAATGTGTCTACACATAGACACATAAACACATTCAGAGCACACAGGGACAGGTACAAAGGCGCGCATTAACACATCCAGAGCAGTTAAAGGGTTAATATGATGATGACATTTACATTGCAGTCTTAGAGTTTCAAACATCTCCTTTGAAAAAACTAACCAACACCAGGTTAGTAGTAAAGAGGCACAGATATAGGTGTCACAATGTTGTAGAGTTATAAAATACCAGATAGATGGTAGCAAGTGTTCACAGAGGTATCCTAACACATTACAACTGTCTGTTAGGCAGGGTTCCACAGTGTTGAAAAACACAATCCATTTGTATTTTATTCCCTGTATAGTTTTATTGTTAAGGCAGCTGCTATGTATACACTGTGATCTTAAGGTTTCAAACATGTCCTTTGAAAAAACTTGCCACCATCTGATTAACATTAAAGAATAATGATTTTTAGCACCAAATTATAATAGACTTATAGAAGTAACATTCATGTGATGAAAAGAATCAACAGAGATATCTCTGAACAATACTACTGTTCATCATGTAGACAGATACTTGGTTTGGATGGGGAATTCGAATCAGTGTTGGGTACTAAAGGAACCAACCCACACCTGGTAGAGTAAGAAATAAGAAAACAAATATCCTTGTATAAAATCCCTATTAATTTTGCGTATATTCTCACGTAGTGCGAGCTATGGATCAATTTGTTAGAATTCTGTTACAACACAGTGATATATGGGGCAATATGTGAAGTTTAGGATGTCCAGGAATGTGACAGGCACATAGTGCAGACGCGTAAACGAAACCAGGCCTGAGTGTAGCAGAATTTATTTTACAACTCTTTCAGCTCAAATCAGTGCCACACATATCCAGCCAGGAAATTGACATTCTGATAAAGTAGAAACAGCATTGTAAACTTATTACAATGTAACAGCTATCATTTATAGGTGAAGGTGGGAAGCAAATTGATCAGGGTAGCAAAGTACTGGCCATTAAATGCTTCGGTAGACAGCGCTGTCATCAGTCATTCTACCCCTTTCTGATAATATTGAATGAATTACACACACACACACACACACACACACACACACACACACATATATATATATATATGGTTATAATAGAAGGAAACATTCCATGAAGGAAAAATATACCTAAAAACAAAGATGATGTGACTTACCAAATGAAAGTGCTGGCAGGTCGACAGACACACAAACGAACACAAACATACACACAAAATTCAAGCTTTCGCAACAAACTGTTGCCTCATCAGGAAAGAGGGAAGGAGAGGGAAAGACGAAAGGATGTGGGTTTTAAGGGAGCGGGTAAGGAGTCATTCCAGCCCCCGGAGCGGAAAGACTTACCTTATGGGGAAAAAAGGACGGGTATACACTCGCACACACACACATATCCATCCACACATATACAGACACAAGCAGACATATTTAAAGACCTTAAATTTAAAGACTTTAAATATGTCTGCTTGTGTCTGTATATGTGTGGATGGATATGTGTGTGTGTGCGAGTGTATACCCGTCCTTTTTTCCCCATAAGGTAAGTCTTTCCGCTCCCGGGACTGGAATGACTCCTTACCCGCTCCCTTAAAACCCACATCCTTTCGTCTTTCCCTCTCCTTCCCTCTTTCCTGATGAGGCAACAGTTTGTTGCGAAAGCTTGAATTTTGTGTGTATGTTTGTGTTCGTTTGTGTGTCTGTCGACCTGCCAGCACTTTCATTTGGTAAGTCACATCATCTTTGTTTTTAGGTATATATATATATATATATATATATATATATATATATATATATATATATATATATATATACAAAGATGATATGACTTACCAAACGAAAGTGCTGGATTGGTCGATAGACACACAAACAAACACAAACATACACACAAAATTCAAGCTTTCACAACCAACGGTTGCTATGTCAGGAAAGAGGGAAGGAGAGGGAAAGACGAAAGGATGTGGGTTTTAAGGGAGAGGGTAAGGAGTCATTCCAATCCCGGGAGTGGAAAGACTTACCTTAGGGGGAAAAAAGGACAGTTATACACTCGCACACACACATATCCATCCGCACGTACGTACACAGACACAAGCAGACAGTATATATATATATATATATATATATATATATATATATATATATATATAATAGAGGGAAACATTCCACGTGGGAAAAATATATTTAAAAAGAAAGATGATGAGACTTACCAAACAAAAGCGCTGGCAGGTCGATAGACACACAAACAAACACAAACATACACACAAAAATCTAGCTTTCGCAACCAACGGTTGCCTCGTCAGGAAAGAGGGAAGGAGAAGGGAAGACAAAAGGATATGGGTTTTAAGGGAGAGGGTAAGGAGTCATTCCAATCCCGGGAGCGGAAAGACTTACCTTAGGGGGAAAAAAGGACAGGTATACACTCGCACACACACACATATCCATCCGCATATACACAGACACAAGCAGACATTTGTAAAGGCAAAGAGTTTGGGCAGAGATCTGCCCAAACTCTTTGCCTTTACAAATGTCTGCTTGTGTCTGTGTATATGCGGATGGATATGTGTGATCTCTGCCCAAACTCTTTGCCTTTACAAATGTCTGCTTCTGTCTGTGTATATGCGGATGGATATGTGTGTGTGTGCGAGTGTATACCTGTCCTTTTTTCCCCCTAAGGTAAGTCTTTCCGCTCCCGGGATTGGAATGACTCCTTACCCTCTCCCTTAAAACCCATATCCTTTTGTCTTCCCTTCTCCTTCCATCTTTCCTGACGAGGCAACCGTTGGTTGCGAAAGCTAGATTTTTGTGTGTATGTTTGTGTTTGTTTGTGTGTCTATCGACCTGCCAGCGCTTTTGTTTGGTAAGTCTCATCATCTTTCTTTTTAAATATATATATATATATATATATATATATATATATATATATATATATATATATATATATATATTCATAGGGATGAACTAAGAGGTTACGAAGGTTAGGTGGATGGTGGAAAGACACTCTTGGTGGAAGAAGGAAACATTCCACGTAGGAAAAATATACCTAAAAAAAAAGATGATGTGACTTACCAAATGAAAGTGCTGACAGGTCGACAGACAAACAAACGAACATAAACATACACACAAAATTCAAGCTTTCGCAACAAACTGTTGCCTCATCAGGAAAGAGGGAAGGAGAGGGAAAGACGAAAGGATGTGGGTTTTAAGGGAGAAGGTAAGGAGTCATTCCAGTCCCGGGAGCGGAAAGACTTACCTTAGGGGGAAAAAGGGACGGGTATACACTCGCACACACACACATATCCATCCACACATATACAGACACAAGCAGACATATTTGTTTATATATATATATATATATATATATATATATATATATATATATATATATATATAAACAAAGACGATTTGACTTACCAAACGAAAGCACTGGCACGTCGATACACACACAAACAAACACAAACATACACACAAAATTCTAGCTTTCGCAACCAACGGTTGCCTCGTCAGGAAAGACGGAAGGAGAGGGAAAGACGAAAGGATTTGGGTTTTAAGGGAGAGGGTAAGGAGTCATTCCAATCCCAGGAGTGGAAAGACTTACCTTAGGGAGAAGAATGGATGGGTATACACTTGTACGCACACACATATCCATCCACACATATACAGGCACAAGCAGACATATACAGAGGCAAAGAGTTTGGGCAGAGATGTCAGTCGAGGCGGAAGTGCAGAGGCAAAGATGTTGTTGAATGACAGGTGAGGTATGAGTGGCGGCAACTTGAAATTAGCGGAGATTGAGGCCTGGTGGCTAACGGGAAGAGAGGATATATTGAAGAGCAAGTTCCCATTTCCGGAGTACGGATAGGTTGGTGTTAGTGGGAAGTATCCAGATAACCCGGACGGTGTAACACTGTGCCAAGATGTGCTGGCCGTGCACCAAGGCATGTTTAGCCACAGGGTGATCCTCATTACCAACAAACACTGTCTGCCTGTGTCCATTCATGTGAATGGACAGTTTGTTGCTGGTCATTCCCACATAGAATGCGTCACAGTGTAGGCAGGTCAGTTGGTAGATCACGTGGGTGCTTTCACACGTGGCTCCGCCTTTGATCGTGTACACCTTCCGGGTTATAGGACTGGAGTAGGTGGTGGTGGGAGGGTGCATGGGACAGGTTTTACACCGGGGGCGGTTACAGGGGTAGGAGCCAGAGGGTAGGGAAGGTGGTCTGGGGATTTAATAGGGATGAACTAAGAGGTTACGAAGGTTAGGTGGATGGTGGAAAGACACTCTTGGTGGAGTGGGGAGGATTTCATGAAGGATGGATCTCATTTCAGGGCAGGATTTGAGGAAGTCGTATCCCTGCTGGAGAGCCACATTCAAAGTCTGATCCAGTTCCGTAAAGTATCCTGTCACAAGTGGGGCACTTCTGTGGTTCTTCTGTGGGAGGTTCTGCGTTTGAGAGGATGAGGAAGTGGCTCTGGTTATTTGATTTTGTACCAGGTCGGGAGGGTAGTTGCGGGATGCGAAAGCTGTTGTCAGGTTGTTGGTGTAATGGTTCAGGGATTCCGGACTGGAGCAGATTCGTTTGCCACAAAGACCTAGGCTGTAGGGAAGGGACCGTTTGATGTGGAATGGGTGGCAGCTGTCATAATGGAGGTACTGTTACTTGTTGGTGGGTTTGATGTGGATGGACATGTGAAGCTGGCCATTGGACAGGTGGAGGTCAACATCAAGGAAAGTGGCATGGGATTTGGAGTAGGACCAGGTGAATCTGATGGAACCAAAGGAGTTGAGGTCGGAGAGGAAATTCTGGAGTTCTTCTTCACTGTGAGTCCAGATCATGAAGATGTCATCAATAAATCTGTACCAAACTTTAATTGTTGGTATGTCTGGTCTTCAAAAGTGAAGAAGTTGTGGGTCAGGATGAAGCTGGCTAAGGTAATGAGGAAAGAGGTTTTAGTTAGGGTGCCAGGTGATTGGCGTGAAAGGAAGTGCTCCATCGCAGCGAGGCCCTGGACGTGCGGGATATTCGTGTATAAGGAAGTGGCATCAATGGTTACAAGGATGGTTTCTGGGGGTAACGGATTGGGTAAGGATTCCAGGCGTTCGAGAAAGTGGTTGGTGTCTTTGATGAAGGATGGGAGACTGCATGTAATGGGTTGAAGGTGTTGATTTACATAGGCAGAGATACGTTCTGTGGGGGCTTGGTAACCAGCTACAATGGGGTGGCCGGGATGATTGGGTTTGTGAATTTTAGGAAGAAGGTAGAAGGTAGGGGTGCGGGGTGTCGGTGGGGTCAGGAGGTTGATGGAGTCAGGTGAAAGGTTTTGTAGGGGGCCTAAGGTTCTGAGGATTCCTTGAAGCTCTGCCTGGACATCAGGAATGGGATTACCTTGCAAACTTTGTATGTGGTGTTGTCTGAAAGCTGATGCAGTTCCTCAGCCACATACTCCCGATGATCAAGTACCACGGTTGTGGAACCCT
Source organism: Schistocerca cancellata (assembly GCF_023864275.1). Lineage (NCBI taxonomy): Eukaryota > Metazoa > Arthropoda > Insecta > Orthoptera > Acrididae > Schistocerca > Schistocerca cancellata. The sequence continues at coordinate 549,383,216 of NC_064631.1, forward strand.
TGTCCGCCGGAAGAATGACGATGGACCGGTCAGCCTTCAGATCACGGATAGCCTGGGCTTCAGCAGTGGTGATGTTGGGAGTAGGATTAAGGTTTTTTAAGAAGGATTGAGAGGCAAGGCTGGAAGTCAGAAATTCCTGGAAGGTTTGGAGAGGGTGATTTTGAGGAAGAGGAGGTGGGTCCCACTGTGACGGAGGACGGAACTGTTCCAGGCAGGGTTCAATTTGGATAGTGTCTTGGGGAGTTGGATCATTAGGGGTAGGATTAGGATCATTTTTCTTCGTGACAAAGTGATACTTCCAGCAGAGAGTACGAGTGTAGGACAGTAAATCTTTGACGAGGGCTGTTTGGTTGAATCTGGGAGTGGGGCTGAAGGTGAGGCCTTTGGATAGGACAGAGGTTTCGGATTGGGAGAGAGGTTTGGAGGAAAGGTTAACTATTGAATTAGGGTGTTGTGGTACCAGATTGTGTTGATTGGAATTTTGAGGTTTTGGAGGGAGTGGAGCTGGAAGTGGGAGATTGAGTAGATGGGAGAGACTGGGTTTGTGTGCAATGAGATGAGGTTGAGGTTTGATGGAAAGGTTGTGAAGGGTGAGTGAGTTACCTTTCCGGAGGATTGGAATGACTCCTTACCCTCTCCCTTAAAACCCAAATCCTTTCATCTTTCCCTCTCCTTCCCTCTTTCCTGACGAGGCAACCGTTGGTTGCGAAAGCTAGAATTTTGTGTGTTTGTTTGTGTTTGTTTGTGTGTCTATTGAGCTGCCAACACTTTTGTTTGTTAAGTCTCATCATCTTTCTTTTTAGATATATTTTTCCCACGTGGAATGTTTCCATTATATATATATATATATACACTCTGTGAGAAAGAGAGAGGGAGGGAGGAGGGCGGGGGGGGGGGGGGAGGGAGAGAGAGAGAGAGAGGGGAGAGAGAGAGAGAGAGAGAGAGAGAGAGAGAGAGAGTAAAACACTGTAAACTGGGGTATCAAACTGCCTTCAGTCATCATGAGGCATCCATCCCTGATATCTACACACGTACGAAGGTCACTCCAAAAGAAATGCACAGTATTTTTTTTTTAATCCATCTTTTATTCTACATGTTTGAAAGTTTTACAGTGTGTAGATACATCCTTTAGGAACAATATTTTCATTTCTCCACATAATTTCCATCCCTCTCAACTGCCTCACACCATCTTGGAACCAGCGCCTGTATACCCACATGGTAAAATTCTGGACCAACCTGTTGGAGCCACTGTTTGGCAGCATGCACAGGGGAGTCATCATCTTCAAACCTTGTTCCACAAAGAGAGTCTTTCAGTTTCCCAAAGAGATGATAGTCACATGGAGGCAGGTCAGGACTTTATTGGCGACTCCATCGAGTGTTCTGTGCACCACAACCAGATAATGGATACTCTTGGAAGGAGTGATCCCTCTAAGCTTGTTGATACCAGTGCCTACCAATTTTAATTGTGTATTACAGCACTGAGGATGGTCACTAAGTGACCGAAAATCGATTTTGCGGACCAATGCTGTTTCTCCTTCCAAGTATAAAAAATTCCAGATCAGGACTGTAAGGCGGGTGTTTCAGTGTTGTCCATCCGAGTTTTGTGATCGCTTCCAAGGTTTTTTGACTGACATGTGGCTGTGCATTGTCATGCAACAGCAAAACATCCTGCTTTTGCTGATGTGATCGAACGTCACTCAGTCGAGCTAGAAGTTTCTTCAGTGTCGTCACATATGCATCAGAATTTATGGTGGTTCCACTTGGCATGATGTCCACGAGCAAGAGTCCTTCAGAATTGAAAAACACCGTAGCCATAACTTTTCCAGCAGAAGGTGTGGTTTTGAATTTTTTTTCTTGGGTGAATTTGCATGATGCCACTCCATTGATTGCCTCTTCATCTTTGGTGAAAAATGATGGAGCCATGTTTCATCACCTGTCACAATTCTTCCAAGAAGTTCATCTCCACAATTCTCGTACTGTTCCAAAAGTTCGCTGCATACCGTTTTTCTTGTTTCTTTGTGAGCCACTCTCAACATCCTGGGAACCCACATGGCACAAACCTTTTTTAATGCCAACACTTTCAGTATTCAGCAAACACTTCCTTCCCCTATCCCAACATAGCGTGACAATTCGTTCACTGTGATGCATCTGTCAGCAGTCACCAGTTGTTAACTCTCTGCACATTGTCTGGAGTGTGTGCAGGAGGAGGCCTGCCACTGCGAGAACAATCCTCATTATTGCCGTACCCACTTTCATCACGTAACCTGCTTGCCCACCGACTAACTGTACTGCAATTGACAGCAGCGTTTCCATACACTTTTTCAACCTCTTCTGGATGTTTCCCGCTGTCTCGTTTTCACAGCACAGGAATTCTATGACAGCAGATTGCTTCTGACGAATGTCAAGTGTAGCAGCCATCTTGAAGACATTCTGTGAAGGTGCCACTCATGAGAACAGGTTGAACTAAGTTTGAAAACAAGCGGGAAGGATGTATCTACACACTGTAAAACTTTCACACATGCAGAATGAAAACTGTATTTTTACAAAAATAATGTGCATTTCTTTTGGAGTGACCCTCGTACATACACACACTCACTGATGATGCGTTAACCAACATAAAAGAAAGCGAAATGGGTGAAGATCCTATCAGAGCAGTGGTGAGAGTTAGAGTGAGACCTTTGATAAGACTCAGTAAGAGTACAGTAAGCATTCTGGTCTGAGCTGCCAGAGTTGGCAGTCATGTTTGCATGAAGTGTGCTTGCTTGTGTGTATGAGTGGTGTGTGTTTCTCTTTTGCTGATGAAGAATGTGGCTGAAAGCTTTATGCGAATGTCTTTTAATTATGCCTGCCTGAAACTTAACGTGTTTTATTTACGGTAAGTAGTAATCTATCTTTTCCTACATTGTTCAATAAGCATACATACAGGGTGTTACAAAAAGGTACGGCCAAACTTTTAGGAAACATTCTTCACACACAAATAAAGAAAAGATGTTATGTGGACATGTGTCTGGAAATGCTTAATTTCCATGTTAGACCTCATTTTAGTTTCGTTCTTCCACCTACGCTCAATGGAGCATGTTATCATGATTTCATACAGGATACTCTACCTGTGCTGCTAGAACATGTGCCTTTACAAGTACGACACAACATGTGGTTCATGCATGATGGAGCTCCTGCACATTTCAGTCGCAATGTCCGTACACTTCTCAACAACAGATTCGGTGACCGATGGATTGGTAGAGGTGGACCAATTCCATGGTCTCCACGCTCTCCTGACCTAAATCCTTTTGACTTTCATTTATGGGGGCATTTGAAAGCTCTTGTCTACACAACCCGGTACCAAATGTAGAGACTCTTCATGCTCGTATTGTGGATGGCTGTGATACAATACGCCATTCTCCAGGGCTGCATCAGCGCGTCAGGGATTCCATGCGACGGAGGATGAATGCATGTATCCTCGCTAACGGAGGACATTTTGAACATTTCCTGTAACAAAGTGTTTGAAGTCACACTGGTACGTTTTGTTGTTGTGTGTTTCCATTCCATGATTAATGTGATTTGAAGAGAAGTAATAAAATGAGCTGTAACATGGAAAGTAAGCGTTTCCGGACACATGTCCACATAACATATTTTCTTTCTTTGTGTGTGAGGAATGTTTCCTGAAAGTTTGGCCGTACCTTTTTGTAACACCCTGTATATTTATTTAAGGTAGCTAAAGTCAAAACACTAATCTACAAAGTGCTAATTAACATTGTGATGCTCTGCATCTGTGCCACAATCCATGCATTTGAATGTATATAAGGGCTGGTTATGACAGCTGGCATTGTGTTGATGGAAGTTTTTCTGGGTAGACATTTGGAAGAACAAGTGCTCCTCCAAACACTTTGTACATACTCGGGTTGAGGTAGGCATCCAAATCATTATTGGATACTAAAGAAACCAGCCTACATCAGGCAGGGCAATGAATAAGAATACAAATATTCTTTTACAGTATCTTATAGGGTACCATAAGAATGATAGAAAAGTGATGCAAGTCCTGAACGCCCCCCTCCCCACCCCCAAACACACACAAACATACTGAAGTTGTTTTTCAACAGAGTCAGGCTGAAGTGTTATAACACACCTGTATAACAATTTTGTCAGAATCTGTGTTAGTGACTTCCATACTGTTTACAGGTAAGTTTACCATTTTAACAAACAAACAATCTTTATATGCAATTATTCCACATGTTTGAAACGGCGCAAACTGTGGGTTGAAATCAGTGAATTTTGCCCCAAAATTTTGGCACATGCATCTGAATCAGTCAATTTTACATCCAGTTCAACGAATTTTGGATTGAAATCAGAAAATTTTACTTCAAAATCATGATGTTTAACAGTGGTTAAGGCAGTCTTCCACTGAATCCAACAAACGAGTGCATAATCACATCACTGTTTCCTTGATAGCCCCTTGTACACAGAAGTCATTGTCTGATGTTAGTTACACCTAAATCCACATCTACATTTATATCTGCATCTACATACGTACTCTGCAAGCCACTGTATAGTATGGCAGAGGATACATTGTCATTCACATGTAGGAGAAAGATTTAATTTATGCTACTGATGTCAGTAACACGATTGCCCAAGTTTTCCAGTAATAACAACAAACCAAAGCATTCTTAGGCTGGGCTTATCTTCCTACCAAGAAGTTGATGAATGTTTAACACTTCAGAGTAGAACATACTGACACTTTGAACTACCACAGAGTTAAAGTCAGAAATTGCATGTGCACACTGTCAGTATGTGGATGGTCAAAAATTAAAGTATGTACGGGTGAACTACACAGTTTCTCTGTCAGAGGGAGGCTGCACCCAATGTGCGTCACTCGGTTTTGCACTGTACCACATAAACTGGGTACTGTCCACGTTCTTGCCACTTAATCTGGGTATCCAGTTCAAGGGGGCCACACCTTGTCCCACATAATCCAGCTATTGCACTGTACTATTTCATATATACGGGTGGCACTTGTATGGGGGAGGGAGGCTGATGTATGTAGAAAGTGTGGCAATGGATGGGGGAGCATGACTTGTTGTGCACAAGTTGGCTCTTTCACAAATGCTTTAAGTGGATTCTGAATACTGTAGTATTCTTTCTCAGTCTTTGTCCAGTTAACTAACACAAATATACACTTTATTGCTGCAGTGGTTACCAGTTCCAGGCTGACTTGCCCATTCTCAAACCACACAAACAGTTATTAACCGTAAGTAGTTAACAAGCTGTGTGGTTTGAGAATTGGTGAGTCAGCCCAAAACTGATAACCATTGCAGCAACAAATTGTATATTGTGCAATTGAAATGGTCAAAATAAAAATTTATCAAATTTTCCTCAGTACTATACAGCTGTGGACCCACCATCCTGAAACAGCATGCCTCAAATCAATCTGAAAAATCTGTCTACATCGGTGCATAAAAAAAGATGTGTGATGGGTACCATGCAGATGAAAGCACATATGCAGGCAACACCAGTGGGTGAACCCAGTGTCTGGCTGGCAGCTACGACATGTACCATTGGAGCAGGAGCAGCCAGCATACACAAAGTTGCTTGGCGAGGATGACAGACAGGGGTCACAATACATATGCAACCTGTGCGCATACATGAATGGAATTTGCTGGTCCCTTCAGTTGCCTCCTGTGGCATCTGAAGTGTGCACACCTGGCAGGATTCTACAAGTTAATTCTGCTTGGCAACCATGCAGACTATGCCAATTTCCTTCACCATTATAGCAACTGCCCTTAAATTTTCTGCCATTTTCACTAATGGGGCAAGTAGCCTATAGGGGAGGGGGAGGAAGACCTAAAATCCTTGGGTTAGGTAGGGTCCTAGCTGTCAATTACAAGGCGTGTTTTTTAAGTAAGTACCATTTTGAAATTAAAAAAAGACGTGCTAAGATATCTCAAGAAGTCTGACGTCTGACTTGTTAACCGCTGCATCACCAATGTTTTGACTTTGTCATCATCTTGAAGACGCTGACCGCCCAGGTGTTTCTTCAAGTGCAGGAACAGATGGTAGTCACTGGGTGCAAGATTGGGGCTGTACGGAGGATGATCTAGAGTTTCCCATCTAAAAGGTGTGATGAGGTCTTTGGTCTGATTCACCACATGTGGATGGGCATTGTCTTGCAGCAAAATGATGCCCTTGCTCAACTTACATGGACTGTTGCTTTGATTCTGGTGTGACATAAGCCATTCATGTTTTATCACCCGTAACAATTTGGCTTAAGAAATCACCACCGTCGTTGTGGTACCGCTCAAGGAAAGTCAATGCACTGTCTAAACACACATCCGTCAACATTTTCGGTACCCAATATGCACACAATTTTCGGTAATTCAAGTGCTTCGTCATAATGCCATACAAAGCACTATGAGAAACATTAGGAAAGTCATCCTGCAAGGATGAAATCATAAAGCATCTGTTTTCTCTCAATTTATTGTTCACTTCCTGCACCAAACTTTCATTAACGACCGAAGGACACCCACTCCGTTGTTCATCATGCACATTTGTGTGGCCATCTTTAAATGCTCTCACCCACTTTCTTAGCATTCCATCACTCATAATGTTTTCTCTGTAAACTGCACAGATCTCATGATGAATATCGATCAGTTTTAGGCCTTTAGCACTAAGAAATCTTATAACAGCCCGTACTTCACAGTTGGTGGGACTCACGATTATCAGAGGCATCTTAAACACTCAGTACACAACGTAAACAAGGAAGAATCAGACTGTAATGGCGTCAGTGCATAGATTAAGGTACAGACTTTTATGTAAAAATAAAATTATTGACATATCTTAGCACATCTTTTTTTAATTTCAAAACGGTACTTACTAAAAAAACATGCCTCATAGTTCCGAGAGGTCTAACACACAAGAAAATTCAGGACTAATTACTTCAGCTGTCAGACAGGAGGATGAGGATTTGGTTCCAGGAAAGTAATAAATTATCTGGCTCTACATCCAGTGCACATACTTGCGTCCAGTTCTTTGTCTCTGTGACTCTGATGGAAAGTTCCACCATCTTAGAAATCACCTGGCAACCACGCAGACAGTGCCAGTATCATCAACTAATAGGACACATGCCCTACAATTTTGCACCAATAGGACAACTGGTCTAGAGGGAGGGGGGGGGGGGGATTTGGCAACAATGTAGGTTGTACTAGAACTGTAAATTTCACTACTGATCATACCATAGATATTCATTCCTCAGAGGTGCTACTTGAAATCCAGTGCAGGACCTGTATGTAGCCACTGCACATGTCAGAGGTCCAGTTCCATGAGAACCCCAGAGGTGCAACACGCAACACCCATGGAAGTGTCCTCCTCCCCCCCCCCCCCCTCCCCCCACCTGTGTTGCAACCATCTACTCAGCACCCATCTAGTATGATCATCATCAGTGCCAATGCTACTATCTCCTGTGTCTGTGCTTTTTATTACCGGTTTTTTGGCAGAAATTTCCTGAAGTCTGCACAGATAATATCGTTTTGTGGGATGGACAACATCATGTTATAGTCCCTTATTCTGCTCCAACCCTTCCACCACAGCACACACTTTTCCCACATTGTCACCTGCAATCACACTACATGACAATGGTGTGGAAGTTTGGGGAGGAGGAATGTGAGACTGGCAGTGTTCATGCGAACTGAACACTACACTGCAAGCATGCTGCTCCAAAGCCATTGTTGCGTAAGTAGGTGTGTACCCACGCAAACACAGTTAGAAATCGGAAACTAACGGAGTCTGAACTCAAGTTTCTTTTTTATTTCTTTCACATATAACAGGCTGTCAGGTAAGAGAATACATAAAAGAGAATAAACAACAAAGAGTAAAAAGGTAGGTATGAGAATCACAGTCGATGGCTCTCTTATCTGTGACTCCTGTGCGATCTGTGGAGAATAATCTGTGTGGTAGGCGCGAATTTTACGCGTCGGCTGCGATCGGCATGTGCGGTAGTCGCCACGCCATCATACTTAGATAACAGTAGGCTGGCTGTCAGTGGGCACCTCACTGACTCCAGATTTTTAGTCATTCATCACATGACCTTTGGGTGGTGCTATACAGGGCTATTACAAATGATTGAAGCGATTTCATAAATTCACTGTAGCTCCATTCATTGACATATGGTCACGACACACTACAGATACGTAGAAAAACTCATTAAGTTTTGTTCGGCTGAAGCCACACTTCAGGTTTCTGCCGTCAGAGCGCTCGAGAGTGCAGTGAGACAAAATGGCGACAGGAGCCGTGAAAGCGTATGTCGTGCTTGAAATGCACTCACATCAGTCAGTCATAACAGTGCAACGACACTTCAGGACGAAGTTCAACAAAGATCCATCAACTGCTAACTCCATTCGGCGATGGTATGCGCAGTTTAAAGCTTCTGGATGCCTCTGTAAGGGGAAATCAACGGGTCGGCCTGCAGTGAGCGAAGAAACGGTTGAACGCGTGCGGGCAAGTTTCACGCGTAGCCCGCGGAAAATTGGCTCATGCCACAACTGGAGACCGACAGCGCCGACTTCATCATTCAACAGGATTGTGCCCCACCGCACTTCCATCATGATGTTCGGCATTTCTTAAACAGGAGATTGGAAAACCCATGGATCGGTCGTGGTGGAGATCATGATCAGCAATTCACGTCATGGTCTCCACGCTCTCCCGACTTAACCTCATGCGATTTCTTTCTGTGGGGTTATGTGAAAGATTCAGTGTTTAAACCTCCTCTACCAAGAACGTGCCAGAACTGCGAGCTCGCATCAACGATGCTTTCGAACTCATTGATGGGGACATGCTGCGCCGAGTGTGGTAGGAACTTGATTATCGGCTTGATGTCTGCCGAATCACTAAAGGAGCACATATCGAACATTTGTGAATGCCTAAAAAAACTTTTTGAGTTTTTGTATGTGTGTGCAAAGCATTGTGAAAATATCTCAAATAATAAAGTTATTGTAGAGCTGTGAAATCGCTTCAATCATTTGTAATAACCCTGTATATGAAGACAGTATTCACTGCTAATGGTCACATGCTCAACAGAGCAAACTGTAACATTCCATGCCTGTTTATGAGCCAGCAAGTGCAGAGATCTGGCAGAAAACGTGCTGAAGACATGCCAAACCTTGGAAGCCTACCGTTGATGCCTGTGTCACAATCATCATTAACTATAAGCAATTAATCAGAACCAAGAACAGTATTCACTGAGGTAAACCATAGTAACCCCAACAGGAGAGGTTGAGTGTCTATCATCTGCCATTGCCAGGTAGGATACATGTAAATAAAGTAAATAAAACTGTGTGGCTTTTATCCATGCATTGTATTCTTTGTGTTTGTAATATAAATATCAACATCATATCTGCCACCTTCAAATGCAGACACAGCACAAATGGCTTAAAGTTACGGATGCTAAGTCAAAATTCCAAAACATACAACACACGTGTTCCAGTATGGTGGATGTAACAGTAGAAACTCTAGCACAAATATTTGCCATAGGATGACCTTGTGCCAGGGACATGGACAGTAGTAGTTCACGTCAGCCCCTTTCACAGAATTCTGCACACACAATGGCATGCAACATTTACTGATTCTACCATGTCATCCACAATCAAATGACGAAGCTGAACATCTTGTGAGAACTTTTAAGTCACAGATATTAAAAGTGTTTTTGCAGATGTCTAATCTGGATGCACTTACTTCTTTTTTCAGCACCTTCAAGTCAAGACCAGTAAGGGACAAAAGTCTAACAGAGCTCTAAATAAGTACTGCATCTGCTGCAGCCAAGGAAGCATGACAGGAGACAGCATATCCAGCTAACTTTCCAAGGGTTTCACACATATAATGAATGATTTTCAGTTGCCTGGGTGTCCCAGAGCCACAGGTGGAGGCTTATATGGTGAACCTATTGAAGGCACCAGACTACGCCACTGTAACAAGCTACATACAAGGGGATCCAAACACTCATAGCAGAAACCACCAGACCATCAACAGGAGCTAGCAGCCACAGCCGACAGCAAGAAGTGCCAACAGTCTCCCCACCATAAACATCAACCAGCAGCAGTGTCAGGTTCAAATCCAGCTGCTGCCATCGGGGCCACAGCAGAGTGATCAATCAGCACTTTTCCAGCCACAGTTGTTCTAGGCATAAGACCTACAACATGCCACTGCCACAGCTAAGCCTGTCTACATGACAGGCATTTGCAGCTGATGTGGCTGGCAACTGTACCTATGCCCTGAAGCAGCAGCAGTTGCAGTGCCTCTGGTCCCACCATGGTACTGCCTGATAAATGCCACAAGTGACAACCAGAGGGCCGTTGGCACTCCCTGCCAACCCCACTGAACCTCCCTCCTTCCTATTATGTGGCCACACATGGGCCCGGTAGAGCCCAGGCTGCACCCATACACCACCAGCAAGAGGATGTCCCTAATGAGCTCAATTCAATACCACAGCAGCAGCCTCTGGCCCCAAACAGCCCACACCAAGCACTGCACTTATGGAAATGGACCTCCCTGAAGAAGAGACCAAGACAAGCTCTGTCTTCCTATGGCTCTGTTCACAAAAGTGTTACTACCTTGGGGAGCAGGGGGAGGATGTATCTGGATCGACAGACAGTGAGCATATCAGTCAGAAGGCCTTGGCACATCCTTTTTGTTACAGCACGGTACAAATAACACCGGAGAACACATGTCCCCACAGCACAGCTACGATGGAGTGGTTGCCGACCTGTCTGCTTACACGCTTCATGCACACACACACACACACACACACACACACACACACACACACACACAGTTGTGCATAATATAATGAAATACAGATCAGTTTTGTAAACAAACTATTTATTTCCTGCAGTATACACCATTATTGTTGACAATATATTGCCATTTCTCAGGAACCTTATAAATGCCACTGTTCCAAAATGTGGGGGCTTCCAGGTTGATAAACTCTTTGAGGTTCAATCTGCAGGACTCCAATGAATTGAGGTGTTTGCCATTCAGGAAATTCTGCAGGGAAGGGAATAGATGAAAATCAGAAGGGACAAAGTCTGGTGAATACGGTGGTTGGGGTAACACATCCCTCTGAAAAGAACACAGCTTTTGAGGGCTCACCATAGAGGCAAGTAGTCTGGCATTGTTGCGGTGAAAGATGACATTGTGTCCCAAATCTGGTCATTTCTCATCAACGCATACCTTGAGAAGATCCAAGTGTGAACAGTATTTCTCAGAAATGATAGTTTCATTCGGAAGAAGTTTGTAATATGGTATGCCTTTGTAATGCCACTAGATGCATAGCAGAACCTTTCTCAGATACAGTCCTGGTTTAGGAACTGATAATGGTGGCTGCCCTGTCTTGCGCCATGATTTACTCTTCTGGGCATTGCTGTTCACAACCCACTTCTCATCTCCAGTTACCAACCATTCCATAAAAGGAGCATTCTGATTGTGCATCAAAAGCGGTCACAAATGGACACACGCGGAATCAAAGTCCGTTCACTCAGTTCACGAGGAACCCATACATCATGAATATTTACATAAGCACGAACAACATTGAGCTCCAGTGCCAACACCCAAGTTGTCATTCATGGACTGTTGACTATCATGTCTTTAAGCCATTCCATGTCCATAACCACTGGCCATCCAAATCGAGGTTTGTCTGTTAGTTAGAAATTCCTAGCCTGAAATCGACTAAACCACTTTTTACATGCTTGGGCCATTATTGCATCATCCCTGTATAAAGCACAAATCTTCTGCTGGCATGCAGAGACAGTTTGCACCTTATGATAATAAAAGTGCACAAGATGTCAAAAATGTTCTTTCTTGCTTTCCATAGCCTGTAAACACACGTTCGCCCTGTTCCATCCAATGCCAGGCACAAACACACACTGACATATCCAATGGCTTGTCAGGTTGTCGACCTCTGCGTCATAGGGATGGTTGGGCAAATTGCAACTGTGTTATCCCGGTGGGCACAGTGGGTGCAGGGTTTGCAGGTGCTATAGATGGAACATGCGAGCAAAACAAACGAACTTATGAGACTATCCTGTGTGTGCGATATTATGCCTAATGGAAGCAGTAAGGTGCCAAGCGAACCAAGACATGCTGCTCAGGGTTCTTTCTGTGGGAAGAGATCTTGGAGTGCAGTTCTAATAGCAATACAATGAAGTAAAATTTTAATACTAATTTGGTTTCTTTGGCAAACTAGCTGAATAAACTTTAATTATATGAATTAACTTAGTAACTGGCACTGTTAAGTGACAATTTAAATAAACATTAGGTCACCCCCTGTGGCAGTTATTGTGTTAATTCATGTATTCAAAGTTTATGCAGCTAGTTTGAAAAAGAAAAAAATCAGTGTTGAAATCATACTTCATTTTGTTACTATTAGTTACTGCACATTAGGACTCTTCCCCACAAAAATATTGCCAAGCAGCCTTTCTCAGTCACCTTGACATTCCCAGTGCTTCCATTAGTCACAGTGTCCCTGAAAACACAGCCCTTTCAAATATGGTAAAATTACAAATTGTACATGCTTTGTCATTTTAAAGTAAATCACAGTGTCTTTGAATGTTGAACTAAGTTTCTTCAGAATTAGATATGCACACTGGATAAAAAAAGGTCATTCCCAGGAGACATCATGTTAATACTGTGTAGCATCACTCTAACATTGATAATGGCCTCAATTTAGTGAGTTAAAGAGTGCACAAGATTCTTCAGGTATGTCACATCCAGCTGAGGCCACTCATCGATGATTAGATGTTACGGTGTTGTTATTCTTGTCTGCAATCCTAAGAATGGTTTGATGTAGCTGCTCATGCTGTTCTATCATGTACCTGCCTCTTCATCTCTGCTGCAACAACATCCATTTGAACCTACTTACTGTATTCAAACCTGGGTCTTTCTCTACAATTTTTACCCCCAACACTTCCTTCCATTAGCAAATTGATGATACCTTCATCTTTCATGCATATCCTATCGCACATCCCTTCCTTTAATCAGATTAAAGCTTAAATTTATTTTTTCCTCAATCTGATTCAGTACCTCCATATTAATTACTCAATCCTCCATCTAATCTTCAGCAGTCTTTGGTAGCACACATTTCAAAAGCTTCTGTTCTCTTTGTAAGTGGCCTATAGTGTTACCAAAAATATTTACCAGTGTTTAATCAGTCAGCTATTTAGGATGGGGGCTGGATGGCAGAGTTTGATTGTGACGAAGCACATTTGGTGAACCATTAGCTAATTTCATTTACATGATAATCCTTGCAAATAAAACTTTAACAATATAGTAATTCAAGCAATTTAAAATAAAACTTCAACAATTTAAAAATGTGGACCATTTAAAATAAAATGTTAACAACTCAGTAATGCAAACAACTTAAAACTGACTTAATAAAAAGTAATAATTCAAACTCTGTCTTGGAATGGATGGGCTTCAATAATGTCTGCCAAACTGGGGTGCTGATAAAATTAACTGGTGGAAAAAAAAGCTTAAAAGACACCACAGACCGAGATACTCATAAATGACAGGTCAAAACACACTCTTTGGGCCAGGAACCGCTCGCATGCACCACTCTGTATGCCCGTCCACATGCAGACTCGCAGCAGACCCCAGTTGCCTGCTACGTCATTGCTGCTTTCTCAGCCCAGACTAAGAGAAGAATAAGATGCTGTTACTCCATCCAGAAACACTCAGCTTCTTTTCCTGTGCATCTCTCTCAATTCCTCAATGTACAGGCAGTGTCCTCTTCCCAGTTCACAAGCAACATCTAACTGGACAATCAGCAAGGCAGGTGGTTTGAAGTCAGCAGACTGTGACTAATAACGAGTGTGCTACCTAATGGCACACACTTCTTGTCTGAACTACTTATTGTCACTGTTTCATTTTCGTACAATGCTATGATCCTAAAAATTACTTCAGAAAACACTTACTAATACTGAAATTTATATTAGTTGTTAACAAATTCCTCTTTTCCAAGAATGCTTTTCATGCTGTAGCCAGTGTGTATTTTATATCTCCTCTACTCCAGTCAACGATCAGCTATTTCACTGTCCAGATAACAGAACTCATCTACTGCTTTTTTGGTTTCATTTCCTAATCTAATTCCTTGATTTCATTCAACTACATTTCATTTTCCCATGTTTTGTTGATGTTCACCTGATAACATATTTTCAAGACTTTATTCATTCTATTCAAGTGCTCACTCAAATCCTTTGCTGTCTCGGACAGACTTAGAATGTAATCAGCAAACCTCAACGTTTTTATTTTTTTCTCGCTTAACATTAATCCCCTCTCCAAATTTCTTCCTGGTTTCCTTTGCTGCTTGCTCAATATAAAGATTAAATAACATCGGGGACAGGCTACAGCTCTGTCTCACTCTCTTCTCAATCACGGCTTGCCTTTCATGTCCTTCGAGCCATATAAGTGCAGTCTACCAAATTGTGGGGATGTTGATTGATACATCTCCCCTGCTGCTCTAAATAGTCCCAGAAATTTTCTATGGGTTTAAGATAGGGTAATTTAGTGGGCCAACTGAGCTGCAATAAGGTGCCTGACTGTTAACCAAGACAGAAATTTATGTGTGCAACCCTGTGATAATGACTGTTGCCTTGGAAGAGGCTAATGTCTGCAGAAGACAACACTTGGTCACTGAGAATGTTCAGATATACATCTTGGTTCATGTTTACAGCAACTGGAATGAGAAGCCCTGAGTTATGGTACAAAAAACACCCCCAAAACATAACGGAACCACCTCTGGCCTGAGCTACAACCTCCGCACACTGCAGGCTAAATGCTTTGTTGATTGCTGCATTCAGTGCCTTGCATCATTTGAAAAAGAGGCAAAATTGTGACTCATTGGACCACAATGTGTCCAGTCACGTACTGCCCAGTTGTTTGGTTCACTGAAAAATGCAACTTCCCGTGTCACAGCAAGAAATGGTTTTTTGGTGAGGGGTGAGGAATCCAACTCCAAATGTTCATTACTTGCAGTCACCTTCATAATGTTCTTGAAGAAGCTGACTGGAATGAATCTGCATTCACTGACAACAGCATTGCCAGTCAGGTTTGAATCTGACTGTAATTGGTAACGTCTAACACTCTCTGTCAATGATGTTTTCTTACATCTGCTTTCCTTAAATGCCACATGGCTGTGGTGGTACACCATTCCTTGTAGATACACTGCACAGGATGTGTTGATACACCAACAACTTGGGAAACTTGGGGTGGTCATGGACTCATCCAAACATGATACACTACTGACCATTAAAATTTCTACACCAAGAAGAAATGCAGATGATAAACGGGTATTCATTGGACAAATATATTATACTAGAACTGACATGTGATTACATTTTCACGCAATTTGGGTGCATAGATCCTGAGAAATCAGTACCCAGAACAACCACCTCTGGCCATAATAATGGCCTTGATATGCGTGAGCATTCAGTCAAACAGAGCTTGGATGGCGTGTACAGGTGCAGCTGCACATGCAGCTTCAACACAATACCACAGTTCATCAAGAGTAGAGACTGGCGTATTGTGACAAGTCAGTTGCTCGGCCATCATTGACCAGACGTTTTCAATTGGTGTGAGATCTGGAGAATGTGCTGGTCAGGACAGCAGTCAAACATTTTCTGTATCCAGAAAGGCCCGTACAGCACCTGCAACATGCCGTCGTGCATTATCCTGCTGAAATGTAGGGTTTCAGAGGGATCGAATGAAGGGTAGAGCCATGGGTCGTAACACATCTGAAATGTAACATCCACTGTTCAAAGTGCTGTCAATGCGAACAAGAGGTGACCGAGACGTGTAACCAATGGCACCCCATACCATCACACTGGGTGATACACCAGTATGGCGATGACGAATACACGCTTCCAATATGCGTTCACCGCGATGTCGCCAAACACAGATGTGACCATCATGATGCTGTAAACATAACCTGGATTCATCCAAAAAAATGATGTTTTGCCATTCGTGCACCCAGGTTTGTCGTTGAGTACACCATCCCAGACGCTCCTGTCTGTGATGCAGCGTCAAGGGTAACCACAGCCATGGTCTCCAAGCTGATAGTCCTTGCTGCTGCAAACGTCCTCGAACTGTTCATGCAGATGGTTGTCGTCTTGCAAACATCCCCATCTGTTGACTCAGGGATCGAGACGTGGCTGCACGATTCGTTACAGCCATGCGGATAAGATGCCTGTCATCTCAACTGCTAGTGATAGGAGGCCATTGGGACTGAGCACAGCATTCCGTATTACCCTCCTGAACCCACCGATTCCATATTCTGCCAACAGTCATTGGATCCCGACCAACATGAGGAGCAAAGCCGCGATACGATAAACCGCAATTGCGATAGGCTACAATCTGACCTTTATCAAAGTCGGAAACATGATGGTACGCATTTCTCCTCCTTACATGAGGCATCACAACAACGTTTCACCAGGCAATGCCGGTCAACGGCTGTGTGTGTATGAGAAATCGGTTGGAAACTTTCCTCATGTCAGCACGTTGTAGGTGTCGCCACTGGTGCCAACCATGTGTGAATGCTCTGAAAAGCTAATCATTTGCATATCACAGCATCTTCTTCCTGTCAGTTAAATTTCGCATCTGTAGCACGTCATCTTCATTGTGTAGCAGTTTTAATGGCCAGTAGTGTAGCTCCTTTATGCCCTTCTGTCATGTCTGTGTCAACCTATCTTATTGTGCTGATTCCATACCATTGACTGGCCCACATACACTACTCACTGCTATGACTTTTATCAGCAGTGGAGTGCCCTTGACTGCTTGGTACCAGCATTACACCATGTACAGTGTTCCAAACTGATCAGCATGCTCTTTTGAAGGGGTAACTAACATTTTGCTTCAAGAGCTTATGATTAATCTGTTGTGCTAACAGAAGAAAATTCTTCAAAATGTATGGCAAAGAATACAAACCTTGCTGATTATGTGTGATGGCTGAGAAATTCCAAGGGATGATGAGTATGATAGAGCTATCAGCCCTCTCTTTCATATTCCTCCTCCACTTACTCACTACTGCCATGGGTCTCCTAATGGAGAAAACTGACACAGGTGAAATTATCAACTTTGCATCAGCTACAGAGTTTCAGGACCAGACAGCAGTTTACATACAATGCTGGTGTGCCATCTCCAAGGTGCGAAAGATCTTGCGGAAATGTTGTTACCTCGGAAGTGTCGTGCTCACAGCTGTACCATGCCCAAAAACAATGACCAGTGTTGCAAATTTTAGGATAACAGCTATGGCTCTAGGGCTCAGTTCACTGCCACAAGTTTAATGTTGTGTGCTACACAGCACCAATGGCTATTAATATATTTATTGGATGCTAGTTGTGAATTGAGATTATGAGTGATGTCCTGGTGGATCAATTTCAATTTTGCTTTACTTTCAATGCCTCTTGGATCACCAACTGGTGGTATTTCTTTCTACAGTAGGAAATCTTAGACTGTGGCACCTGAACTGTTACCTGAAAACAGGTCCTTCAACATATATATCAAATGTTCTTGACTGTGTTACTAATGCAAAATCAAAATAAGGAACAATAATAAGATCTTTTTCTAAAAAACAGTCCTTTATTTACACAGATATACAAACTCAGGTTAAAGTCTGAAGATTTAAGCAAAGTTCAAAAATTTCTCCTGCACAAATAAAAGTGACAACCTGTTTAAAGTTTAGAAACTGTATTTCTAGAGAAAGAGTATAGACTGTATACAAGGAAAAAATATTCATTTTTGATTTGTACATTGCTTTTGTTAGAAGTAACCATTATCACAGATAATTACAATGTCTTATGAAATCCTACATGGTTCATCTTGACCTATATCATCTTCAGTTTCTGGATTTGCAGAATGTGTGACAAGTTGACCTCCTTGAAGAACATTATTCACAGCAGCACGTGCTAAATAACCTACGGTTATGCTGTACTGAGTTGAAAAAAATGGCATCAAATCTTCAGTGACCTCATGTTTATTGTCCTGGAACAAAGTTATTTATCCATCAATCTGTGTATATAGTTTAGCAGCAGAGGAGGCCATTAACCAAGTAGTAGGAGCATTAAGAGATCAACAGACACACAAAAAATAATGAAAACTTTGCTAGCTTTCAGAGTAATCCTTTACCATGCATGTGTGTGCGCGCGCGCGCGCACACACACACACACACACACACACACACACACACACACACACACACACACACACACACACACACAGAGAGAGAGAGAGAGAGAGAGAGAGAGAGAGAGGAGAGAGAGGAGAGAGAGAGCTGCATTGTGCCGACTGGACAGACAATGCTGGATTTGCAGTTTGGCAAGTGGCCTGGCGCTGTTTCAGATGGGGTGGTCAAGTAGAGATGGAAATGGGAAGCAGGAGGAGGAGTTGGAGAGGGGTGACAGGTGGCTTGAAGTAAGGCAGGAGGTGTGAAGGTTAGGGATGTGGGAGGGAGAGGCAGCAGATGCACAGGGTAGAAAAGCAACACAAGGGTACCAGACTCAGTGGGTTTGTGTGGTACATGATGATGATGACATGGAGGTGTGAAATGGAAGAGGGTGTCGGGACAGAGGAAGGGGAGTCAGTTGGGTAAAGGGTGTGAGTGCAGTGGGTTTGTAGAGACTGAGGCCAGAAAGATAACAGGGGTGAAGGATGTATTACAAGGATAACTCCACAGTGTTGTTACGAGAAACTGCTGCTGAGGAGAAGGATCCAGATGGCACAGTTTGTGAATCAGCCACTGAACTTGAAAATGTTGAGCTAAGCAGTGTATTCTGCCTCTGGGTGGTCAACTCCACTCTTGGCTAGAGTATGACAGGGACAATTCATTCTGGTGGAAAATTGGTTGTTGGTCATGCCCACATAAAATGTAGTGCAGATATTGCAGCAAAACTGGTATGGCATGGCTGGTTTCACAGGCCATGCCTCTGATGGGAAAGAACAATCCTGTGACACAGGACTAGAGTAGGATTTACTGAGTGGATGAAGCAGGTAGATCTTGCACCAGGCTCTTGCACAGGAATTTGACCCCTGTGGCAAGGGACTGGGAGAGGAAATGGTGTAGGAATAGACCAGGATTGTTTTTCTGGTTGGATGGGCAGTGGAATACCACTGCAGGGTGAGAAGAATAGTAGATATGATGTCCCTCACTTGCAGGAATGATGATAGAAAATCGAAGCTCTGGGAAAGGACATAGTTCGATGCTTTGGTTCTGGATGATTTTGGGTGGTGAGTGGAGCACTTCTTCGCAGAGGATTACATGAGTGTGGGAATGAGGTGCAGCAAATCTATTTGCAGACTAGGTTTGGGGATAGTGCCCATCTGTGAAGGCCTTTATGAGATCTTCAATATACTGTGCAAGGGAATTCTTGTAACAACTGCAGATGCACAACCCACTAGCAGCCAGGCTAAATGACAGAATGGCAGGGTATCCACAACTGTTGATATTCAACATCAATGATTAAATTTGCTGCAGTTATAAAAATTTTTACAACTGTAGCAGATTTTATCATTAGTGATAAATGAGAACAGTTTTATGGTGTGGATGGGGTGACAGCTGTCAAAATGCAGGTACTGTCGGTGGTTAGTGGGCTTAATATGGGTAGAGGTATGGATGGAGCTGTCAGAGAGATGATCAACATCCAGCAAAAGGGGCATGCTGGGCTGAGGAGGGCAATGGAGGTTGTGCAGGACCGAGCTGAAGACCACATTTGAAATTGGCAGAAATTAGTGTAACTGATTTACATTTCAGTTCATTCATTAAAGTTCTGTGAGGAAACATCCATTTTTTTGAAACTTTCTGAGATCAAACTATGTACTGGGCCAAGGTTCAGAAGATAACATGTGAGTGAGATAGTGCAGTGATTATTGCATAGACCTGTTTTAACAAGGAGCAAAGTTTCAATCCATATCTCAGAATCCTGGCTTAAGTGCTCCAAGTGCATTGTGATTTATTTATCTTATGATATACATTTAGGAACCATTTGGGTTGTGTGCAGGAGATGCATCATAAATTGACTTTATAATTGCAATAATTTTGATGATGGTAAACAACAATATAACATTAAAATAGTACTCCAAAGTATAAGCAGCAGCATTTACTGAGTGAGATAAGTAACAAGTTTTATCAAGCTAAAATTACCTGTGTGTGTCTTACATAATTTTCTTTTAAGTGCTGCTAACTTCATCTGCTACAAATTGTTCTAGTTTATTGATGTTTATCATGTAGATAAGCAAATTTTCACATTTTGCATCTGACTGTATAGTTTGATTTTAACCAAATGTGTTTCACCTATTTATACTAGGCATCATCAGAGGTCTAAAGAACTATTTAACTATCTATATTTTGTTAGGAGGTACACAGTGTTTTGTGGGAGCACATTTAAATTATCTAATTATTTACAAATATATGGTTGTGATTTATCACTTACTTCCATTTTTCTGGACCCAGCGGACACACGAAAAGAGTAGATAAATGAAAGTAAGAGATAAATAAAAACTATGTCTTTGTAAACAGCAAGATAATGTAAATGTTCTGCTAGGAAACACACAGACCTCCTGACAACGTATGTATAATTAAATAATTTTCTTTAATTATATCACAGACCACTGATGATGCCATGCTTCAATAGGCAAAGCATGTTTGTCCAGAAACATAATAAATAGGAAACAAAATAGGACACTTATAACTAAAGTATGAACTCAACAAGAATTGCAGCTAATATTAACAATATTGTTCCACTTTAATTTATTATAAATTTTCATGCCCACATATTGAAGAGTTTGGGCATACACTCTGAGTGGTGGGAAATGGGGTTTAAAGTTTTATTTGTTTCTTCTGTTGTGTGTATGAAGAAAATAGTTTTCCTTATATACTGAAGAGCCACAGAAACTGGTACTCCTGCCTAATATCATGTAGGGGCTCCTTGAGCACGCAGAAGTGCCGCAACATGATGTGGCATGGACTCGACTAATGTCTGAAGTAGTGCTGGAGGGAACTGACACCTTGAATCCTGTGGTGCTGTCCATAAATCCGTAAGAGTATGAGAGTGTGGAGATCTCTTTTCAGCAGCACGTTGCAAGGCATCCCAGATATGCTCAATAATGTTTATGTCTGGGGAGTTTGGTGACCAGTGGAAGTGTTTAAACGCTTGAAGAGTGTTCCTGGAGCAACTCTGGACATGTGGGGTGTCGCATTGACTTGCTGGAGTTGCCCAAGTCCATCGAAATGCACAATGGAAGTGAATGGATGCAGATGATGAGACAGGATGCTTACATATGTGTCACCTGTCAGAGTTGCATCTAGACGTATAAGGTGTTCCATATCACTCCAGCTGCACACGTCCCACACCATTGCAGAGCCTCCATCAGCTTGAACAGACCTCTGCTGACATGCAGGGTCCATGGATTTATGAGGTTGTCTCCATACCTGTACACGTCCATCTGCTCAATACAACTTGAAATGAGACTCGTCCAACTGGGCAACATGTTTCATCATTAACAGCCCAATGTCAGTGTTGATGGGTCCAGGTGAGGCATAAAGCTATGTGGTGTGCAGTCATCAAGGGTACATAAGTGGGTCTTCAGCTCTGAAAGCCCATATCGCTGATGTTTCATTGAATGGTTTGCACACTGACACTTGTTGATGGCCAAGCACTGAAATCTGCAGCAATTTGCAGAAGGGTTGCACTTCTGTCATATTGAATGATTCTCTTAAGCCATTGTTGGTCCCGTTCTTCCAGAATCTTTTTCCAGCTACAGCGATGTTGAAGATTTGATGTTTCACCAGATTCCTGATATTCACGGTACACTCGTGAAATGGTCGTAAGGAAAAATTCCCACTTCATTGCTATCTTGGAGATGCTCTGTCTCATCACTCGTGTGCCGAGTATAATACCACATTCAGACTCACTTAAATATTGATAACCTGCCATTGTAGCAGCAGCAACTGATCTAACAACTGCACCAGACACTTGTTGTCTTATATAGGCATTGCCGACCGCAGCTTCGTATTCTGCCTGTTTACATATCTCTGTATTTGAATACACATGCCTATACCAGTTTCTTTGGTGCTTTAGCGTACAACTCCTGCCAAGTGTACAAGATAATAATTTCATAAATATATAAGAATGGGACAGTTAATAGTAGCTTGTTACTAAATAATTCACAATATACTTGTTTCTTATGTATTGTGCATGTATTCCAAGTTATTTTTCCTGTATTTTTAGTGTATGTACTGCAGATGAGCTTCCCCAAAATGATTCCTCTGAATCACTTCAGGCAGATGCTGGGATGGAAGATTTATTGCATAGTAACATGGCCTATTTCCTTGTCCCTGCTTCTCCAACTGACTTAGGCTTTGCAGAAGGAGCATTCAATGAAGTATGCTTTTAATTTTCTTTTGAATTGATAGGGATTCATAATTTCTTGCTTTAAGTTCAGATGGGAGCTTGTTGAATACTTTTACACTAGTGTTGTTGTGGGTTGGCAGGAGAGCCAACACCGGTACTAGAGGAAGCCGAAAGGCACGCGTTTTAGCTCACGCAGGCTGGCGTGAGGTCTGGAACAGGACAAGGAAATTAGACTTTAGAAAAACGGACATAGCTGGTGGAATACTTAACTTTAATCCAATAATCATGAGCGTCGCTCTTGACTGTACATGACTCAGTATCAATAGTAACTGGTAATGGCGCCTTGCTAGGTCGTAGCAAATGACGTAGCTGAAGGCTATGCTAACTATCGTCTCGGCAAATGAGAGCGTATTTTGTCAGTGAACCATCGCTAGCAAAGTCGGTTGTACAACTGGGCGAGTGCTAGGAAGTCTCTCTAGACCTGCCGTGTGGCGGCACTAGGTCTGCAATCACTGATAGTGGTGACGCGCGGGTCCGACATATACTAACAGACCGCGGCCGATTTAAAGGCTACCACCTAGCAAGTGTGGTGTCTGGCGGTGACACCACAAGTGTATGTAACTCTTTTACAGATGCTGGACAAGGAGACAGAGTCTACACAAAAATTATGTTTGGGTATTGCATTGCTGTTGTGCAAATTGCAGTAACAGTTTGTGAACAAATTTTCTGTTTGGTTGCAGACACATGTCTGGAGTCCTGGTACAGACTGAAATCCCTGCACCATAGTACTGTGGCATGCCACTTGAAAAACCAAATCAAAATGATGAACCCCATTGAAAAAATATAGTATTGTGCAGTATTCATTTTCTGCAGGTAAACAGGAACAATGCTTAAACAATTCACACTGAGCTGGTGGAAGTGAAGAGCAAGACTGCAACATAATTAACATAGTGGTTAGATGGCACAGACATTTCCTGTTTCATCGAAAAAGTCTGAATAACAATGAAAGAAGTGGTACAACATCTCTCAGAAAGAAACACGAACTGCAAGAGAAGTGGTGGCAATCTTCTGAATTGCAGCCAGCACAGTTTTTGCACAGGCCTATACAGAAGACGGTGTTAGAAATTTAAGACAATAACAAAAGGGTGGTAGGAATCAACCTACATATTTCAAAGGCCTTTGATACAGTAAACCATCAATTCTCTAACACACTGGAGACAAAAGGCATCAGCGGAATCGGGAAGAAATTGTCTGACTCCTGTCTCCAAGACAGAACTCAGGTTTGGAACTCATCTCAATACAGTCAAAAAATAAAGTAGGTACCAGACGCTAAGAAAGTGGAAGTAAGTGTCCTGCAAGGTAGTATTCTTGGCCCCCCTATTATTCTTCATCTATATAAATGACATTAAAAGCCCCAACAGTTCATACAACATTACATTATTTGCAGATGATACTAGTAAATTTATAAGTAATGACAAAAAATTTCTTATCCATTCCAGCATAAAAAGTTCTGAAGTGTGTGCAGCAGTGGTATCATGCTAACAAGTTAGCTCTTAATTGAAATAAAACAAATTATATACAGTGTAGTAAAGTAAATGAGAAGGATGATCTCCATTTATTATGGAATGAGCAGGACAGAGAGAAAGCACAATCTAGAAAATTTTTGGGCATGAGGATTGATCATAACTTGAGTGGGAATGACCATGTCATGTACATAACCCTAAAACTCAATTCTGCATGTTTTGCACTGAGAATAATTTAAAGAGTTTGCAGCACAGAGTGTATGACATTAGTGTATTTTGCTTATGTTTATTCTATTGTATCTAGTGGAATATTGTTCTGAGGTATGACAGAATCTCATTTGAGAGACTTTTTAAATTACGGAAAAGGGCCATTGAAATTATAACAAACAGCTCTCCACAAACACACTGCAGGTCCTTATTCATGTAGTTAAAAATACATACAGTACCAGCCTTGTACATATTCACAATTGAACTGTAAACAATAACAAACTTGAGTAGTTTATACATAAATTCAGCAAGTACAATATACATATCAGTAAAAATCTGCTGGTAGAAGAAGTAAGGGAGGAAAAACTTCATAATCATGTGGATTATTTAGGGAATAAAGCTGTATAATGCTCTTTCAATTTGCATCAGAGGAATGGAATATGAGGGAAAGTTTAAGTTAGAGTTAAAAATAACCCATTAAATAAATGTTTTTATAATACAGAGGAATATTTAGAATCCCTACATCACTAACAAATACTTGTATTTTATAACTGTCATCTGAATCATGCTGTTCTCAATGTAAATTTATATTTTCTTTGTATACTATTTTAACTTTAAATGATGTGATAACTGTGTTTTTCAAAGTGTACTGTATATACACTCCTGGAAATTGAAATAAGAACACCGTGAATTCATTGTCCCAGGAAGGGGAAACTTTATTGACACATTCCTGGGGTCAGATACATCACATGATCACACTGACAGAACCACAGGCACATAGACACAGGCAACAGAGCATGCACAATGTCGGCACTAGTACAGTGTATATCCACCTTTCGCAGCAATGCAGGCTGCTATTCTCCCATGGAGACGATCGTAGAGATGCTGGATGTAGTCCTGTGGAACGGCTTGCCATGCCATTTCCACCTGGCACCTCAGTTGGACCAGCGTTCGTGCTGGACGTGCAGACCGCGTGAGACGACGCTTCATCCAATCCCAAACATTCTCAATGGGGGACAGATCCGGAGATCTTGCTGGCCAGGGTAGTTGACTTACACCTTCTAGAGCACGTTGGGTGGCACGGGATACATGCGGACGTGCATTGTCCTGTTGGAACAGCAAGTTCCCTTGCCGGTCTAGGAATGGTAGAACGATGGGTTCGATGATGGTTTGGATGTACCATGCACTATTCAGTGTCCCCTCGACGATCACCAGTGGTGTACGGCCAGTGTAGGAGATCGCTCCCCACACCATGATGCCGGGTGTTGGCCCTGTGTGCCTCGGTCGTATGCAGTCCTGATTGTGGCACTCACCTGCACGGCGCCAAACACGCATACGACCATCATTGGCACCAAGGCAGAAGCGACTCTCATCGATGAAGACGACACGTCTCCATTCGTCCCTCCATTCACGCCTGTCGCGACACCACTGGAGGCGGGCTGCACGATGTTGGGGCGTGAGCGGAAGACGGCCTAACGGTGTGCGGGACCGTAGCCCAGCTTCATGGAGACGGTTGCGAATGGTCCTCGCCGATACCCCAGGAGCAACAGTGTCCCTAATTTGCTGGGAAGTGGCGGTGCGGTCCCCTACGGCACTGCGTAGGATCCTACGGTCTTGGCGTGCATCCGTGCGTCGCTGCGGTCCGGTCCCAGGTCGACGGGCACGTGCACCTTCCGCCGACCACTGGCGACAACATCGATGTACTGTGGAGACCTCACGCCCCACGTGTTGAGCAATTCGGCGGTACGTCCACCCGGCCTCCCGCATGCCCACTATACGCCCTCGCTCAAAGTCCGTCAACTGCACATACGGTTCACATCCACGCTGTCGCGGCATGCTGCCAGTGTTAAAGACTGCGATGGAGCTCCGTATGCCACGGCAAACTGGCTGACACTGACGGTGGTGGTGCACAAATGCTGCGCAGCTAGCGCCATTCGACGGCCAACACCGCAGTTCCTGGTGTGTCCGCTGTGCCGTGCGTGTGATCATTGCTTGTACAGCCTTCTCGCAGTGTCCAGAGCAAGTATGGTGGGTCTGACACACCGGTGTCAATGTGTTCTTTTTTCCATTTCCAGGAGTGTATGTCAAATTATTATTTACTTGTTCAGAGAGCACATTCGAGACCAAGACTTTAGTTCACTGTGTCAATTTTCTTAACACATAGTAAAGTGCTGATTTTATGTTTATTATATAAATTTGTAGAATGTGCTGTGCATATTGCTGCACAGTATTATGACAATGTCTATGTCATGTAAGTGATGCAAAGGGTGATACTAGACTAAGCTGAACTAATAATGTCCACAAATTTCATGGTTGGAATTTCATTTTTTTGAGATTATAATTATAGCTTTATGACTATGACTTGTATTACCATAAAATAAAGGTATTATGGAGCAAATGTTCTGAGAAGTGCGTGTAAGAATTTCAAGATCCTTAAAAACATTACTGAATGATATGTCATTATCCTCTTTCACAATAATGTTACTGTTTGCTTCTGGTGAGTAAATGCTTTACTTACTTTAGGTATATTGATCCAAAAAGATAATTCCATAACAGTGAAAACATGGAAAATAAGCCAACAGTCTTACCTTTAGGACAACAAAATGAAATATTTCTAGGATCAAAACATGTTGAACTAAGTGTCTTGATTAGTGATTAGTTTATTTGTTTGTTGATTCCATTTTAAGTTCTACTCCAATTGAACCTCAAGGTGTTTTCCACATATTTCATTTAGAGTATGTCCATTAATACCTTATTTTTTATAGCATTTTATATTAACTTGTTTTAAATTGCATAACATGAATCTTTGAGATACAAAGACTTTTAGGAAGTATTGGGAAAGAAACATATAAGAGCAAACTTAGGGAACCACGAAACACATATATCCAAATAATCATATGGGGATTTGAAACTGCTCCTTACAAACAAAAGCCATGGACCTCCACATCACACCATTGTGTGGATTATGAGAATGGAAAGTATGCTGCATGGTACATAAGGGTATGTTTTAAAACTGTTGTTCATTTTAACAAAGAAATGACAATGGCCATGAGACGCAAGATTAATCATATTGTATCCATACACTAATGCTGACTTTCAGTTTTCATTTTGAATGTTTTACAAACACCAGATAAGAGTGATTACATGTGACATATCAAGTCAGTCCACAAGGCATGTTTGGGTGACATAATTGCTAGTACACTCCTTAAAAAATGGATTCATCAGAAGTATTGAATATGAGTCTGGTTTGAGAAGTTTGGTAAAAAAAGTATGTCTTGTAAACAACTCACCGTACTTCTCGACATAGTCTCCTTTGAGGGATTTGGTCCAGTGTCCAGTGATCCTCCAGCTTTTTCATCCCATCAGAAAAATTGGTTCTCTCAAACTCGGCAAAATACTCGTTGACTGTAACTATCACTTCCTCAGGAGCGATCAGAAGCACAGTTCATATATTTTTGCCAGTGTTAGCCCTGATATATGGTATGGTGCATTATCCTAGTGAAAGAGCATTTTATTGCATCCCATCCTTGGTCTTTTCTCAGCCAACATGTTTAAAAAGATTCAACATGAAGCATAGTAGGATCCAGTTATGCCTTTTTCCAAGTAATCTTTGAGGATTATTCCTGGGGAATCTCAAAAAACAGTTGACATCATCTTACCGCCTGACAAAATGGTCTTTGTCTTCTTCGGTGCAATTTCACCTGCCTCTGTACTCTGGTGTGTAATGATGGAACCAGGTTTCATCAACAGTCACAAATTGGTAAAAAAAGTCTTGATTGCAATTCAATATCAGCAGATATTATGTTGAAATGTTGTGCCAATGCTCTTTTGGTCGACTGTCAGCAATTGTGGCAACCATCTTGCACAAAGCTTCTTCACAGTCAATTCCCTGTGCAGGATATTATGCAGTTGCTCAGACGAGATGCCTGCAGTCTCATAAACCACACAAATGTTTATTTCTTGCATTGCCGTGTCGTGGATGTTGTTGATGTTTTCCTTTGTGGAGACCTCAGTTGAATGGCCAAAGGGTGGTTCATCTTCGGTACTTGTCCAGCCACATTTAAATTCTGATGTAATTACATTTGCCTGGAGACATATCGAGTTTCAGGTACCCTTATCTAATGTTTAAATTCATTAATCCAAAAGTAAATGGTCTTCAATGATGATGCAGAGTCTGCATGAACTTCATACAATTCTGTTTTGATTTGTGCAGCAGTTCAACCCTTCAAATGAAATTGTTTAATAACAGCACAAAACCTGGTTTTCTCAATTTTTAATTGCAACTGACACACTGACTAATTCAGACAGCTGTAAATAATGAACTTTATGCTGTACATTGTAGATATTCTTTATATGATCCTTGGAAAAATCCAGATTTGCAACAAAAATGTTTATTCTTTCATGGAAATTTACCAAACTTATTAAACCAATCTCTACAATCATTTCCTCACAAAATGTTCATTAATGCATAATGAATCTGAAATACAATGGATCACCTTCAGGGGCTTTTCACAATTCTTACACTAGTTTTTAATCACTTGTGTACTTTTTACAAAACTACTCTTACAAATTCTTCTTACCTTCTTACATTAGTTTAAAACACAGTTTTAAAGATATTTTTACTGTTCAGTTCAAAATATACTTACTGTGAATCTTTACAGCAACACTTTTGTGCATTATCACTTTCACCACTTTACTGTTTGAACAAATGCTATGTGCTCAAAAGTATCTGGACATCGCCAAAAACATATGTTTTTCATGTTAGGTGCATTGTGCTGCCACCTACTGCCAGGTACACAATATCAACAACCTCATTAGTCGTTAGGCATCGTGAGGCAGCAGAACGGGGTGCTCCGTGGAACTAACTGAGTTTGAACATGGTCAGGTTATTGGGTGTCACTTGTGTTATACGTCTGAATGTGAGATTTCCACACTCCTAAACATCCCTAGGTCCACTGTTGCCAATGTGATAGTGAAATGGGAACGTGAAGGAACACATACAGCACAAAAGCGTACAGGCCGACCTCATCTGTTGACAGAGAGACCGAACAGTTGAAGAGGGTCTTAATGTGTAATAGGCAGACATCTATCCAGACCCTCACACAAGAATTCCAAACTGCATCAGTACCCACTGCAAGTACTATGACGGTTAAGCAGGAGGTGGGAAAACTTGGATTTCATGGTTGAACAGTTGCTCATAAGCCACACATCATGCCAGTAAATGCCAAACGACGCCTTGCCTGATGTAAGGAGCATAAACATTGAATGACTGAACAGTGGAAAAATGTTGTGTGGAGTGGTGAATCATGGTACACAATGAGGCGATCCGATGGCAGGGTGTGGCTATGGTGAATGCCCAGTGAACGTCATCTGTCAGCGTGTGTAGTGCCAACAGTAAAATTAGGAGGCAGTGGTGTTATGGTGTAGTCATGTTTTTCATGGAGGAGACTTGCAGCCCTTGTTGTTTTGTGTGGCACTATCACAGCACAGGCCTACATTGATGTTTTAAGCACCTTCTTGCTTCCCACTGTTGAAGAGCAATTCAGGGTTGGCGATTGCAGTTTTCAACACGATTGAGCACCTGTTCATAATGCAAGGCCTGTGGCGGAGTGGCTACACAACAATAACATCCTTCTAATGGAGTGGCCTGCACAGACTCCTGACCTGAATCCTACAGAACAGCTTTGGCATGTTTTTGAATGCCAACTTCATGCCAGGCCTCACCAAACAACATCGACACCTCTCCTCAGTGCAGCACTCTGTGAAGAATGGGCTGCCACTCCCCAAGGAACCTTCAGCACCTGACTGAACGTATGTCTGCAAGAGTGGAAGCTACCATCAAGGCTAAAGGTGGGCCAACACCATACTGAATTCCAGCTTTACCGATGGAGGCTGCCGCGAACTTGTAAGTTGTTTTCAGTCAGGTGTCCGGATACTTTTGATCACATAGTGTAGATACTTTTGATCACATAGTGTACACACTTTTGAAACATTCTGGCAACTTAAAACTATGTGGTGGATCCATGTACAAACCTGGAACTTCGCTCATATCAACTGAGGTATTCATTCATTACCCAGGACCCACTCTTACAGCATTACTGGTCAAGCCAGGATACTCGTTCAGCAAGAGCACTGCTGACAAAAGCCAAGGTTTTGGGTTCGGGTTCCTATCCAGCCCATAGTTTTAATCCACCAAGATGTTACAAAACAATGCACACTCCACTGAAGAGTGAAAGACTCATTCTGGCAATATAGATTTTTGTTAATGGCTGCTGTTTGAAGAAAACAAGTCACAGATGTACAAACCAACAAGCCATTACATAGATCTTAATACACTATCGAGTCCACAAGTCATTTATCTCTTTTAGCATGTTGTAGAGAGATTTCATTTGGTAAATTATTTTGGTTCTTTCCCCTTCAGTACCAAAAAACGTTCGCAAAATTGGAAAAAAGTTATGTTTATTAAATTATGTTGATTATTAAATTATGTTTTTAGAGATTAGATTAGATTAGTACTTGTTCCATAGATCATGAATATGACAGTTCATAATGATGTGGAATGTGTCAAGTTAATAAAAGGTGTCTATACAAGATATTACATTAGACAAAATATTACAAGACACTCAATATTTTTAATTTTTTTATTTTATTTATTTATTTATTTATTTGTGGGGTTGGGAAATTACCCACTTACTATATCCAAAGATTCATCTAATGAGTAGAAGGAGTTGCCATTAAGAAATTCTTTTAATTTCCTTTTAAATGCTATATGGCTATCTGTCAGACTTTTGATGCTTTCCTTCTTTTTCCATTTAGCATGTCATCAGATGCTTTTAGGGAGTGTCAGCAATTTTACAGTTTGTCCAACAGATCAAGCTCTCTGCCTTTGTTAGTTTCTACAGGTGCAACATGGTTTTTCAAGCGTCAGTTATTAATGAAGAAAATGTCAATATGTTTCAGTTACAAGTATGATGTGGGTGAAAATGTACAAAGCAAAGGGGTTTTTTCATGTGTCAGTCATTAAATGGAAAAATGTCAATATGTTCTAACTGCAAGTGGTATGGAAGTGAAAATGCACAAAACTGTCATGAACATAAAGTATAAAAAAGAATGCAAGAACTATAAAAACTGCCTTCCTGAAGATAACCTCACATTTCTTTTAGGTGTATTTTACAGTCTTAAACATTTTGTAACTGAAGTAGGAGTTATTCAATATGGTAGTGTCAATCACATTTATAAATATTCTTGTCATGGAATAAGTGAAAGGGAATATCTGGGACAGATGCCTCATCCTGTGTACATTTATAACTTGTCACAAATAATCAACACAGCCTATACTCTGCAATGGAGCATATAAATTTGTTCTCAGTATTTTTTAGAAACTGCCTTTAATCATAATTGCCAAATTTACTGTTATATAAAATAAGTAC
Source organism: Schistocerca cancellata (assembly GCF_023864275.1). Taxonomy (NCBI): domain Eukaryota; kingdom Metazoa; phylum Arthropoda; class Insecta; order Orthoptera; family Acrididae; genus Schistocerca; species Schistocerca cancellata. The sequence goes on from NC_064631.1 coordinate 549,414,752, forward strand.
AAATTTCCAATTTGTTGTTTATTTTTTCATGCTCATGCTTTGGGCATAAACTTAGAAATTAAACAGAAAATGTTCACTAAAAAAAATTGATTAATTACCTTGCAAAACATATGGTATGCTTCATTCATAAGGTGGTCTAGGTCCAGTTGCTTCTGAAAGGTCAGCTCTGGATTTCGGACGAGTATTGTGGAGACAATGCAGAGCAGCTGTGAACAAGAAGCATACAGAATAGTGTTTGTGATACTAACTATAGACCTCTATAAGATCTAAATACAGCAGTCCACAGAGAATACTAAATTAAATGTTCCCACAGCTAGGTCAGATGTTCCAATTTCCATACATCAGTAGCGGGGAGGGGGGGGGGGGGGGGGGGATCAATCCAATGTGTGCTGGCAGAATTTTTTGTTGAAATGAGTTGTACAGTAAGAACAGAGTAACAAATGGAGATTATGAAGTGAATATTGATAAGCTTGAAGGGCCTCACAATTGTGCAGAATGGAAATGGCACATGTCTATGGTGCTCCGTTCATATGAACTCGAAGACATTGTCATCAGTACCTGTTGTATTGCCTTGAGATCCTACTACTGAACAAAATGCAACAAACACAAAATGGCAAAAGAATGACATGAAAGCAACAAGTCTAATAGCAAGTGCGTTAAACAAATGAGTTGCTGAACTTGTGTTGATGTACAAAAATGCTAAAAAAAATATGGGACAAACTACAAGCACGATTTGTATGCAGCAGAAGGCAACGCTTGAACATGACAAAACAGAAGACATTAGTACACATGTTGCTAAGTTACAGATACTATTTGTAGATCTAAATGATGAATTAATTTAATATGAAGAGAATACATTGCCAAAAGGAATATTAAATGGTCAAATGTTATCAACACTAGGAAAGGAATACAATACTTTTAAAGATCTCTGGGAGACAATACCAACAGAAAATCAGAGTCTGATCTTACTTATTGAAAAAAATTGCACCACTGAATTGCATGAACACAGTGCATTTGTTGTTTCTAACACTCAGAAATAGAAGATGTCAAAAGAGTAAGCAAAACAAAAATTTCATGGCAATGAATGTAAACAACCTGGCCATCGGGCAGCGAAGTGTTCGCTGAATGCTCTTAAGTGCAATAACACATGGCAAGAAGAGAAACTGAATGGTAACACTGTATTTATCTCATGCACAATGGCTTTGTCTAGAAGAAATTGTATTGCTGTAAATAAATGGTATTGTAATGATGGTGCTACAAAGCATATCACTCCAAACAAACAGTACTTCATTTTGTATAGCAAATTTGATGTTCCTGAAGTTGTTTCATTAGGAAAGCAAGGTACTAATATGTGTGCATTTGGTCAAGGAACAGTCTGTATCGGAATAAGATGAAACAATAAATGGTATAGTGCTACAATGGAAAGCGTTATGCATGTGACTGATGCAAGTACTCATTTGTTCTCAGCCAGAGCAGCCACATATATCAGCTATGATATAACGTTTGACAGCAAAAGTTGGAGGAAGCAAGTATCAGATGACAATAATATAGAATCAACAGAATTCTTGAAAGCCAAAACCCATGAATTTTCTGAGGAAGATACATTGGAGCAGAATACAGTGGAGGGGGGGGGGGGACAGTCTGGATATAAAGTAGTGAGTTTTTCACACTAACAAAAGTTAGTGTTGACAACCATAAAGATCCAAACTGTTATCCTGATGTACTGCAGTCAAATGAAGAAATAGAAGCACTAAAGAGACACAATAAGTGGGTATTAGGCAAACATCACATAAGTGCCAGAGTATTGTAAAATCGCTGAGTTCTATGTCAAAAAGTTGCAACTAATGGAAGCACTCATTTCAAAGCCTGATTAGTTCCTAAAGGATATACTCAGTAAGCAGGAACTGATTGTGAAGATGCATATACTCCTGTTGCATGTTATGACACAATTAAAGTTTTGCTATTAGTAGCAACTGCTTCAAAGTAGATGGTGTTGAAACAATTCGACGTGAAGGTGGCCTTTTTGAATGGACAAGCACCATGCTGCTGGAACTAACATTTTAGGGGAGTTATTAATAAAGTGGGTTTTCAAAACAGTGCTGCAGACCCTTGTTTGTTTTATCATAAATACAATGGAAACAGTCTGTTATTCTATACGGCTGTGAGACATGGAGTATCTGGAAACAGGACTTGCATAAGCTCCTTGTTTTTGACAGAAAAGTGCTCCGGAAGAGCTTTGGTCTGGTTCTGGATGCAGATACAGGGGAATGGAGGATCAGATACAACCATGAGCTTGAGGAACTATACCAGCAGCCCAACACAGCAGGAACTGTCAAAGCCAAACGAATGCAGTGGGCCAGCTGTGCGGCCTGGATGGAGGATCACAGATGGCCTCGGAAGCTCCTGGATTTCACACCTACTGGAGAGACCACCAGGGAGACCCAAGAAGCATTGGAGGGATGGACTCCATGAATATTTAAACCAAGTGTCAATAGATGTGAACGGATGGTGGATAGCAGCAATGGACAGAATACAGTGGAGGAGGAAACTTGTGAATGCGTGCGGTCCACTGGGCCTGATCACGTAGTAGTAGTAGTAGTAGTAGTACAATGGAAACAGACTTCATGCAGCAATTTAAGTTGATGATGGTCTAATTGTTGGCAATGACAAAGAATTAATTAAAACTTTTCTGGACACTTTACAACATGAATATGATATAACAATGGGGACCTTTGAGAATTTCATTGGCATAAAAATAATGCAAAATAAAGGCGGAGCAATTATGATTTCAAATATATATACAATCAACAAATACTGGAAAGATTTCGAATGGCAGAATCCAACATGATTTCAACTCCTGCTGGATATGAAGAAAATGATCAAGATGAAGCAGTTTCATCCTCTGTCCCCTATCACGAGGCAACTGGATGTCTTATGCATTCCTTGATAGCAACTTGCCCAGACATAACTTTCGCAGTGAATGAAGCTGCTTGAGCTATGGAAAAACCAATCACTGAGGCCTGGAACTGAGTGAAATGCATATTTTAATACCTGAAAGGTACATTTATCCATAGTATTATCTATGAAAGGGAAGAAAATTTGAGAACTTACAGTGGGGTTGATTTCACTGGAGACAAGTAAACAAGACATTCAACATCTGGCATTGTGGAAAAGTACTCTGGTGGGACAATATCATGAACAGGTTACTTGCAGAAGATTGTGGCTACATCTACAAGCAAAGCAGAAATTATTTCTGTAGGTGAAGGAGCCAAAGAATTAATTTGGTTACACTGTTTATTAAGTTAATTAGTTGAAATGCTGTGACAGTCTCCAACACTTTATATTGACAATGACAGTGTATTAAAATTGGCAAAAAAAAAAAAAAAAGAAATACTGAATATTATCATCAATCAAAACATATCAAGATTTGACTCTTTTATGTTTGTGACAGATTTCTGAGCAATGGAATTATGTTGGAACATATGGATGGAAAGAACCAGTTGACTGATCTTCTGACAAAGCCACTTGAGTGAGTTCACTTTAATCTGCCGCAAGCAGAGACTGGTGTGCAGGAAGTCAAGCAGTAACTTTATTGTTTGTTTATTTGGCAGATTTGTTTTATTTTTCCTTTTGGAGGGAGTGTTATGATAAAAGGAAGAATGCTTTAGCGTTCACTGTAAAGTGTTATTCCTTGGTATTTTCTGAAATATTCTGATTTTTATATAATCTCTTTGAAGTTCATTTAAGTTATGAATAAAAGTTGTATCCTGAGAAAATATACCATTCACAAATAAAACTGTGGAGTTCAGACTTTATAATTTACAACAGGGAACATAATATGTAGAGTGGTTCAAGAATCAGTACTGGGCTCACTATTGTTTCTTACTCACATAAATGATCCTCCACTTACTTTAAAAGGAAGTTAAAAAACTGTAACATTTTCTGATGACACAAGCATAATAATCAATGGGCCAAACTCAAGCTTAGCACACACAGCTCAGACGATAGCTGTACATGTCTGCAGATGGTTCACAACTGACAGTTTAAGGCTTAATTTCACAAAGGTTTGTATATGAAATCCAAATTGGCAAAGATTGTATGTTAGCACCAGAAGTAGACATTAATAGTCATACATCAAATGAAATCCACTGTAAAATTCCTTGGGGTCCAGTTGCATAACAAGTTAAAATGTAAAATTCCTTGGGGTCCATTTGGATAACAAGTTAAATAGTATGAACACATAGATGAACTGATCAAGAAGCTCAGTTCAGTATGTCATGTTCTTAGAAGCATCTCTTACTGTGTTGAGAAGAAAAGTTTGCTTATTTTGCATATTTTCAGTCCCTGTTTTTGTACAGAATTATCTTTTGGGACAGTGCACCTAAAGTAAATAAAGAATCTGTTCAGCAGAATTAAACAGTAAGATTATTATGTAAAGTACTGAACAGTACTTTTTGCAGATCTATGTCTAGGAATTCTTACTCTCACTTCCATAAGCATTTACTCCTGAATGGTTTTTGTTGCAGATACTAAAAATTATTTACATTGTCACATACAGACAATACAAGACATAAACCAGACAGTAACATATATATATATATATTAGTGTCAGTGATGTAGAGAAATAGCTGAAATTGCTAAAGTTGAATATATTTCAAGGATCTGGTGGAAGCCCTGTCAGACCATGCACCAAATTTGTGGTTGAGTTAACCCCTCTTTTAATTATAATCTACCATATATCTATTGAACAAACAGTGCTGCCAAATAGTTGGAAGAAAGTCCAAGTCACACCCATCTACACTAAGGAAAGCAGAAGTGATCCATAAAACTACTGTCCAGTATCCCTCACATCCATTTGTTGTAGAATCTTAGAGCGTATTCTGAGCTCAAATGTAATGAGGTACTTCCAACAGAATGACCTCCTCATCCTGGCTAACCAACACAGATTCCTAAGATACTGATCATGTGAAACCCAAGTCACTCTTTTCTCACATGACGTCCTGAAATCCATGAATCAAGGCAGTTGGGTCGATTTTCAAAGAACATATGACTAAGTGCTATATTTATGCTTATTATCAAAAGTGTAATTATATGGGGTATCACGCAAAATTTGAAGGTGGATTGAAGATATTTTGGTCTGGCAGACACAGCATGTTATCTTGGTTACAGAGTCATCGGCAGACATAGAAGTAAATTCCAGTGTGTCCAGGGAAGTGTGTTGGGACTCTTGCTGTTCATATTGTATACTAATGATATTGCACACAATATTAGTAGTACTTCAAACTTTTTGCAGATGATGCATTTACCTATAATGAAGTGCTGTCAGTAAAAGGTGCACAAATATTGTCAGATCATCATAAGATTTAAAAATAGTGTCAAGATTGACAACTTGTTTTCAGTTTTTGAAAAATTGAAACTGCGCACTTCAGAAAATGAATGAGCCACCATTGAAATCAATGAACTCATACAACACCTGAGTAACAGTTTGTAGGGATCTGAAATGGAATTATCACATGAGCTCAGTTGTAGCTACTGCTGGTGGCAGACTTCAGTCTATTGGTACAATAGAATTGCTATCAGTCTGCAAAGGAAATTACTTACAAATAACTCATGCAACCCATCCCAGAAATCACTCAAATGTGTGGGACACATGCCAAACATGCAGTGGTTAGTGCTCTGGACTCACATCCAGGACGACAATGGTTTAACCCCGTGTCCGGCCATCTGATTTAGGTTTTCTGCAATTTCCCTAAGTTGCTCCAGGAAAGTGCTGAGATGATTCCTTTGAATAGCCAATTTCTTTCCTGGTCCCTGAATCAATCTGAGATTGTGCTCCATCTCTAATTACCATGACATCAATGGGCTGTTAAAGCCTAATATTCCTTCTTTTTTTCCATGCCAAACAGGATTAACAGACAATATTGAATATATATAGAGAAGGGCAGCACATACATTCAGAGGTTTGTTTAACCTGTGGAAGAATGTCACAGAGGTGCTCAAGAAAGTCATCTGGAAGACACCTGAAGAGAGATGCAAACTATCCCGAGAAAGGATTTTTATAAAATTTCAAGAACCAGCTTTACATGATGATCTAGGAATGTTCCCTACAGATCGTGAGAACAAGATTAGATTAATTGCAGTACGCTGGTACAATGAGAAGTACCATCTGTCATGCACTTCGCAGTAGTTCGCAGAATATAGATCTAGATCAAAATAATTTTTATGTAGACTTAGCCTCCATGCCTACAGTTCAAAATGGAGTCATGTGCTCTGATGGGAAGATATTCTACAAGCTCCCATCTAATATAAAGCAAGACATTGCAAATTTCTACTAATTCGAAAGAAAACACCTCAATGGCCACACAACCTAAAATTACGTAAATATCTAGATTCATAGATTGAAAAGTTCTCTTAGCTCAATGCTAAGTAGTAGTGTTTGTTGTAAGGATCTGTGACAAATAGTAATGTAGTGAAAAAGGACTCCAATATGTAGATGTAAGTACATTTTTCTTTTAAAAACAACATTGTAACCAAATAAATGTTAAGCTGCTAATGCTTTATAGTAAAACTGAAGTGGCAGCAACTTTTTTCAATGTAGCTACTTTCTTTCCAATTCACTCAATTAAATTTAGACAGCATAAGCATGACTAGAAATTAAGTAATACAGTGATAGTTTATTGTTAATACGGTATACATATTAGGCTTCTATGATTTCCTCATCACATTGTTGAAAGCTTGACTGTGAGCTCATGCTGGATATGTTATCGCCACTCCTAATTTAATCTCCTTCCTTTCCTTTGTGTCCTTGGAGCTGAGGCATAGGTAATGGGTTGTGGGTAATGGGTCCATATGAGTGATTGAAATTAAAATTTGTGAATAAAATTTCAGAATTTTAATTAAATTAATGCTATTCATAAACTAGATTTGTTACTTCTTGTAAATTCAAACAAGAATATTGTCTGCAGCCTGAAATGCTATACTCATGAATGAATCAGTTCCGTAGTATCTTCATGACTCACAGTTTTGAGATGCAACTCTAGCCCAACTTGATCATAACGCATCTTCAAACTGACTCAACTGAAACTGAACTGCTCCAAGAACCTACTTGTAATTGATCAGGAACCTATGACTGCTTCTGAACAACAATTCAAATGTCAGTGGCTCCATAAATTAACAAGTTTACTGCTTTCATAATACTATAACAATAATGATCTCAAGACAAACTTTTTGCTCAGTCTGTGTCATTTAGTATCTTTGTTTCTTTATTTATAATTAGGCCATCCTCTCTCTATACCACAGAAAGTCAGATTCCTCACCCTTGAATCACCTGCATGTCTTAAGTGTGAACTGAACTGTTCAAGTGGGAATCTCAATGCTCACAAAAAACCTTATAAATTTAATTTATCACTTATGTCAGAGAGCAGAAGTACATGCAGTGTGACAAGGAACATCACACTGGGATATCCAACTTTGGTGAACGACATAATTTACTACACAAACTACAACAGGGGCTCACTTGCAAACTGGAGACAGTTGCGACTCAGCAGAATTATGCTCCTTTTCCTGGTGCTCAAAAACTTTGGTACCAGTTTCCAACTGCAGGTTTGGCAACGAGCAGGTGCACCCGGGGTGACTCAGGCTATGTCATCTGTGCCCAAAATTTGCTGTTATTCACTCCACGAAATGTGGCTATGAACCCATTACAACCATTGTCGTCGTCCTATCAGACACACTGAAAGAGTGATACAAAGAACATGTGCAGAGGGCTTAATGAAAGTTATGTGTGCAGTGCACCCAGACCTGTGTGTCTCACTCACTATTCATAATCTGATGGAGCATTTGCAGTGGGGCACACTCATTGCTAATAATTTAATGGAACATTTGCAGTAGGCTAACCAACAGGTACAATGGACTGCAGCTAAATGGATGGCTGCTCCTTTTATGGATACATAAGAGATAACAGATGTGAGATATGAGAGGCATTCAATAAGTAATGCAACACATTTTTTTCTGAAAGCTGGCTGGTTTTATTCACAGTTCCAAACACCATATTATTCCCCACTCTTTTGGGTACAAAACACTATCTTTCAACATAATCTCCATTCAATGTGATGACCTTACGCCATCTTACTGGGAAGGGTTGGGTTGTTTGGGGAAGGGGACCAGACAGCGAGGTCATCGGTCTCATTGGATTAGGGAAGGACGGGGAAGAAAGTTGGCCGTGCCCTTTGAAAGGAACCATCCCGGCATTTGCCTGGAGTAATTTAGGGAAATTACACAAAACCTAAATCAGGATGGCCGGACGCGGGATACTGGGAAGGCCTGTACGCTTGCATGACAGCACTCTGCTGGTCATTTTCATAGACAACATCTTGGTGCATCAATAACGCCCCCATCATACACAAACTGCTCCCTGCAGAGAGCATCCTTCATTGGGCAAAACAGATGAAAGTTGGAAAGTGCAAGATCCGAGCCACGGGGTGGATGAGGAAGAACAGTCCAATGAAGTTTTGTGAGATCCTCTGGGGTGTGCAGACTTCTGCGAGCCTTTCATTATCATGGAAAAGGAGTTTGTTTCCATCCTTGTGGTGACAAACATGCTGAATTTGATTGTTGCACCATGAGGGAGGACATCAAACAGGATAACCCCTTCAGAGTCCCAGAAAACCATCGCGATGACTTAACTAGCTGAGCGTGCGGTTTTGAATTTTTTCTTTGGATACTGGGTGTGGTGCCATTCCTTGGACCGCTGTTTTGTTTCCAGAGAAAAGTGATGAACCCATATTTCCTTGCCTGTTTGACAAAAATATGTCACAATCAGCCTCATAAAACAGTTTCACGCAGATGGTCCTCCGTTGCTCTCAATGGTCTTCCGTTAGACAGTGAGGAACCAAGTGGGCACCAACCTCTGAGTAACCAAACTAGTGGACGAATGTGTCAGCACTACTAACATAGACATCCAGTTGTACAGCAAGGTGTTTGACTGCGATCCATCGATCACCTTGAATGAGAATGTGTGCATGTTCCAGCATTGCAGGAGTCACAGCTGTGTGCAACCGACCAGCAAGCAGGAGATCAGCCAGGTTTGAGGACAAATGCCTAACCCAATGACTCACGATGCTTCTCTTCACTGCCAAATCCTCATAGACATTCTGCAAGCACCTATGACTACCTGTGATGCTCTGACTTTCCAACAGAAAAACTCAACAACAGCTCTCTTCTTGGAACCGATTCTATTATAGATGCCATTTTCAAGGCAACATACAGCACCACACCTACTGAAACTTATGAAACTATAGTGGCTGAAGTAGGATGTTTGACAATAAATTCTGCATTTCTTTTCAACTGAAATTGGTCACAAAAGAATGAGCTGCATTACTTAATGAATGCCCTAAAAAAAGAAGTCTTTTCCTCTCACAAATACAGCTCCCAGTTCCGAAGAAACCTCATAAATACCCCACTCATCACCCAGCACCACCAGAACCTCAAATTCTTCAATATATTATTCTGCCAAGGCCTGTGAGTATATCAGTAACTGAAATGAGACCATCTCACCCACTGCTGCTTTCAGCTACTGCCTAACGTCTGTAACATAATTGTGAAATCACACGATATCCCCAGACCTTTGTCCATACCTCAAGGTTCGTGCTCCTGAAATAATTCCAACTGTAAAACTTTCATGTATGTACCTATCCACTATGCCTTATTCCATTTACACCCCAAATAAACCCCACAATGCTGATAACAGATGAACGTGTGACAACAATCATGTATTCACAGTCCATGACTGCAGCGCCTTAGACCGCTCGGCTAATCCCACGCGGCTACAGCATTTTACATTCCAATGACCACATCTAAACTGGCTGAGCACATGAACAGACAATGAAGAAATGTCACATTTGGGCACATCAAGCACCGAGCCGCTGTGCACAGTCTACAGCATGACTCACGAGACCAGAGTGCCTGCTACATCACATGGGCCATTAGGATTATAGGAAGGTTCCTTACTTTATTGAAACAGATAACACGGTGTAGGAACGTTACTTAGTTTACTGACGTAAGTAACACGTGAAGTTACACACACAGAAAGAACAGGTCCGCATGTTACTGGAGTAACACAAATAGTCTCAGGTTCGAATGTAAATCAGTCACTCATTCAAGATGCGAATGCACTAGATGAGTGTGGTGTGGCAGAAATGGCAGTCAGAGAAATCACTGCTTCATCCCCGTGTTCACCGCACAATATCCGCACTTATGATGTCCACACTCAGACACACAAGGCAAAATTTATAGCCTGCACAGGAGCCTGACACAAAAACACAATATCCTCAGTGACTGACGCCAGGCATAAACACATGTTAGTGTGAGCATCTTGCAGCATCGCAAAAGCATCAGAGTCAGGTGCACCAACATACGGCCACTTCCTCTTGGTGCAGGTGTGGAGAGCAACCAAAGTGGATGCTACGAGGGATGGACAAAGACTGGTGAAACTTGGTCAGTGGAAGCCTTGCTAGGGGCAGCTACTGTTCTGCACCGGTAGTCAGCGACCATAACGGTTAAGTGTCCTGTCATACGGCAAGATTAATAGCTGTGAACAGAAGTGCTGCATGAGGGGTGAAACTCACTGCCTTAGCAGATGGCCGTAGCAAGTTGTGAGTGTACAGAACTGCTTAAACAGCTATGTGGTGAAAGGCCACCACACCACACCCCCATTCCTCGTGAGAGTGGAGCTGTGGTATTGTGTGAGGTGGCAATGGTGAAGGCTGAAGGCTGATACCAGTGGAGGATCATGTTGTCAATGGTGTGGATGCTGATCCTGGGGCAGTGATGGGTGCCACACATTAAGTGTTGGGCATAGTGTCCGTCTGCTGCCTGACAGTGTGCACGGGCACATGGGGTGGATGATGCCATGCCAGGGCAGTCTGAGCCAGTGTTCGGTGCTGTGCGCACAGGTGTGGGCAGGTGCAGGATGCAGCTGCCAGAGAGGGACTGCGATGGTGAGGGTGCAGCAGCATTGCCGGGTGGTTGCAAGGTGGTGTTGGCAGGGCAGCCTCATTTTACAGCTGAAAGTGTATGTGCCAAACCCTGAAAGCATTAGTCACCTCTGCTTCTGGTGTCAAGACAGGTGGCGGTAGGTCAGGGTGCGGCACTGGAAGCACATGAAATAACGCTGTTGTGTAAGTGTTGGGGGCTGTGATGAGGCAGTGGGGGTGTACCTTGCAGTTGACAGCAGAAGAGGGGAAATTGCTGGTTTGGTTGTAGGCTGTGGGAGAGTAGAGTAGCAGGGACGTGAGCATCCTGTGCATCTGTGTTGGCGACAGCCGGTGGGACAGGTGCAGCACTGGTATAGCATGGTGAGTTTCCCACAGTTTTTTTGGCTGTAGTGTTGTGAGTGTCTCATGGGCTTTGTTGACAGAAATGGTCGGTGCAGTGGCATCGACATTTTTGGAGGGCCTGACATCGTCAGTAGTGGTGGTGTGTGTCTGCAGTTGCTGATGTAGACTGTAGACAAGCTGGGCAGCGTGGGCCACCGGCCGTCATGTCGCTGCGAGATGCATGCGCAGGTCGGCACTGCAGCGTTCCAGTTCCGTGAGGCACATGGTGGTGCTGGCTTGGCAACTGCATGCATTGGGGCATCCATTGGGCCTGGGGTGGTACCCATTTGTCACTAAGTTCCACAAGAGGTGGCAAAACATGCATAAAGGAGGGAGATCATGATGCGAAGCACACTTGTGTCCGTAACATAAAAAAGGAAGTTGCTGTGTGCACTTGTGTGGGAGTCAGAGCTTGCACCTAATGGGGTGAGGTGGCCAAAAGTGTGCTGAAATAGAAAATTAAGTTGACTGAGTTCACTGTCGGGTCACCAGTGTAGGAGGGTTCCTTACTTCACTGAAACAGGTAACACTGGTGTAGGAAGGTTCCTTACTTTATTGAACTAAGTAACACACAGAGTTACAGACACATAAAGGAGAGGTCCATACGTGGCAGGAGAACCATAAACAGCCTCAGGTTCAAATGTAAATCAGTCCTTCACGTGAGATGCGAATGCACTAACCGGGTGTGGTGTCGTATAAACAGTGCAGTCAGAGAAATTGTTGACTCATCCACAATATCTGTACTACCACACTTAGAAAAAACAAGGCACAATCTACAGCCTGCACAAGAGTGTGAAGTGAAAACACAATATCCTCGGCAATTGTGTGTCAGGTATAAAGATGGTTCAGTGCAGGCACCTTGCAGCATCGCAAAAACACCAGTGTCAGTTGCGTCGTCACTTGCGCAGTTCCACACGGCGTGGGTGCAGAACAGCAGTTGAGATGGGTGATATCAGGGATGGACAGAGACTGGGTAAACTTAGTCGGTGGAAGCCTCACTGGGGGCAGCTATTGTTCTGCACCGATAGTCAGCGACCATAGTCGTGAAGTGTCATGTTGCAGGGCAAGATCAACAGCTGTGAATGGAAGTACTGCATGAGGGGTGAAACTTGCTGCTTTAGCAGACGGCTGTAGCAAGTTGTGAGGATGCAAAACTGCTAGGACACTGTGTGGTGAACTACTGCCACAGGATCCTTCTAAACAAGATTAGCGATGGGAATTTGCTCGGCGACATACTCTTGTACCTTGTCACCATCTCTCTGTTCTCCAGTAGTAGAATATAATTATTTCTTCAATTAAGTTTTTGTCTTCATTCTCCCTCTCCTCTCTCTCCTTCACCTACTCTCTATCTCTGGTCCCTCCCGCCCTCCAGCAACCCCCTCACTCCCCCAACTATTTCTCCCTTTTTCTCCTAGTTCTTAATTGCAATACTCATCACATTTTTCAATTATCTTCCTCTTTAACACATCAGTTTTACTTCCCAATCTGCTACTTCTATCGCCTCTGGCTGAGGCTCTTACAATGTAGCATCATTGATCTTCTACTCTCACTGACACCGTCTCTTTCAGTGAGAAAGAAACATACCAGTTCTGAAAGGTAGGAACATTATTTTCTAATTTTAAATTTGTAATTTGTAATTTACCTCCTGAATTATGCGTAGGCTAGTCATTGTGTTTCAGAACAGGTCTGAAGAAATGAGACGCACAAGATGACAACATCTGACATAGATCATTCACACTGAGAATGAACATCTTCAACAGCAAACAATTCAATATACAGGGTGTATATGCTGACAATGACAAAATATTCCCGGATTTTCCGGTTAAAAATACACTTTTCCCAAGCTAACATACACTTTTTTCGTGTCAAGTGACAGTACACTTCCCCTTGGAACCGTAAAACTTATCAATCCTCTCAATGGATAAGATTCCCAGTGCTTTAGAAAATGACTGCCCCCCCCCCCCCCCCCAAATAGCAGTTTTGAAAGATCTTTGATATGCAGCAACATGTACAAACTCAGCACGTTAGTTTCCAAGGCATTGAAATCAAGATTGCAATGCGTTTTGTAAGCCAGTCACAGCTCATGTCACATGGTCTTGCCAGCTGATGACAGCAGATATTCAAAGCACAGGACACACCATGTAATCAGCCAACAGCAACACCACTGTTAAGTAGTGTGAATTCACAAACAGGAAGAATTAAGGTTTAAATTAATACACATAGTGTAGCTACAAGAAAAGCTAAGCTTTCACATATAATTTATTTATTTCTTTGTTTTTTGCACGTGTTACCCTTTACGATACATTACACAAACATGTCAGTAACATTTTATATAATGAAACAAATGTCTGGTCTTCTGGACATGAAGTTCCTCTAAGTGGCTGGTACTCGAAGTGCTAAGTTTTAAATGAGAGTCAAACGCTTTGTGATTTAAGAAACTGATCCCACACTGACACACATAACATAATTCATCTTCATAAAAGAAAATTTACTTTGAAAGTAATGCTTTTCAAACCACCATTCGCAATATTTTCCAGCAAACTGTTAGAAATAAGTTTGTTTCAGCAGTTTCCAGAGCGCATCAGAAAACAGACGTTACTGTGTGTGGCCAACTACGATGATGCAGGAAGCCCATATGTTTGTAAGTATATAGCATTAAAAGATCTTACATTATGACATAAAAGAAAAGGGACATCAAAGGATACTCTAAGAGCATCGGGATTTCGTAAACCATACTAAAAGGCATAATTTGGCTTAAAATGCAAATTTGTATGTCCAGATTCATTGGGCTTACTTTTAAAAAAGTTAGCATGAGCTACAGTTTCCTTCTACTATTTCAAATTTTAATTTATAGCTCACTTTTTTTTCATACAAAAATTATAAAAAATATAAATTTTATTATAAAATTTGTATAAAATTAAGAGAAAATAAAAAAAGGTAGATGCAGATAAATCACTATGGTAAATTCACCTAATTTCAGTAGTTCACATTTACCTAAAATTTTAAAACAAAATACATAGAAAATTAAGAGAAAAGTGAGTATGTTTGTTTTCTTTCCCTTTCTCAGGAAAAAAATCAAGTTTGAAGAAAACAGGAAAACAGAGATAAATAAAACAGCAAAATAAAATCATTCAAATTTACCTAAAATTTTTGTTTTAATATGATTTCAAAAAAACAACCTCCCCATTGCCCTCCACACAACTTTTGCTTGTTCCAGACTCCTCTGACCCTATGTACCGGTACATTGCACTCCACGGAGACTAACTTCTGAATTATCAGAAGCACTCCATTTGCTTGGGCCACTATTACGTACATAAGCGAGTATGTTGGTTTTTTTAGCCAAATGGAAGCCCCAATCTGATATTAAGCTTTCTTGGTGTACCAGTACTGTATTATCTCATGTTTGGTTCTTTATTATGGCATAATGCCATATGTGACAGAAGATGAAAACATGCACTTGAAATTCAGCGAACAGTTGAAATTAGCCAATAGTATGGACTGAAACACTTCGTTTCAAATACATCGACTGCCTCTGTGGAAAAGATTAATAAAAGCCAAATTTCTCTAGCTAACACACAAAAATAACTTTATTGTTCTGCAAGGCAATTATTGCTTGACTGCCACAAATGTGGAGATAAAATGAGACAAAAAAACTGAAACTAATAACATATTTTACCATTTCATGATTATGAGAATGTATAATTAAACTTGGTAGCTCCCAGCCACAGAAATCTGCTTTATTTTCATTTGATGTAAGAGTGCTAAACAAATAAGAAAAGCAAAATCATGAAACATAAACATGGGTCACGTGGAGAAGCTTGGGAGCATAAGAAAAATTTTCCTGGGTAGCATCTGGTAGCTTGTTGCTACTGCTGATACATCTAACAGCCCCATTTCAAGAAACTAGAAGTGGGAGAAGGTACTGCTCATATTTGACTCAACTGCGCATGCGCATGAGCCTGCTGACAACTGCTCAAGCGAACCTAATGTAAATATTTGTGGCGTCACGCTCATTGGAAGCTGTTTGTCATTATGAAGTACTGGATAGTCTTCGTTCTAAAGCCTTTGAGACATTCTGCTGTTTGCGGACATTTGTGTATGCAATGTGTTTTGTTGTTGTAAATGGCATATTTCCTTTGTTACTTAAGTTATATTTTGTTTTTTTTCCTCTCATTTATATTTTATTGCTGCAGTATTATTATGCAGTAGCAGAATAGAGCAAAATTCTTTGTCAGAGTATCAGTTCTTACCAGTCAACATCACAAAAATTTAACTGAAAACTAAAATAATGAAAAATTCCCGGAATTCTAAAAAATTCCCCGGTTTTTCCACGTTTTCTCCAAGATGAAAAAATTCCCCGGTTTTTCCTGGAATTTGCAGTTGTCCTGGGGCATATACACTTTCACATATGTGATGCCCAGCATGATCTGGCCACCATCAGAAAGCATCATTCACTGGCAGTTGGCCTGTGATTGAGGAAGTGTAGTAAGACAGATACCGGTAAGCTGAAAAATGATGGAACAAATTGGGCAGTGATATTGTATCAAATTTTGCCAAAAGCTTGACAATGCCTAAGTGGAAACTATTCAATAGATTCAATGGGCTTTTGGGGATGACGCCATGAGAAACACAAGGATAAAGGAAAGGTACAACCACTTCAAAGCCGGCTCCAAGACAGTGGACAGCAAACTGGCTTCAAGCAGATGCTCGACAAGCCAAAATGACAATGTCACTGGGCAAGGGCAGACTTTGGTCAGGGAAGATCACCATATCACATTGTGAGAACTTGTGAAAGAGTTAGGCATAAGCATTGGATCAATATATGAAATTTTGAGCAATGATTTGTGCATGAGAGGATTATCTATGAAATTTGCCTGCTGCATATCTGATTCAGACTTTCCTCATCAAACACAACATTCCTGTGGTTACTCAGACTTGCTATTCCCCTGGCATGGCTCCATGTAATTTTTCCATTTCTCAAACTGAAAATACCCCCAAAAAGAACTTGATTTCAGTCAAGAGAAGGCATCACACAGAAGGCAACAGCTCAGCTGGTCACCACTCCAAAAGAACTGTTCCCCAAGTGTTTCCAACAATGGCAAGACTGTTAGAAGACGTGTATACATTACCAAGGAAAACTGTTTGAAGAGGATCAGGGTTCTGTACATTCAAATCAATACATGTATTTCTGCCACCCAAAAGGTTTGATACTCTTTGAATGCACCGCGAAGATCATGTTTAGGATATTCTCAGGAAGAATGTTGTCACTCCACAGCCCTATTCCCATGACCAGTAGTTTTGAATGCAACTCTGTACGAAGAACAGCATTCACTGCCTATGGAGCCCATGAACAGCATCATAAACGGCTGCAAGGGTTGAATTGCTGTCAAAGCTAATCACACACTGCAGAGATGTTACTTGTAATATACTGTACTGACATATTTGTTTTGTGAATTTCAAACACATTCTAATTTTGAACATAAACCATTTGAACTTTGTTTCATGTGTCACGTAAAGTGTGTATTTGTTATACTTTCAATAGCTTGAAGCAACATACCTCAACTACAATCTGTCTATACTCAGGCTGTTGGATGTGATTGAGCATTTGTTCAACCAGTAACGCAAAATTTAGTTGTGAGCGTGTCATGTTTGACAGCGTTGGTTGTTGGGGCAGATGATAGCCTTGGACCTTGATGCCTTGTGGAGTTCGAGTCATAACATCCCAGACCTGGTTATAGAAATTTGTAGGAACACGGCACAGGCAGCCTTCAAGACGCCGGCGTTGAAGAGGAGACAACCTGAAATTTACATAAGAAACATTTTTAATGACATCAAACACTGCCATGGTCTCTTAAACATGGATTGTTAGACATTAATAAGAACATCTTATTAAAGTCATCCATCACTTATATTTACAGTGTAACTAAATTATGTGAATCAATAGTGTTCTTGATTTCTGTTCCAATTTAGAAATAAATAAAATTTCAACAGAGGGAGAGAACATTGCTTTAATTCCAGTTGACACAAAAATATGGATTGCAAGCTAGAAATTAGTTTTGTCATAGAAAACCAGAAAATAAAGGAACTGGAGCTGTGCAGACATTTTGGATCAGTTACCATAAATATTATACTAACACACAGATAGCAATAATAGTCATATAATGAGGTAAGCTTCAATATATAGGAAACTTTAAACTTCTACAGGAAGGGAAAAAGATTTTGTTAAATGATATATATACACAGCTAACTCTGTAAATTACATAGTAGGGCATGTTACTGAGTATCTGCAATCAATTTTTAAAATTTAATGCAACAAGAGCACACAATTTTTACTGATATCATTTTTCAACATAGTCACTCTGCTTTTCAATGTACTTGGTGCACTGTTGCACGAGTTTTCCGATACCCTCTGCCAAAAAGGTTTTTGGATGCACAGAACACCATATATGCAACACATCCTTCATCTGTTGATTGCTGTTGAATCAACATCTTAAAATATCTCTCAGTGGACCAAACATATGATAATCCAATGGGACAAGACTCATTAGCATCTGAGCAGAGAGGGCAGCAATAGATGCACATGCACTGTCAGCTAACAAAAGAGCACCGTCTGACAATTGACCTCAGTGTTTATTGTGAATTACAAGCTCAGTATATCACTGTAACATTCACTATTTATGTTGGCCCCTTTTCCAGGTAATGTTCAAGGATTGCTTCTTGTGAAAAGAAGAAGAAGAAGAATAAGAAGAAGAAAAGTGAGCATCACTTTCCAGCAGAAAGTTGACTCTTTGAATTTCTTTTTGACTGGAGCTTCGGGATGCTTTCCTTACATCCACTGGCACTAGCTTTCTAGTTCAAAGTGATGAACCTATGTTTCATCTCCAGTGGTGATTGGTTTCAGAAATGCTTCACATTCGTTAGCATGTCAGTCCAGTGAGTGCTCACAGATTTTCACATGGTTGCTGTTGAGCTCTTCATCAAATTGTTTGGGAATCCATCTCACAAAGACTTTGCAAAAGTTGACCTTGCTATGCATGATTTAATATGCTGAACAACAACTAGTCTGTGTATGGTTTGCCACATGATCAACAGTCACTCATCTTTTGTCTTTACCTGTGTTAGGTTGTAGCATTATCACATCATCTGCTTTGTGCTACTGCTATATAAAGGTGGTCACACCACTCGCTGTTTGTACAACAGAAGACAAGCATTCCTAAATAAGTCTTCTTCTTTTTTTGGTCTTAAGATGTCCAAGGAGTGGCAGTTCATAGAAGACTTTCAGCACAATACATGGACAATGTTTTGTCACAGCAAAGTGTTTACCAGTGGACTGAATGGTTTAAAAGTGTTTGAACGAGTGTGGAGGATGAGGAAAGAGTGGGGCATCTAGTTACTTTAGAGGGAGAGGGTAAGGGGGAGGGGGAACTAACAGAAATTACTTCAAAAACAGTTATATCCATTACAATAAAACACAAATCAAACAATGGAAAACCCAGGATGGAATGTAACAATATTATGAAAAGGAAAGTTATTACTCACCATATAGCAGAGATGCTGAGTTGCAGATAGGCACAACAAAAAGACTGTCACAATTTAAGCTTTTGGTCAACAAGGCCTTTGTCAAAAATAGATGACAAACACGCACGTACACATACACACACGCAAACACAATTCACACACACATGACTGCAGTCTCTGGCAGCTGAAGCCACAGTCTTTTTGTTGTGCCTATATGCTACTCAGCATCTCTGCTATATGGTGAGTAGAAACTTTTCTTTTCAATATTGTTACAATAAAACAGAAACTAGATACAATTTACCCACAGAACAAGGATATAACACACTTAAAGTAGCATGTTCCGTCAGGAAATAATTTTATGTGAAAAGTTAGAAAAGAGATTAAAGAGCTATACAAAACAGAATACCTTGTAAATAATAGCTATGTAGTCAGAAGACAGCAAAAGACTCAGAGCAAATTTAGTAAAAAATAAATACTAATGTTTATTTATTCTTTCTTAAAAGTGCTAATAGACAATAATACATCTGGTTGGAAAATCCTCAGTCCAATATTTATGAAGGATAATATCAGTCTCTCTCCACTTTCCAGTGTTCAGCGTCCCACTTTGGGTGACTCAAGTCTTCCTTGCACATGAAGGGAAATGAACAGAACATCAGTGCCATTAAAACTCCAACTGATGACCAGAACATGAGCACTATTAAGACATGTAAGAATTGGTGCACAGTATGTATGATGCATGCTCACCTAACTGATAAAAAAATGCTTTATAGTACTCAGATAAGTAACAACATACAAAAAGATACGTGCCTCAATTTTACACAACACAGGTAATTATTTCCCTTTGAATTACAGAACTGCCAGGTTTTCAGTAGCAGATAAAAATTATAGAACAGTAGAAGTAAAACAACATGAGCTAATTTTTATTTTTTAATGATAATTCCTTGTGTTTATGGACAGCTTTTCTCTTGCAGTGTTCTCAGCCTTAAATAAAGAAAAGCAACTGATACTGACTACTTTCACATGTGCAACAATCGTCAATGATCATTAACTTATTAGAGTCCTAAAGTTAAGCACAATCAGGAACTGAGGAAATCTGAATGAGAAAATATGAACAACCACTGTAAATTAGCTACCAATGTTTCTTTATAAACTGAACTGCAGAAACTGTACAGTGAAGGCAACTTCCTGGTTTGAACAGCAACTGTGACTCAAAATTATAACCACTATATTCAAAATCTTCTCTATATCACAAAGATGAAACCTGGATCCTATTTTGCAGGGTAGAATCTTTGTGAAAGCATCTTTGAATATCCTGAGACAGTTCAATGCAGACTGCACCCTTGAGATGTGTTGAATTAGCCACAAAGTGTAATTTTAAGGTTTAGGTAATGGTTCTGACTCACACAGGAAATGTCCACTGTAAGTCAGTGCTAGATCAAAGGAGGGAAATCACCCCCACAATAGGACCACAATCCAATGACACCCAGTAGATAATTGTCTCTCAGAGCTTATAGTGTCTATTGAGTTCCAGTTTCTCCTTCACATTGTGTGCTGTGGGCTCAGAGAAGTTGGTCTATATGCTACACCTACAGTACTGTGTGTCCACTAATGGCAACGAGCTCATGGCTGTCATGTTGTAGAGCATGTTCTGCAACAGGATATTGTGTGGTGCCAGTATAACCCTCTGCCTATGCACAATATTCTGTTGCAGAGCATGCTCTTACAAAAAGGCAGCCATGACCTCGGTGCCTGTTTCAACACACGCGTCATTTGAATTCTTCCCCCAGACATCATTTTCTCAGAACCCCGCAAGTAGGAACTAGCACTACAACATGTCCTTGGTTCTGGCCTTAATTTACATTAATTTCTTCCATTTCAGCATTTCTTCAAATTAACTACTCCTGTCTTCACTCTCTTTTAGTTTTCTACATTTTTCATTTTTTGACTGTCTATTTTTTGACATCACCCTCCCACATCTGTTATGTATAATGCACTTAGCTTTTCATTCTTGTTAACTTGTGCACAGTGCTTTAGCAGTAAACTCTGTCTTGCATATTGTCCTGTCTTCCATCTTCAAGCTCTCAGGTTTTCAAATCTCCTCTGATGCAGTCCCCAACAATTCTCATCCTATTCAATAAGTCTCCCCTGACATGGGGTTCTGGGTGATTTTTCTGAACTCTACCCCTTTACGTAAATCTCTCCACTTCCAGTGCCTTCAGCGCTCTTCCTTCCCCTTCAACTCTTCTGCTGGAAGAAGGAGCCACTGACTCTGAAAGCTTGCATGAGTAAAACCTTTTTTAATGTGTCTGTTTTCCTGCTGCTGCTTGGTGAGCAAATTTTTCATCTATCCAATTACAATATATTGTCAAAAATTTATTATTTTTTATTAGAATATCAATAACAGGTGATTAAGTTGAAAAATAAATAATTATTTTAAAAAATGCATTTACATTCTCAACACTGATACTGAAGTGGCTTCATATTGCTAATATTTAAAGGTACAGCAGTTACAAATGCAATAATGGTCACTCACTTTCACTGGTGGATAAATTTCTCACAGATAAAGGTATGTATCACATGGGCTACCAGCAAGGTCTCTGTATCTGAATAATATAGAGCAGGTACACAATGCACTGTGGAGATAGTTTGCAGCTTCATAACCAACATTAAAGATTCTACCAGATCTATGCTCAAGCTCTTTCTCATGAATGGGGTCAATTATCACTGGAGATCTCAAACTAATTCATAAAGAATATTCCATGTTGCTGCCAAGGACATGTGGAAGCTATGGTTAACCACATTTACTGTAGTTGTGGAAGCAATCATTTTCATCTGTCACTTCTCTTTAAGATGAAGCGTTGGTTTCAAAACTTTTCCAATTAGATTCTTTGGCCACTGTTGTAAATTACCTTGTGATTAAGCTTTAATTTGGTCTATAACCATTTCGAAATTCTTTTAAGGAAATATGCCTTCATTTACTGATTATGGTGAACTTTTGGAGATAGTGCATTTAATGTAGCACACAGCTGTTTCTCTGTACTTATGTATTCTTAACTTTCTCCACATTCCTGGAGGCTTTTCTTTATAGTGGAATCTACATAACATGAAGTCAGAATGTGTGGGTGAATTTCTGAGTAGTCCTCTGGTTTTTCATATGCTTAGCTTTACGTTGCTAAAATATACTCTTGGAAAACGTAATAACTCATGTATGAGGGTAACACAGGAAGTAATGACCACTGGCTTTACTAAGTACAAGAGGAGACTTTTATTATGGAAATTTATGTTGTTACACTGCCCATCAAAATACACAGTAAAGTTAAATTTTGGTATACATCCTACAGACTTCTCTTTATAATATGCAGGTATGACTGCAGCTAATTTTCACTGATTATAAACGCAGATCATTATTATGAACAGTTTAGATGTGAGATGAAGAGTGTAAAATGTGGACCAATTACAAGACCTGTGGCAACAACAGCACTGTAATCAGAAATATTTATATTAGAGCAAATAAGACATTCAGAGCTAACTTCAGTACAGGGCTATTACAAATGACTGAAGCGATTTCATAAATTCACTGTAGCTCCATTCATTGACATATGGTCACGACACACTACAGATACGTAGAAAAACTCATAAAGTTTTGTTTGACTAAAGCCGCACTTCAGGTTTCTGCCGCCAGAGCACTCGAGAGCGCAGTGAGACAAAATGGCGACAGGAGCCGAGAAAACGTATGTCGTGCTTGAAATGCACTCACATCAGTCAGTCATAACAGTGCAACGACACTTCAGGACGAAGTTCAACAAAGATCCACCAACTGCTACTCCATTTGGCGATGGTATGCGCAGTTTAAAGCTTCTGGATGCCTCTGTAAGGGGAAATCAACGGGTTGGCCTGCAGTGAGCGAAGAAACGGTTGAACGCGTGTGGGAAAGTTTCACGCGTAGCCCGCGGAAGTCGACGAATAAAGCAAGCAGGGAGCTAAACGTACCACAGCTGACGGTTTGGAAAATCTTACGCAAAAGGCTAAAGCAGAAGCCTTACCGTTTACAATTGCTACAAGCCCTGACACCCGATGACAAAGTCAAATGCTTTGAATTTTTGGCGCGGTTGCAATAGCTCATGGAAGAGGATGCGTTCAGTGCGAAACTTGTTTTCAGTGATGAAGCAACATTTTTTCTTAATGGTGAAGTGAACAGACACAATGTGCGAATCTGGGCAGTAGAGAATCCTCACGCATTCGTGCAGCAAATTCACAATTCACCAAAAGTTAACGTGTTTTGTGCAATCTCACGGTTTAAAGTTTAGGCCCCTTTTTCTTCTGCGAAAAAAACGTTGCAGGACGGGTGTATCTGGACATGCTGGAAAACTGGCTCATGCCACAACTGGAGACCGACAGTGCCGACTTCATCTTTCAACAGGATGGTGTTCCACCGCACTTCCATCATGATGTTTGGCATTTCTTAAACAGGAGAGTGAAAAACCGATGGATCGCTCGTGGTGGAGATCATGATCAGCAATTCATGTCATGGCCTCCACGCTCTCCCGACTTAACCCCATGCGATTTCTTTCTGTGGGGTTATGTGAAAGATTCAGTGTTTAAACCTCCTCTACCAAGAAACATGCCAGAACTGCGAGCTCGCATCAACGATGCTTTCGAACTCATTGATGGGGAGTGTGGGAGGAACTTGATTATCGGCTTGATGTCTGCCGAATCACTAAAGGGGCATATATTGAACATTTGTGAATGCCTAAAAAAACTTTTTTGAGTTTTTGTATGTGTGTGCAAAGCATTGTGAAAATATCTCAAATAGTAAAGTTATTGTAGAGCTGTGAAATCGCTTCAATCATTTGTAATAACCCTGTACATCATGCAGGAAGCATTGCAGTGCTCTAAGTTTTACAAGCAACATTCCTGACCACTCTTCCTGTATGAGTGTTAATGAAGTTCATTTCTGTTCCACATGCTGAGATAAATTGTTACAAAATTTACTTCTCTCTGGACTGAAATTATTTTTGGTGTACTTACTTTTCTTGAGCAGCCCATTCTCTCACTGTCAAGACTTTCTGTAACAGAGTTCTGACTTCATAAGGGCTATGGTGTTCCAGTGGCTTCGAGTCTGATTTCATTTGTAAGTACAGTTTCATTGCCTCCAAAACCCACCTGAAATTTAATAAATATAAGACATGACTTGGGAACCAAGAACTCACAAGATCACACTCTAAAATAGATGGTAGAACCTACTGAGAAACCCACCTGTGAAACAAACCGTGAAATATCATCAGCTGATACGCAACCTCTATTCAGTTCGCCAATGTAGGAAAGGATAGATTGCTACTTACTGTAAAGAGGACATGTTAAACTGCAGACAGGCACAATTAAAAGACACTTACATAGAGCTTTCACTCACAGGCATCATCAGTAAAAAAGAAACACACACCTTTCATACACACAACCAAGCACATCTCATGTACACATGACTGACAACTCCAGCAGATTGGACCAGAATGCAACTATTATGTGGGATGGAAGCAGCAATCTGGAGGGGGCATGGAAGTGGATGGAATAGTAGTGTAGGAGTGGGGAAGAGATGAATGCTGTCTGGTGGAGTGTGTAGGAACTAGAATGCCGACAGGTGCAGCATCTGGAGGTTGTGGGGCAGGCAGGGGGGGGGGGGGGGGCAAAGGAATGAAAAAGCAGAGCAGTGGGGAAAGATGGATGGGTGCATTGGCAGCGGGCAGCAAACAAAGAGGGTGGGAGATGGGAAGGGAAGGAGATGATAGGATGGATGGGGTAGAAACTGTTACATGAAGGTTTTGGGAGTGGCTTGTTACTGTAGGTTGAGGCTGGGATAATTACGGAAGCAGAGAATGTATTGTATAGATAACTCCCATCTGTGCAGTTCAGAAAAGCTGGTGGTTGAGGAGATGGTCCACATAGCTTGAGTAGTGAAGCAGCCACTGAAATCAAGCATGTTACGTTCGGCTGCATGTTGTGCCACAGGACAGTCTAACTTGTTCTTGGCCACATTTTGGCAGTGGCTGTTCACCAGGGTGAATGTCCACTGCCACATTGTGGTTAAGAACAAAGTAGACCACCCTGTGGCACAACATGCAGCTGAACATAACGTGTTTGATTTTGGACTCCACCAGAGAGCATTCATCTCTCTCTCCACCCGTTTGCTACTATCCCTTCCCTTCCCCTGCCTCTCCAGAGTGCTGCTTGCATCTCGCATGATTGTTGCATTCCGGCCCAAGATGCTGGAGGAGGCGATCAGGTGTGCATGAGGTGTGCTTGCTTGTGTGTATGAATGGTGTGTGTTTCTCTTTCACTGATGGAGGCTGTGGCTGAAAGCTCTATGTAAGTGTCCTTTAATAAAATTATATCATCATCTTCCAACTTTTATACAAGAAATCCAAGAAATAAATAAATTCAAACAGACAGTGAAATCTCTTTTAATAAAAGAATGCTTTTATACCATCCAGGAATATTTGGAATCAAAATTGTCTTAGTGCATGATAAAGTATCAAAGCTGAATGTTGTTAAGTCAGTTTTGTCACATCATGTAACAATTCTCTGTAAAGCTGTAACTTTAAGTAACATAATTTTGTAGGTAATGTAAAATAATCTTTCCTCTGTATTCTTGTTTACTATCTTAGACTCCAGTAAACTGTATATTTGTATTGACTTATCCCATATCAGTTGTACAAGCCATTGTACTGATTTGATCCACGGGACAAATAATAAATAAATAAATAAATAATTGTGCCTGTCTGAAGCGTAACATGTCTTCTTTACAGTAAGCAGCAATCTACCTTTTCCTACACTATCAATATTCCTACCTGGAGTTTCCATTGTTTCACTATTCAGTTCACATTTTTGTGGTGGGCTAAATGAATACAGACAGGGAACAGACACACAACACTCAAACCCTGTGACAAAACACACTTTTTTGTACGGCAGTTATGATCAAATCGCCTGTTGCAGCACACAGGAAATTTAGTATTCCTTCTGGCACTAGCATCACAGAATATTGTAGGCATGAACTTAATAGCCAGTGCATGCTTTATTCTTGTGCTTACCTAACCTCAGTTCACACCAGCTCTCCTTGTTAGTCCCTCCTCTACATATTTACAACTGATTTCTCATTCTTTCCTTCCTCACACCCACTCTGCCTATATTCTATACTCTGCATATAATACTAATTTTTCTTTCCTTTGCTCTCTCCTCTTTTCCTATTACAGCCCATCTTTGTCTCATGTGTACATTTTGATAAAAGTGTTCCTTTCTTTGTCTCTGACAAATCAACTGCACTTGTTGCACCTTCTAAGTTCTTATCTGTTGCTGTAATTTCCATCTCATCTTATCCTGTTACGTTAGCAGGAGCTAGAGTCCTCTGTGATCTTTGCTTTGTCAGAGAATTTATTTTCTTCTGTCTGTCAAAGACATCTATGGTACTGAAAGGCAGTATTTTTATGAACATGTTCCATATCTGTGAATCCACATCTTCGTCCAAACTCTGAAAACTACTACGAAGTGCATCAGGAATATTCTACAAGATGTATGTTGAAGATATTGGACGTTATGCTGTTACACAGTAATTGGAATATTTCAATCATTGCAACGGTACACCACAGCATCTTGTAACTGGCTGGGCTAAGTGAAGGGGGATGTTAGCTTCAAAATGCTCTTTGTCTCATTCGGGTGCGAACTGCTGGAGAGTCAGGACGTGCATTTCTGTCAACCCCATTTTGAGTTTATGTGACACGGCACAATGGATCATTCTACAGAGCAACAGTATGCTATCAAATTTTACATTAAACTTGGGAAGTCCGCCATTGAAATGTTTCCATTACTTCAGCATGTCTTTGGGACTGATTGCTTGTCCAAACCATAAGTTTTCCAATGGCACAAGTCATTTATGGAGGGCCAAGAGGAGATCACTGACGAACCTCGCAGTGGACGGCCATCAACCGCATGAATCAATGAAAATGTGACATGTGTGTGCGATTGTCTGAACTCTGACAGATGGTTGAGCCTTCAAGTGATAGCACAAACTCTAAACATGTCAAAAATAATCGTTTTCCACATTGTGACTGAAGATTTGAACATGAGAAAGATTTGTGACAAACTCATCCCAAAAGTGTTGACCGATGAACACAAGCACATGCGAGTGCTTCGGTGCCGAGAAATGTAGGAAATGTGTGAAAATGATCTTCATTTTTTAAACTCAGTTATCATTGGTGATGAGTCATGGATTTTTGAGTATGACTCGGAGTGGCACACCCCATCGTCGCCCTGTCCCAAGAAGGCATGCATGAGCATGTCCAGGATCAAAACCATGCTCATTGACTTCTTTGACGTCAGAGGCATTGTCCACCACAAATTCATACCTGCCAGGACTACAGTGAACTCAGCTTTCTACTTGGAAGTGCTCAAAAGACTGAAAAGGAGGGTCTCGTGCTGCCAAAGTGACATCCAGGACATGTGGAAAGTTCACCACGACAACGCGCCGAGTGACAGCGCCTTCATTGTCAATGACTTCCTGGCCAGGAGCAAGACCAGATTGGTTTAACAGCCTCCCTGCAGTCCTGACCTGGATCCCGCTGACCTTTTTTTTTTTTGTTTCCTCGGATAAAAGGAGTCATGAAAGGAAAATATTGGGACACGATTGAAAGCATCCAGGTGCATGTTACATCAGCTCTAAAGCACATTCCGGAAAAGGCATTCCAGGATGTCTTCCAGGCATGGAAACACCGCCTCCAGAAGTGTATCAATGCAAGAGTGTGCTATTTTGAAAATTTTTGGCTATTTGTAAAAATATATTCAATAAATGATTTTTTATGAATTTGGTCACATTACTTATGGAATGCACCCTGTATGGTTTTGGATAACAGAGAAATATTTTACAAGAAGATGATCAGATGTTTCACAACTGTATCTTATTAGGAGATTTTGAATGGCTGTAATAAAGTAGTTATATGATGAACTGCTTAATCATTACAAATACCTTCACGTGTTTTACTCAGTCATAAGAAATATTTTCATGAAATTTTCAAGATGTTTTATATTTCCTTTTAGTACATCGGTTTCATTATGACTGATATAAAAAAGTAGTGAATGACTGTGAAAGTAATATAATGATTTAATTTTTATCATCAGAACATTTACTACTGTGTGTCACAATCTCTTTTGTGATTAATTTATTTAGTGCACAATCAATGCATTGCAGGAAATAAGTCATATTGTTAAATGTATGAGTTTTTTTATTATTTTTAATGTAATTTGATGACTTGAATGTTATGGTTGCTGTGAGTGAACTATTGCAACAGTACAGAAACTCCACTGTGAAGAAAACACATGAAAATTTATCTTCACTATTATTTTATGCTCGACACACATTTAGTTACAGAATGTTGAATGTACTGTTATGCAGAAACTCACACATGCTAATTATTGTTTACATGTGCCTGCAGATTAATGGAGTGAAGTAGGAGGTATGAGGAAAGTTTGGAGTTGGCTATGGTAGAGGGGCTAGAGGACATAGAGGCAGGAGGATTATGGTATTGAATGATATGCTGTAAGGAGCACATGCCCCTTAACCCCCCATTACTCTCTTCTACCCCAGAATGAAACAATGTTAGCACATCCTCTGACAGAGCTTCAAATATCTTTCATTCTGTTCTGAAATGAAGAACGTCTTTTGCACCTCTCCCTAAGGAATATTCAGCTGTCCATTCAATTATGAAATACCATGGTTCATCTTAATGCCACAGCTGCTACAAAAATATAGCCACAAGGGTCATATCTCTTGTCCTATGTTCTCACACAATAAATCGTATCATACTTTCATCACAGTCTTATCCTGTCCTATCAAAGGTAGGGCCACTTGTGAAAGCAGTCATATCATACACCAGCTCTGCTGTAACTTCTGTACAGCCTTTATGTGGGCACGATCATTAACCAATTGTCCCCCTGATTGAATGGCCACCACCAAACCATGGCCAAGAAGGTGTTCTTACAACACACCCTTTCATCCTTCAATCTGTGTGGCCTCAGTCTCCCCTTGCCCGTGTCCCTTGCCTCCACCTCCATCTCTGTGCATCTCAGTTCATGCAATTAATTTGCACCCATAGTGTTCTCTCCGCAGTCTGTCTCATCCTCTCTTCTAACTACACACTTGTCTTACCCCCTCTATTCTAATTACTTCCTTTCCTATCCACTCTTTCAATTCTCTGTGTGTAATGGGCAACTTCCTCAGTTTGCACCAGGACAACCTAACTCAAGCCACATTCCTATCCTGTTCTCTTGCTGCCTCCCACCCCCTTCAAAAATGGTTCAAATGGCTCTGAGCACTATGGGACTTAACATCTGTGGTCATCAGTCCCCTAGAACTTAGAACTACTTAAACCTAACTAACCTAAGGACATCACACACATCCATGCCCGAGGCAGGATTCGAACCTGCGACTGTAGTGGTCACACGGTTCCAGACTGAAGCGCCTAGAACCACAAGGCCACACCGGCCAGCCCACCCCCTTCATTCCTCCACTTCCTTCTTTCTTGTTCTTCTCACTCAATTCACCTGACACAATCCCTCACCCTAGTTGGACTGTAGGAATGGGTTTCAGGATGATATCCAGTTTAGTTTTAAGTATTTGCATTTGTGTACACAGCTTAAAGTGGGAGCATTTGGTATATGATTTACTAAATTGTACAGGCATCTGATGCACACAATGGTTTCCTACAAAGATGAAACTGGTGCTAGAAGTATTACGGCTTACAGAGAACATTGCAGCAAATGTGGCAAACCACTGATGATTATAAAAGAGGAGATGTTAAAAATTTTTGAAAAACTCCATGAATATCCATTCTATGGCTTTGTCATGTAGAATAAGTAATAAGAAAAAATGAGATATGTATCATATTTATGGCCTGTGATAAAAAATGCTGCTGTATCACGTTATTTGAACAATAATTATAGATTACTGTTTATTTACAACCATTCACCATTTAATGTCAAAATATGTTTTACCATTACATGATATGTTAGTAACAATGGTACTTTTTACAGCAAAATTCTTCAAATTTAAGATTACTTCTTAAAGTGTAATGTTAACACTATTGCATTTGAAAATATGTGTAATGTTGTTGACTTAGTGTTCTAATACAAACTTATAATTAGTACTTTTAAAAAAAATTAAATAGTGAGTACAGAGTAGATTGAAATAGCTTACTAAATTTTTAAACATGCTATTTTGTGTGTGTTAGCAGTCTCTGACACCCACTGTCTCTGAGAGATATTTTTATAACAATTTTGGACAAATCTGATTTTATTACAACATAAATAAACATAGAATTAGCTCACAAAGTGTTTGCAGCAGTACATTCTTTCAAGATCAAACACAAAATTCAGTATCTAGCTTGAACAAAGATTAATAGCTCAAAGTCTGGTTTATCAAATCAACATGCTGCATTATATCTTTGAATTATTTTTAAAATTAAACAAATATCAAAACACTTCCTCCAAGTGGAGATTCAGATGCCTTACTATCATATCCAGCGTTTGTAATGTTAAAACATGTGAATGTTAGGTCAAGTAGTGTACTCTACAATGATATTAATTTGTGTGTTGTCTGCACTTTATGTTGCTCTGCTGATACTAAACAAAATAATAGGCTTGTTTATAGAAATAACAGTTTTTTCCATTTACAGTGCAAAGATGTCAATCATCACGACATCTGAGCTTTATTCACAGCACCTACACTAATGTCGAAAAGAGATACTGTTTATAATCCAAAGACCAAGATAATGTTCACTAAAACACAGTAATGAAAAGCTACAAACAGATTCCATCATTTGTTTTGAGCTGAATAAACATCCATTCAAATGTTATACTGAAGTAATTCAAAATTCACTAATAATTAGTAAATCAATGATTATATTTGTGTTTTGATGACAGAAGTGAAACTTACCCAACTCTAATTTTTAATATACCCTTGAACATTTCCGGATTGGTGGCAATCAGACGTCCACAGTACAAAACTACCTCTTGCTGAAGAACTGCTTGAATAACATCATATGGCTGTATTGTGGAGTATATTACTTGTCGTATCTCAGCTGGAGTCATTGGTTTGTCAAACACTGTTTCCTGCTGCCCAATGACACCAACTGTTAACTGAAAAACAGACAAAACAAATTGTTCATGTTTAGGCTGCATAATACTAGAAACTATGACGTCTAGTTGATTTCTATCCACAAATTCCAGGATAAAACAAAATATCACACATACTGTAAATATACGGTTTTAATTCATTCTCATATCATACAAATTATGACATAATTTTATTTTCAAAACTGGAAAACTGCATTCCAACATAATTGGAGTATATGCACCAACAAAGGGACAAAATTAAGAAACAGAGGTGTTTTCTAACCAGCCACAGAGAACACTGAAGGACACGAGGAAAAAAATAACTATCTGATAATATCCGGTAATTTAAAGACAAAAATTGGTACCAGAATTGTACCTTCTACCACTGGACAACATGGAGAGCAGCTTATTGATTTCTGCGCAATAATTTTAATTATTAATACCTTATTATCCAAATAAAAATATTCACAAGTACACTTTGTCAGTTGGGGGAAACAGATCTATTATAGGCTACACAGTAACAAATGAGAAAATTTGATCATTTCCAGGACATAAGTGTGTTTAGAGGAGCTGAAACTGATACTAATCATTTTTATTGGCGGTCCAAGATTTCGCTTGTCAGGTTTCTGAGGAAACGACAAAAAAGTCAGGAAAATAGCAACCCAGTCAGCAAAACAAAGAGTGGTAGTTCACAAACTTGCTAGACAAGTCAACAGAGGTAGCTGTGAAAGAACTGTTAACAGATTAGAACATGATTTGACTGGAGCTACAAAGTTTGGACTCAAAATATACAAAAAATTTCACAGTGAAATCAATGACATTGCAAAGACAGATAGAATATCAGGAAAGGAATGGTTGCAGTATTACAAGCAGCTATTATCCAAGGAAGATAAGCCTTTCTACATCAATACTGTGAGTGTTAGACAATGTAATTAAATCACAATGACAGCCTTAGAAAGTAGTTTAAAGGAGGCTAGAAAAAGAAAGGCTAAAGGTGCAGATGGAATAAAACTGGAACTTATTAATATATGCTAGTATTAAATGGAAAAAGTTATTTGTGCTGTTTCTGGATGACATTTAGTGATGAGGAAAAATTCTGGAGGCAAGGAAGTTGTTAAAAATATATATATATAGTTATAATAGAAGGAAACATTCCACGAAGGAAAAATATACCTAAAAACAAAGATGATGTGACTTACCAAATGAAAGTGCTGGCAGGTCGACAGACACACAAACGAACACAAACATACACACAAAATTCAAGCTTTCGCAACAAACTGTTGCCTCATCAGGAAAGAGGGAAGGAGAGGGAAAGACGAAAGGATGTGGGTTTTAAGGGAGAGGGTAAGGAGTCATTCCAGTCCCGGGAGCGGAAAGACTTACCTTAGGGGGAAAAAAGGACGGGTATACACTCGCACACACACACACACATATCCATCCACACATATACAGACACAAGCAGACATATTTAAAGACAAAGAGTTTGGGCAGAGATGTCAGTCGAGGCAGAAGTGCAGAGGCAAAGATGTTGATGAATGACAGGTGAGGTATGAGTGGCGGAAATTTGAGATTAGCGGAGATTGAGGCCTGGTGGATAACGGGAAGAGAGGATATATTGAAGAGCAAGTTCCCATCTCCGGAGTTCGGATAGGTTGGTGTTAGTAGGAAGTATCCAGATAACCCGGACGGTGTAACACTGCGCCAAGATGTGCTGGTCGTGCACCAAGACATGTTTAGCCACAGGGTGATCCTCATTACCAACAAACACTGTCTGCCTGTGTCCATTCATGCGAATGGACAGTTTGTTGCTGGTCATTCCCACATAGAATGCATCACAGTGTAGGCAGGTCAGTTGGTAGATCACGTGGGTGCTTTCACACGTGGCTCTGCCTTTGATTGTGTACACCTTCCGGGTTACAGGACTGGAGTAGGTGGTGGTGGGAGGGTGCATGGGACAGGTTTTACACCGGGGGCGGTTACAAGGGTAGGAGCCAGAGGGTAGGGAAGGTGGTTTGGGGATTTCATAGGGATGAACTAAGAGGTTACGAAGGTTAGGTGGACGGCGGAAAGACACTCTTGGTGGAGTGGGGAGGATTTCATGAAGGATGGATCTCATTTCAGGGCAGGATTTGAGGAAGTCGTATCCCTGCTGGAGAGCCACATTCAGAATCTGATCCAGTCCCGGAAAGTATCCTGTCACAAGTGGGGCACTTTTGTGGTTCTTCTGTGAGAGGTTCTGGGTTTGAGAGGATGAGGAAGTGGCTCTGGTTATTTGCTTCTGTACCAGGTCGGGAGGATAGTTGCGGGATGCGAAAGCTGTTGTCAGGTTGTTGGTGTAATGCTTCAGGGATTCCGGACTGGAGCAGATTCGTTTGCCACGAAGACCTAGGCTGTAGGGAAGGGACCGTTTGATGTGGAATGGGTGGCAGCTGTCGTAATGGAGGTACTGTTGCTTGTTGGTGGGTTTGATGTGGACGGACGTGTGAAGCTGGCCATTGGACAGGTGAAGGTCAACATCAAGGAAAGTGGCATGGGATTTGGAGTAGGACCAGGTGTATCTGATGGAACCAAAGGAGTTGAGGTTGGAGAGGAAATTCTGGAGTTCTTCTTCACTGTGAGTCCAGATCATGAAGATGTCATCAATAAATCTGTACCAAACTTTGGGTTGGCAGGCCTGGGTAACCAAGAAGGCTTCCTCTAAGCGACCCATGAATAGGTTGGCGTACGAGGGGGCCATCATGGTACCCATGGCTGTTCCCTTTAATTGTTGGTATGTCTGGTTTTCAAAAGTGAAGAAGTTGTGGGTCAGGATGAAGCTGGCTAAGGTAATGAGGAAAGATGTTTTAGGTAGGGTGGCAGGTGATCGGCGTGAAAGGAAGTGCTCCATCGCAGCGAGGCCCTGGACGTGCGGGATATTTGTGTATAAGGAAGTGGCATCAATGGTTACAAGGATAGTTTCTGGGGGTAACGGACTGGGTAAGGATTCCAGGCGTTCGAGAAAGTGGTTGGTGTCTTTGATGAAGGATGGGAGACTGCATGTGATGGGTTGAAGGTGTTGATCTACGTAGGCAGAGATACGTTCTGTGGGGGCTTGGTAACCAGCTACAATGGGGCGGCCGGGATGATTGGGTTTGTGAATTTTAGGAAGAAGGTAGAAGGTAGGGGTGCGGGGTGTCGGTGGGGTCAGGAGGTTGATGGAGTCAGGTGAAAGGTTTTGTAGGGGGCCTAAGGTTCTGAGGATTCCTTGAAGCTCTGCTTGGACATCAGGAATGGGATTATCTTGGCAAACTTTGTATGTGGTGTTGACTGAAAGCTGATGCAGTCCCTCAGCCACATACTCCCGACGATCAAGTACCACGGTCGTGGAACCCTTGTCCGCCGGAAGAATGACGATGGACCGGTCAGCCTTCAGATCACGAATAGCCTGGGCTTCAGCAGTGGTGATGTTGGGAGTAGGATTAAGGTTTTTTAAGAAGGATTGAGAGGCAAGGCTGGAGGTCAGAAATTCCTGGAAGGTTTGGAGAGGGTGATTTTGAGGAAGAGGAGGTGCGTCCCGCTGTGACGGAGGACGGAACTGTTCCAGGCAGGGTTCAATTTGGATAGTGTCTTGGGGAGTTGGATCATTAGGGGTAGGATTAGGATCATTTTTCTTCATGGCAAAGTGATACTTCCAGCAGAGAGTACGAGTGTAGGACAGTAAATCTTTGACGAGGGCTGTTTGGTTGAATCTGGGAGTGGGGCTGAAGGTGAGGCCTTTGGATAGGACAGAGGTTTCGGATTGGGAGAGAGGTTTGGAGGAAAGGTTGACTACTGAATTAGGGTGTTGTGGTGCCAGATTGTGTTGATCAGAATTTTGAGGTTTTGGAGGGAGTGGAGCTGGAAGTGGGAGATTGAGTAGATGGGAGAGACTGGGTTTGTGTGCAATGAGAGGTGGTTGAGGTTTGCTGGAAAGGTTGTGAAGGGTGAGTGAGTTGCCTTTCTGGAGGTGGGAAACCAGGAGATTGGATAGTTTTTTGAGGTGAAGGGTGGCATGCTGTTCTAATTGGCGGTTGGCTTGTAGGAGGATGCTCTGAATAGCCGGTGTGGATGTGGGAGAGGAAAGATTGAGGACTTTTATTAAGGATAGGAGTTGACGGGTGTGTTCATTGGCTGAGTTGATGTGTAGGTGAAGGATTAGGTGGGTGAGGGCAATGGATTGTTCAGTTTGGAACTGGTATAGGGACTGATGGAAAGAAGGGTTGCAGCCAGAGATGGGAACTTTAAGTGTGAGGCCTTTGGGGGTTATGCCAAATTTCAGACAAGCCTGAGAAAATAAAATATGTGAGCGTAATCTGGCTAGGGTGAAGGCATGTTTGCGGAGGGAATGTAAATAAAACTTAATGGGGTCATTGTGGGGGTGTTGTGAGGGTGACATGGTATTAGAAGGTGGAAAGTTTAACATGAGGTTGAAATGAAAAAGAAAGATAGAAATATATGGGGAGAGATAAAGGTGAACTAGAAAGCAATTGGAGATCTGGTATGAAAAAAGACGAAAAAGTGTTGGTTAAGTTGATCCTGTGGTGAACTTGGGTTGGTAGACAGCGATGTGCAAAAAGGTTGGGTGGTTGTGTTGCCGCTAAATCACGTTAAAGGACGGAGAAATTCGGGAAAATTTCGAGAAAATTTCGAAAAAATGTATTAAAGGAGTGGTGTTGTGGTGAAAGATTACGAAAATGGGGCTAACAATTGTAGAAATAATGACGTTGAAACCTGTGGGGAGCGGCTAAAATGATCAGTGAAGTCCGAAAAACGGAAGTGGAAATAAAGTTAAAGTTATTAGAACTAGCCGAAATGGTTGTTAAATACGTGAAAGCAGCTGTTATTGAACTAGAAACGGTGGATTTTATAGCAGCGGTAGTGTTGAAGGCGGAAAATAATATTTTTTGGTTATGGTTGGGAAGTGGGTTACGTATTGTTGAGCATATATAGGCGGGATAAAATTGTATAGTAGATTACGGTAAAAGGGGAACACCACATACAAAGTTTGCCAAGATAATCCCATTCCTGATGTCCAGGCAGAGCTTCAAGGAATCCTCAGAACCTTAGGCCCCCTACAAAACCTTTCACCTGACTCCATCAACCTCCTGACCCCACCGACACCCCGCACCCCTACCTTCTACCTTCTTCCTAAAATTCACAAACCCAATCATCCCGGCCGCCCCATTGTAGCTGGTTACCAAGCCCCCACAGAACGTATCTCTGCCTACGTAGATCAACACCTTCAACCCATTACATGCAGTCTCCCATCCTTCATCAAAGACACCAACCACTTTCTCGAACGCCTGGAATCCTTACCCAGTCCGTTACCCCCAGAAACTATCCTTGTAACCATTGATGCCACTTCCTTATACACAAATATCCCGCACGTCCAGGGCCTCGCTGCGATGGAGCACTTCCTTTCACGCCGATCACCTGCCACCCTACCTAAAACATCTTTCCTCATTACCTTAGCCAGCTTCATCCTGACCCACAACTTCTTCACTTTTGAAAACCAGACATACCAACAATTAAAGGGAACAGCCATGGGTACCAGGATGGCCCCCTCGTACGCCAACCTATTCATGGGTCGCTTAGAGGAAGCCTTCTTGGTTACCCAGGCCTGCCAACCCAAAGTTTGGTACAGATTTATTGATGACATCTTCATGATCTGGACTCACAGTGAAGAAGAACTCCAGAATTTCCTCTCCAACCTCAACTCCTTTGGTTCCATCAGATTCACCTGGTCCTACTCCAAATCCCATGCCACTTTCCTTGATGTTGACCTTCACCTGTCCAATGGCCAGCTTCACACGTCCGTCCACATCAAACCCACCAACAAGCAACAGTACCTCCATTATGACAGCTGCCACCCATTCCACATCAAACGGTCCCTTCCCTACAGCCTAGGTCTTCGTGGCAAACGAATCTGCTCCAGTCCGGAATCCCTGAAGCATTACACCAACAACCTGGCAACAGCTTTCGCATCCCGGAACTACCCTCCCGACCTGGTACAGAAGCAAATAACCAGAGCCACTTCCTCATCCTCTCAAACCCAGAACCTCTCACAGAAGAACCACAAAAGTGCCCCACTTGTGACAGGATACTTTCCGGGACTGGATCAGATTCTGAATGTGGCTCTCCAGCAGGGATACGACTTCCTCAAATCCTGCCCTGAAATGAGATCCATCCTTCATGAAATCCTCCCCACTCCACCAAGAGTGTCTTTCCGCTGTCCACCTAACCTTCGTAACCTCTTAGTTCATCCCTATGAAATCCCCAAACCACCTTCCCTACCATCTGGCTCCTACCCTTGTAACCGCCCCCGGTGTAAAACCTGTCCCATGCACCCTCCCACCACCACCTACTCCAGTCCTGTAACCCGGAAGGTGTACACAATCAAAGGCAGAGCCACGTGTGAAAGCACCCACGTGATCTACCAACTGACCTGCCTACACTGTGATGCATTCTATGTGGGAATGACCAGCAACAAACTGTCCATTCGCATGAATGGACACAGGCAGACAGTGTTTGTTGGTAATGAGGATCACCCTGTGGCTAAACATGCCTTGGTGCACGACCAGCACATCTTGGCGCAGTGTTACACCGTCCGGGTTATCTGGATACTTCCTACTAACACCAACCTATCCGAACTCCGGAGATGGGAACTTGCTCTTCAATATATCCTCTCTTCCCGTTATCCACCAGGCCTCAATCTCCGCTAATCTCAAATTTCCGCCACTCATACCTCACCTGTCATTCATCAACATCTTTGCCTCTGCACTTCTGCCTCGACTGACATCTCTGCCCAAACTCTTTGTCTTTAAATATGTCTGCTTGTGTCTGTATATGTGTGGATGGATATGTGTGTGTGTGCGAGTGTATACCTGTCCTTTTTTCCCCCTAAGGTAAGTCTTTCCGCTCCCGGGACTGGAATGACTCCTTACCCTCTCCCTTAAAACCCACATCCTTTCGTCTTTCCCTCTCCTTCCCTCTTTCCTGATGAGGCAACAGTTTGTTGCGAAAGCTTGAATTTTGTGTGTATGTTTGTGTTCGTTTGTGTGTCTGTCGACCTGCCAGCACTTTCATTTGGTAAGCCACATCGTCTTTGTTTTTAGGTATATATATATATATATATATATATATATATATATATATACCTAAAAACAAAGACGATGTGGCTTACCAAATGAAAGTGCTGGCAGGTCGACAGACACACAAACGAACACAAACATACACACAAAATTCAAGCTTTCGCAACAAACTGTTGCCTCATCAGGAAAGAGGGAAGGAGAGGGAAAGACGAAAGGATGTGGGTTTTAAGGGAGAGGGTAAGGAGTCATTCCAGTCCCGGGAGCGGAAAGACTTACCTTAGGGGGAAAAAAGGACAGGTATACACTCGCACACACACACATATCCATCCACACATATACAGACACAAGCAGACATATTTAAAGACAAAGAGTTTGGGCAGAGATGTCAGTCGAGGCAGAAGTGCAGAGGCAAAGATGTTGATGAATGACAGGTGAGGTATGAGTGGCGGAAATTTGAGATTAGCGGAGATTGAGGCCTGGTGGATAACGGGAAGAGAGGATATATTGAAGAGCAAGTTCCCATCTCCGGAGTTCGGATAGGTTGGTGTTAGTAGGAAGTATCCAGATAACCCGGACGGTGTAACACTGCGCCAAGATGTGCTGGTCGTGCACCAAGGCATGTTCAGCCACAGGGTGATCCTCATTACCAACAAACACTGTCTGCCTGTGTCCATTCATGCGAATGGACAGTTTGTTAAATGCCATTAAGTCACTATACAATAATGCTAAAATTAGTATAAATGGAGAGTTATCGACTGTGAACCAGGGACAAAAAAGGGAGGGTGTGACCTCTCACCAGTCCTTATTGTCACACATATCTACAAAGTTCTAGACAAATGTAATTCTAAAACCCCAAGGAAATGTCAGAGAAGGAACAAATTTATTAACACTGTTTTATTTTCAGAAGGCTAAGTTCTTCTAACAGGCAGTTTAAGCACTTTCAAGAAAATGTTTTTAACTGAATAACATTTTACAAAGTTATGAAATGGTTGTATCTGTAAATAAAACAAAAATAATGCCAATGGAAAGGAAACACATACAAACAGTATGTGCTCAGTACATGGAT
Source organism: Schistocerca cancellata (assembly GCF_023864275.1). Taxonomy (NCBI): domain Eukaryota; kingdom Metazoa; phylum Arthropoda; class Insecta; order Orthoptera; family Acrididae; genus Schistocerca; species Schistocerca cancellata. The sequence goes on from NC_064631.1 coordinate 549,453,973, forward strand.
TAAGGAAGGAAAAGACCCACCATGATTTAATAGCAGAATTCAGAAAATGCTGAAAAGCAGAGATTGTTGCATTCTCAGGTCAGAAGAGAACATGGAAATGTCAACAGGCAAAAGTTAGTAGAAATTAATGCATCTATAAAAAGGTTGATATGTGAAGCATACAACAATCTCCACCATCCAACCTTAGCAAAGGGTCTTTCAAAGAAACTGAGAAAATTCTGGTCCTATGTAAAATCACTAGGTGGGTCAAAGGCTTCTATCCTATCACTCATTGACTTATCTGATATGTTAATAAAAGGTAGCAAAACAAAAACTGAAGGGGGGGGGGGGAGGGGGGGATGGACATAGAAGTAGGTGTCCCTTGCATTGAGAAGCAACTGAAAGAGTTGAAAACAAATAAGTCTCCAGCTCCAAATGGAATTGTTTTCTGACTATTGGTGGGCTTGTTACTGGAAGTTACGGAATGAAGTTCATTTTGGCTCTGCTACAATCATCTTTCTAGGTTGCACATGATGGCATAACACACTTAATAAGCTGCACTGTTTGCATTTGAAGACTCTGTTGGTCTTTGTCGCTGTGGTTCGTATGTTGACAGCAGATATCACTTGAGGCCCGAAGAGATGCTTTTTCACATTGAAACTGGTAGCACATTTTGAATAAACAATATCTGATTTACAGTTCAGCTGTTGGTTTCAGTTTTAATTATTGAAGTACTTCATGTCCAGCTCGTGTCCCATTGTCCTCAATGAATTACGAGAGAATCCAGTTTGGTTTACAGAGAGTACTCCACAGCACTGATCCCTTACCTAGCTTGCATTTATCATGAATCTCTCACCAGAATAAAATCACTAGTGAGTGGAAAAAAGTGCAGGTGACTCCTGCATATAATAAGAATAAATGATTGAACCCCCAAAATTACAGACCTGTAACCTAGACATTCGTATGCTGCAAAATTGTAGAACATAATCTGTGACTGAACACAATAAATTTCCTTGAAAAGGACAGTTGCCACATCCCATATAGTTGAGGCGCCATCACAGAAAAGCACAACAAGAAGAGTGTCAGAGAGTTAGCTTTGGCCAACAAGGCCTTCATCAGAGATAGCCAACAGACACGAACACACAAACACACACACACACACACACACAAGCAGGATATGGGTGGGGGACAGTAAAGTGCTGCTTGTTGGAGCATACAGGGGCAAGGTGGAGAGAGGGTATGGCAGCTAGGTGCAGTCGGAACATTAGAGGGAGGACAGGATGGGGGGCTGGGGATTAGCAGGAAAAAAGAGAAGTAAAAAGACTGTGGGTGAATTGATGGAATAGAAGGTGATGTAGTGCTGAAATGGGAACAAGGTTGTGACTACATGGGTAAGGATAACTAATGATGGTTGAGGCCAGGAGAGTTACGGGAACAAAGGATATATTGAAGAGAGAGTTCCCACCTGCGCAATTAGAAAACCTGGTGTTGGTGGGAGGGATCCAGATGGCACAAGCTGTAAAGCAGTCATTGTAATGAAGAAGTCGAGCTGGGCAGCATGCTCAGCAATCGGGTGGTCCATCTGTTTATTGACAACAGTTCGTTGGTGCTTTTTGGTAGTCATGCCCATGTAGAATGCAGCACAGTGATTGCAGCTTAGCTTGTAGATCACATGATTGGATTGACAGGTAGCCTTGCCTTTGATGGGATTGGTGATGCTTGTGAATGGACAGTAGCAGATGGTGGTGGGAGAATGTATAAGACAGGTCTTGCACCTAGGTCTATTACAGGGTATGAGCCATGGGTCAAGTGTTTGGGAGCAAGAGCTGTGTAGGGATGGTGGAGGATATTGTGTAGGTTTGGTGGATGACAGAATACTACTGTGGGAGGGGTGAGAAGGATAATGGGTGCGACAATCTCCATTACAGGTCACGATGTGAGGTAGTCAAAACCCTGGTGGAGAATGTGGTTCAGTTGTTCCAGTGCTGGGTAATCCTGAGTCAAAAGGGGAATGCTCTTCTGTGGCCCAATGGTGTGACTTTGGGTGGTGGTGGATGACTGCAGAGGTATAAGGCATGGGAGATCTGTTTTTGTAGAATTTTGTACAAGGTGTGGAAGGTAATTATTGTCTGTGAAGACCTCAGTGAGAGCCTTGGTATATTCCAAGAGGGACTACTTGTCATAATGGATGCAGCAGCTATGAATGGCTAGGCTGTATGGATGGGACTTCTTGGTATGAATCGATGGCAGCTGTCGAAGTGGAGGTATTGCTGATGGTTTGTAGGTTTGATATGGATGGGGGTACTGATGTAACCATCTTCAAGGTGGGGCCAACATTGAGGAAGGTGGTTTGTTGGTTTGAGTATGACCAGGTGAAGCGAATGAGGGAGAAGGTGTTGAGGTTCTGGAGGAATGTGAATCGGGTGCCCTCACCTTCAATCCAGATCTTGAAGATATCATCAATGAATCAGAATCAGGTGAGGGGTTTGGGATTCTGGGCGTTTAGGAAGGAGTCTTCTAGATGGCCCGCGAATAGGTTGGCATAGGACAGTTCCATGTCAATGCCCACAGCCATACCCCGCATTTGTTTGTAGGTAATGCCTTCAAAGGAGAAGTAATTGTGGGTGAGGATATAGTTGGTGATGGCAATTAGGAAGGAGGTTGTAGGTCTGGAATCCATCGGGAATTGGGAAAGATAGTGTTCAACAGTGGTAATGTCATGGGCACCCAGTGTTAAAGGAGCAGGAACTGCAGAGTGTCAATGGATGAAATCGCCGGTGTCTTTTATATAGGAGGGCAGGTTGTCAGTAATAGGCTGAAGGTGTTGGTCTATGACAGCATAGATTCTCTCAGTGGGGGCTCAGTAACTGGCCACAATGGGGTGTTCTGGGTGGTTGAGTTTATGGACATTATAGGAAACATGTGGAAGATACATACGAGTGTGGGGAGTGGTAGAAGTGAGGAGAGAAATGGACTCCAGGGAGAGGTTCTGGGATGAGCCTAAGGACTTAAGAAGAGAATGGAGATCATGTTGGATTTATGAAATGGGGTCAATGTGGTAGGGTTTGTAGGTGGATGAGTCTGGCAGTGAGTGGAGTCCTTCCACCAGCTAATCTTCACAGTTCAAAACAATAGTGGTGGAGCCTTTGTCATCAGCTCTTAGGTGGTTGATTGCTGTTTGTTCCTTGGAGGTAAGGTTAGTTTGTATGTTGAGGGATTTGGGGAATGATGGTGAGGCAAGGTTCAAGATTATAAATTCTGGAAGCTTAGCAGGGCATGATTTGGGGGGAGTGGGGGTGGATCACAGTTGGATGGAGCAGGGAGGGTTCAACATTGGTCTCTGATTGAGTCTGATTGGTAGGGTTGGTGACAAAAAGTTTTTCTATTGTAGGGACAGGAAGAAGGAGAGAAGGTCTCTACCAAGTTCCATATGACTGAATTTGGGAGTGGGGCAAAAGGTGAGGCCTTTGGAAGGCACTGATACTTCTGCAGAGCTAAGGCTTTTGGAGGAAAGGTTCACAACTGTGTTTCAGGTCTGTTTAGGGTCTGGATTCCATATGGTGGTGGGAAAGAGCTTTAGTAGTGAGGTAAGTGTAGTAGGTCTGTGGGGCAGGGTTTGTTAGCTATGAGGGGATGTGGGGGAGGTTTGGAGGATGTTGTAGAGGTGGTGGTTAGTGGCAGTCCAACAACAACCTCCAAGCCTCCCACACTTCCCCTCATAGCTGGATTTGCTTATAAAAACTCAACTTGTTATTTCACGTGATATCCCACAAACCATGGACGAAGGACAACAGGTACATTAAATATTTGCAGATTTCTGGAAATTACACAGTGCCCCACTGTAGACTGGTACTGAAGGTCTGACATTCAAAATAAGTTCCCAGGTATTTGAGTGACTTGAAGACTTTTTAAGTAATAGTTCTGATTATGTTGCCCTCGACAGCGAGTGTTCATGATGGACAAGTGTAACATCAGGAGTGCACAGGGGGAAGCATGACACACACACACACACACACACACACACACACTCTATCTATCTATCTCTCTCTCTCTCTCTCTCTCTCTCTCTCTCTATATATATATATATATATATATATATATATATATATATATATATATATATATATATATATATATATAAAGAAAGATGATGAGACTTACCAAACAAAAGTGCTGGCAGGTCGATAGACACACAAACAATCACAAACATACACACAAAATTCTAGCTTTCGCAACCAATGGTTGCCTCGTCAGGAAAGAAGGAAGGAGAGGGAAAGACAAAAGGATTTGGGTTTTAAGGGAAAGACCCGCTCCCGGGATTGGAATGACTCCTTACCCTCTCCCTTAAAACCCAAATCCTTTTGTCTTTCCCTCTCCTTCCTTCTTTCCTGACGAGGCAACCATTGGTTGCAAAAGCTAGAATTTTGTGTGTATGTTTGTGATTGTTTGTGTGTCTATCGACCTGCCAGCGCTTTTGTTTGGTAAGTCTCATCATCTTTCTTTTTAGATATATTTTTCCCACGTGGAATGTTTCCCTCTATTTTATATATATATATATACACCTAAAAATATAAATATAAAATATATGGGCCAAGCAGCTGTCTGTAACTGTTTGCTGTTGCGTATGGGAAAGTATCACTGTTGAGTGACAGTAGAAGGCTGCAGCATGACATAGACAGAATTTTTATCTGGTGTGTTGAATGGCTGCTTGCTCTAAATGTAGAGAACTGTAAGTTGATGCAGATGAGTAGCAAAAACAGTCCTGTAATGTTCGAATACAGTATTACTGAAGTGTACCTTTTTAAAGTCAACATGATTACATATCTAGGCATAACATTGCAAAGTGATATGAAGTGGAATGAGTATGTAGGACAGTACTAGTGAAGGCACATTGTCAACTTCACTTTTTTGGGAGAATTTTAGGAACATGTAGCTTGTATACAAAGGAGACCAAATATACGACACTTGTGCAGCTGATTCTTGAGTACTGCTTGAATGTCTGGGATCTTCACCAGGTTGGATTAAAGAATGGCATTGAAGCAGTTCCAAAGAGCACTGATACATATATAGATGCTATGTGAACTCAAATGGGAAACCCTGAGGGGAAGATGAGGTACTTTACATGAAATGCTGTTGAGAAATTCTGATAACAAGCATTTTCTGCTGAGTGGAGAATGAGTCTATTTTGCATAAGGACCACGAAGACAAGATAAAAGAAATTAGGGCTTGTATGGAGGCATACAGATAGTTATTTTCTCCACTTCATTTGCGAGAGGAACAGGAAAGAAATTGACTACTAGTGGTACATGGTATCCTCTGCCATACACGTAGTGGCTTGTAAAGTATTTATGTAGATGTGGATGTAGAAGAAAAAAATAGTGATAAACAATAAAATAATAAAACAGGTCAATTTTCAATAGCTTGAGGCAAAAATATCAAATAACAAAACTAACTGAGATGTGATTCAAAGTGTACAGAAAAATAATTCTACAAAAGGTTGTATAAGGTGGCATATTGGTAGAACTATGAGGAAAGAGGTAACACTAAGACTATACAATGTGATAAATAAGTCTGCTCTTATCTATGATAATGAAAACTCATCCTAAGAAAATGAGATTAAAGAAGCATTGAAGCAGCTGAGATGAGGTTTCTGAGATCACTTCTTGGCCTAGTGCTAGGAGACAGAATGCAGAGTGAAGGTATAAGGAGAACAATCTCCAGTTGTGAAATGATCGAAGAAAAGTTGTGCCTTACTACAGTTTGTCTACCAAGCAATTCTAAGACAAAATAAATGGCATTCCAGTCTAGGGAGCTCGTACTGTTTCAATGATATCCTTAAACTGTAGCTACTTTTGGTGTAAATATATGTTCAAAACTCTTTATGTAAATGGTCAGCATTTAAATATTACTTTTGTAACCCTTGGAATAGATTTTAGATAAAAGTAAGTTAGTGTACATATGATACGCAACCTTTGAAGTTACATTAAGTGTATTACTTGCCTTGATGCTTTATTTATATTAACAGTCTGTGACAAAAAGTGTATGCCAAATCTATATGTCTACAGTTTCTTTTTGTCATTTAATCAGTCTTTGAGATACCAGAATAAACATCTACCATGTTGTGCACACTGTTGGATCTTGACTCGAGCTTTGCTTTTGAACTACAACTGTGACTGCTGCTGCTGTGTAAAATGACTTGGTTTGATATCTGGGATTTTCTGGTCTGTGCTTTGGTAAAGGGCTCTATAGCTAGATGCTAAATTGGCAATGAGTATATAAGAAGTGGCAGACGTTCCATGGATCAGTATTAGTAGCACATAAATTCCTCACATTTCAAGTGTTGACTCATATTCTGTGTGTTTTGGGAGTAACGAAAGAGGTAGTTTGTGAACTACTTCTGTCATGGTAAGTCCGGACGAACAATTGTAATGAATGGGAAAATGCTGGTGCAGGTTGTCTGACAGAATTACAAACAAAGACTGACTCCCTATGATGCAAGTTAAAATCAGTATGGAATGTCAGAATGCAAACACAACAGCCAGTACAGCCTGTTTTCATGTTGGCACCACCTCAGTTTCAAACATATAAACATGAAAAGGAAGATCCATCAGCATATCTACAATGACCCTACCAGCACATAATGATTTTCCAGGTACTCAACCCAAAGCGACAGTGTTCTTGTTCTTTTTTCCCCCTTGCTTGGCAGAATCTGAACTAATTCATTTTCTCTACAAGTTGGAACCTCTCATGAACCCTGTAACTTTACCATCTGATTGCATGTCAAGAATGTTGGAAGACTATTACAGTTTCCAATGTCCCACAATTCATAGAGGCTTTAATCCCACCAGTGTCAGCAGAATTCAATCAAGAAAACTAATCAATTATAAGACAGAATTTCTGGCCAGTACTTACCTTAAGTACATGGAATGTGTTGTACTGCTGATACACACATACAAAAGTGAAAGTGACACACCAGATGCAACATTCTAGCTTTCAGAACTAATAGTTCCTTCCTCAGGAAGACGAGCAGGATAGGTAGGGGAGGATAAAAAGAACTGACAGGTAACTCAGATCCCAGGATGGTAGGGACCCACCTTTATTGAGGAAAAGGGTCCAGCAGTTCTGTCTCAGTTTATTAGTTTTCTCTATATCAGCAGAAGCTATGGAGACAGTAACACGCTGATTCTGTTATTAGGGAGATACTCATTGTCATACTCCTGATAAATATGTCCATTAAAAAGCATTAAAATGTATAATACGACATAGTAAATGGGACTTGAGTAAACCCACAAACAGCTGTTAAGTGGTGATTTATTAGTGACCAGTTTTGCTGCATTAAAGCAGCATCTTCAGTTGGTTCTACCCAGAAAGGAAAGCATTCTTGTAATCTAGCATATCCAAATATCAGGTGCTGCCTGATATGATGATGGTGAACAGCACAGCAAAGAATGATGAGTCAACAGATAGTCTGACAATATACATTGATGAAAGAGAAAGCGCAAGAAGGAGTTGTGTGACATACACAGAAGTTGCTAGGCATGTTTCTACTTCTGAAAGATGATACTTATTCAGATTTCACACCAGTCACATAATAGTGGCGCTAAGTGATGTCAGTCAAGAATGTCATTAAGGTGACAAACACGACATAATTAACACCTCACTGAATTTGAACTAGGCCATGTTATAGACATCACACACTAGCACTTCAGTTGTATGGTAACCTGCACCAGTTTATTATACAACAGACCGCCTCCAGTGCTTTACTCTTGCGACAACAAACTACAGGGTTTGCCTTTATTAATGGGGGTCACCTATTATCTGATGTTCATTCTCAGTTCTTAGTAGTTTTTGTGCCTCATCCCTTGCACTATTCGTCCAGTGCTCTGCTGGTTATTACTTGTTGTTGACAACTTCCCCTCTCAAAGGGATTGGATTCTGTGACTGCAAACATTGGGAGTGTCTCTGTGTGCTTATCTATGTGACACTATTTTAAGTAGTTTTACTTAGGTTACCTGGGCTGGTGAAACGTGTCACTTGACAGCTCTCGTGTGGTTGGCTACACTGTGGTTGCGAGGCTGCAATAGCTGTCACCACACACGCCCACAACTCCAAAATATGTTTTGTAAATGTAAGCTACAATCAACGTTTGGATGTTAAATGCAACAAAGTACATTCTTCTAACAATGAAGAGAATGATGACAGAGATTCAGCATTTGATAGTATATGAAACCAGGAAATAAAAACAACCAAAGTTAATGACAATATCTATGAAAAGTCATTCCAAATTGTTACTGTAATAGCTGTATGTAAAATGTCATATAGTAATGTAAACCTAAGCATACCAAGGAACAAGCTATCTACACTCATAGAAAGAAATAAAGCAAAACATGCATAGCCTACCTGATTGCAGAGATAAAGAATTAATTCTGTGTACATTTACACTCGCCAATTTATGATGTCCACGGCGCAGTTCCATCCAGTTCTCCTTCACTGTCATAGGAATAGGTGCCAAAACCACTGTCTTCATCATCATTATGAGAAATCATTAATTGTTCATTTTCATTTATAATGCCGTCTACAATCTTTGCTTCTCTAATGAGTTTAGCAACATGGTCTACTTTTTTCCTTCATGAGGTAGCATCTACAGTAGCAAGACCTTCACATAGCAGTCCTTCCACTTCTGTTATAGTAAAAGTCTTATTGTTACTTTTAATGTATGCCTCGACTTCACTCCAAACCAATTCAATTGGATTAAAATGGCAGTGATAAGGTGGTAGCCTAATTACCAAGTGACCCTGTTCGCTTGCAATTTCATCTACAACATATTTAGGCGTCACAGGCTTATTTTGTTTTACAAGCGAATATAACAGCAGCTTTGTCATGCTAATGTCCTCAGCAATGGGTCTCGCCTGCAACCATTGCACCATAGTTTCTTTATGGTCACTAGTGGTGGGAGTGTTATCTAAAATCACAGAATTGTATGTTGCGTTGTCCGTCACAAACACTGTTGGAACACTAAGCTGGAGCAACAAATTTTTAAACCACTGTAGAAACCGTGGGTGGTCCATATCCTCATGATAGTCACCTGTTTTTTAGATCAAAAAACTAAAAGTTCTTCAGACACAAAGCTGTTTCAAGATCCTGCACGGGCCACAGTTAATTGGGATCCTCTTCCTGTTGGCTGATGACCGCTGCTATTCGGAGTATCATTTGTCCAACATTTCTCAACTGATTCTCCCACATTGACCCAGGTTTTGTCTTACCATATGACTGAATGTGTGTCCTTTCCTACAATTCTGTGTAAGAAAATGGTATGAGCTGCAATGACATGAGCTTTTTCAAGTAACAGTTTTCGTCCATCTAACTTTTTAAAATGGAAGCCCATACTTGTTAATATCATATTAAGTGATGTTTCCCCCCCTGACAAAAGTTCACTTTCTTTTAAAGAAATTAGCTGCTTCACTTTTGTGGAGTATTCTTTCCTTTTATAGTATCCATATATGCGCTGAAAAATTGCATCGGATTGGAAAGAATCAATATCTGTAACAGGACGAGGCTGCTTTTTTCTTTCCTGGAGAACTTAAAAACACACTGTTTCTCCCACAGGGGCTTTCTTCCACACGGTTTACTTCACTATGTTGTAAGTCTTGAAGTAGCACCCCTTTCCTTATAACTGTTCTTTCACTGAGCAGTAGTGTTTTCGATGTATGCTCTAAAACTTTATCGGCAGGAATCTACACATGCCAAAGAACAGAAACAAATTCTTTTTCTTGCTCATAAAACTCGTGCGTCCTCCTTAGCAATTCCAAAGCATGACTATTTAATGATACTCCACGACACAACGGAGTGTCGCTTGGTGAATGACATATTTTGGTGACATTGTTTAACAAACAAAAACTGCAGTTGAGGCAGTAACACAACACAACACAACAGCAGGCATTCGCTCACTAACATACAATGTTTACATGGAAGCCGGCAACGTGGTAGCGATGACGCCGGAACCGGCTTTTGTTCGGTGCTGTTATTGGTTCAGAAGATGTGGTGCCTCGCTTTCCTCACTTGTTTGTTAGTTATATTACCAACTCTACAGCATTTGGGGAGTGACCTTGAGGTGACATGTTTCAGCGGCCTGGGTATGCTTATACTGCCTGTTCTTAATCAGTTTATAATATATATTACAAGAATGCTTTCTTCCTTAGTAGAACCACCTGAAGATGCTGCTTTAAGGTTAATAAATCATCACCTAACAGCTGTTTGCAGGTTTATTCAAGTCCAATTTACCATGAATTTCAGCACTTTGGCTTCCCATATTATAAAGTGGAACATGTATATCATTTGGCCAAGGGCTATTAATTGGACAATCTTTTTTGGTGACTTTTTACGGTATCACACACTTGATTCTTATTGTGTGAACTGTTTAGATAACATTATTGAATCTGGGAGGACTCAAGCACAGCACCCACAGCATTTATGGTAGCTGTTTGCCAGACAGGTCTCCTTCGGAATCTGGTCAAATGCAGATTCTTCAAGGGTGGTCATACTACACGAATCAGGTATTTGGGGCACACAGCAGCACATAGCAGTGATACCAAGTGCCTTTTCCTTAGTATTCAAAGACCTGCTTTCTAAACAAAGGCAAATGATTGCGCTAAGTTTATACTCCATGTGACCACAGACAAACTTCCATCATATCACCTAAAGAAAAAGGGAGCACATTTTCAATGGCCTACTGCCTGTCAAGCAGCTTTGACCAAAGTTAGTGGTTGCCTGAAATTGGCTCCTGTCTTATTCTTGTAGCGGATGATTCGTCTCTTAGTATGGGAGCAGTGCTCTTCCAAAATGATGCCTCAGGGACAGAGTGGTATGTATGCATTTAAGCTGTTAACAACAGCCAGAATGATCATTCACAAACTGAGCAGGAGTCAATAGCAATTCTCTATGGCATCTTTCCACCTGGCTTCTAACGAAGAACCATAGCGGATGGTATGCTTCTTTAAAACTCAAGATGCCCAATCCCATGGGGAAGACAGCCACAGAAGCAGAATTAACTAACACTGTGCTCCTCAGTTAAGGTGGCATCAATATCATACCACCACCATCACCATTATCACTGCAGATTTATGCTACAGCAAGGCCATTTCATGATGGATGCTTTTGGTTTCTCCCTTGGCCAAACATCTGTCTGGAGGTTATTGTTCAGTAAGAGAACACACCACTGCCTTCTATCTCCACACCATTCTCACTTCAGAACACAATTTCTCTGCCCTTTTAGCAGCCATCATCACCACTGAAGTCATCCCACGCAACATCTGGTTACAATCACGTAGATTTTCTGATTATGCAGTACGGTCATTTTCCTGGGTCGTGATCCCAGGAATTTCACCCACTGCCAGAGAAGCCTAACCATTGTCCAATCACAATGAGATGCAACTGCCACTAATGGTCCACGCGTCCATCATGATCTTATCTCTTCCTACATTCTGTAACTGACACTGACACACTAGGATCACTCAGTATAAGGCAGTGGTTCTATTATTCAGCAGGAACAATGCAGCACATAATGTGTTGCACCTGGAGCCTGCCTCACAGTTTGGCATCATTAGCAAACCTATGCAGAGTCACATGGTCTTCCCACCTCATTTTCTTAGTCCCATATAACAAAGGAATGTGCCACTAGTTCAGGATGCAATGAAAGTGGCTCCAAAGGCCACTCTTACCACCATTATTATGCTCTTGCCGGAATGCTTATCACACCCTGCATATTGCTGACCACTTTGGACTTCGCTTTTGGACCGCAAATACTACCCTTGCTGCTGTGTAAGATGACTTGGGATCTGGGTTTTTCTTTCCTGTGCTTCACTAATGGAGTTTAACACTATGACCTCAGTTGATAGTGATTGTGTAACTGGTTATCTTCAGTGGACTGGTCTGAGATACTCACTCGGTATTAGTAGAGCAAAAATGCCTGTACATTTCAGCTGGTGATTCATATTACCTGTATCTTTTTTTGAAACAAATAAGGTGATCTGACAACTATTTCAGAGAAGGGGACATACTATAGCATCTGGGAGAGTGGATAATAAGGAAAGAATGATTGAGGTCTAATGTCGCTTTGACCATGAGAGTGGTAAATTTTGTGGTAAGGTCTTATGAGATCAAACTGCTGAGGTCAACGGTCTCTGATGACGGGAGTGTTCACTACTATTGTAATCAGTCCAACCTAGCATACAACAACATAAGAAATGGTAATGTTCATAACAGTATTATTGAAAGGTTTCTTGCAACTGATCTCACTTTCAATTTCAAAAAAATGCTACATATTCAGTTATATACATCTAGAGGTACTACACCAATGATACATGTTACATGTGGTGAGAAAATAACAACTGGGGTGGAAACTTCAAAAATTTTAAGTGTCCGTGATGATGAGTATTTATACTGGAAAGAACACATTCTTGAACTCTTAAAACAACTAATTTCAGCCACATTTGCACTTCAAACCACTGGAAATCTTGAAGAAAGAAAAATCAGTAATGTAACATATTTTCACTCAGTGATGTCCTATGGAATAATGTTCCGGGATAATTCAACTACAGGAAGAAAATCGTCATTGCTCAACAATGTGCTGTAAGAATGATATGTGGTGCTCACCCACAATAATCTTTTACACTCTGTTTACAGATTTAGATATGAGATTTATCTCATTGAGTCTAGCTCTAAGGTGAAAGAGAAGTGCACATTGTTCAGTACCATTTTACTACAGTTGTCACTAGATTTTCAATGGAAGGCAGTTTTAATTTCTTTCAGCTAATACTTGCTCTTTTCTTTATAGTGTGCTTCATTTTATGTCGGTGAATGTATAAAAAGCTACTAACTTAATAACTTTAGCAGTCAGTTTTTTTCCATTTCCAATGATAAAAACAAAAGGACCTCACTGGAATTTCAATATTTTAATTAGCTTTAAGGCTGCATGATACTGTGAACATTATATTATCAATAATTTTGTGGTTTTATCATATATTACTAATAAAATACCTGTTTTCCATGTACAAGTACTGTTGTTATGAATGGACTGATGCTGTCCACTGTGTGATGTAGTAAACTGCTGCAGTATCGCACAGTGACCCAGTACAGCAGGCTCCCGGCTTGTTGATAAAGTTTTGTTATGTGCTCCTCCACTGAAAATTGCAATAATTCACTCGTTTGACTTTATGTATATGCATGGACCAGTAAAGATGGTAAATAAAATGACTCCAGTGACTGAAACTGCCACATCTTCAAATTTTTATTCTCACTCATTACAAAACAAATGTTTGTACTGATATTTCATAACGAAAATTAATTTCTTGAGAGCTTAATTCAGTGACCAGTTAATGATACACAGATGTGACAAAAATAGTTAATAGTAATAGTAATAATATGTTAACAGTAATAGTAATAATAATAATAATAATAATAATAATAATAATAATTGTGCAAGATCAAATAATCAACACAATCCCTAAAGTATTACAATTTCATGAAATGACACAAATCATTCTTCTGAATATGTTAGGTAAGAATATCAACAACATAGGAAAATATAGATCGTTACTTAGCATAAAGATGACATGTTAATTTGCAGACAGGCACAATTAAAAGACATTTACACAAAGCTTTCGGCCACAGCCTTCATCATCAAAAGAGAAACACACACCTTTCACACAAACAAGCAAGCACACCTCATGCATACATGACTGCCAACTCCAGCAGCTTGGTCCAGAATGCAACTATCTTGTGGGATGGAAGCAGCAATCTGGAGGGGGCAGGGAAGTGGATGGAATAGTAGTGTAGGGGTGGGGGGAGAGAAGAATGTGTCTGGCGGAGCATTCACGAACTAGAATGCCAGCAAGTGCAGCATCACGAGGATGTAGGGCAGGGAGGTGGGGTGAAAAGAGATGAGTGGGGAAAGATGGTGCATTGTCAGAGGGTAGCAGACAAAGAGGTTGGGAGATGATAATGGGGAGGAGATGAGAGAACAGAGGGGGTGGAACTATCGGGTGGAGGGTGTGCAATCAGTATGTTACTGTAGCTTGAGACCACAATAATTATGGGAGCAGAGAATGTGTTGTAAGGATAACTTCTATCTGTGAAGTTCAGAAAAGCTGGTGGTGGAGGGCAGGGTCCAGATGGTTCGGATACTGAAACAGTCACTGAAGTCAAGTATGTTAAGTTCAGCTGTCCACCAGGATGAACGGCCAAGAGCAAACAAGACCACCCTATGGCACAACATGCAGCTGAACATAACGAGCTTGATTTCAATCACTGCTTCACTAACAGAGCTATCTGTATCCTCCCCTCCACCACATTCTTTTCTGAACTGTGCAGATAGAAGTGATCATTACAACACATTCTCCATTCCCATAATTAACCTGGGTTCAACCTACAGTAACATACTGTCCCCATCCCTCCACCCAACAATTTCCAACTCCTCTGTCTCCCCATTCTCGTCTCCCATCCCCTTTGTTTGCCACCTTCTGCCAATGCACCCGACCATCTTCCCCTGCTTCTCTCCATTATTCCCCACCTCCCTGCCTCACAATCTGCTGACACAGTGTTTATAGGCATTCTAGTCCCGGCACACTCTCACTCAAATGTGATAGTTGCATTCTGGACTGAGCTGCTGAAGGTGCCGGTCATGTGTGCACGAGGTGTGCTTCCTTGTATGTATGAATGGTGTGTGTTTCTCTTTTGCTGATGAAGACTGTGGCCAAAAGCTTTGTGTAAGTGTCTGTTAACTGTGCCTGTCTGCAACTTAACATGTCATCTATAAAGTAAGTAGCAATTTATATTTTTCTGCACTGCCATATTCCTATCTGGAGTTTCCACTGTTAGGTAAGAATACTGAAGTATAGCATTTAGAAATTACAGTTTTGATTTTAAAAATACATTTTACATTTGTTATAAATGAGGACAGAGTTACAATTAGTGTTTATTTTACTCATCATTAGATTTCTTGAAATTACGGAATACTATGCACCTAAAATCCTTTTAAAAACATTTCTATTTATTGTGCATGAAGAAAAAGAACTCTTTTAGAGTATTAAATGATTTATCTGTCATAATATTTTAAGTTTTTTTATTTGATAGTAGGATGGGCTGAGAGATTTCTATGATCACCATGAAGCACATTTTTTTCATATAAAGCTGTTCTTTGTGCTATACTGTATTTAATTTTACTCTAGTATTAGATGCAGATCATAGCTTAAGTTTGATATCATTGTTCAACCAATATCACTTTTGTAATGTTAAATAATCATTTCAGTGTTGTTGAAGAGACTAGAAATAGTGAATACTCATTTGCTACTGTATTATCAAACAAAAGTGTGTCAGGGAAGAAATCTCTTAAGGTAAATGTCCACTCGGGTAGTCACGGTCATGGATTAGCAAAAATCTTACATGAAATCATGATGTTAAAGTTTGCAGTTATGTGAAACCAGGAGCACCCTTGTATGAAATCAGGAAAAAACATAAAAGACGGGTCTCCAACAAATATAAGTGAATATGGAGTAATAGTGGGTGGAGCAAACAACGTTTATAAAAATGAATTGTCGAGTGCTGTCCAAAACCTGAAGAGGATACTTCATTCACTAATAGTAAAGCAATTATAGTCATGGGAATTCCACATAGACATGACCTTACATTTGAATCATGCGTAAACAAAGAAATAACCAAGGCTAATGAACAGTTGGAAAATATATGTAAACTGTATCTAAATACTCTGTTTCTGTCTGTTGACTTCCTACTTAGAGACAGCTTCACGAGACATGGGTTGCACCTTAACAGAAAGGGCAAGAAACTTCTCTGCAGAAAAATTGTGGAAATGCTGCCTGTAAGTACCAAAAAAATAAATTACTCACCTAGAACAGTTCAACCTCCAGTACCTCAGGAAACACCACCATATGCAGCATCTCACCTTTCCAAAATTACTGCAACAACTCAACTCCTAACAGTGGACCCACTATTAATAGCATTAGCAAATTCACCATCATCAGCAAATTCAAGAGAGCCAACACCTGTGGCAGCACTACCAGGATTAATTGCTGACACAACAGAGACTTCACCAAGGGCAGCAAAACCTGAATCAACTGAAGGAAAATCACCCTCATCAGAAGTGGTTGCAACAGTAGTACTAGCATCAACAAATAATGTTGCTCCAATGGTCATTCAAGAAATCACTTCAGAATCCGGAATAGACCTACCAACAATTTTGGAAGAAGAAGAGGGGATATCATCACTCCCACAAGCAGAAGAGGCTTTCCCAGCACCACCTCAGGAAGATATACTGGCATCAAGAATAGTTCCAGAGATAAAGGATGAAGCACCATCAGCACCCAGAGTATCATTTGCAGCTGTTGCAGAACCATCAGAGCAGCTAACAGACGAGAAAACTTCAGCAACCCAAGGAGAAGTGCCACCTGCAAGGAGGAGGAGCCAGAGGTCCAAAAAAGCTGCAGTTCGTAGTGAGAATTTTTTATGGTATCATCACAACGAAAGGAAAATTGTGTCATAACTACACCTCCAAGTAAGCCTAATGTTAATACTTTAAGAGAGACTAACCCAATCAACCACCCCAAATCTCTAGCCAGTGCTAATAAATTTGCTGTTTACCATCAGATTATACAAGGCTTATTAAGTAAACTAGATGAGCTATCCATTAACAGTTTAGATAAGAACTTTATTAATAATGCTGATGTAATCTGTTTTAGTGAACACTTTATGAAACTTGGTTGTGACACACTGCAACTAAATAACTATAATCTAGCAGCTCTTTAGTGTAGACATTCTTTAGATAAGGGTGGAGTGGTGATTTACATTAAGAACAAAATAGCTTATAGATCTTCAGACTTAAGTGAATACTGTATTGATCAACATTGTGAGGTTTGTGGAGTTGTAATCTGTACTGATTTCTCTGAAATTACTGTCCTTTCATTTTATAGGGCTCCTGCAGACAAAATCTGTATTTTTCTAAAACAGTTAGAATCTCTGTTAACTCATCTCTTTGCAAAAACAAAAGATATTATAATTGTAGGTGATTGTAATGTTGAGTTTCTTACAGATAACATGGGAAGAAATGATTTATCACATTTAATGAACTCTTTTAACTTAACAGCACTGGTGGAGTTTCCCACCAGAGTCACAGCTAATTCTACAAGTCGAACTGACATCTTCTTAGGCAGCAGTAGAATTCTAAACATAACTGTAAAACGTATATTGAATGGGCTCTCAGACAATGATAGTCAACTACTTTCAATTGATAATGTTAGCCCTCTTTGTAAGAACAACTCCTGCAGTAAAACTTTCAGAGTAATTAACACACAGTCTATCAATAGCTTCTGTAATTCCCTACAAGTAGTAGACTGGGACCAGATTGAGCTCTTAGACAACGTTAATGACAAGTACAATGCTTTTCTAAATGAATTTATCTGCCTATTCAAAGCGGCCTTTCCTAAAAGGACTGTCAAATCCAAATGCGAAACCTACTCTAATAAAAACTGGCTAACACTGGGCATTAAAACGTCTTGCAGAAGGAATAGGAATCTGTATGCCTCACTCAAATCCAGTTATAGTGCAGAAAAGGAAAAACATTACAAACTATACTGCTCTATCCTTAAAAAAGTGCTAAGAAGGGCAAAGAGTATTTCTATAAAATCAGAAATTGATGTCTCTAACAAAATTAAAACCATATGGGGTATAATAAAAAGGGAAACAGGTAAAATCCCTGATGCAGAAAACACAATAGAAATTAAAACAAATGAAACCATTCATGACAATGTTGAAATAATCACCGAAATTTTTAACAACCACTTTCTGGCGTCAGCAGTACAAACTGGAAAAACATGTTCTGTTAATGAAGCCATGTTATCCCTTCAAAAAGCTATTAATAAGATTAAAGTGTCTCCTGTCACAGTTCATGAAACTGAGAGTATAATTAGAGAGATGAAGAGCAAGAATTCTGTTGGCATAGATGGTATCTCTTCAAGGTTACTGAAGGAGTGCTATAAGTTGAGCTATTGTCAAACCTCTCTTTAAAAAAGGCGATAAAGCCGACGTTACCAACTATCGGCCTATCTCCCTTTTAACAACCTTTTCTAAAATTCTTGAGAAATTGGTTCAGAAAAGACTTATTGAACACCTCAAGCATTATAAGGTATTAAACAGTAGCCAGTTCAGATTTCAACAGGGCGTATCAACAGAACAAGCTATTTTTTCCTTCACCCATCAAATCTTAGAGTCTTTTAATAATAAATTATCTCCTGTTGGTATCTTCTGTGACCTTTCTAAGGCCTTTGATAGTGTTAATCATGAAATCCTCTTAGCAAAGGCGGAATGTTATGGTATAAGTGGCTCAGTTGGCTCATGGATTAAATCCTACCTAGCTGGAAGAAAGCAGAAGGTCATGTTGAATGACTCTGATGGGTACTCTGTGTCATCTAGCTGGGGCTCTATTGGCTGTGGTGCTCGTCAGGGCTCTGTACTTGGCCCCCTTCTCTTCCTCATCTTTATCAATGACCTTCCCTTGCATACTAGCTTTAAAACTCACTTTACTCTTTTTGATGATGATACCTCTATCCTCATCAACAAAACTCTCAACCTCAATCTTGAGGAATCGTCCAATATTGTCTTTAGTGAAGTATGTAATTGGTCTGTAAATAATGGGTTATCACTAAATGTTAATAAGACTCAGTTTGTACATTTCCAAGTAAGGAAAAAACTTGAGGATCAATTAAGTATTACATTGAATGGTAGTGAGTTACTACAAGTTGAGTCAACCAAGTTTCTGGGTGTACACATTGACAACAGTCTAAAATGGTCTGAACATATTTTGCACCTCCACAAAAAAACTCAGCTCAGCTACATTCGCTCTTCGTATTATTTCCACAGTATGTGAACGAGACACCACAAAAACTGCTTATTTTAGTTATTTCCATGCTCTATTGCTGTATGGCACAGTTTTCTGGGGTAATCAGCTACTATCCAAAAAAATATTCATTGCCCAAAAGAGAGTTATTAGGATAATGAGCGGAGTCCAGCCTAGACATTCTTGTAGGAACCTTTTCAGAAAATTAGGGATACTGACAATTGCATGCCAATATATCTACTCCCTGTTATGTTTCATTGGTAAAAATGGACAATCTTACATAACCAATGATTCATACCATACCCACAATGCCAGGAGGAAGATGGACATCCATTATGAATCAAAAAACCTTACTATTGTACAAAAAGGAGTCCATTACATGAGCTGCACGGTGTTCAATACTCTCCCATCATCACTGAAATTACTTATCTACGAGCTTCTCAAATTTAAACAACAGCTCAAACAGTATTTATTAGATAATTCCTTCTATTCGGTAGAAGAATATTTCAGTAGAGTTAACTGTAATTGATTTTTTCATTTACTAATTTGATGTGCTAATGTGCATTACGATACTCACAATCACTGTTAACATTACTGTGTCTTTCATTTAGCTATTAAGATCTGTCATTTTTTCAATGTAATTTTTTCTATACCTGTTAATGTGTATTTTGTCTTATACCAGATATCCTCTTGCAAGAGGTACTTTTATGTATTCCTTTTGTATTATTTGTAATAATTCTAACACGTCCTACATCCATGTGAATGCCTCGCAGTATTGGATTTATGGGATATAAATAAATAAATACTTGTAATGGTGAGCACACCCAGTTTTGGAAACAGGTTACAATACAGTTCTTTAGGTTTGGTATCACAAAAAATAATGATTTCTGCTCCACATTATTCATAATATATTTAACTTTGCTTGTGCTGCAGATTTGCTTGTGTTGTTGCACCTAATATTTCTACTGCATAGTAGAGAATATAATGGATTATCTGTCAGAATATGTTAAAGTTTTTTTTATCATAATTATTTGGTAGTAGGAAGGCATGAGAGATTTCTAGGCTCAGCATAAAGAACATTTTCCACCCTAGAAAGCTGTTCTATTTATTATACAGTTTTTATATTTTATTCTAGTATTCTGGTTTCATCATTTTCACAAGCAATATTGCTTTTGTAATACAGCTTTTTGAAAGCAGGTCATGACATGGTTCTTTGGGTTTGGTGCGGTGCCACAAATAATTCTGAGTTTTATTATACAGTAATGGTAATATGTTTACATTTGCTTCTGTTGTTGCACTTGTATTTCTACTGCATAGATAACATTCTATGAGAAAAATGCAGATTTTACCACATACAAATCTTTACAGTGCTTGCTGATGTCAAGAGTAACAGAGACATCACTTATTGTTAGTAAAAGTGATAGGCAGTAAGAAAAATAAAACAGATCAGCATTATGTCACAGTACAGAACCAACAATGAAGTACAACTTGTAAGTCTCTACTAGTTAGATTATGGACATCATCAAAGCTTTTCTACATGGCACCAAAGCCTAACACTATGAAGTGCTCTTAAAACATTCTTGGTTTTCTGTGTCTAAGTGCAGCTTCACCTACATCAGCCTGCTCCAAAAACTCCCTAAATTTCTTTCAAAATCATTCTTATTCTAATGCTTTCCTGAGGAAATGCTTTACACAGTACTGTACTAACATTAAAACAATGCTGGAAGTTAGTAACTTACACCATTAATACTAGCAGTCAACACAGCTTCCATGTCACATCATAATCACTGAGTCAGAGTTGGAACTTTGAATCAAGAATACTAACAGAATTCAAATAGCATCTGTTGTATCATGCAATTAACGTACATTTGTGAGAAACACTTACATGACTGTTCTATCTGTGACTATGTAAAGTATGAATCACAAATGTTAACACTTTTGTTATGTTATCCAGGGAAATGTTACATTAATAACTTTGTAGATCCACTCTCTATGGAACAAAAAATATATCTAATCTAACGTTTGCTATTTTCCTCTCTTTTTCTCTTCTGCTTTTCCCTGTGTTTCACCAAGTTTTTAATAGTGATGCTGTAGATACATGGGGCCATTTCCCACCCACTTCATGAAGAAGTTTCTTAAATGGCACTGGCACTTTTACCTTAATGTGCAACTACATATACTCATGAATAGCGTTTGTGATTAACAATAAATATTAGATAATTTGAAATTGACATACACTTCCATATAAAGATATATAAGGACTGTGCAAAAAGTAAGGTGACTTTTCAAAGTGCATGGGCAATGTTCATTCGATTATCGATCTTTTTTTTT
This sequence comes from Schistocerca cancellata, assembly GCF_023864275.1. NCBI lineage: Eukaryota > Metazoa > Arthropoda > Insecta > Orthoptera > Acrididae > Schistocerca > Schistocerca cancellata. Next base: position 549,475,184 of record NC_064631.1, read on the forward strand.
TGTTATGTTGGTACACTTGTCCAAATATGTTCACAGTTTCAAGTGTCCAGCATACTGCATTTGTTATTGACAGATAGAAAGGTTACATGTGTTTTAGTGTGCTAGGCGATTTTCAATTATTATTTAAAAAATGGAGCAAAGAATTTGTCTTAAATTTTGTGTGAAAAATGGAAGCAAGTGCTCTAAAACACTTGAGAAATGTTGACAGTGGCTCTCTTTTTTTTTTTTTTTTTTTTTTTTTTAAAAAAAAAAAAAAGTTTACAAGTGGTACAAGCTCTTCCAAGATGGCCAAGAAGGTGTCAATGATGAATCTCACTCTGGACGTCCCAGCAAATCAACAACAGATGGTAACGTTAAAGCTTTGAAGAAAATTGTTTTGGTAAATCATTGCATTACCTTAAGAGAAATTGCTCAGGATGTTAGCATATCAGTTGGCTCATATCACGCAATTTTTTGAATGTTTTGGGCATGAGACGTGTTTCAGCGAAGTTTGTTCCAAAACTTCTCAATTTTGATCAGAAGAACCAACGCATGAGCATTGCTCAGGAGCTCTTGAATTACATTAATGATGATCTTCGTTTCCTCAAAAGGGTCATAATCGGTGATGAAATGTGGGTTTATGGTTATGATGTCAAAACCAAAGCCCAGTCATCCCAAATGAAGCATCCCAGAGAACCAAACGGAAAAAAGCAGGCCAAGTTCAGTCAAATGTCAAAGTTTTGCTCCTTTTTTTTTTTTCAATTAGAGTGCATCATGAATTTTTACCTCAACATTGTATAGTCAATAAGGAGTATTACCTTGTCATTATGCACTGTTTGTGAGAAGCGATACGCAAAAAATGTACAGAATTGTGGAAAAACAATTCATGGCTTTTGCATCATGACAATACACCGCTCATTCATCATTGCTTGTGAGAGATATTTTTGGCTAAAAACAACACGACAATCATGTCTCAGCCACCATATTCACTGGGATTGGCCACTTGCGACTATTTCTTGCTCCCAAAAGTGAAGAGACCTATGAAAGGACGAATGTTTTCAACGACTGAGAAAATAAAAACTGCATCACTGGAAGTTCTCGAGGCTGTACCAAAAAGTTATTATGAGAAGTGCTTCATGGATTGGAAGAAGTGTTGCACAAGTGTATTGTATCTGAGGGGGTTTACTTTGAACGGGATAACATGAATAAATAAATATTTTTTCATAAAAATATAGGGCCACCTTGTGATTCCATAGATTTTGAAGATCTCGCACTCAGGACTTCTTCTCTTCAACCTACACGTTTTTGGATATTCATGGATGATATTTTTATTGTTTGGCCACATGGAATGGAAGCTCTTAATCGGTTTTTACATCATTTTAACTGTCTTCATCCACACATCAAATTTTTGATGGAAATTGAAAAAGATGGCTAATTACCCATCTTGAATGTTCTAGTACATAGAAAAGAAAATTGTAAAAAAATGTTCAAATGTGTGCGAAATCTTATGGGACTTAACTGCTAAGGTCATCAGTCCCTAAGCTTACACACTACTTAACCTAAAGTATCCTAAGGACAAACACACACATCCATGCCTGAGGGAGGACTCGAACCTCTGCCGGAACCATCCACACAGTCCATGACTGCAGCACCTTAGACCGCTCGGCTAATCCCGCGCGGCAAGAAAATTGTAGCTTCGGACATGGTGTATACCATAAACCCACACGCACGGACCATTATCTTCATTCTACGAGTTGTCATCCACCACGTCAATGCAGGGGAGTTCTAAGTACATTAGTCAAGAGAGCTTATGCCATTTCTGATTCTGAAAATTTGACACAGGATCTGGATCATCTTAAGGCTGTCTTCAAGCTCAACAGATATACCGATCATCAAATTAATCATGCTTTTCAGTTTGGACCATCAAGTGAACCAGCACTGAACACTAATGAATCAGTTGGTTTTCTATCCTTTGCTGGAAGTATTTCTTCAGAAATTTCTAGAATTCTCAGGAAATATGATATTAAAAGTGTATTTTTGCCTTTGGCCAAGACTAGAGGCCTGTTTGGATATGTTAAAGATGATTTGCGATTGAGAAAGCCTGGAGTTTATAAAATTCCCTGCCATTGAGGAAAGGCCAACATTGGACAGACTATTAGCATTGTTCATGACCAATGTGTGGAACATCGGCATCACATACGTATGCTTCAGCCTGAAAAATCTGCCGTCACTGAACATTGACTCAATGAAGGGCATAACATGTTGTTTAAAGAGAGGGAAATTGTTGCTCTGGCTTTTCGTTGCTGGAATTGTGTGCTCAAGAAATCCATCGAAATATGATTATCTGATGACATTATTAATAGAGATAAAGGTTTTCCTTTGAGCAAGATATGAAACCCTATTTTATCTGATATAAAACAACGGTCTGGTTTTCAATGCATTACAGCTTAAAGTGCGATTTATCACTTTCGCCAGTTTGTACCGCTGGCAGTGCTGTAATTCTTCACTTCGCAGGGGGCAGCTCTTTCACATCTCGTGCACGCGCTGTGGCCTGTACCCGGCGTACAAAGGAGCCGCCGTTTCTGATGTTCATTCAGTTCTAGTGTGACTGGGTACTCAGTGATTGCAACTGAAGATGGTGACCAGAAAGATCACCAAAATATCATGTACTAAAGATGATCATATCTGGCAGCATACCCGTGAAGAGCATAAACATATAAAGTCACCTTACTTTTTAAACACACCTCTTATAACATTAATATTCTCGCAGAATTTTCATCTATACATAAGATAATACTTAAATTATGTCTTCTCTCACCAAATCACTAAAAGATAAATATCAGCAATGAAATAAGAGTGATACTTAAAAATATATGAAAATGTATTCAATAAAAGACAAGAAAATCTGGATTACGTGGTTGCCGTACCCAGCACTGCTAAAACAAGTCTTCATACTTCCAATGATAATTGTTGCTGTTTTTATGGTATTCAGTGTGAAGACTGGTTTGCTACTGCTATTCATGCTAGTCTATCCTGTGCAGGCCTTTACATCTCTGCATAACTACCTGTCAAGTGTGTGTCCAATCAGCATTTCGTTCATATGGCAGCATATGCGAGAGAGAGGGCGAATGAACTTTGGCACAGCTTGTCAGAAGTTGCTGAAGATGATCAACACTACCTTGCCTAATGACACAGACATTTGTATGGCCTGGGTATCCACATGGAAACCACACACATGTGCAAAGACCATAAAGTTGCAATGTACACAGGCTCAATGTTGTTCTTTAGGCCTTGTACTGTGTTATGACACAGCTAATCCTAATGTTTCCTTACCCTCTTGGAGGGGGCCATATCTCTGTTAGATTGCAATCACTGAGTGCACACCCACTTGGAAACAAGTACAATGCAGCCACTTAAATAGTGAATGATGGGGAAGAACTGCCACTGCAGGGCTCGTCATGTGAACACATTGCTGTACTGCTTACTTTAGTCAACCTCAGGACTCCCACTACAATGTTTACCTCTCACACTTCCCTTCATCACTAGAATAACATTTCCATGATGGTTCAAGTTGTGTGCTATCATGCAGTTTCTTCTTTTAACCAACTTGTGCCATAAATTTCTGTTCTCCATAGTACAAGCAATACCTCCTTATTAGTCGTACAATTTATCCACATAATATTCAGTATTCTCCTGTAGCACAAGATTTCAAATGCTTCTATTCTCTTATTGATTGAATTACTTATCATCCATGTTTCACTTATCTACAAAGCTACATTAAAGACAAATACCTTCACAACAAAATTCCTAACATTTAATTTATACCCTATGTTACTGAATTTCTGTTTCTCAGAAATGTTTCTCTTGCTATGCACAATCTGCATATTATATCCTCTCTACTTTGGCCATTGTCACTCATTCTGCTGCCCAAATAATAAAACTCATTGACTACTTTTAGTGTCTCATTTCCTAATCTAATTCCCTCAGCACCATCTGATTTAATTTGTCAACATACCATTGCTTTTTACTTTGGCTGATTTTCCTCTAATAAATTTCTTTCAAGACACTGTTCATTTCGTTCAACTTTTCTTCCAAGTCATTTGCAACATCTGACAGAATTACTGTCTGCAGTGTCATCAACAAATCTTAAAGTTTTAATTTATTCTCCCCAAATTTTAGCTTCCTTTACAAATGTCTCTTAGTTTCCTTCAAAGCTTGCACAATGTATAGATTGAATAACTTCAGGGATAAGCTAAAATTCTGCCTCACTACCTCCTCGACTATTGTTTCCCTTTTATGTCCTTCGACTCTTATAACAGCAGTCTGATTTATGTAAAACTTCCAGATAACCTTTCACTCCCTAAATCTTATCTGTGCCATCTCCAGAATACCAAAGCATATATTCCAATGAACACTGCCAAAAGCTTTCTCTAAATTTACAAATGCTATAAACACAAGTTTGCAGGATTTTATTTCTTCAGCCTATATTCTAAGGTAAGTCAAAGGATCGATATTATCCAGCATGTTCCCACATTTCTCCAGAAACCAAACTGATCTTAGCCAAGGTTGTTTTCTATCAGTTTTTCATTTTTCTGTAGATAATTTGTGTAAGTATTTTCCAATCACAATTTATTACACTAAGGGGACAGTAATGTTCAAACCTGTCAGTAACTGCCTTTGTCAGAATTGGCATAACTATCATCATTCCATAAATATTTATTGGTGAATAAACATCAATTGAGAAGTAAAACATTAATGAAAATTCCTGGATGGAGTAATACACAAAATAAGGGAAAGGCAACCATTCACCCAAAGTGGATCAAAGCATGGGCACAGTAATACATGACAGAATACAGCATTCACACCGGCTTTCAAGCACTAGCTCTTCTACTAGCAATAGTACACACATTCATGCACACAACTCCACAGACATCCAAACACACACTCCTGCGACCACAGCAAGACTGTTAAAGTTAAAGCAAACCAGTGTATATTCAAAGAAAAGAAGCTAATAAAAACAATATAAAAATATAACTACTAAAAAGATGAAAACTTAAAATTTCACTTATATACAGAAAATAATAATCTTATCTGTTAGTGTGGAAACTATGAATGAAATTGCTATTTTGATTAGCTGTAAGCAGAGTGCCAGTAAAACTCTTGGGATATCTTCAGTTTTGTAGCTCAGTTCATTCTTTGGTAAGTGTATCTGGCTGAATTTTAAAATGACTCAACTTTTGATCTTTTTCTAGAATTTTTATTTTCTTTCCTTTTTTTGCATGATGAAGCATTCTGAATTTATCACAAATGTTTTGGGATGTGTGTTTGTTGTGTTTGAGATTGTTATATCCGTGAGTAAAGCCAAGTCTGAAGTACATAGTTAATAACAAAACGGGCGACTGTTAATAACAAAAGTGGCAACAGTAAGGTCTTTAGACATGGCGAGAGGAGCCACAGATCCTTTGGCGGGCTGGTCAACACTGGGCTGATGAGTGACTGGATTTGATAACAAGTCAAAAGCTACAAAAGCACAAAGAGTGCTGTATACACTTCTGACAATGGGGTCCTTGATAAGGATTGGATGTAAAGTTAATATACAAACAGCACTTCTGTTTAGAGAGATAGATAGAGAGATAGATAGATAGATAGATAGATGGAGAGAGAGAGAGAGAGAGAGAGAGAGAGAGAGAGAGAGAGAGAGAGAGAGAGAGAGAGAGAGTGGGACAAGAGTGAAAAAGAGAGAGGGCTTTCTGGTGGGGAGAGCACTACATTGTGAGAAGCCAATACAGGGCTTAGGACGCAGTGTGTGACCATATTAAGAGAGGCGTCTCTACCCCTCCACCCAGCCTCTGAAGAACCACTGAAGAATAGTGTAAATTTACAGCCAATAAGGAGGCAAGCAGCCCTTGACATTACGTCATGGCAGTAGCTGGCAGGTCAAAGGAGAAAAGTGAACAAAACTCAGCAGTAGGACATTCCGAGAGGAGAAGAGATCGTCAGGAGAGCACTAGAGAGAAGTTGAGGATACTCTGACACGAAGTGCTTAAGGCAAGCAGCTGCTTTCAGTGTAAAGAATATGCAGACATTATAATATTTAACACTGAATGAGTGTAGGGAGTTGAGGGTAGCACACAATGTAGTAGAAAAGTAGACTGTGTAGGTGGGTGGGCGGAGGGGTGGGTGGAAGATAGAACAGTAGAACAGAAAGAGAGAAAGAAAGAGAGGGAGGGAGACTGCAAAGAGGGATGTGTGATTTTAAATTAACAGGACGAGGGGGACAGGGTGGGGGTATGGGGTAGTGGTTGAGAATGGTATGGCCCAGGAACTAGCAGAGTTTGAGGCCAGGAGGATTATGGGACCAAACAATGTGTTGCAAGGATAGTTCTCATTAACATAATTTAGAGAATCTGCTACTGGACAGGAGAAGCACTAATATTGAGCATGCTGTGCTCAGTAACATGTTCTGTTAATAAGAGATCAATTGTGTCCTTAGCCACAGTTGGGCGGTAACTTTGCATTTGACTGGGAATAGGAAGGAGTAGCAGACTCAATCCTATGATCTTCAAATACAGTATTAATGATGTGCTGTTTGTAACAATCTTGTCAGTTAGATAATATAGGCATGACACAGCAAATTGACATGAAATGGAACGAGCATGTAAGGTTGTTTGTAGGGAAGGCTAATGTTCAACTTAAGTTTATTGGGAAAATTCTAGGAAAAGTTTAGCTCATCTATAAAGGAGACTACATACAGAACAGTCATGTGAACCATACTTGAATACTGCTCTACTGTTTGGGATCCCCACCAAGTAGGTTTACAGAAAGGTGCTGAAGCAATTCACAGGTGTGCTGCTAGGTTTGTTACTGGTAGTTTCAATCAATGTGTGAGAATTATGGAAATGCTATGTGAACTCAAAAGGAAATTCCTGGAGGGAAGAAGTTATTCTTATCAAGAAACACTACAGAGGAAGTCGCATTTGTGACAGACTGCAGAACAGTTCTATTGCCATCACTTGTGTAATGACCGCAAAGGCAAGATAACGAAAGTCAAGGCTTGTATGGAGCATATAGAGCATAGATAGTTATTTTTCCCTTGCTCCAGTTACAAACAGAACAGAAAAGGAATGACTAGCTGCAGTAGAAAATGGACATGTGGAGCATGCACATAGATGTAGATGTAGCTGATTGGTGGTCATGCCCACAAGCTGGGCAGACATGACAGCAGGGTTGGTATACAACAGGAATGCTTCCACCAGTGGTCCTGCCTCTATTACGAAAGGATATGCCTATAATAAGATTGGAATATGATATGCTATGAGGATATATAGAACAGGTCTTCCACCTGGTCTCCCACAGGGACATGACTCATATGACATGAAAGAGTGTGTCATAAGGATGGACAAAAATATTTCATAGGTAAACTGGGTGGTGGAAACCACTTTTGGGGAGGTAAGAAGAACAATGGGAGCAATGTTCCTTATTTCTGTACAAAATAATGAGAAGTTACAGCACTGTTGAAAGTTGTGTCAGCATCTGCAACACCAGGACAATGTAGCTGTGTGTGTGTGTGTGTGTGTGTGTGTGTGTGTGTAAAAGTGGGTGGTGCATTTTTATGTTGATTAGTTAGCTCAAAAGAAGGATACTGTCTACGGCTCAGCAATGTTTTAAGTTTTTTTGTGCCTGCTCAATGCTCAGTGTCTTAACTGCATGGATAATAGATACCTTTACTCACTACATTATTTAAAAGCTCTCATTGTTTACTGTTAACATGTTGGAATTGACAAACCTGTTGCGCCATTAAATTCATAATTTGGACCTTCTCTCTTCAACAAGAGTCCAAAAAGCTGGGCTCTTCCATGCAGTCCTTCTGTGCTTCTAAGAACATCTAGAATTTCCCAAGTTGGTTTATTCCACAAGACCTTAAATTAATAAAATGTACATTCAGTATAAGAAAATTAATTTTTTCACACACACACACACACACACACACACACACACCAGCACAGCACAGCAATGAGATACATCTTAACTGAATATATACAGGATTTGTTTCTGGCCACTGAGCAGTTTGCAATTATGTGATTTTTAAAACCATACCATCTAAAACAAAAAACAAAAAAAAAACAATTATACTTGAAGAACAGCTTTCCCATGTGACTGTAATAAATACAATAAATATACTTAACAATATGTGACAATATAAGAATATCTGCATTTACTTAGTTTGCCAAAAAACAAGACAGAGATTTTACTAATAAAATGTTTCTTTGAGTCATGGATGATGAGATTATATTATGTTGCTCTGAAGTAGTCTGTGGCTTCAACCCACATACAGGATCCAGAACAAATTTTCACTCTGCACGAGAGCATGCACTGATTTGAAACTTCTTGGCAAATTAAAACAATATGTTGGAGCAGGACTTGAACCTGGGACCCTTGGCTTTCACATTCAAATGCTCTATCAACTGAGCTATCTGAGCATGACTCACAACTCATCCTCACGGCTTTAACTCCACCAAACTTTGAGTCATGAGTTGTGCTTGGATAGATCAGCCGGCAGAGCACTTGCATGTGAAGGTTCCAGGTATGAGTCCTGGTCCAGCAAACAGTTTTAATCTCCCAGGAAGTCTTAGGTATAGGATGTTTGTGTGATGATAATTCAAATGTTCACGAATAATGGAGAAGGTCAACTGCAACAAAATGAAATAAGGAACCCATGTTCAAAAACAAGTGAGTTGAAAGTTCTTAGAGAAAATCTGTTTTCGGATAATTCCACTAGTTATACAATGTACTAAAATGATTTATTACATATGTAGTTACTAATATTGTAGGACTGGCAAACACCAACATGGAAGTGTACACTTTAAGATGTTGTGTCAGGAATCTCCAATGACACATTGGAGGTGATGTGATGTGTATGCAGATGTGGTCAATTCTAATGTAAATGTCTGTAAGACTACAGTGTAGTCAATCAGTTTTAATTAAATGGTGTTGAATCATGGTTTAGAATTAGTTGAAACAAATTTTGTGGATGAGCAAGCAAACTGAAAATGTGCAGAAACTAACAAGTTAAATTAGTCTAAGTGTCCATGAAGTGGAAAGAAAAGGAGAATTACTGTTAAACAGTCTGTCAATGAAGAGGTCATTAGAGACAGAGTACAAGCTTAGACTGAGGACAGAAACTGGGTGTGCCCTTTGAAAGAAAGAAACCATTTTCATATTCATGTTAAACAATTTTTTTCATTTGAACTGCCACCCCCTTAAAAAGTGAGTCCAATGTCTTGTAAACATGCCACAGCACTCAGTATGAGGGAACACTTTATATAAAGTAATATTGGAGCAGCAACTACATCCCTACCGTTCACAGGAAATGTCTGCTTTTAACTTCTACTGACAATGTGTTGTGTTGAATTTACATATGCTACACTACTGTATGCCTGACCCCCTGTTTCTCATTTATGTACTTTATTCAGTAGAAACCTGTTTCACAGAGACAAATGCTCACAAGTCACAATAGTCATTTGTGAAGAGCCATCAACACAGATTTGCAGTGAAACTGCGTGTGGACAGAGTCAATAATTGCTTAACAGGAGCATACTCCCAAAATTTGTGGAAGATATCACATTTGATCTTTGTGCAAATGACATTCTGCTATCACAAAATAGCTTAAACAATGGCCACTTACCTGATAGTTTCTTCTGTCTTCATCATAAGCAACAGCCCTTGGGACATCTGTTAGACTCTGATAACCAATGTAATCATGTACAAGCTGTTTAAATGGTTCAAAAACCATTTCAGAGGTTTCTACAGTGTTCATGAAATCAAGATGTTCTGGAAAACAAGTTTTCTGATTCAAGCATAATTATATAAAAATGAAAATAAAGTTATATGGTGTCACCATCCAATTGTTACTGTACTGTAAGCTTAATAACTGAGAAGTTACAGCAACTTACCAATGCATGAGGAAGATATTAAATTCTGTAACCTCCCTATTCTCACTTTCATTCCATCACAGAATCCTTTTTTCAGCATGGCAAGCAAATCTAGCATCTCTGTAAACTGTGGATCCCTTAAATCAAGAGAATATTTTTAATATATCATATATACAGTAGAACAAAGAAAAAAACACATATCATAGGTTTAACTATGATAAAGAAGAATTACAATGAAAGTATACAGTGATTTGAATGGATGAACAAATAATTTCCATACAGATCCAATCCTCTCTATGGTTCAGAATGTAATTTCGTATTCTGGTGCAAAAGTCTATAACAGGTTGTCAGTGAACATCAGGTAGAAATTTGAAACTCCCCAAATATTCTATAATTTATCAGAATAACTAGACTCAAGAATGTACATTCTATTTAACTTTAATATCTGTATAGATAAATCTTGACTTTGCCAGTATGTAGACAACTGACAATGATCTGTGTGAGCTTCATATATGCTCCATTGGAAGATTTAGATAAAAACAGCAGTTAAATCACAGGAGAACTAGGAACAGTCAAGTTTTTCAATAAAGCTGCTTTTCTTCTACCATACACTCTGTCAGTGAAGAAGCAATGCCGTGTAACTAACCAATAGTTGGTTTTGGTTTTTCAGTCAGTTGATGTCCTTGACTCTCAATGCATCTGCTCTTACTGCCAGAATGACAAATTTTTAATTGCTAAAAAAAAGGAACTAAAACAATACCACAGATGTGATACAGTGATAAAAATAGATGAAAAAATTGTGTAACTGCAAAAGAATGAAATGGGTTTTGGATATGGTAAATAATACTGCGTAAATGCAAAAGCACGTGCAGCCACAACACTTGTTGTTGCTTACTACATATGTCCTAGGGTTCAGAAGTTGTTCCTTTGTTGTAGCTTCAGTTCATGAAAATGGACAATATTGTACAAGACGATCTTTCTACTGAGGAAAGAATTGTTTCTTGGCAGAAATTAACATATGAAAGGGGAGATTCCTGTTGGAGAGTGACAGGCAGCAGTATAAAAATTGTTTTACTATGACAATGAATCAAATATAAACTGGAAATTTTGCTTTGCACACCTTTCTGTAAATGGAGAGTAGTTGCTTTGTTTCCAGTGACTGTTGTCATGCCATTTCTTTAGACAGCATCACAATATCAGAGCAAGTGGTACAGTCACCTGTTGCACAACACATTCTATTAAAGTTTCTCACAACATAGGGTGTAAACCATGCAAAATTTTGAAAAGACTTGCATCATAATTTGGGGACAACAGCCTGGGAAATAATTAAGTGTACACATGCTACAAACAGTTTAGCAGTTTTTTGAGGATGAGAAACAGTTGACAAAGAAGCACACCAATGTTGCCCAATGGCCAGGACAACCAAGCAAATAACAGTTGCTGAATTTGCTACTGAGGTTGACACAACAGGCGCTGACAACTTCAGATTCCAGAAAATGTCTGCAAGGTGGTTCCCTTGTCTTCTCATCATAGAGCACAAATTTTATCATCTCAAGGTATGCAAACAGTTACTGATAAGATACCAAACTGAAGGGAAACATTTTTTGCACCGGATTGTGACATGTGATGGAATGTGGGTACACCACTACACTCTAGAATTGAGAGAAAGGGGGGGGGGGGCAGAATGGAATTGTGCAAAACGAGCAATTCTGCAGCTATCAACGCCTAAAACCATCTCCCTAGGGGAAGATTATTGCAACAGTCTTTTCTTTATTTTAAAGGAGTTCTTCTCATTGATTTTTCTCCATGAATGTTGTATGGTGAACGCTGCATACTATTGCAAACTTTGGACCAAGCATTTAATCACAAAAGGCACACATTTCCAACCCTGGATGGATCATGGTTCATGACAACAACTGACCACACACAGCTGACTGAACTCAATAAAAAAATGTAAGAATTTTTCTTGACCACACTAGAACATTCTCTCTACAGTTTGCACTTATTGCCCTGTGATTTTCATTTGTTTGGACCACTAAAGAAAGCCATCGGAGGACCCACATTTGACATTGATTGTGTTGTCAAAGTGTTCAGGCGCAACTGCTGTTATAGCCATGCTAATTTTCTGAAAATAGGATCAAGAAACTGTCTATCTGATGGGATAAACGTGTTTCCCATTCAGGAGACCATACAGAAAATAAGTTTCGGTATATGAGTTTTTCTGAAGCTTAAGTAAATATATAAAAAAGATCCAGTTTATATTTGATTCACCCTCATATTTACCTCGCATTAGCAGCAGTCCACCAAAACTATGAAACTTAGTAGCATCACAGCTGCTTTATCATGATATAAATCAGAACGCCAAACTTAACTCATTCTATATTTTAGTCATTTCTGCCCAAGATTTTAAAAACCCACTTAATTGTAGGATCTCCTGCAAAAGCAGAATAAACAACAGGTGAGAATAGCAGTAACTGTGAAGTTACATGCACAGAAGAAGAATTAATTTCTTTTTTGTGGTTCTCAGTTACTTTTCCCGGACCACCATCAGGTAGTTTTCTTGCGATTATTATTATTAATAATTTTACTGATATTATCATTATTGTAAATACATGAATTTGAGCTTCAACTCTGATCTTCTTAAATTGATTTACAAATATTTTTGATCTAGAAACTTTGCTGGGTATATTCCAAAGATGCTCAAATGATACAGCAGTCATAGTTACCACTGGAGTTAACAGTACTTCTTCTACACTTGTCATTGCTACAGTACTTCGCCACACTCCTCATTGCTACACAATGGTGCTGATTGTTGACCATAAAATTCAGTTAACTTATTGGAGGGTGATGGAAGCAAGGATATTGAAAGCAAAGGCCAATCTCGTATAGTGCACAGAAAAAAAAACGAATATCTATATCTTTCCGTGCGAGCTCCGATTTCCCTCATTTTATTATGGTGATCATTTCTACCCATCTAGGCTGGTGTCAAAAAAATATTTTCGCATTTGGAGGAGAAAGTTGGTGATTGAAATTTCATGAGAAGATTCTACCGCAACGAAAAATGCCTTTGTTTTAATGATCCACCCCAAATCCTGTATCATTTCAGTGACACTCTCTCCCCTATTTTGTGATAATACAAAACATGCTGCCCTTCTTTGAACTTTTCCGATGTACTCCCTCAATCCTATATCGTAAGGATCCCACACTGTGCAGCAGCATTCTAAAAGTGAATGGACAATTGTAGAGTAGGCAGTCTCTTTAGTACATCTGTTACATTTTATAGGTGTCCTGCCAATAAAACACAGTCTTTGGTTAGCTTTTCCCACAAAATTTTCTGTGTGTTCTTTCCAATTTAAGTTGTTTGTAATAGCAATTCTTAGGTGTTTAGTTGATTTTATGGCCTTTAGGTTTGACTGATTTATCGTTTATCTGAAGTTTAACAGATTCCTTTTAGTACTCACATGGACAAACTCACTCTTTTCATTATTTAGGGTCAACTTAGAAATCTTCTGTTCATAAACCTCATGTGGAAACAGTATGGTGGTGGCATTTCCTTTGTCTGCTGGTAAGACCACCCTGTGCCAAGCAGGTTATATGGTCTTCCAATGATTCATGAAAAAAGAGGTTTCATTACGACTGATCGTCAGTAAAATCGATGCACCCATGTATGATTTGGCAATACATCTTGCCTCTCTACTGAGACCTTTAGTGCGTTAGTGTGCGCAACATGTTCACAGCTCTGCTGACTTTATCAATACACAAGTCACTTCAACTCAGTGAAACTGACTTACTAATGAGCTTTGATATCATCTCACTTTTCACTAAGGTTCCTTGTCACTCATGAGCAATAAGTTCACAGCTGATATAACAGCACTTTTTCATCATGTCTTTTCCTCACCTTACTTTTTATTTAAAAACAAATATTCTGAACAGACAGATGGTGTTACCATGTGAAGTCCTCTCTCCCTCTGGTAGCAAACTCTTTTATTGAAGACCTTGAGGAAAGGGCACTTGATTTGGCTGAAATTGGAGAAACTGAGAACCTTCTCACAATATGTAGATGACACTTTTGTAGTGTGGCCCCATGGTGAAGAAGAACTGTCACACTTCTTGCAACATCTGAATTCAATCCACACGAACATCCAGTTTACAATGGAAATGGAGAAGGATGGTTGCTTACCATATTTGGACATCTTGGTTACTGTGAGAGTGGATTGGTCATTAGGGCATTCTGTCTACCACAAGCCCACACATACAGACCTTTATCTACTAGCATCAAGATGCTATCACCCCTCATAAACTACTGGTGTCCTTAGAATGTTGGTGCACCAGGCTCATGTTGTTTCTAATGGAGACAGCCTCACAGAGGAGCTAGAACATCTACAGTTGGTGTTCAAAGATAATGGTTACTCTCCACATCAGATTAATAGAGTGCTAAGGAGGAAGAAATGTGGCCACCTACAACATCAAGAACATAAGCAGCTGTTCAAGTCCATGGCATCCCTTCCATATGTCAGCAACCTTTCATCTAAAATAGGCAGGATCCTAAAGAAACATCAAGTTACAGTAATCTTCCCGCCACTGGCAAAGATTAGTGCCCTTCTTAATTCAGTAAAGGACGATCTGGGTCTGTGAAAGCCTGGGATTTACTAAACTTCTTGCCAGTGTGGCAAAGCTTACACAGGTCAGACAATATGCACAGTACATGAAATGTGCATTGAACATGAGGGCCACACTTGCCTTTCGCACTGCGGTAAGTCGGCCGGCCGTAGCTGAGTACTGTATTACCTCAGGACATACCATGGATTATTCTACCACACAAATCTTGGCCCCGGTGAGATTCTTTTGGGATTCAGTAATTAAAGAATCTGTGGAAATACGTCTAGCACAAAATGTTATAAATTATGAAGGCAGCTTTCAACTGGACAAGGCTTGGAACGCAGTGATCTCTTTAATTTCTTCTGAGAGAAAACATTCTATTCACAATGATACATCTGGCTTTTGTTTTCAGTGAAGTGAACGTGCATTCCAACAGAGGGCGGATACGTAGTTTCACCTTTACACATGTGCCTGCGTGCCACAGATGGAAAAGTATTTTCAGAGGGTGCAGATTTTGATAGAGGACGCTCCTCTGACAGTTGCTAATGTGCATATGTTTCTGCGCCAATTTTTTGCTATAAATCTGACACCATGAACTGGTAGTCTCCAGTGTCGGACACTTACCTGAAGGTGGTTGGACAGTTGCCAGCTGAAATATTGTAGCAAGAAGTCAGCATCATCTAGCTGCTATCCCAAAACCTTGTAGAATATTCACTACTTTGGGAAAACTTCAAGAATCAAACCTAACATTGTGATGTTGAGAGACAGAAAGACAAAAAAGAAGGACAAAAGTGTTGAAGTTTAAAGGAGTCGATTATAAGGTACTTGTTCACCTGACTCTTGAGTATTGTTCATCTATCTGGGATCCCTATCAGGTAGGACTGATAGAGAGATAGAGATGATCCAATGAAGAGTGGCACATTTCGTCACAGGAATGTTTAGTCGGCAAGAGAGCATTACGGAGATGCTAAGCATTGAAATTTCGGGATAGCACTTTTCATGAGGAGTCGGACAACATATTCCACCAAGACACATAGAAGCAAAACAGATAAGAAGTAGAAAAATTATGGATAACATCTGGCATTAATATACCGTGTGCCAGGAAGAGAAAGTTTTATATGTAATTCAGAAAACACGCTGTAATGAATCAACTGCAAAATTCTCCTATCCACTATGAAAAAGCAAAAAGCATACACTAAGCAAAGAAAAGAATACACAGTTGAGAAAGAAAAAAAAGCATACATTAAACACATAAACTAAAATACAGTACCACAAATATGATAAGGAGCATTTTGAAACAAAGAATAATACTGCAAGTGAGATTCAGCTCCCTGACAACAGCTGTAACAGAAACAATAACTCAACGAAGTTATCTGAAATCAAATTCAATGGAAACTCCTCACAAGTGCAGCAAGCAGATGAACTAATAATGAACAAACACATTTCCACCAGATTTACTCCAGCAGACATAGTGTATATGGGGGCTGTTTGGTAAGTCTGGTAAAAAAAGCAATGACAAATGTTTGTTTCATAAGCACCTCAACTTACTTCTTGACATAGTCGCCTATGACGAATATACAATTGGTCTATTGATCCTCCAGTTTTTTTTTTGCCCATAGGCAAAATAGGTTCTTTCAAACTTTGCAAAACACTTATTGACTGCAACTATCATTTCCTTGTTTGAGGAAAATTTCTAGACAGCAAGCCAAAGTTTCAAGTCAGGGAACAGGAAGAAGTCACTTTGGGGTAAGTCTGGTGAATAGGGCAGATGAGAAACCAATTCTAAGCCCAATTCATGCACATTTCCCATAGTTATTGCTGATGTATGGGATGGTGCATTATCCTGGTCAAACAATATTTTTTTGCAAGCTATCCTTGGTCTTTTTTCAGCCAACACATTTTTCAAATGATCCAACGATAAAGCATAATAGTGCTCAGTTATGGTTCTGCACATTTTTTAAGTAATCTATGAAGATTATTCATTGGAATACAAAAAAACAGTGGCTATCACCTTACCAGCTGACAAAATGGTCTTTGCCTTCTTTGGTGTCCTTTCACCAACATTAGTTCATTGTTTTGACTGCCGTTTTGACTGTAGTGTGTAATGATGGACCCAAGTTTCATCAACAGTCACAAATTGGCACAAGAAAGTTTTGTGGATTAAACATTGCCACACATTGTGTTGAAATGTTGTGCTGGATGAGCTTTTGGTCAGTCGTGAGCAACTGCAGTATCCACCTCACATAAGTCAATTCTCTGTGGAGGATATTATGTACTCACTCAGCTGAGATGCCTACAGTCTAAGCAATCTTATGACTTTATATTCAACAGTCTTCCATTACCATATCATGGATTTTGTTAATGGTTACTCTGTGGTGACCTCAACTGGATGGACAAAGTGGGCTTAAGCTTCAGCACTTGTCTGACTGCATTTAAAATCATTAATCCAAAAGTAAATGATCTTCAATGATGGTGCAGAGTCCATGTGAACTTTATCCAATTCTGTTTTGATTTGTGTGGCAGTCCAGCCCTTCAAACGAAAATGTTTAATAACATGACAAAACCCAGCTTTTTCTCATTTCAATAACAGTTGAAACAGTGACCAATTTAGACAGCTGTCAATAATGACCTGTATGCTGTACACTGTTGAAATTCTTTATATAGGGCTATTACAAATGATTGAAGCGATTTCATAAATTCACTGTAGCTCCATTCATTGACATATGGTCACGACACACTACAGATACGTAGAAAAACTCATAAAGTTTTGCTCGGCTGCAGCCGCACTTCAGGTTTCTACCGCCAGAGCGCTCGAGAGCGCAGTGAGACAAAATGGCGACAGGAGCCAAGAAAACATATGTCGTGCTTGAAATGCACTCACATCAGTCAATCATAACAGTGCAACGACACTTCAGGACGAAGTTTAACAAAGATCCACCAACTGCTAACTCCATTCGGCGATGGTATGCGCAGTTTAAAAGCTTCTGGATGCCTCTGTAAGGGGAAATCAACGGGTCGGCCTGCAGTGAGCGAAGAAATGGTTGAACGCGTGCGGGCAAGTTTCACGCGTAGCCCGCGGAAGTCGACGAATAAAGCAAGCAGGGAGCTAGACGTACCACAGCCGACGGTTTGGAAAATCTTACGGAAAAGGCTAAAGCAGAAGCCTTACCGTTTACAATTGCTACAAGCCCTGACACCCGATGACAAAGTCAAATGCTTTGAATTTTCGGCACGGTTGCAATAGCTCATGGAAGAGGATGCGTTCAGTGCGAAACTTGTTTTCAGTGATGAAGCAACATTTTTTCTTAATGGTGAAGTGAACAGGCACAATGTGCGAATCTGGGCGGTAGAGAATCCTCACGCATTCGTGCAGCAAATTCGCAATTCACCAAAAGTTAACGTGTTTTGTGCAATCTAACGGTTTAAAGTTTACGGCCCCGTTTTCTTCTGCGAAAAAAACGTTACAGGACACGTGTATCTGGACATGCTGGAAAATTGGCTCATGCCACAACTGGAGACCGACAGCGCCGACTTCATCTTTCAACAGGATGGTGCTCGACCGCACTTCCATCATGATGTTCGGCATTTCTTAAACAGGAGATTGGAAAACCGATGGATCGGTCGTGGTGGAGATCATGATCAGCAATTCATGTCATGGCCTCCACGCTCTCCCGACTTACCCCATGTGATTTCTTTCTGTGGGGTTATGTGAAAGACTCAGTGTTTAAACCTCCTCTACCAAGAAACATGCCAGAACTGCGAGCTCGTATCAACGATGCTTTCGAACTCATTGATGGGGACATGCTGCGCCGAGTGTGGGAGGAACTTGATTATCGGCTTGATGTCTGCCGAATCACTAAAGGGGCACATATCGAACATTTGTGAATGCCTATAAAAACTTTTTGAGTTTTTGTATGTGTGTGCAAAGCATTGTGAAAATATCTCAAATAATAAAGTTATTGTAGAGCTGTGAAATCGCTTCAATCATTTGTAATAACCCTGTACAATCCCTGAAATAATCAAGCTTACCAATTATGAAGGTGCAACAAAAACATTTCATTCTTTCATGGAAATTTACCACACACATCAAACCACCTTCATACTACCAACAGACAGTTTCAAAAATAAAACCATGAACGATGAACGAGCCAACAAAATTAGCTTTTTAAACAATATATGCTTATAGGTACACTGAATGGTCACAGGTTTGTTTATTCCATGGGAGAGCATCATAGAGATACTGAAGAAACTGAACTGGCAGACTCTTGAAGACAGATGTAAACTATAACAAGAAAGTCTGTTAACAAAGTTCCAAGGACTGGCATTTAATAGCAATTCCTATGTATCATTCACATAGGGATCATGAGGATAAGATTACAATAATTACTGCACACACAGAGGCATTCAAACCATTATTCTTCCCATGGTCCATGTGTGAATGGAATTGGAAGGAACCCTAATATTTGGTACAGTGGGGCATACCCTCTGCCATTCACCTCACGGTGATTTGCAGAGAACAGATGTAGAGGAACCAAAACATTATGATCTATTTCTCAATAGCATGTTGGTCCACCTTTAGAATGGCATACACCTGTGATTTGCATGGTATGGATGACAGGTCATTGGTACGTTTCCTGAAGTATGTGGCACCAGATGTCTACGCACATGTAATACAATTCCCATATATTAAGGGCTAGTGGTCTGCAGACATAGAAATGGACCTGGCACCTGCCACCATCCCATAAGTATTCCATCAGGTTTACATCAGGCAAATTTGGTGGCCAAAACATCATCATGAATTCACCACCATGCTCCTCAAACCACTGTAACATGTTTCTCATCATGTGACACAGACAGTTATCCTGCTAGATGATGGCATCGCTGTCGAGAAAGACATAAGACACAAAGGGATGCAAGTGATCCACAGTAATGTTTATGTACTCCCAAGCTGTCACATACCTTCAATTATGATGAAAGGGCCCTAGGAAGCCCAGATGAATGTCATCCATGGCACACTGTAGGATGGCACAGATAAAGGTAGCCCAAGTAAGCATAAAGGAAATGAATCAAAATTACAGAAATGGAGAACTAAAATGGATTTAACATTTATTTACAGTGGAAACTACACTGGGGGAAAAAAAAGTATTCATAGATGATGTTGAAAGTGACCCCCTGCAACATCAGATTAGATTAGATTAGTTTTTCATTCCATAGATACGTGTTATATGTGCTAAGGAGATCCTCATGGGTGTTTGTCCCCCCCCCCCCCCCTCCCCCTCCACATCTAAGCATATTCAGATACACCCGGCATAAAGTCTGAATGTTGATGATGGCCACTTCATGGCTGTGTTGTCTTTCAGTTCCTGTATTGTGTCTGGATTTGTTTCATAGACCTTGCTCTTCAAGTGTCTCCACAGGAAAAAATCACATGATGTTGTTAGATCCGGTGAACATGATGACCATAAATGTTTGCTGACAGTTTGTTCCTCAGTGAAGACATCACGGACTCGTCCCAGGGATACCTTAGATGTGTAGCATGCAACCATGTTGAGGGTAGTGTCAAAAAATATCTGTTCAGTGATGCACGTTCCTGTTACACAATACCAAACGCCAATTTTCTCATCATTGAGAGGTTGTTGACACAATATTAGGTTTCTCTGTTGCCCAATACCTCATGTTCTATGAATTCACATGACTAGAAAGATGAAACCATGCTTCATCATTCATGATGTGACAGAAAGGATCTAACAAACCATTGCTGATGTCATTCAAAAGCTACATGCAGTAATTTGCACGTTTTTGACTGTTATCCTTCCATAACTCCTGCTCTACCATTACACAATATAACTTAAAATTAAGACTTTTCAATACCCGCTGGCAAATCCTCCCACTCACATGGCTTGTGGGGCCAATTTGTGTGTAGACTTCTTTGGGCTCTGAATAATTCTTCAGTAAATGTCTGCAACAACTTCTGGTGTGCAAAATGAAGCAATTCTTCATTGTTTTAAATTTTGCACAGATCTGTAAGTGTGCCAATTTTTAAACAGACTCCATATTTCTCTCTTCGCTGGTAGTCCCCTATCCAGATACTTGACCGCCAACATTTCACGAGTTTCCTTAATCGAACCTGTTTTCACATATGCTTCCACTATTTCAATTCTTTCTTCTATTGAGACAGTCATCTTGCAGACTGCAAAGACAAACATCTATCTTCACTGATAAAATAAACGGAAATGCTGACAGAAGAATGCTAACAATAAATTATTGCATTCTTTCTTGTTGTAGCTGTGTACTATGTTTCAGAAGTCAAAATATTGCACTTGCATTCAAAAGGGAGATGGGCTACTTCTAACCAAGCCACCCTTGATCCCCCCGCCGCAATCTGTGTCCATGATACGGTGCAGGTTTTGAGCAGCTGTTCACCTGAATGTCTGCATATTTGGACATGTCCATCGAGATGGTGTAACAAAAAAGATATTCATCCAATGATGCAACACATTTCCACTGAGCCACAATCTTGATGATCCAATGTTCACTGCAATTTTAACTAACTAGGTCACTGGGTCAACATGGGAATACATAGATGATGTCCACTGCAGAGTCCCTTGTTCAGCAAGGTGCACTGAATAGTGTGTTCTGAAACACTTGTGCCTGGACCAGCATTGTATTCTGCAATCATGTCTGCCACAGTTTGCTACCTACCTTACTTTACAGAGCAGGCAAGTCTCTGACCTCAATGTTCTGTGATGAGGCGTGAATGTACAGCACCTTGTCAGCTGCTCATAGTTTCATTGTTCTTAAATCACTTTCCATAGATGGTCATAACACTAGTGTATAAACTAGCTTCTACATTTCTGACATGCACATTCCCAAGCACCATGGCAAATCAATCCGCCCCTTGTCAGAGTCACTGATGTCAGTGGATTTCCCCATTTGTGATATTGTAGCTAGAATGATTCCCCGTTTGTCTAAACTCTGCTTATATACTTTCCTTATCATGTCATGATCCTTGCAGTGCCACCAGGCAGCACTGAATTTCATGGTGGATGGTGGTCATAATGTTTTGGCTCACCAGTGTATTTCCTGAAAGATTTAAATGTGAAGCAATAACAACCATATATAAAAATGGAGACAAGGAAATAATCTCTACTTGGACATGTATTTTTATGTCTTTTGGGTTCTTCATTTTATTTCTTTCTTTCCTTTCTTTGAGAAAATTTGTTCTGACAACCTTTTCTCACCTACTGGAAAAAAGGTGTACAGTACTTTTCAAGTTTGATTTTCAAACCTGAAAAACAAATGAAAAATTTAAGTGATGCAAATGAGATTTGATACAAGCTGAAAAGCTTCCATGTTGCACATTCTTTTTATTCCAGGCTGGAACTACTCACAATAGTTTGGAGTGTTTCCCTGAAAATTAGTTCTGATACAAAATTGCTTAGGAAGAAAAACTTTCTTTCAATGAGTTCATCAATATGTGACTTACTGTACACTGAGGTAAACTGTAAGAAAGAGAAAAATCCTCTTTAGCTATAGGCAATGAGTAATACCATGAGCATGAAGTCAGGACTCCCATGATCCTGCATAAATGAATTAATTAATAAAATAAAATAAAACAAACAGAATATCGGCCTACACTTCTGACATGAACCTACTGGCTTCCACTCAGTTTGGCTCCCATAATGGGTTCTCTACAGAGTTTGTTTGTATTCATGTTTACTATTCAATGCTTTCTCTGTATAGTGAATAACTGTATTCAATTTCTTTCTTTGTCTACTAAGATAATGGGCCACATGTTGCAGTCACCTCATTACTGAGATTACAGAAGGTTCTTCCCAAATTATAAATTCATCAGTGACCTCTGCAAACAGAAAGGGTAATATAAAGCCTAAGCTAAAAATTTATTTATATTGAAAGAACTGAATACCACTTTACATGCAACAATTACTGAAGGCCATGGGCAGATCTGTGATAAGAATTGCAGCCTAATGTAAGACCCACAAATTAAAAATACAGGGGACAGAACTTTTTGACCTCAGAATCTCTTTAATATCCTCTGCAGCTTCTCAGGGTTTCAAGAGACTAATTTCTACAAAAGAGATTATAATAGTTTCATAGCAAATATTTGTAGACCTTATTTCTTTGAACATCTGCTCATTGAAGGCAGGAATATACACACATAAAAAAAAAGTTTTGCATCACCTCAGTTCCAACAGTTCTGGAACCTGTACAGAAAATTGGAATAGAAATCAATGTAAACATCATTTCCACCATTTTTATTGTTCATGAAAACCACACATTGCATTTTGTACCATCATACAGCAAGACCTTCGAAGGTGGTGGTCCAGACTGCTGTACACACTGGATCCTCTGATACCCAGCAGCACATCCTCTTGCATTGATGCATGCCTATATTCATTGTGGCATACTATCCGCAAGTTCATCAAGGCACTGTTGGTCCAGATTGTCCCACTCCTCAACAGAAACTCAGTGTAGATTCCTCAGAGTGGTTGGTGGGTCAGATCATACAGAAACAGCCCTTTTCAATCTGTCCCAGGCATGTTCAATAGGGTTTATGTCTGGAGGACATGCTGGCCACTCTAGCCGAGCAATATCATTATCCTGAAGGAAGTCATTCACAAGATGTGCACAATGGAAACGTGAATTGTCGTCCATGAAGATGAATGCCTCACCAATATGCTGCCGATATGGTTGCACTTTTGGTTGGAGGATGGCATCAGATGTACATCGGCTCCACACAATATCACCCCAAAACAGCAGGGAACCTACAAGTTGCTGCACTTGCTGGACAGAGTGTCTCAGGCGTTCAGCCTGATTGGGTTGCCTCCAAACAGGTCTCCGATGATTGTCTGGTTGAAGGCATATGTGACGCTCCTCGGTAAAGAGAACATGATGCCAATCCTGAGCAGTCCATTCAGCATGTTGTTGGGCCCAAATGTACCGCAATGCATGGTGTCGTGGTTGCATGTTGTTGGGCCCAAATGTACCGCAATGCATGGTGTCGTGGTTGCAAAGACGGACTTTGCCATGGAGGTTGGGAGTGAAATTGCACATCATGCATCCTACTACACACAGTTTGAGTTGTAACACGACTTCCTATGGCTGCACGAAAAGCATTATTCAACAGGGAGGAATTGCTGTCCGGATTCCTCTGAGCCATAATCTGTAGGAAGCAGTCATCCACTGTAGTAGTAGCCCTTGGGCAGCCTCAGCCAGCCATGTCATCAACAGTTCCTGTCACTCTGTATCTCCTCCATGTCTGAACAACATCGCTTTGGTTCATTCTGAGATTCCTGGACACTTCCCTTGTTGAGAACCCTTCCTGGCAGAAAGTAATAATGTGGATGTGATCAAATTGCAGTATTGACCATCTAGGCATGGTTGAACTACAGAAAACATGAGCCGTGTACCTCCTTCCTGGTGGAATGACTGAAAATGATTGGTTGTCGGACCCGCTCTGTCTGATAGGCGCTGCTCCTGAATGGTTGTTTACATATTTGGTCAGATTTAGTGACATCTCTAAACAGTCAAAGGGACTGTGTCTGTGATACAATATCCACAGTTATGTCTGTCTTCAAGAGTTCTGGGAACCAGGGTGATGGAAAACTTTTTTGGATGTGTGTATCTGATTCACGTATTTTCCAAACATTTCAGAAACATAAACGGTTATAGGATGAATTTACCTTGCTATTCAATAACTAAATTCTGTTATCACAAATGAATATGAAGCATGAAATGTTCTAAAGATATACAGAGTTAAGTAACATCTTAGTATACTGGAGTATTATGATTATTATATTTTTTTATCTTACCTCATGTGCTCTTCCCTAATAAGAAGGCAAACTGTTGGCCGACCTGACAGTCTCCAATACCTCCCCACAAACTGTAGCTCTGTTTTTATATCATCAATCAGTAGTGCCATATCGCGGTATAGATAAAACTCCGAGACCTCAAATATTAAAGGGTAGCATAAAACTGTCAGTCCACAAACTCTGTACACCTTCAGAAAAGAGAACCATGCATTAATTACAAAATGAATTTGAACAATAAATGAAAGATGCCTAGTATGGTAAAGGATGACTTTCATATAGCAAAATTCAATTACTTTACTGGTTCCAAGTGCCCCAATTGGTCTCAGTGGCCGACCTTTTAACTTTAACTTGTTGTTTACACCAAGGTGTTCATACACTTTCACCAGCTCATGAGAAGAGCATATTTGAACAGGGTCCACCTCATGTGGGGTCTGAGTCTGTATGCCATATGTTGCCATCATAGCTTGCAGGCGCATTGATTCTGCAATTAATACAATTTGCACCACCAAATCTGTAGCTGTTCCCTGCATGAGAAATTTTTCCATCATATACCATGTCAAAGTTATTGAAACATAAGGTTTAGCTCTAAGGTTTCAAAAAAATGTTTTCCTTATCTTTCACACCAATTAATGAAATGAAACATTATCAAGACTGTCTGTCAGCATGATCCAATTAGTGTGATAAACAATGATATTACTTATACTTCATGGTGTCATGCAAATGATTCCTGGTTTGGCACTAACATTTTTTGATTCTTGAATACATACTGCCAAATGAAAAAATAAATGAGGAATTTGTGATCATATGATATGTCGATATGATTATCTGTAAATACTCTCAACTGACATACAAATTGTTTCTAAACTACATGCACTATGGATCACTTGTTTAAATTTAGTAATTTTTTATTTTGTTGAGTGAGGCAAATGCACAGAGCTACTCTTTTTCTAATTCAAGCTTTATGCCAGTAAAATTATAAATTTAAGTAAGAAGGAAGTGTATTGTCATCATGAACACAATGGATTCCACAGAGTAGCATATACAACTATTTGAAGCAATGAACTATAAAGTTAAGTGTACATTTCTTATCTGGCTTGTTGCATTTATCTTTCTTTGGCAGTTCTAATAACTGAAAAATTAAATTACCTTACAGAGAAGTTATCTGTAGCTAGCAGGACATTAAACGATAACAACAATTGTAAGACTGAATTTGTATAACTACTGCTATTACAATAGTGAAATAGTAAGGACAGAACAAAAATTAATCACATATAAATAGCAATAACTCATCTTGATGAGAAGCTGGATGGGAGGAGGGGGGGGAGATGAGAGGTATGAATAAAGAATGCAGAATGCCGCAGGCCACAATTTTTTAATTATATTACATGGCTAATTTTCTCTGGTCATTCACCATGAACATACTTTATATGGCATGCGGCTACACTTTCAAAAGGATATAAATGCTGATATAACAGATCACTAATGCATGATTTCTGTCAGAATTTATCAGTTTGTGGACAGATTCAAATGGGCTGTGAAGGTTAGGGCTTACAATTTTTGGCATTCTGCCAAGGAGATTTTCCAGGTGTTGCACATACTCAGACCCACTGTTTGCAATGTTATTGTGCAGTTAGCAACCACTAAATTCAAATGATCATATTTTTTGTCTTTTAAGCAGGACTCTCTGAAAATAAGACTGAAAGTGGCTATCAGTTTAATGATGCTCAAAAATTGACAGGAACAACGTGGGGAGTACAACCAGAAACAGAGAAGCCTTCAGCACTTTCTTCGTACTGCTCTGCAGTTGAATATGCATTTCCTGTATCATAAAGATCCCATGATACCAAAGAAGCAGGTACAGCTATTAATGATACATGCCACATCATTGAAAGCTGTCGCCAACCCATGTCTCTGGCGAAAGTACAGTGTCTCATTGAAACTACTCCTTCTGACGTTCAATGAGAAGTAATGGCCAGAAAAGAAAATACCAAAGCAATAACATCTTAAGTTCATCCTCATGTTTGTTACCATCAAGCACAGTTGCAACGAAGTTGAGAAAGAGTGCAGCTAAGGCAAGCACATCATAATTGCTGCAAATGACACTAAAAATGTAATGTATCAATGAAAAATATTAATATGTAGAAATATAACACCCTTCGTACGCCAACCTATTCATGGGTCGCTTAGAGGAAGCCTTCTTGGTTACCCAGGCCTGCCAACCCAAAGTTTGGTACAGATTTATTGATGACATCTTCATGATCTGGACTCACAGTGAAGAAGAACTCCAGAATTTCCTCTCCAACCTCAACTCCTTTGGTTCCATCAGATCCACCTGGTCCTACTCCAAATCCCATGCCACTTTCCTTTTTTGTTGACCTCCACCTGTCCAATGGCCAGCTTCACATGTCCGTCCACATCAAACCCACCAACAAGCAACACTACCTCCATTATGACAGCTGCCACCCATTCCACATCAAACGGTCCCTTCCCTACAGCCTAGGTCTTCATGGCAAACGAATCTGCTCCAGTCCGGAATCCCTGAACCATTACACCAACAACCTGACAACAGCTTTCGCATCCCGCAACTACCCTCCCGACCTGGTACAGAAGCAAATAACTAGAGCCATTTCCTCATCCTCTCAAACCCAGAACCTCCCACAGAAGAACCACAAAAGTGCCCAACTGGTGACAGGATACTTTCCAGGACTGGATCAGACTCTGAATGTGGCTCTGCAGCAGGGATACGACTTCCTCAAATCCTGCCCTGAAATGAGATCCATCCTTCATGAAATCCTCCCCACTCCACCAAGAGTGTCTTTCCGCCATCCACCTAACCTTCGTAACCTCTTAGTTCATCCCTATGAAATCCCCAAACCACCTTCCCTACCCTCTGGCTCCTACCCTTGTATTTTTATCGCCCCCGGTGTAAAACCTGTCCCATGCACCCTCCCACCACCACCTACTCCAGTCCTGTAACCCGGAAGGTGTACACGATCAAAGGCAGAGCCACGTGTGAAAGCACCCACGTGATCTACCAACTGACCTGCCTACACTGTGACGCATTCTATGTGGGAATGACCAGCAACAAACTGTCCATTCGCATGAATGGACACAGGCAGACAGTGTTTGTTGGTAATGATTATCACCCTGTGGCTAAACATGCCTTGGTGCACGGCCAGCACATCTTGGCACAGTGTTACGCCGTCTGGGTTATCTGGATACTTCCCACTAACACCAACCTATCCGAACTCCGGAGATGGGAACTTGCTCTTCAATATATCCTCTCTTCCCGTTATCCACTAGGCCTCAATCTCCGCTAATTTCAAGTTGCCGCCACTCATACCTCACCTGTCATTCAACAACATCTTTGCCTCTGCACTTCCGCCTCGACTGACATCTCTGCCCAAACTCTTTGCCTCTGTATATGTCTGCTTGTGTCTGTATATGTGTGGATGGATATGTGTGTGTGTGCGAGTGTATACCCGTCCTTTTTTCCCCCTAAGGTAAGTCTTTCCGCTCCTGGGATTGGAATGACTCCTTACCCTCTCCCTTAAAACCCAAATCCTTTCGTCTTTCCCTCTCCTTCCCTCTTTCCTGACGAGGCAACCGTTGGTTGCGAAAGCTAGAATTTTGTGTGTATGTTTGTGTGTTTATCGACGTGCCAGCGCTTTTGTTTGGTAAGTCACATCATCTTTGTTTTTAGATATATTTTTTCCCATGTGGAATGTTTCCTTCTATTATATTAATATAACACAATTAGATAGATAACAAATCTATCCACCAAGTGGTGGCAGGAGAAATTATGTAAAAGTTAAGGAACTGTGCAAGCTTTTGGAGTACTCACACTCCTTTCTGCAATGCGGTTCAAACCCATGTCTGGCTATCTGATTCACGATTTCCCTAAATCACTTCAGGCAAATGCTGGGATGGTTCCTTTGAAACAACACGGTCAATTTCCTTCCCCATCCTTTCCAAATCTGAGCTTGTGCTCCATCTCTCATGATCTCATTGTTGACGGGATGTGAAAAACTCATCTCCTCCTCCATGATGCAATGAATCAATACTTTCGAATTCAATGAATCAACACTTCTGAATTCAACATTTTATTAAACATGATTAACTGACACAATGATCAAATAGTGAATCAGCACAGAACGGTCGAAAATAATATGTGAAAGAATAAACAATATACGCTAATGTACATCTGCTGTCCAAACAACAGTCAAACTTTGCATGTTATTCTGTAGTCAGTGCTTCCCATAATGTTACCAAGCAAGGAAACTGTTGACAACTGAAAGTTACCACAAGTGTTTTGCACTGTTATTTCATCTACTTGCTACTGAGGCTCTCATTAGTAGGTGACATTTATGTTGCTGTATTCTAGCAACACATACACAAATTTAGCATGGCTTTACTACAATGGATAGAACTGGCAATGCCAGAAACAAAACAGTATATTATATATATTAAATGCTATCATAACATTAGAGTTAAATGTTGATTGATGCTGCATCAAATCATATTAGAGAGATATGGAAACAGGGGTTTGAGAGTGAAAATTTAGGCTCTCTGCTGATTCACCTTTATTGAGAGCATTGGAATGTGACAATCATGTAGCAGTTATAACTCCCTTAGACTCAAATAGCTGAGCCTTCTTATGAATGGGAGGTGGAGGGGGGGGAGGAAAGGAGAGGAAAGGGGCTATTGATGTCAGCTGTATTGGGACTTGATGTGGAATCAGCAGTGAAGAGTGAAAAATTGTACCAGCCCGGGATTCAAACCTGAGATCTCCTGCTTATTAAGCAGTTGCGTTAACCACTGTGCCACCCGTGCACACTGTTTATTGCAACTGCAGGGACTATCTTCGTACACCTCCCAGGCAACCCACATTCCCACCCAGCACCACCTAGCCACAATCCCTGTCCATGTCCTCCATGTTTGGAAGAACAGGCACCACACATTCATATAGTTGAGCCTTCTAGTAGCTAGTACGCTGAAAGAGCCCCATATGGAGCTCATGGTGCTAACCAGTATTTCTAGGTGCAACCTTAAGACCTACCTGTTTGATAAACATAACCTGACATCAACAGTTCTAGGTCATTATTTAAATTCAGTCGGAAATTATTTGAAATGTTTCTTGATAATTTATGTTCTATTATCAAAAAGCATGTCCTAATATACGAGGGTGTGCTGGAAAGTGATGCCTCTGAATTGTTATGTGAAAATTCTTAAGAATTTTTTTAAACAAAACAAGTGTTACTAAGATTGTGCATCTTTATTCTTCATGTTTACAAATTTGCAGCCCTCTGCCACTAGAGGACTCCAAATTGTAGCATTACATGGCAGTGTGTAGCATTACTACGTGGGTGTGTGAGAAACACCATGCTGTAATCGAGTTTCGAATTCAAAGTGTTATTCCACACAATCATCTTCCTTACAGTCTGCTTTGGTCAAATCCAATTTTCATCTGTTTCCAAAACTTAAAGAACACCTTTAAGAACTTCACTTTGATAGTGATGAAGCGGTGGAAGCAGAGGTGAGGTTGTGGTTCCATCAACAAAGTCAAACACTCTTCACCAATGGTATCAACAAACTACTCTCTTGTTGGGAGAAATGAGTTCATCGCCACGGTGACTATGTTGAGAAATAAATGTGTGGACATGAAGAATAAAGATGTTGAATGCTTTCATTTACAAAAGCTTTGAGAGTTTTCAGATAAAAAATTTGGAGGCATTACTTTTCAGCACAGCCTCGTATATTAAGATATCTCCAACTCAGAGCCTTTACCTACATGCTTCCCCTGCTATATCTGCAGCTGACTTCCACTGAAGATGCTACTGAATTTACCTTTAAGTCAAACAACAAGTACAGTTATAAACAAAAACACATACACAATAATAAGACAAATACTACATAAAATTAAAGACCAAACAGTACACACAATTGTGCATATATAATACAAATATGGTGTCAAAATACACAAATAAGCATATTGTTTGCATGAAACCAGCTTATATACACAGTGTTTATGTCAACAGTTGAGAAATGTAAACTGCTTATGAAGTTCAATTATTTGTTCAACTCATAAACTAAATAGAAATAATGATCCAACAAAACTGTCTTAATTTAGAAGTGAAAAGGAATTTTTGATTTCTTAAGGCTTTGTGCTCAATGGCAAGCAAAATGAAGATTTTGGTGCCAGCATGCTTTGGATATTTCTGCATCAAGAACATTTTTTAATAACACTGGATGTCTTTAATGCACCTGGTGTCTTTTTGATCTGTTTTCACAGAGGTCTGGCTTTTTATAACAGAACGTGTTGGAGAAAATATGCACTGGGAAGCAGTCATAGGTATTCTCAACTGCCTCAACAGTTTATGGCAAGCGGTTCTTGGACCTGCTCTACATATTATTACATTCACTCTTTACTGAAAAATGAAGCCCTTTAGAATATAAGTAGTTTCCACAGAGACTGATTCCAAGCAATTTTACAGAGTGAAAATAAGTAAAGTTGCCAGTTTTTGTTACAAATTCATCCCAATGTGAGAATGCGTTTTCAATGAAAAATCAGATGAGTTCAATCTTGGAATATAGCCTGTAGTACACGTTCCCAATTAAGTTTGGTGACAAGTTGGGTATATGGGAACTTAGAGGAGTGCATTCTCTGAAAATGTTAGTTATTATATGTCATTGAAATTACCTTTGCGAGTTTATGATCTGTGTTCAACTGTTTTAAATCAGTCTTGTAAATGATAGTGTCATTAGTGAATATGATGAATTAGGAACACCAAACTGAGTAACTTCTCAGACTTATACAACAGTTACCTATCTACGACTCAGTACCTCTGCTGTATGGCGTGTAGCAACTATCCTTTTGGTAAGTCTTCTTTTTGGCTGTGGGTATTTTATCAATGCTCAAGTAGTGTTCAGGTATCAAATGGTCAAGTGGAAAATTATTTTATTAAAGATCTAAACTAAGTGTGTATTCCACAAGGAATTAGAAGATACAATTGCAAAAGATTAAGCAACATATATAAGCAATAGCAGGTCAGAAGGCATCATTTAATAAAACAATGGCAATTTATCTATTTTTTGCAAATCACTCTTCACTTACAATACTTTTTGTTGCTTTATATCCTTTGCTTATAGAGAAGTAATCTGGTGTTTGGATTTTCATACTTTATCAAGTTTTTTGCTAGTTGAAGTGCTTTCCAATATACAACAAAAAGACAGATATTTAATATGAACATTAACCAAGGCAGCACAAGTACTACCTCTTCAAACAGGCAGCTATTTCTCATTTAATTGCTCAGCATTATCAGACACGTCACATCATGCACAGGACAGGTGTTTCAGCATAATGATATAAATGTATGGGCTATGAATTATTCCGACTGGAGACTAACATTCAATTATTTTATTTGTTTTATATAAAACTGAAAACTGGGGCTGAAACTAACTAGCAGTCAGCAAAATTTATGTCAGGAGTTATTTACAAAATTACTTTGGAGATTTATTCTCATAACCAGACCAGTTTAGGATTTAAGACTGTATGTACATATAGTAATATGAATATTTTTCTAAAGTTTTCAGAAGATGAGTTCAGCAGCTCTCTTAAGACACTGATAAAAACAATGGGAAAAGGAAAGGAAATAAACAGGAATAATGAAAGAAGACAAACATTTGTAAAGGGAAAAAAGGCTATTCAGATATTGTAGAATAATTTGCTGAAGTAAACCAACCAAGACTTTACAATTTAGTTCTCAAAAATATTCATAAATTATTATGAATATGTATTACCTTAATAAATATGTTTCCTGGTAATTAGATTCCATATATCAAATATGCACAGGCCTTTCCTCCAGGTAGAACCAGTTTGTGCTCCATCTAACTTATTTTCTTGAAAGGAAATAAGGTGTGTGGAAACACAATGCAAATTAATTAAGCATGCTAAATCTTTATGGCAACTTTACTGTCTCATTAGTAGATGTTTTGTTTTTACTGTATGGAATTTTTTTCAGTGCAAGAACTGAATCAGAGTGTATTACTCATGATTTTGGAAGCCTACAAGCTAGAAAAACAGTTAACGGTAGTGGATTTATTAAGCTAAGATAGCAACAAATATTAGACACAATGCACATGAAGAGAAACATGCCATGCAAGTGTCACAAACAATGTGCTCTGCACACAAAGCAAGAAGAAGATTAAAAGAAAATGAATACAAAAAGGAAATTCAGTCAGGGATTTGTTTTTCTTCCTGTTACAGAACATCACAAGTGCAAGCTAGAAATTTCATAAGAATGTAAAATATTACAAACACCAAAATTGATACACAAAAAAAGGCCTCTATTTACAAACTTCTTGGTGAAAACATTCTCCTTTAGTGGTTTACAATGGGAATGGGAGAAAAGAACAGACTAGAGAAAGTTGTCATTTTGAGATCGGATACCAAGGTGAAGACCATATGAACAGTTGATGTGAATGCAAACAGTGGATAATTATGTAGCTTTTGCACTTTGTTTACCTCCTATTACTTTACATTACATGTTATTCAAGTTTCTGGAGAAACTCTGTTTCCATTTGTGCCCATCCACATATATCCTTGTTTACCTACCAGTGACGGAAGTTCTGTTTCAAACAATTAATTTCCTTATCCACCTTTATGTATTTTTGTAAGAGCATCTATGAAGCTTATGTTAGTGACTATGATCTTTTTATTTAAATGAAACACACACATTAAATACAACTAGCTGCTTTCTTGTAAAACATTTACGTCATTTTGTTTTCAAACATGAGTTTTATTCTTTTAACAAATTTTGTAAGTAAATCAAAGTGGCACATCAATATTTTTATATTAAATAGAAGTCATCTCCCTGCCCCCCATCCCCCACATTAATTCTCCATGGTATGCAATGTGTGTGGATACACATGTGGAAAGAGACATATGACAATCTGCAGCTAAACACATATTCTATACTGTGAATGTTTCTCTTTCCCCACAGAATTATTTATATTCTATAAGTTGGAATAAGAGAAATACACCCTCCAAGAATTTTCTTCTTGTTCAGAGCTCCATCAATATTACACTTGGTACACACAGATATTTTATGCACTATGATTTAGGTGCACTACCTGTTGCATAATTCACTTTCATATACACATTTTATATGCTCCTATTCATGATTTATATACCTATTGTCTTGCTACAAAAATATGACCCACTTATTTGTCTTTACAAAGGTTTTTAACAATAACATCATCTGAAAATGGGCTGTGTCAAGGATATTTGAAATTGATAACAACGAACTTTTGAGGAAAAAATCTTTTAGTTGTTGATTTCCATATACAGCACAGGTAGAGTGTCATGAAACACTCAGATAATAGAAAGAAGTATTACATTTCACTGCCTAAAGTACTTTTCTTCAATACAAAGTTTGCAGAACTCAAACAGTCAGAATTTTTATTATCTCATTGTTTACTAACATAAACTATTGATTTTATTAAATTTACACAAAACTCATATGTGTAAGTAATATAACTGAGGCACATACACAGTGAAAAAGCCAAAGATAGCTCTGTTAGGATTTAATAATTATGTAACACACACACCCACAAAGGTGGCATATAATTTTCGTTGCACATATCTAGTTCCACATTGTGGAAGTTTTTCCTTTGTAATTTGTTATAAATTTTCATAATGCTGTACTGTGGAGTCTGGGCACAGAGTTTCAATTATTGTGTTAGAAACATAACTTTTTGGTTTCTGATGCATATAACAAACAATGTTGTGTTTGCAATCTACTGAATATTATACTTCATAGAATCACAATATCCGGACCACTTAAGGGTGGGTACTATAAAAGCAGCTTGCGTATAGAAACTTTAGGTTACTACTGTGAAGAAACCAAGCATAACCAGCCAGAAGAATAATATACACAAAGACTTTATGGTTTCAACATGGACACCCATGAAACTCATACAACATAAGATCCCAAATTTAAAATTTTCCCTTGCATATCAGTGTCACTATAAGTCTCAGACACACTCTTTCTTTGTCTCTGTTCCTCTGTGATATTCCATTTGCTACCTCTCCTTAATCTTAAAATTATCAAAAAGTACATTTTTATAGTGATTTACTTAAATTTAAAATTTACCATTGGATATTAATGTCAGTATAAGTCTCAGATGTGCCATCTCTTTGCCTCTGTTTCTCTGTGCTGTTCAATTTTTTACCTTTGCTTAGTCTTAAAGTTATTAGAAAGTCCATTATTTATAGGGATTCGCTTAAATATATTTGTCATGGCAAAAGTCAGTGAACAAAATCTAATACAAACTCATTTAGTAGAAATGAAAGAAATTAAATATTAATTACTTTCTGATTTAATTGTATCTCAAAGTATTACTGGGAACATAGATAGAATCCTTTGTGTTGGAACCAAAAATAAACAGTGATAAAAGAGTGATTAACTGATAAGCACCAGGCAGGAATAATATAAACTTTCTAATCTGCACAAAATATGGTAGTAACATCATTAAATATTTTGGTGTTTAGTCTTCACTTAGAAGATTAGTTTGATGCAGCATACCACAACAGTCTACCAAAGCACGCCTCTTAAACTCTGCGTAACTGCTGCAACCTACATTCTTTTGGACATTCTTGTTATATTAAACCCTTAGTCTCCCTCTACAACTTTTATTCCACATTCTCTTCTTGTCTTTACATGTCCACATTTCACTTCCATTTACGACAATACAGCAGACAAACACTTTCAGAAAAATGCTTCCTAACTCTTAAATATATATTCAATGTGAACTTATTTCTCATTTTCAGCAGAGCTTTCCTTGCTACTGAAACTCCACATTACTTCAGTTATTTAGCTACTCCAACAGCAAATCATCTCTAATACTTTCAGTGTCTCATTTCCTAATCTAATTCCCGCAAAATGATCTGACTTAAACTGAGTAGACTTCAGTATCTAGTACAAAAAATGATGTAAGAGAGATCAATACAGCAATGTAAAGTACAATGCAACACAATAAGACTGTTTTATGTTTACTGATGTTCATCTTACAATCTCTTTTCCGAAAAACATCTAAAATGTTTTCCAAACACAAGGAAGTGGACATTAAAGTCAGTGAAAGATGAAAAAGAAATTTCAAAAGCAGAGAAAAGAAACAAGCCACAGAAGCACACATTCTGCAGCAACAATCTACTGTGTACAAAGTTTGATGTACTTACAATAGTTGGTTTTGCCTAAAATGGAAAAAAAGAACATATAATAATTCATCAAGACATATGGAAACATGTTATAGTTTTACCTTTAATAACATAATGAGTGTTGAATAATGAATAAATATTGCACTTTTGTAAAAGGAATAAGCAGCAGGTTACAACTAAGGGGGGGAATCATGTTTACAGTATGGTTCAGCTACAACTTAATATCTAGATCTTGTTAATGAGAGCACATATGTTTCAAAATGAAAGGTAATGGTAGTTATAAATTTATGATCTTGTTTCCAATGAGGATATACACTTTGACTACAAAGTCTTTATGCATCAATAGTATTGATTCTTGTTTCTATCAATATACGTCACATTATAATGATAATTACATTAAACATTCTACACATCCCCAAGGACTGCTGCATACTTACAGAACACCAAGAATTGTGATCTCAGCATGTGGTCTATTCTGAATGGTAGTTAAGATTTAAATGTTTGAATATTAGCAAACAGCTGCTTCTCTGCCATTTAGTTTCAGCTGACTGAAACTGCACAATATGTGATACACAGTGACCATTCTTCTAACAAAATTGTGGAAAGCTTTCAAAAACTCCATCACCTTTTTCAATGATGACATGCTGAGTGCTGGAATCATAATGATGTTCCTTTATGGAGAGCAGGAGGGGGAGGACGCTGTGGAATTGAGGGAAGGAGGGGGAGTAAACATTTGTAGTATCCAAGAAGTGAGCATATCTAAGATAGTTCTATGCAGCACTTATCAAGGTGACATGGAAATAAATTTGTGGCACAATTCTGTTCCATAACAAGAAATTGAACTTAACAGCAGTTTCTCTCAACTCAGGCCATGTTAACCCACCTTTCAGAATTTTGGAAAGCAGAACAAGGGAAACTGATATTCTATACATGAGTGGCCACTGCTGCTATGCACACAAACATACGTTAATATTTTCTCTGTCGATACTAATGTATCTCTCTCCTACCTTAACTGGTTTTATAACACATGCTTCCTCTACTTAGTTGTTGATTCCCACTTCCCACTCTATCCATACATCTTGCAGTTTCTTTCTTTTTCAGGTTATTTATTTCTTATTTTTATTCATGTTTACTTTTCTTGTTCTTCTTTTAATCTGTCACCTTTCTGAAATTGCTTCTTGTAAATTTATTTTCTATTTTCACCTCTCTTAGTTCCTTTCCAACACTAGTTTGTCTTTGCTCTTCTCCACTCTGCAGAAACCATCTTCCACCTAGCTCTGCGATTTATATCATTCATATTTATTTACAATGTGTTCCATTAATCTGTGCTATGTAACTTATCTCGTCTCTATGAAGAATATGAAAGCCCACCTTTCCAAATTATTCTCTTTCCTATTTCCTTTCTCTTTAATTCACACAAATATATATTCCAGTTCTGCAAAACTAAGCAAATCCAAATCTAGTACTAACAAAGGGAGGGTCAGTCATGTGGGTCATGAGACCCACATATATAGAAAATAAAGAGCTCTTATCTAGACACTCCCTTGTTTTTGAAAAAAATTGGGGTCAACGTAGATGATGAAAATCATATTTCGAAAGCTTGAAAGATCGTCTAAAAACAAACATATGTTATTAATATTATATGGGGTCCAAACTTAATAATATTTGAGTTCTTAACATTTTTGTGTTTTCATGCAGCAACTTTGGTACCAGTGATTCAAGTCGTCTAGCAGAGCTAGGTTGGTGGCTGAGTGGTCAAGGCATTAGACTACCAAACAGCTGGTCCGTGTTTGATTCTTGGTCATTACTTTTTCTTTTTTCTTTTTTTTTTCATTCGATATTTTTTTCAGTGTTTCTGACAACATTCTGATAGTCAGAATACTTTTCTTTGCTTTTTTTGAAATAAAACGTCGGGAGGTATGATTAATAATCCAATAACTACAAATAATTTTTGACAGTTATTTTCATTGTGAAACATAGTACAAAAGTACACCTGAAGTACATTATTGCATGATCCTAAACAGTCATCTATTCATCAGTGTTCTCAAAATAAGTGGGTGAAACTGGCCATAGAAACTGGCAAAACACAAATTTTTTTGCACCATGCACAACACACCCATGAAATTTCACAGTACTGAAATGTTTTCTGTTACATTGGACATCGAAATGTTAAAAAAATCCATCCAATATCAATTTGGACGTGTACCAAGCGTAAAAAGGCATATCTTGAAAGACAGGTGTGGACAACTGATTATCGTTGAATGCAGGAATTTTGATAGCATCCACTCTATCTTGTAGTTCTTTGTTCTGCTGTGGTGTCACAAGATTTTGAAGTAATGGAATGAAATTTTTTACCTGTCAGAAAAGTAAACATCACACTACAGATGACAAAGAGAAGTACATTTTGGTGGTATTACTTTCATGGCGCAGGTCAGGTGAGCAACATCAACAACAAAAGTACTAACATAGCACGTCATGTACCACAATGAAAATAACTATCAATACATTATGTACAATGATTTGATTGTTAATTGCATATTCAGACATTTTACTTCAAAGAAATTATCATCATCAAGAATTGAACATGGACCAGTGTTTTGATAGTCTAATTCCTTGACCCAATGGCTGCACTCTACTAGATACATAGAAAGACAGGTACCCCTAGGTACAGCATGAAAACTCCAAAATGTTAATAACTCGCTACATTATAAACTTTGGACCTCATATAACATAAATAAAAAATGTATGTTTTTACATGATCTTTTGATGTGTAGCAAAAAAATACCATTTTCCACCATCAACTCTGACCTCCACCCCCCGCCCCAAAGAAAAAAAACTAGTGAGAATCCAGCAAAAAGCCAAAACAAGTGACCCACATGTAAGTGGTACGATGCTGAGCAGCGTAATGAAAAAGATTACAAGAAGTTTTCAGTGTAACTGGTGGTCTCTCCTCACACTGTGTTAAGTTATTTTTCAAATTTAAGCAACCACAAGTTATCTGATTTAAGCAAACACTTAAAAAACATCCAGCAATCATAAAGATTATACTGCAAGAAAGTAACATCCTCACCTGAAAGGCTGAGTATCTTCCAGCTTTGCGTGGCCTGTTGAATGAAGGTAAGTATCGTCTAATAGGATCAAGTTCATTAATGTGTAGCAGTCCAGCTGTCAATAACTGTGCTATCACAAACATTGCTTGATTCCAAAGGTATATACCATTACTACCCCCACTGCCCTCGGCACTTGGCTGCCGGGCGTGTGTACCAGGCTCTTGCTTCTCCAATTCAATGTACCCTTCTGGTACATAAAAATACATTGGAATAACTGGGTCTGAAATAAAATTAAGTACATATTTACAGTCTTATCACATGTGAAATTAAACTTGAATTATGACCTTATCTATCTTTACACTGACCAACTGGGGGTCACATAACTTCAGTTTCTCTACTTTAATTGTTTTTCACTTTTTTTCAACACTGCTTCATCTTCTCCCAACTTGTCTATTCTGTCTTCTGTTCATGGTGTTACATTTTTTGTAGCCCCCCCCCCCCCTCCCCCATCTCGGGAGCCTTGTAAATTGAGTATCTTAGTTTTAAGAGAGTTTTTATCTGATCTACCTGATTCATTGATATTGTCTCTTTCCAGTTCTTTTCTTATTTCTGTGATCCAGGTTATCACTGACTTCTTTTTCCAGAAATACAGGAATACATGTTTTGTTAGATTGCCCTCTTTCATTTGGTGGCAATGTCAAAAACTGTTAGTCATTTTCCAACCTTACTTTGTTTGTGTTGCATCCATTATTTTTCTAATGATCCATATTTCAAACACCCCTACCCAATCCAGCTTGTCATTATCAAGTACTTGCATGCATTTAATCATTCTGGCTTTACCACTACGACATAGTGTTTCAGTTTTATACTTCCTGAGGTGCTCTTCTTGTCGTAAATGTTGTTAACTAAATCATATGCCCTTTCCATTTAATTAATTCTGACACCTGCTGCAGATCTTTCTGGTCAAGACTTGCAGTATCCATTGTAGTTGGTAATGACACAAGGACAGTAACAAAGGGTTCAAAACTCAATCATGTCAGAAACAGCCAAGCTTGACTATAGCAATTTAGTTCTTAATATTACAAAATCCCTTCTTATGCAACAAAAAAGAATCATCAATGATTACTGATAATAGATTAGAAATTTTTGATCACTTACAAGATGAAACAAGAGAACAAGAACAAATAAAGAGATGGCAGAATTGGGTGGAACACTGGACACTGTAGCACAAGTTAAAACAAAGCAGTTAACTAGGTATGGGCTCGTAACATGAAGAGATGGAGAAATTATAAGGGATGTGTTCGAAGGGAACACTGAGGGATAAGACGACAGAGAAATCCAGACAAAGATGGTTATATAAGTCATTGGAAAAGAATGAGGACTACACTGATAGGAAAAAATTCTGGGCCTCATTGATGAAGCAAGGAAGCTGCTTCAGTTCGACTGGTCACCAAAACAAGTAAATAATGGGATGAAACTATATGTATTAACCTTCCTGGTGTCCAGAGGTATGAAAAATTAAGATGAAACCATCATGTTGCATGTTGATCATTTTATTTTATCACGGTTAGCAATTTAGCATTGTTAGCTACGCCAAATGCAAGACATGTATCATTGGTACCCACAATTTTCCCAATTTTGACTGTATAAACTAGCACTACAGTGTCCATCTTTGGCAAGTCAGTGTAGAAGGTGTCACAAATTCAGATATGTAAAAAATCCATGCAAATTACATTTTTATTTATATGTAAAAGCAACTTCTGAATTTTCCCATGTGTGAGACCATGTGTGCCAGATTCGTCCTATTCAAAAGTCTAGATTCTAATATTTTACTGTTTGTGTCTTTTTCACATAATATTTCATTTATTGTGTCAGTACTCATGTGTACTGTATCATATCGTGCACTACTGAACATTTAAAGTGCCACTAAGAACTCACACTATACCGACAATTGTAAATTTAATTTTTGTGATTTTTATAAATTTTTGGCAACACCATTTTCATTCAAAAAGAATTGTTTCCTAATTTCACAACATATTTACATGAAGAAAGGTAAATTTTTGAGAATTTTTGAATGCTTGCAAACATATATTTTTAAGAATTTTCATAAGTTGTCAGTCTTGTCTATAACTCAGTTTGCAGTAAACTGCCACTTAAGATTTGCAGTTACTGTGAATAGGTGACAAATCATGTTACCTAATATCTCTCTTAACTGGAGTGTATATTGCATACATCTGTGTAAACTGACACTATTGTTGAATTTGTTAGTGATCATAACCTCAAAAACATTTTTCTGTTGTAACAGATACCCCATTACGGTTAATTACTTCAGCTCTAGAATGCTAATTGCAATATTTGTAGCATAAAAGACGAATAAATTAAAAGAAACTGAACAAGTTTACTGTTCTGTAAAATACTGCACCAGCCACACTGTAGTTCCATTGAGTATGCTATTCTGAGACATGGGATGAGTTGGTTACTATTTGTAAGCAAATGGAAATTGCCCAGACTACTATAAAGTGATTGAAAATTGCTGCAAACGGATGTGTTGGGAGTGCTAACGAGAATCATATACCACACATACCAAAGAGACCTCAAGTACTATCCTCTCCTGTGGACACTGCCTCCTCTGCTGGAAGTACAGGATCTATCAATAGCCATCCCCTTGACTGTCAGTAGTGTGTTGACGGTAGACCTAGGTGCCCTATACAGTGGAGATGGGAACTGGGCAGGATTCAGGATATCACACTTATCATCCTAATTAACTAATTCAAGGTGCTGTTTCCACTGAAACTGAGCCTGTGAGACTCACCTGTTGGGAACACCCTGTGACTCTTGTCAAGATGAGGCAAATGGAATGTCAGGGGTCTATTAATCATTGGCAGTTCAAATTTGTGGAAAATAATGGTACCTGCACAGTAAATGGCAGCAAGGAATGGGAGTGAATACCATGAGCACTCAGTGTGTATGCCTATAGGAATCATTCAATATGTTGAAGAGGCTGTTCCAGCAGTCACTGAGGGAACTGGATGCAATCAATTGCAGGATGTCGACAATATTATGAAAATTACAGACTGTTATGTGTAACTCACCAAACGAAAGCGTTGGCATGTTGATAGACACACAAACAAACACAAACACACACACAAAATTCAAGCTTTCGCAAGCTCTTCATCAGGAAAGAGGGAAGGAGAGGGAAAGACAAAAGGATGTGGGTTTTAAGGGAGAGGGTAAGGAGTCATTCCAATCCCGGGAGCGGAAAGACTTACCTTGGGGAGAAAAAATGACAGGTATACACTCGCACACACGCACACACATATCCATCCGCACATATACAGACACAGGCAGACATATGTAAAGGCAAAGAGGTTGGTCAGAGATGTCAGTCGAGGTGGAAATACAGGGGTCACACACACACATATTCATCCGCACATATACAGACACAGGCAGACATATGTAAAGGCAAAGAGGTTGGACAGAGATGTCAGTCGAGGCGGAAGTACAGGGGCAAAGATGTTGAATGACAAGTGATGTACAGGGGGGCGGCAACTTGAAATTAGCGGAGGTTGAGGCCTGGTGGGCAACGGAAAGAGAGAATATATTGAAGGGCAAATTCCCATCTCCGGAATTCTGATAGGTTGGTGTCAGTGGGAAGTATCCAGATAACCCAGACGGTGTACCACTGTGCCAAGATGTGCTGGCCGTGCACCAAGGCATGTTTAGCCACAGGGTGATCCTCATTACCAACAAACACTGACTGCCTGTGTCCGCTCATGCGAATGGACAGTTTGTTGCTGGTCATTCCCGCATAGAAGGCTTCACAGTGTAGGCAGGTCAGTTGGTAGATCACGTGGGTGCTTTTACATGTGGCTCTGCCTTTGATCGTGTACACCTTCCGGGTTACAGGACTGGAGTAGGTAGTGGAGGGAGGGTGCATGGGACAGGTTTGACACCGGGGGCGTTTACAATGGTAGGAGCCAGAGGGTAGGGAAGGTGGTTTGGGGATTTCATAGGGATGAACCAAGAGGTTACGAAGGTTAGGTGGACAGCGGAAAGACACTCTTGGTGGAGTGGGGAGGATTTCATGAAGGATGGATCTCATTTCAGGGCAGGATTTGAAGAAGACAAATCCCTGCTGGAGAGCCACATTCAGAGTGTGATCTAGTCCCGGAAAGTATCCTGTCACAAGTGGGGCACTTTTAGGGTTCTTCTGTGGGAGGTTCTGGGTTTCAGGGAATGAGGAAATTGCTCTGGTTATTTGTTTCTGTAGCAGGTTTGGAGGATAGTTGTGGGATGCGAAAGCTGTTTTCAGGTTATTGGTGTAATGGTTCAGGGATTCAGGACTGGAGCAGATTCGTTTGCCAGGAAGACCTAAGCTGTAGGGAAGGGACCGTTTGATATGGAATGGGTGGCAGCTGTCATGATGGAGGTACTGTTGCTTGTTGGTGGATTTGATGTGGATGGATGTGTGAAGCTGGCCATTGTACAGATGGAGGTCAACGTCGAGGAAAGTGGCATGGGATTTGGAGTAGGACCAGGTGAATCTGATGGAACCAAAGGAGTTGAGGTTGGAGAGGAAATTCTGGAGTTCTTCTTCACTGTGAGTCCAGATCATGAAGATGTCATCAATAAATCTGTACCAAACTTTGGGTTGGCAGGCCTGTAACAATATTATGAGAAGGAAAGTTGCTACTCACCATAAGGCAGAGATACTGAGTCGCAGATAGACACAACAAAAAGACTCTCACAATTATACACTCCTGGAAATGGAAAAAAGAACACATTGACACCGGTGTGTCAGACCCACCATACTTGCTCCGGACACTGCGACTGCGAGAGGGCTGTACATGCAATGATCACACGCACGGCACAGCGGACACACCAGGAACCGCGGTGTTGGCCGTCGAATGGCGCTAGCTGCGCAGCATTTGTGCACCGCCGCCGTCAGTGTCAGCCAGTTTGCCGTGGCATACGGAGCTCCATCGCAGTCTTTAACTCTGGTAGCATGCCGCGACAGCATGGACGTGAACCGTATGTGCAGTTGACGGACTTTGAGCGAGGGCGTATAGTGGGCATGCAGGAGGTCGGGTGGACGTACCGCCGAATTGCTCAACACGTGGGGCGTGAGGTCTCCACAGTACATCGATGTTGTCGCCAGTGGTCGGCGGAAGGTGCACGTGCCCGTCGACCTGGGACCGGACCGCAGCGATGCACGGATGCACGCCAAGACCGTAGGATCCTACGCAGTGCCGTAGGGGACCGCACCGCCACTTCCCAGCAAATTAGGGACACTGTTGCTCCTGGGGTATCGGCGAGGACCATTCGCAACCGTCTCCATGAAGCTGGGCTACGGTCCCGCACACCGTTAGGCCGTCTTCCGCTCACTCCCCAACATCGTGCAGCCCGCCTCCAGTGGTGTCGCGACAGGCGTGAATGTAGGGACGAATGGAGACGTGTCGTCTTCAGCGGTGAGAGTCGCTTCTGCCTTGGTGCCAATGATGGTCGTATGCGTGTTTGGCGCCGTGCAGGTGAGCGCCACAATCAGGACTGCATACGACCGAGGCACACAGGGCCAACACCCGGCATCATGGTGTGGGGAGCGATCTCCTACAATGGCCGTACACCACTGGTGATCGTCGAGGGGACACTGAATAGTGCACGGTACATCCAAACCGTCATCGAACCCATCGTTCTACCATTCCTAGACCGGCAAGGGAACTTGCTGTTCCAACAGGACAATGCACGTCCGCATGTATCCCGTGCCACCCAACGTGCTCTAGAAGGTGTAAGTCAACTACCCTGGCCTGCAAGATCTCCGGATCTGTCCCCCATTGAGCATGTTTGGGACTGGACGAAGCATCGTCTCACGCGGTCTGCACGTCCAGCACGAACGCTGGTCCAACTGAGGCGCCAGGTGGAAATGGCATGGCAAGCCGTTCCACAGG
Organism: Schistocerca cancellata; assembly: GCF_023864275.1. Classification (NCBI taxonomy): domain Eukaryota; kingdom Metazoa; phylum Arthropoda; class Insecta; order Orthoptera; family Acrididae; genus Schistocerca; species Schistocerca cancellata. The sequence goes on from NC_064631.1 coordinate 549,519,740, forward strand.
ACTACATCCAGCATCTCTACGATCGTCTCCATGGGAGAATAGCAGCCTGCATTGCTGCGAAAGGTGGATATACACTGTACTAGTGCCGACATTGTGCATGCTCTGTTGCCTGTGTCTATGTGCCTGTGGTTCTGTCAGTGTGATCATGTGATGTATCTGACCCCAGGAATGTGTCAATAAAGTTTCCCCTTCCTGGGACGATGAATTCACGGTGTTCTTATTTCAATTTCCAGGAGTGTAGCTTCACACACACACACGACTGCAGTCTCAGGTAACTGAAACCAAACTGTGAGCTGCACGATGGGAGTGGCAACTGGGTACAAATAAGGACAAGGCTGAAGTGGGAAGGGGGGAGGTTGGCAGACAATGAAGTGCTGCAGGTTACACTGAGGGCAGGAGAGAGATGGGGGTGGGGGGTAGGGGAGGAGAGAAATAAAAAGACTAGGTGTGATGGTGCATTGATGGCTGTGTGGTGGTGGAATGGCAACAGGGAAGGATCCTTCCCACCAACAATGTCTTCTCTGAATCACACAGGTGGGAATTTTCCCTGCCATACTCGTACATCCTACATTCAAGTAACCCTTCTGGCCCTAACCTTCGTTAGGCACTGTCCTCACCCATCCAGCCCCTTCCCTGTTCCCATTCCAACACTACACAGCTGTCATTCCACTACCACATCCAGTCTTTCTATTTCTCTCCTTTTCTGCTACTACCCCCCTCCCTCCGCTGCTCTCAGTCTAACCTGCAGCATTTCGCTGTCTTCCATCCCCAGCATTCTATCGCTCCCCCTTCCTGCTTCAGCCTCCTCCTTACCCCCACAAGTCGTCACTCCCATCATGCACTGGTACTGCTGCTCACAGTGTGGTTTCAGTTGCCAGAGACTGCATTTGTGTGAGTGCATGTGCGCGCGCGCGTGTGTGTGTGTGTGTGTGTGTGTGTGTGTGTGTTGTTGATGACGGCCTTAACAGCTGAAAGCTATAATTGTGCCTATCTGCGACTCAGCATCTCTGCTATATGGTGAGTAGCAACTTTCCTTCTCCTAATATTGTTACATTCCATCCTGGATTTTTCATTGTTTGATTCAGCCTAGGCTGTGATTTTCCTAGACTTGCTCCATACAGTTGACAACTGTAGGGCCAGCTAAATGGGTCAGGTGTGCACTGCACATCAGACGCTGCTATCCAGGTAGCTGACCACGTGTGGGGTGCACACCAGGCCTCCCTTTTTTATTTCAGGTGACTTTCCACCCAGTCCGGATTACAATAACTGTAGGAGAACTGGAAGTATCAGTGTAAGATCTGAAGAAATAATCTCCCTACATGAGAGAGTATTCAAATCCCACTGGTCAACTGTCAAAGTATTTTCAATAAAATGCCAGGCTTTGAAGTGCTCTTAAAATGTGGCGAAGCTCACATAATAGCAGGTAAACCTGAAACTGACAGCAGCAACATTTTGGGGAAAATTTAACTGTATATTGGAAGGATAGGCTGATCAGAAATGGAGGTGGTGTATTTGTTGCAATTGTAGTGCACTGATCATGTACTGGCATAATAATGTGAGTCTGAGGAGTGTACTCCAGCTGCACTGTAAGCAGGATAGTCTGGAATGTTGTCACTGTAATAATTCAACAACACTGATGCAATGTTGTGAGGCAGGTTAGCTTTCTGAAACAGCAGACTCAGTGCTACTGCACAAACTCATGCAGCACAGCGCAAGAAAGATTTCCACGCTGGCAGCCACATTGGTGTTTTAGGATATGTGACTGGTAGTAGTGCAAGCACACAACAAACATGTCGCTGTCAGCTATAAGCCCTGGACATTTTGCAAAGAAATTACTCTCAGTCTCGAAGCTCTAGTTGTATGAAGGGGCTATGCCAGATGAGGTCACCACATGGAACTGCCAGTAGAAGTCACTGACTCAAGGCACTATAATTTGGTGTCAGAATTAGCAGTAGCTTTGTCACTCAGCACAGTATCGGGATCATGATCTTCTGTGTCAACACAGTGCTGTATGTGATGAACAATTTTGTTATTTTTTGGCTGGTTTAACAGACATGGAACAAGGCATGACTGTCATCATAACTTGAAGGCTTAGTCTGGAGGAGCCAACTGACTTATCTGAGCTTAAGGCAAGACCCACAAGAAAGATAGGCCAGACGTGTATGTCGCAGAATGTGACACTGCAGGTCTTACAAGTGGCAACAGCTGTCTCCAGCAGGGAGCGAGTAGCTGTTTCAGAAGAGTTTAATAATTTTTGACTGCACATTTAAATGCATGCAAGCTCTTGACAGCACATGACAAAGTTACCATTTTTAGTGGGTACCTTATCAATTATATATTGGTTTGCCTTGGGCCTTGCACGGAGGAGTGATTGCAATGTATAGAGGACAAGCCGAATAGTGTGGTGTCACATGTTCGTTGCGAGGCTGGTATTTCTCGTGGGGCCCAGTTTAAGGGTAATTTGGTGTCTGTTGGGAGTACACAATGCAATCTGCTTGGGCATATTGTACCATATATAGAGTCAATGCCTCTAACCCATTTATACGTGTCGTTGGTATGGTCATATTGAAGTGTAGAGAAGCTAGGTGCTTCATGATATGATGTAAAGAGTAGTTCATAATTATTTATTGGAGTTGTGATTTTTTTGTACTTATTTTATCTAATGAGGAGTAAAAGTGTTGCAATGGCAGAGTCGGAGATGAACGGCTTGCTGGAGCCAGAAGCATCATTGGTACTGTTAGAAAAGGTAGTGCAGCTGCCAGTCGATAGTATGAGTTACATGGGTGGTTGACATCTAGGAATGAACAGTCAGCATTGTTTCATGCACCACAGCATGAGGTGGATCCACCTGCCACAGGATTAATTCTCCCTTCTTCTGGAAAATCATCCGAAGGTGTGCAGTGATTCTTACAGGACCAAAGGACGTTGGCGGAGATAGGCTGCTGGACCGACAATCAGTTGTTGCGAGTAGCAAAATTGTGGCTAGTGAGAGAAGAAAAAAAAAAAAGAAAAAAAAAATACATAAAGTGTACAGAGGGCTTAAAGAATGCAGCAAACTTAGATTAGGAGGAGAAAGGGCTTTTACAAAGATAAAGAAACAAAATAGTGTGAGGTGTTTTTGGAGAGGTTGAGCATTTGTGAAGAGACATGGGAAAATTATGGAAGATTTTGCAGACAGGAAGAGGAAAGTTAATATACATGCAAATGCAGCTTTGTTGCAAGACGCTGAACACAGGGGATTTGATTCTTTTCTGAGGGAGGTACGGTCAGAGGTGTCAAGAAGGGTGCGTACAGGTGCACCAAAGGATCTGCAGTCTGCTATTAGGTTAGTGATGGAATGCGAAGAAGTTGATGTATCAACAGGAATGTGGGATAGACGTGGTATTTTCTGCAAACATTTAGTGTCACTGGTGTGGATGGATGCAGCACTTACAGAGGTAGTGTCACCAATAGCAGGGAGGGGGCGGGGGGGGGGGGGGGGGAGAACAATATGGAAAGTATCAGCAGCAGAGTTTTTGTAATGGACATGGGGATGGACAAGGAGGTAGTAAGCAGCCATTAAATGCAAGGGGAATTTGAAGTCCAGCTAAAGGTATTCCCATTAAAATCATATGCAATGAATACTTATGCAGAGGTGGAGGTGGAGTGTGCAGTAATAGATAAATGAAATGAAATAATCATGTAGCATTGTTGGCCAGAAGGCCCCATCCAGGGAAGTTCAGCCACCGGGTTGCAAGTCTTACTTCAGGTGACACCACATTGGGCGACTCGGATGTCAGTGATGATGAAATGATGATGTGGACAACACAACACCCAGTCTATGAGCAGAGATAATGGGTGGTGTAAGAAGTAAAGTGTACAAGTTTTTGTTGAATACAGGGGCACATGTTGGTTGCCAACAGAGGATTAGTAGGACGGCGGCAATGGAACCCACTACACTTTTCTTGGTAGTGGGCACGAGCCTTCTGATGAAATGCTATGTGCCAAGAAAGTCACCTCTGGTTGTCCAAACACACACTTCAACATGTTTAGGACAACGTTGTAAGTAGCGAGATGTGTGAAAACCTGAGTACAGTGCTGCTGGTGTAATTCTGGCATTTCTGAGAAGCTGAGAACATCATCAAGGTAGGCAAAACAATGTGGCAATCCTCGTAGTACAGAATCAATGAATCTCTCCCAGGTTTGTGCCACGCTCCTGAGGCCAGAGGTCACAAACAGGCTCTCAAATAAAAACGTGTAATTATTACCCTCTTGGGAATGTCTTTCTTGGCCACAGGGATCTCTGTGTACACTTTGGCACAGTCAAGGACACTGAACACTCATTTCCCACTCAATGCTGGTTGTAATCTTTTAAGTGTGGCACTGGTATAGTCCTAGCATTCAAAGCACAGTAGTTCCTGCATGGCTGCCATGCACCATTCTTTTTGGGGACCAGGTGCAGCAGACTTGACCACTGTACAGATGTCTTAATACTTCTGCTAGCATTGCTTCAAACTGAGTCTTTGTTATGGCGTATCTGTCTGGGGCCAACTGCCTCGGCCTACACAAAACGGAGGGACCTGCAGTGGTATTAATATAATGAACAGTATTGTGGCACACCTGCTGTGGGGCCCAGGGAGGCCTGAAAAGTACTGGGAACTGGTCGAGTAATTGGTGAACTCGCCTGCCACCACCTGGATGAGTTTGACATCACAGTTGGTCACATGATGTCGAGACATTGATATCTGGTCTCTTGACAACCTGGTGACTGTCTAGCAGGCAGGTGTCAGTGACATTGGGCAGCAGGTGGTAGTGGGCGAGTAGGTCCACACCAATGACTGGTTCCGCTAAATCGGTGATGACGAATTTCCATGTTATTGCATGATGCAATCCCAAGAGTAATTCCATATGCTGTATTCCATACGTCTGAATATCGGAAACTGGAATAGTGGGCTGCTGTCATCTTGTAGGTGGTGGTTGGGTGATACTTATGTGCCTTGTCCCACAGCAGAATAATTAAATCTGAGCAGGTAACTATCAAGAATTCGTGTCACAGCTTACGGTCGGTGAGATACAGGTGGGAAGAGGGACAGACAGGTGTGTCAACTTCAGCTTGGCACTTAACATTTTCATATGCACATGCCACATCGCACTTGTGTGCTTGATCCCCAAATTGCTGATGATACCAGCATAAATTCATGACTTGGACATCAACGCGATGGGAGGCACTGTGACTGGAGCAGCTCCACGATCACCATTGGTAATTACTTCTAGCACCACGATCAGTGAGGAGTTCACTCAGTTGATTAGACAGAGCATCAGTTTTTCTCATCCAGCCATCATTTAATTGTTGCTCCAATGGTGTCACTTTTTTTGAAAGCTTGTTGCAATCAGGTTTTGTTTCTGTTGCGGTGCTGTTGCACATAAGGATAGCGTCAGATCCAGAAGTGGGCACAGTAGCATCTCGCATCCTGGCAGCCAATGCAGCCACTTCATCCAAGGACATCTCAGTAAGAGTCAATTATCGCTTTAATTTGTGCTGGCAGGCTACTGCTCCATATTGTGTGTAGTAATGTGTCTGGCTCGGTGTGAGGGTCCACTTTGCTTCTTAAGAGATGTACATATTGTGAGAGTTTCTTGTCACAGATGTCTTCTTGTGTAAGTACCTTTCGTACTCTCTTCCCTTGAGAGGCAGACACTCAGTGTATTAATTCTGACTTCAGTTTAGAATATGCACCATGTCCGGCGGTGTCATTATTATATCTTATACTTCTGCCATGATTCTGGGGTCAAGTTGACTTACTACCAGGGTGTATTTAGTGGCATCCATCATTATGCCAGAACATAAAAAAATTTGCTTCTACTTGTGCCAACCAGACAGTTGGAATGGTAGGCCAGAACAGTGGAAGTCATACCACCAGTCTTCACGTGTATGCATTTCTTAATCTGGCATTTTATTACTGCATATCGCTGTTTTCTTGTCACAAACTCTTCGTCTGAGCAACGATCACATCAGGATCACCACTGAAGCTATCTTATAGGGCTATAAGATAGCCACTAAACTGCATGTGATAAGTGGGTGTACAGCACACGGCAAATGCAAGCGTTATTCTTTCTACCATATTCAAAAAACTCTCCACTCTCAGCTATATATAGGAAAGTAGTGTATGTCAAGAGCAGGAACATTTATTGAAAATGAAAAGGATAAGTAAACTTGTCACTATGACAGATAACAACGGAATAATCATATTAAAAACTAAAACCACAGAATTCAATAGTGTCTCTTCTTAGGCATGGAATAAGGGAGCACATCAGTGCCCCAGGTGGCGAGCGCGTGAACTTCTTTGACATAACTTGGCAATCGGCTGATTGCGCTGCAGAATGCGTGATCTCCACCATCACCACAATTTCATTCTGGAAACATCCCCCAGGCTGTGGCTAATCCATGTCTCTGCAATATCCTTTCTTCCATGAGTGCTAGTTCCGTAAGATTTGCAGAAGAACTTCTGTGAAGTTTGGAAGGTTTGAGACGAGGTACTGCTGGCAGCAAAGCTGTGAGGACGTGTTCTGAGTCGTACTTGGGTAGTTCAGTTGGTACAGCACTTCCCCGTGAAAGGCAAAGGTCCCGAGTTTGAGTCTTGGTCTGGTACACAGGTTTAATCTGCCTGGAAGTTTCATATCAGCACACACTCCACAGCAGAGTGAAAATTTCATTCTGGAAACATCCCACAGGCTGTAGCTAAGCCATATCTCCACAATATCTTTCCTTCCAGGAGAGCTTGTCTTGCAAGTTTTGCAAAAGAGCTTCTGTGAGTTTGGAAGGTAGGAGACAAGATGCTGGTGAAGTAAAGTTGTGAGGATGGGTCATGAGTCATGCTTGGGTAGCTCAGTTTGTAGAGCACTTGCCCGCAAAAGGCAAAGGTTCCAATTTCGATTCTCTGTCTGGCACACAATTTTAATTTGCTGGGAAGCTTCATATCAGTGCACACTCCGGTGCAGAGTGAAAATTTCATTCTGTATATTTTTATTGTTAGTATGAGTTACATTTGTAGAGATTTGTGAAAAGAACTAAAAGTTAAAATTTGTGTTAAGCTACACCAGCACCCCAGTTCACTCAAAATACAAAAATATGAGTAATTAGAAGCATGTAACAACATAATTCTAGCAAGCCTATTGTAAACAATTACACAAATACACACTATTTTTACCTATGTTTCAAAACACTTCCGCTCTCTGCTGTATTGCCATGAACAAATTATCAATGATTTGTATTTAACTCCTTTCTGCACTGAAGCATGATACATTAGAGTGATGTGCAGCTCATTTTTAGGGTTCTGTACCTCAGTCGGTTGAAACGGAACTATCATACAATCACTTTGTTGTCCGCCCGTCTGTCTGTCTGTCTGTCAACCCATTCTCAGGAATGGGTATACATATCAATTAGAAATTTTTGCCACACACTAACATCTATGGTCCCTTGGTGGTGTAATAAAGTGATGCTCCTAAGTTGACTAAGTCCATGCACTCAGAAGATATGGCCATTTATGTTACATATTTTGATATTCACAAACTTGCTCATCAAAACCTATAGGGTTTTCGATCTAGAATCATGAAATTTGGCATGATGCAACAATTAATAGCAAAAGTAAAGGGAAAAACCCAAAAAGTGTTAATTTGTTATTATATCACATGAAAAATTTTTCTTTTGTCATTTGTTGTCCAACTTAAAACTTAAAATTTAAACATTTTCAAAGGTCTTGGAATTCCCAAGGCCAATATCTTGCCATAACCAATCATCAGTCTCCTGCCTGGATTGATGTGGCTTGCCAAGAATTTCTCTCCTGTGCCAACCTCTTCATCTCAGAGTACCATTTGCAACCTTCACCCTCAATTATTTGCTGGATGTATACCAGTCTCTGTCTTCCTCTGCAGTTTTTTCTCTCTGCAGCTCCCTTTAGTACCATGGAAGTTATTTCCCTGATGTCTTAACAGGTGTCCTGCCATCCTGTCCCTTCTTCTTGTCAGTGTTTTCCATATATTCCTTTCCTCACCAATTCTCCAGAGAACATCCTCATTCCTTACCTTATCATTCCACTACATTTCCGACATTCTTCTGTAGCACCCCATCTCCAATGCTTCACTTCTCTTATGTTTCAATTTTCCTGAAGTCCATGTTTCACTACCTCACAATACTGTGCTCCAAACATACATTCTCAGAAATTTTTTCCTCAAATTAAAGCCTATGTTTGATGCTAGTAGACCTCCCTTGGCCCTGAATGCCCTTTTTAACATTTCTTGTCTGCTTTTTATGCCCTCCCAGCTGCGTTCATCATGGGTTATTTTGCTGCCTAAGTAGCAGAATTCCTTAACTTCATCTTCTTTGTGATCACCAATGCATGAGCTGTTGAGCTGATTATGCAATAATTCTTGCACTTGTCAGTTCTTGCAGTCTTTGGAATTCTGTGGACAATGTTTCTCTGAAAGTCAGATGGTATATTGCCAGATTCATACATTCTACACAGCAACATGAATAGTCATTTTCTTGTCACTTGCCTCAGTGATTTTAGAAATTCTAATGGAATGTTATCTGTCCCACCTGCCTTATTCAATCTTAAGTCTTCCAAAGCTCTTCTAAATTCTGATTCTAATACTGGATCCCCTACCTCTTCTATACTGACTCTTGTTTCTTCTTGCATCACATCATCAGACAAGTCTTCCTCCTCATAGAGGCCTTCAGTGTACTCTTTCCACCTATCTGCTCTCTCCTCTGCATTTTGCAGTGGAATTCCCATTGCACCATCTTCGCTTTTAACTTTGACGAATGTTGTTTTGACTTTCCTATATGGTAAGTCAGACCTTCTGACAATCATTTCCTTTCTGATTTCTTCACATTCTTCATGCAGCCATTTAGTCTTAGCTTCTCTGTACTTCCTATTTATTTCAAGCCTAAGTAACTTGCATTTTTCTTTACCTGAATGTCCCAGAACATTTTTGTACTTCCTCCTTTTGTCGATCAACTGAAGTATCTCTTCTGTTACCCATGGTTTCTTCACAGTTACCTTCTTTGTATCTATGTGATTGCCTTTTCTATAGATGTCCATTCCTCTTAAACTGAACTGCCTACTGCGCTACTGCTTATTAGAGTACCTATAACCTCAGAGAACTTCATGCATCTCTCTTCATTCCTCAGTACTTCCGTATCCCACTTTTTTGCGCATTGATTTCAATTCAGCTTCTTGAACTTCAGCCTACTCTTCATAACTACTACATCTGAGTCTATATCTGCTCAAGTACACTTTACAATCCAGTATCTGATTTCAGAATCTCTGCCTGAGCATGATGTAATCAAACTGAAATCTTCCCTTATCTCCTGGCTTTTCCAAGTATATCTCCTCCTCTTGTGACACTTGAACAGAATATTCGCTATTACAGAACTCAATTATTCTTTCTCATCTCTCAATCCTGCTACCAAGCCCATATTCTCCCACAACTCTTTCTTCTACTTCTTCCCCTACAACCACATTCCAATCTCCCATGAATATTAGACTTCCATCGCCCTTTACGCAATCAGTTACACGTTCAATATCCTCATATACTTTCTCTATCTCTTCATCTCAACTTGCGACATTGGAATGTATACCTGAACTACCATTGTCAGTATTGTTTTGCTGTCAATTCTGATGAAACAACACTATCACTGAACTGTTCACATTAATTCACTCTCTGACGACCCACTCCTGTTGCACCATTTTCTGCTGCTGTTGATATTATCCTATACTCATCTGACAAGAAATCCTTGTCTTCTTTCCATTTCACTTTACTGACCCCTCACTATATCTAGATTGTGCCTTAGCATTTCATTTCACAGATTTTCAGGACATGTGGCCTTGAATTGAAAGGCGTCACCGTGATCTCTCCCCTGGCAAAAGATTCTGGGTTGGTCCCCCAATACAGGAAAAAAATCATTGAAATTCTCAATTCCCAGGATGAATGAACTGTTTATACACATAACTAAGTATGTGCAGAACTCTCAGAGCAATTCTTCTTCTAGTGTAATGTTTGTGAATATTTGTACTACTCTCAAAACTTCTCCAATCGAGACTGATATGGGCAGGATGAACTGTTATAGAACTTTGTTCCTTTCAGCCAAATATCCCAGCAAGCTGGAAGTTTCCAATTGGGAATATTTGGGAGAGGATTTCCTGTTCCAGCATTCACCTGATAACCAAAGGAAACTTTCCTAAAAACCTGCTCAGAATCTAACCCCCCCCCCCCCTCCCCCGACCAGCTGTGCACGGTATAAGACAAAAATAAATAAAATCTGTGTATGTGTGTATATGTTTGAGTAAATGCATTATAAGGGTGTTGTTAATATTTCCAGCCAGTTAAACATACACCTGCAAGATGAAAAATGTGAAACACAGAATTCCAAGGATTTTCTTTTCTGCAACAAATTTTTTTTTTTTTTTACCTAAATGATGAATAATTCCAGAATATTAACTCATAGAACATCTGTGCCTGAACATATGCAAAATATGTTAACTTACTGATTTCAAAGCCCTCAAAGTTAGTAATTATTTTTGTAGCAGAAACAGCTGAATTAATGGTTTTTGTATATTTACTACAGGGTTTCAGCAAATTTCGTTTTTCATCAATAAGTATTCTTAAGAAGGTAAAGCATCCCCCACTCCCATATGTTTATGTCTTGAGAATAAAGTGTGGAATATTAAAAATCAAATAAACAAAATTTTGCAAAACACAAACAAAAGATTGTTTCCATCTATAATTGGAAATAGAACTTTCAAACACAGCTTTCTGGGAAAGTCTAGTTTGTTTAATTCATTTTCGAACATTTAGACAGCTTGTGACCAGTTCTCTTCAGGTACCTTGAGCAATGGCTAGGAATGCATAAGAAAGTACTGCTGATGCATTCTGGAAAGAACAGTTGGTGAAGTAATTACAAAATGGTGCAAAAAAAATGACACCAACAGCCCAGACAGGCGCCCAAAAAATTGTTCTTTATGTATAATATTGAAATGGCAAGAAATAGTAAGTACTGTTTTCAGTAACATGGGTTCTACATATTTCATCATAGATAACAAAGCAACATACCACCATTAGTATCCCTTTTTATTTCCGTTTTCAATAAATTTTGGTATTCTTCAACTTGATCTGGCAATGTTTTAAAGACTCCATCAATTATCATGAACATGTAAAAGAGAGGCCACTCACATTCAATATTTTCAAATTCCTGAAAAAGACAGAAAAAAAGGAAACATACATAAAATGATATATAAAATCTTTTCTGAATGAAGAAATCAAAAGTTTGATCAACGAATATGTCATATCTTTAGATGATACTATTGTATATGATTTAGATAAACTAGAACTTAATAATCACATTATCAATACCCTTATCTCCCCTTCATTATAGAATCTTCGCTTATCATCTTCCAGTTTACATTTGAAGCCATCTCGTCCAAAACGCCTAAACCCATATGAACCTTTCAGTCGACGAATGATATTTGCTTTAGTCTCTTCATACAAAACCTCCTCATGGGTTGCAAAAGCTGGGAATGATACTGTTGGGATCAATGATGAATCAGCTCCCTAAGACACAAATGAACCAAATGTTAGGAGCATTCAAGATTTATACAAGAAAAATCTGAGTAATCTGAGTTAATTAAAATATAAAAGTAAAAATGAATATTAATATTACTTGAGAGATAAGACTTTCTATCTGTTCCTTCCTCTTCATTTATTCATTAACACATCTAGTTTCACAGGACTGAACTGAGGAGCCAATCTACATGGCCACTGAATGAGTCAGTACACAAAATTACATAAGAAATGTAATAATAAATAAAATAAAATTTATAGAAAAACAAGCTGCCAAGTACATCTTTAGCTATCAGGTGGTTATGTTTAAAGTTCTGTTGCTTCAAGCACTGCAGTGCAGGCTGCATACATTGCAGGACACCAATACATCATAGCTATAGTTATTAATCGGTGTGCTCATGGAGTATACAGAAAAAAATAATAGTTCTACTTTCTTCCACCTGCTGAAAATATGGTACTGTAAGCAGTCAGAATGTGGACTGTTTCCTGTTTTGATGTCACTATGCTGTTTGTCACTTGGTGACATCTATTGCTTTCTTTTGTGAAGTGACTGTTGGTGGAAAGGATTAAAAAGGCTGAAGTTTTCCATGTGAAATACAATGGCTACTAACAAGAAAGACCATCCACTACTGGTAAAGTTGTTTTATCAAAATGGTAGCAATAGCAGCCCTGCGGGAATATTGCCAACAGAAACAGCTCCGAAGAGGCCTCATGTCAATGCATGAGCTAAAGAATACGAACAAGAAATCTGAAGAAATAAGTGAATTTGGTGGTGCAGCACACAGGATATGGCCTTCTCTCATGGCAGTTGTTGATGAAGTTGCTGTAGTTATAGCTGGCCATGCAGCACACGCCTCAAATTTTGCATCCAGTGCTCAAGCATGTCGTGGGAATTATATCTCTCTAGTCAATGGTACAAAAAATTTTGTGGTGTCTTTTACACTGGTATCCCTACATGAACCACAATGTGCACTAAATGGATCCCCCAAACAGGCTACAACACCATGAATTGCCCTTCATTTTTTTCATAGAAATGAATGACATGTGGTTGGGGATTATTCTTTGGATGGGTGAGCCACATTTTGCTCAACACAGTGCCAAGAATGCAGAGGACTGTTATGTATGAGTTTCCACTCTGCCAAATATTGCACAAGAACATCCACTGCACTCACCTTATGTGACTGTGTGGTGTGGCTTCACAAGCTCCTTCATTCTTAGTCCATTTTTCATCGAGGAGATAAAACCTTGTGGGCCTGTTAGGTGTATAGCGGCATCTGCACATGGACTTCCTTGTGCAGCACTTAATTGCAGCTTTGCAAGAACGAAACTGTGTCTGCACCACTATTTTCATGCAAGATGGGGCGACACCACACACCACTTACTAAGTGAAAGATTTGCTTTGAGAAACCTCCAGCAAAGATCGCATCAACTCTAGGAAATTTCAAGATGTGTGGCCTACCAGATCCCTCAACCAAAATCCATGTGACTTCTCATTGTGGGGATATCTGAAAGAAGGTGTCTATCAGGGATGTATCCAGACTCTTCTTGATTGAAAGGATAGCATATGATGACATATCACTCTGATTACCTGAGAATGCTGTGAGCAGCTGTCAACCGTGTCGTGTTATGAATGGAACATGTAGCTGAGTCCGGAGATCATACTGAATGAATGTTGTAACTTGTGACCATATCCTCATAAACATGCCACAATCACTGCTATCTTGTGTTTGATTGTTCCTCCCCTCTTCCTGCAGTTTACCATGCTATGTTATGGATCCACCATATCGCTGAGTCACGGGGCCATAACGAACATATGTTGTAACTAGTGACTATATCCTAATAAACATGCCAGAACCACTGTCATCATGTGTTTGATAGTTCCTCCCTTCTTCTTGCACCCATACCACTTTTTGACTGCTTACAACACTGTAGTTTCACCTGGTGACAGAAAGTGGAAATATTATTTTCTTCAGCATACTCGGTACCAATTTTGTGTGTGTGTGTGTGTGTGTGTGTGTGTGTGTGTGTGTGTGTGTCTAAAGCAGCATGTTTGTATGTCCAAGATATCCTCCTAAGCCCCTGGATCGATTTCAATCAAATCTGGCACACACACAGCAAACTTAACAAGTATCAATACTGGGTGGGGTGGTGGGGGTGGGGGGTGGGGTGGGGGTGTGTTATAGCATCATAGTTGCAATTGCAATGGTGATGTGGGCAAAAACTCATACACAAATATTATACAGAACAGGATTTATGTGTGTATGTATGTATGTATGTATGTATGTTTGTTTGTTTGTATGTCCAGTATCTCGTCCTAAGCCCCTGCATCGATTTCAACCAAATTTGGTGCACCACATACTGTTTGCTATGTGAGAATAAGGACTGTGGGGTTATAGCCTACCAGCTCCCAAATGAGCACAGATAAGGGGAAAAATGAATTTAAACACTTGACACAGGTTTCCCTGCATGACAGACATGCTGTGTGTGTAGTATTGGAATGCCCTGCAAGGACTACATGTGCAGATAGCCACAGCTGAGCAGAAAGGGGGGAAGGGGGAGGGAGAGGGGGGGAGGGCGAGGGAGAGGGAGGAGGGGGAGAGATGGAGGGAGAGGGGGAGAGAGAGAGGGTGAGGGGGAGAGGGGGGGGGAAGGATGAGATGGACAGAGAGCATGGGGAGGAGGAGACAGATAGAGAGAGGGGAATGGAGGAAATGGACAAAGAGAGGAAGTGGGTGGAGGAGGTGGTGAGACAGAGAGATGGGGAGGAGGAGATAGACAGATGGACATGGAAGGATGAGATGGACATAGAGACAGGGGGGAGGAATAGGTGGACACAGAGAAGGACGAAAGGGAAATGAATGCAATATACAAGTTGATTGCACAAGGGAAGCCACAGGGAAAAGGATAGCATTAGCGTATTCAACACAATTATTCAGGAATCTGCTTAAAATAAAAACTTCCTGACAATAGAAAGTGTGAGATATGAGGCTATTCTTCTATTTAGACTGGAAAGTGCAAGGACTACTGATAATTTTTTAAAATTCTTGTGGTAAAAGTGATGATAGATCTATTTAAAAAATTCAATGACAGTTCTCCATTTGTTTGTTTGTGTGTGTGCGTGTGTGTGTGTGAGAGAGAGAGAGAGGTGTGTGTGTGTGTGTGTGTGTGTGTGTGTGTGTGTGAGAGAGAGAGAGAGAGAGAGAGAGAGAGAGAGAGAGAGAGAGTCAGGATCCAGTTTTTCCCATTTCAGCTATTAGTTAATATTAATAGAAGCCTTTCTTATGTTGCAAAGTGTGTTAAGAATTAATTGAAGGTGATATTAATACCTTTGAGCTGGATTCCCTAGGCAGTAATGTCTCAAAGATGCTACGATTACGATTATGAGCATCAATGTCAACATATATAACTGACCATGAAGCTCCTTTGTCACCAAATAGGTTGCATCCATTAATAGCTTCTAGAGCACTTTTTGCCATGCCAATCGAACTGAAAGCAGAGTAAAATTGACATTACACTAAGATAATCTTCCTTTATAATATATTTTTCTATGTCAGTAATGAAGCAAAGGAGGACCAGCAGGACCAAAAATGCAACAGGGATTACACGCATAACAAAGTTATGATGATCATGTTATATCACCATCAGATGCCATGAAAACCTTTATCGTTGCTACTAATTTCGATTGTTACTAATCATCATCAGCACAAGATGTTTTTCAATTACAGTGTCAAGGCAGATACTTATATGACATTCCAACTCCCATTATGTAACATTAAAGTCATAAACTGGACATCAAAACTCAGTACAAAGACTAAACAGAAGCTCTCACATGTCAATCATATAACAGTACAATGCAGTCAACTTCTGAATACACACAAAATTGTTGCAACAACATACCTGTTAGCAGTCTAAACCACAACAGTTCAAGGTGGTTGCATAGACATACAGAATTATGGTGACTGTGTTAGGGTTGGTTGGTTGGTTTGTGGGATTAAAGGGACCAGACTGCAACGGTCATCGGTCCTGTGTTAGGGACAAACAGTGTTTTATACTATAGAAATTCAGACTAATAGTGAAACTGCTAATTCCACGGGAAGTGCAAGAGACCATACAATGTAAAATACTTGGACTTGTGATAGAGCATTTTTGTTTTTATGATAATGCCTCAACAATTTTCATCTGTTTTGACCCCTTAAACACAATCTTTGAAGATGATGAGGACATAGCCTTAGAAGTAACTTGATAAGATGTGACAGCTGCCACAAGAATTAGTTCTTGCAGGCTTCCAAAGCCTTGGCAAATGATAGGACAGTGCTTAAATTTATGGAGGGCATATTTTGAAAAGTAAAATAAATTTCATGGTGGTACTTGTGGAGCTGATCTTTTGCTACTTAATTATTGACTTGCCCCACATTTTTTGTTATGTTGGTACATGTTGTGCAATAATGTAAGAAAAGTGTCAACTTGATGTGGAAATAATTTTGCTTATACAGTTTCCAAAGTAGTTCAGTATGTGTGTTTACTTCAAATGAATAAAAGAGAATACCACGCCATCAAATGCTTCTTTTATAGGTGTGAAGGCTTCCACAGTCAATGTAGGTTGGGTTGTTTGGAGGAAGAGACAAACAGCGAGGTCATCGGTCTCATCGGATTAGGGAAGGATGGGGAAGGAAGTCGGCTGTGCCCTTTCAAAGGAACCATCCCGGAATTTGCCTGGAGCGATTTAGGGAAATCATGGAAAACCTAAATCAGGATGGCCGGATGTGGGATTGAACCACAGTCAATGTAAATTTAAATAAAATCCTCTTGTTTTGGGCAGTTTATAGACAATGTAACTTCATCTAAGACTGGTGAAAGTTTGTAAATATTCTACTCCTTCATACCTCCAATTAAGAAATGGGTCTCTCAATTGAAATGTACAGTATTCAAATGAGGTATGTGATGGGTTTCTAAAAACTGTAATCAAGGTGTTTGAAGTAGCTGACACCACAGATATAAAAGAAGATAATATGGTATATTTTACATGTTGAATTAACTACAAAAATGCTTTTTCCAAGAAGAGCACCACAGCTGTTGAATGGCACAAATGAAAAAAAAATTCTTGCCAGTTTTTGAACTTTTTTTTTTACAAAATCCAACTGATTTCAAAAGCAGGAACTGTGAATGAAATGTAGGTCTAGCACTTGATGTCAGAAATGAAACAGCAATGAAAGCAAGGGGGGAGGGAGGGACCTACAGTTCTTGCAGCAAAATAGGCATTGTTGCTTACATCTGCAACACACTGAGGTGACAAAAGTCATGGCGATAGTATTGTGTACACCAGGTATAAAAGAGCAGTGCATTGGTGGAGCTGTCACTTGTACTCAGGTGATTCATGTGAAAAGGTGTCCGATGGGATTATAGCTGCATGACGGGAATTAATAGAATCTGAAAACAGAATGGTAGTAGGAGCCAGACACAATGGACTTTTCCATTTTGGAAACTGTTAGGGAATTCATTATTCCAAGATCCACTCTATCAAGTGTGTGCCAAGAATACCAAACTTCAGGCATTACCTCTCACCACATCTGATGCAGTGGCTGACAGCCTTCACTTAACGACTGAGAGCCGCGGCATTTGCTTAGAGTTGTCAGTGCTAACAGGCAAGCAATATTGTGTGAAACAACTGCAGAAATCAATGTGTGGTGTAAAACGATACATCCATTAGAACAATGTGGCAAAATTAGGTGGAAATGGGCTATGGCATAAGACGACTGAAGAAAGTGCCTTTGCTAACAGCACAACATTGGCTGCGGCACCTCTCATGGGCTCGTGATCACATTGGTTGGACCCCAGATGATTGGAAAACCATGGACTGGTCAGATGAGTCCTGATTTCAATTGGTAAGAGCTGATGGTAGAGTTCGAGTGTGGTGCAGACACCACAAAGCCACGGACCAAAGTTGTCAACAAGGCTCTTTGCAACCTGGTGGTGGCCCCATAATGAGGTGGGCTGTGTTTACATGGAACTGACCGAGCACTCTGGTCCAACTGAACTGATCATTGGCTGGAAATGGCTGTGTTCAGCTACTTGGAGACCATCCGCAGCCATTCATCGAATTCATGTTCCAAATAACTATGGAATTTTTATGGGTAACAATGTGCCATGTCACCAGGCCATAGTTGTTTGCAGTTGGTTTGAAGAATATTCTTGACAATGTGAGTGAATGATCTGGCAACCCAGTTTGTCCGACATGCATCCCATCAAACATTTATGGGCCATAATTGAGAGGTCAGTTCATGCACAAAATCCTACACCTGTAACACTTTCAGAATTATGGACGGCTCCGGAGGCAGCATGGTTCAGTACTTCTGCATGGGCTTCCAATGACTTTTTTGAGCCCATGTCCTGTTGAGTTGCTGCACTATACTAGGCAAAAGGATGGCTGACGTGACATTAGGAGGTATCCCATGACTTTTGTCACCCGAGTGAAAATGGCAATGACCAGTACCTACTTGGACGCAAGAAAGATTATTCTTCTTTCTTACATTCCAAAATATACGTCTTCTAGACTCACTGGATGAAAAATTCACAAGAAGAAGCCTGGATTACTAATAAATAAAAGAATCATTCATCAGAACAATGCAGCTGCTCACAAAGTTGCTTTTGCTAGTGGAAACACTGAATGATTTGAAGCATCAATTTTGCAAACACCTCCCTATGCACCTGATTTAATGCCCTCTACCTTCCACATATTCCCACAGCCCAACAAATTTGGATTGGGAAATGTTTTAAATCCACTTATTATAGTTTGGTAGCCATAGAAGGCTTTGTTGCCGACCATTCAGGCATTTCAAGGGAGGAATTTATTCACTGGAAATAATGTTTTACAAAGCACATTTCCCTACAGGGGACTACACAAAAAATAAACATATCTCCAACTTACAAACACAAACTTTCACTGTTAGACTGAGAAATATTCTCCTCACACTGTATCACGGCACTGGCACAACAGTAAAACTAAAGTAGAAGGGATGTTCATAAAATTCATTGCCTGATAAATAGAACAAAAGTGTAATCAAACATATTTTCATATTATAAACTAGAAGATTCAACTGAGAAAACCTGTAAATTCAAGAGACAGATGGGACAACCAGTGCTTACATTCAGGGGAAGCATATTCCAGAACACCAAAAGCAAACACATTTGTCTAGAGATTGTTTGATAGGGGAGGGGGTACGCAGTAGGATAAGAAGAATCCAGATTTTGTGAAGGGATTTCCTCATAGCCTGCATTCTTGGTGCATCCCCCCCCCCCCCCTCCTCACCCACGAACACACAGTGACACCAGTCTCACTCCTGTCCAACTACCTCAGAAAAGTTCTCTCTTGCCCCTGAAAAAGGAACCTATATTTCTAAAAGCTAAGGAGTACTGTTATCTACTGTTTTTCTGGGAAATGGACATTCTGAAGATAAGTTATGCCTATGCAAATTCAACATCTTTTAATTTTTTAAGACAGCCATCCAATGCCATTAAAAGAAGTCCAGTCCTCTTTGGTAGCAGTTCTGTGGTTCTGAAGGCAGTCTATTAGCACTAAATCATGAGAATCATTGCAGATGTCATTTTTTATTTCTTTGGTACATTTGTACCTTTCGCTACCCGTTGTTTCTACTACCCCTTTGTCTCTGGTCTTTAGTGATGAATCCGTACTATTATGACATGTTGAATAAACTTGCTGGAATCACATTCAAACATGTCTAGAAACTCTTGAACAACATTCAATTGAATTTGTATTTGGTCAACAGTCGACAGACAAATCACTCAGCAAATAGAAAGGTTTTTCAAACCCAAAACATTTTGTAAAATATATCAGCTATTGTCTAACAAGATCTTTGCTTACATAACTTCTTTTGGTTATCAATGACTGCTATAGGGCTGTGTAGCTTAAAATATATAAATTAAAAAGAATCACTGTGCAAATAAAATTCAACAAATATAATGCAAAATGTGTGGTTTCATCAGGGAAAGACATTGATTTTCCATAGTCTACAATTTCAGGAGCTCATGTTTACATTTTGAAACATTTTAACTGTAAAAATGAAATCTATTGTCTTGCATCAATTATGTAATTACTGCTGTTGTACCTGCAAAAAATAAACACACGTATTATGATGTCAATATAATATAACAAACAAGAAAATTATGATAAGTGCTCCAAAAATTTAGAAAATATATACCTGGCATGTATTTCAGGGGTACCATTATTATACTTGCTTCCTCTTTCCCACATTCCAAAATCTGGCGTGCGATATGCTCGTTCAACATAATAAACCAAATTTTGCACAAATGCCACCTCATCTTGCGTGTATATAATTTGCAAACCTGAGGTTATCATTTGCACTAGGAACAACAGGTATAGTGAAACAACATCAATCTGTGAGACAAAAAACAAAACACTATATAAAATGTCACACTGGTTGTTTTTCTCTGCAAGATAGAAAAAAATGTGAGCCAATATACTGAAAATATGTGTTAAGTGTCTAAATAGATCCAATCCTTTGATACTTATTTCTCAATGAAACTAACAGTACTGATTTTTTTTTTAATTCAAAAATTGTGTTCAAACAGGAGGTACTTATATTTTACCTGCAAGTGTGAATAATCATCATCACTGAATACTTCATCACCAGTGATTAAATGGAATTTGCAATGAAGTGCATATTTGCTGCTCTGTTGCTTTTTGAAAAGTTCTATGCGATGTGATTGCTTTATCCAGCATTCTAATATTCCTCTCATACATTTTACTGCCGACTGGCCCAATTCATGGGATTTTCCTCGGTCATCGTCAATGCGCCTACAAGAAGCATTATATAGTATCATTGTTGTTGATGGCTGCGGCTTGTTTGTAAAACTACAAACATTTTTTTTTCCAAATATGTTATTACGTAATGGATCACATTCAAAGTAAGTATGAACAATGGATACAGCAAGGCACAGGACAGAATAGGTGGGGAAATGTGTGACAGGAAAGCAACAGACTACATCAAAATAAACAAGAAATTACAAACAGGAGAAAACTTTTCAAGGAAACAACTGTTGAAGTAATTTAACAGTAAAACTGAAGCCAACCAAAAGAACATGCAAATATAAACGGAGTAATAAAAATGGAGAGAAAATATTCAGATATAACAAATGCAATACAAAACTAAAACAAGTGAGAGAGAAAAGTGACTGAAAAGGTAAAACTACACAGCTAAAAGAGTAACTATGTTGGTATCCTTCAGATCAGATAAGGCAGCTGGAGCATAAAATGTAACAAAAGTAAGAGAACTAAACCAGGACATTTAACATTTTTACAGCAAGATTTTTATTTATAGTCATCTATCTTTTGTTTGGTTTCATGTCATCTTCTATTTTTCCTATCTTGCGCTAGTCTATTCATATGTGTATCTACATCCACATCCACATATTCTTGTTTATTTCTACTGGTCCTTTCAGTATCAAATTTTCTATTCATATATGCTTTAGTATTTGTCCCATTAAAATCATTTCTTCTGCCTTGGTTTGTAATGCATTATTTCCATCCAAAATCCTTTCTTGTGGCTCTTCATTTTATACTTCATCCTGCTGTAACCAGAAGGCTGGCACCTTTTCAAAACTACTGTTTCCTCTTTCACAGAGGGAACAGCATCCTGGCAGCAGTATATGACTTAAATAAAGCAGTTACTGAAGTGGTTACATAGCTGCTGCCATAATTGTAACATTTAAATCATTATTTGCACAGTTTCAGACTTTCCAAAAATATCATTTATGATGGATGAAATTTAGCAGTATATGTTTTGCAACAGTTACTGTTTACCGCTTTTGTCATTTCTCAGGAGGACAAACCACCTCAACTCTCTTCGTTAGTTTTGTTAATCCTGAAAGCCAAGAAAAGTAACTGTGAGTTTATGAAAGTACACTGACAGTACCAGTACTTGCAAAATCAATGTCATTGCTCACTAATGAGCATATTGCTGCATATTGATTCTATGGTATTCATATTTAAGGTTACATGTATAATCACCCATTAGTGGTATTGGGTACCTCCCATTCTGCGACTACGCAAACTGTTCAATCCATTGGCAATAGTCTTCCTAAATCTGTTCTTTCTTGTGGTTGATATTGTAGCATTGTATATAGCAGCCTACTTTCTGGCACCGTGACAAGAAGCTGATGACATTTAATTGGTATGTTAGTTCATCATGCACCATTCTTTTATATGTCATTGTTTTCTTACATTTTCACTTCTCACTTTGTCCCTCAGTGCCCACATGCATCTATCTGTGTGCTGTTTTATTCTGCCTTCATCATTTTGACAGAGAGTCCAACATTGTAAAATCTAATTTGTATGTCTTTCTTTATTTGTTTATCAAAGTTTCTTTTAAATATTTCATTTAATTGGTAACGATTTGTTAAATATTTCTCTATATCTGTCTGATCTGTAAATTGCACAATATTGACCAAAATAAATAAAGTCTGTTACCCATTCTAATAATTTGTTATTAACACAAATTTTTCTTCATTCTCAGTTGTACCAATTATCTTCATTTTACTATCTGAAACTTTCATATAGTCCTATGAGAAAAGTTTTGAAGTTTGTATTCAGACCTTTGTCACTCATCTTTCGTTTCAGTCATTACCATCTAGTCATCTGCCAATAATAATGTTAGCAGCAATGTGTTTTTTTCAATTTTAACACCAGGGGAGTTTGTTTCTTTCCAATCTTAGAGTGAGCCATCTGTATAGATACTAAATAATAATAGTGGTAAACCACATCATTTTCTAGGTTCTCAATTAATCTCTATTGTTTTTACCATTTTCCTGGGATAATTTAAACTGGGCACTAAGATGCCGCTGTTGCATATTTTAAGAGCAACTCATCATCATTTTGATAAACAAATATACCTAATTACTGGTTCAGGTGAATCAGACATTGGAAGGCAGATACATATAACAGTATTCCTAATTGCTAAACATCAGTAAAGCAAAGCATCATTTTTAAATCTTCAATAATATTATGGAAAGGATAGATTCCTGTTCACCATATAGAGGAGATGTTGAGTAGCAGACAGGCTGTCTACAACTCAACACTCCTTTATACAGTGTGTAGCAAATTATCCTATTCATAATACTGTCATTATTCCACACTGGATTTGCCAATGATTTTTAAATCATCTGTGCTTGATCACAAGTGATCCCAGCACCAGCAATTTTGATTTTTCCCAAAGGGACTAACCGGATCCCAAACATTTCGCAGCAGATTTTGATTATGAGAACAAACAAATGTCTACATTGGTTTCAACAGCATAAATTTCAGCTTTCTAGGATGACAAAATCTTTCCTATTGGTGTAAGTTGTGATTGTTAACATACTGGAGAAGAGCGACATAGCTCCTGCATCTCACAGATTTACTCCAAAAAGACAAGTGACATAGGACCACCACCAGCCATTTCTCAGGTTTCTAAATGTATTCCAATGTTTGTTTTGTTTCTGACGTCTGTGAACAGGTATTCTATGATTTTTGTACTACCATGAAAAAATACAGTTGCCGGCACCTGTCACTCCTATTGGCAAGAAAGGAAAGTTACTTGCTTTGTGGTGTGCTGAATCATCTTGTTGACAAATGCAAGGACACACAACGTCATGCACAGAGCATAGGGCTTTGATTGTTGTCTCTGTCATCGGCTTCATGCTTTGTATTTGTCTTCAGGATGGCCTTAAATGATAGAGAGATAGAGTTTGTGTTGATAGTTCAGAGCTTGATGAACAAATTTCTGGTTTCTAAAGCAGTGATGATAAGCTGTTTGTTTCACTGCATTTTTTTTCTGTAACCTTATATACTGTCAACTGAACACCAGAAAGCTAAATTTCGTTATTTATGTTATAGAAGAAGTGTCAGTGAGCCCTCAAGATGAAGCTGCTGATGTTGATGCTGTACCAGAGATCCCTCTGTTTCACATCTATCAATCTGCCTCTTTCAACTGGGCACTGAACCGATGACAACACCATCGCTCCACGGCTTCCAGTTTTTGAAGAACCACATGGAATTCAAGTTCATATTGATCAGAACTCTTCTGTGTTTGATTGTTCCACCCACTTTTTTGATGAATAACTGTTGAAGAGTGTAAAATGGGAGACAAGCTGCCATGTTAGTACAACTACTCACAAGCTAGTTACAACATGGAAGCTGAAGCTGCACTCAATTTGGCACAAGTGGAGTACTGTGAAACTTACTGAACTGTATAAGTTTTTTGGTGTGGTTTTACATATGTGCCTTGTTAGAAAACCTAAATTGACAGACTATTGTTCTATGAATCCCATGCTACAGACCTCCTTTGCAGGAAAGTGTTAGTCAAAAGACTGCTTTTTATCACTTCTGTGAATTCTACATCTTGTAAACAGTGTAACTCCATTTCAAAAAGCCATGATGGGCATGATCCTATTCATAAGGTGAGAACCATCTTTGATATATTTGTGATAAACAGCGAAAGCTTATAAATCAGGAGGAAATCTCACTACATATGAAGGAATTTGTCCTTTTCACAGCTGACTTACTTTCAAGGTCTACATGATAAATAAGCCCAACAATTATGGCATAATTTTTTTATGTTATGTGAAAGTGGATACAATTTGAAATGTGAAATTCTAATAACAGCACTTGGCATGTAGTAAACAGACTGTGTGAATGTTACTGTGGTAAATGCCATATTCTACACATGAATCAATTTTACACTCGCTCATCTGTGGGAAAACACAACTAAGGCAGTAGGTACAGTAGTGAAAAAAGGACTAGCTAAAGATCAAGTAGCCCAGAGGATGACAGAAAATGAACTTTTGTTTTTGAAACAAGACCATTTGCTGCCTGCAAAATGGAAAGAGACTAGGGTTGTATTTATTTTGACAATGAAACAGAAAACAACAGCATCTAATGACACTGTCAGAATAAAGTTAGAAATTACAGAGAAGATGAAACCTGACTGTATTTTGGATTACGATAAAAACAAGGCTGGAGTGGACCACAGTGGCCAGCTAATGGCGTACTACTCTTCTGAGAGGAAACAAATGAAGTGGTGTAAGAATTTTTTTTATATTTTTTTTATGAGAGTCTCATAATGATGGCCATAAATTTGAATGTTTCATACAAAAAGTTGAAGCTGACTAACTAACATCTAGTTGAGTTCATTACTGAACTGGCAGATGCTTTGGTGAACATTGGTTGTCTGGTTGAATCAATTTCCACTCAAAACAGTTCACCTGTAGATAGACTCAGTGGAAGACATTTCTCTAAATTGATTCCACCTTCAGAAAAGTCAAAATATCTCAGAGAAGGTGCAAAGCTTGAGTAGAAAGAAGCATCGCAAGATCTGGCAAAGTGGTGAGGAGAGATACCAGACAATTTTTATACAAGAAAGATCCATATTTTAAATGCAATAAACTTATCTGTTTTATGAACAGGTTCCCTAAAATATAACTTCTCTTTGAGAAACAGTTTTGTTCTCTGCAAGGGATCAGCGCATTTAAGTATGTTATCTCTTTTCTACTGATCAGTAAGAATGTCGGTAGACAACGTAACCACAATAAAGCTCTCATACCTCCAGATGAGTGTTTGATTGCTTGTTACGGTTATGAGCACATCAAAGCAAAAGTCAGTCAGTGGAATTCAAGCTGAAACTGACAAGTGGTGACCCAAATGTGATCCAGAACTGCAAGGAACTGAACTACAACTGATTTGTATCAAGTCTACATGATGGTGGAAGAACCAACAGTGTCAAGATAAGTGGTCTACTTGTCTCAGTTTTGGCCCAGTAACCCAGTCCTGTGATTCTGTTCACCAGAATCACAGTTGACACAACAAAGTTTGGACTCAGAGTAAGCCAACTGGATCACCACGCCACAGCTGAGGTGCAGGATGTCATCACCGTGCCCCCAGGGGTGAGTTCCTATGAGAAGCTCAAGGCACAACTTAAACAGAGAGTCACTGCCTCACAGGAGTATAGAATATGCCAAGTTCTTATGTAAGAGGATATTGGAGATCATAAGCCATGGCAACATCTATGGTATCTGCACAGCAAGATGGATCAGTCACAGTGCTGGACAACATATTGCACACTCATGTAAAGGCAATAGTGGCATACCAATTGAACATGTAATATGATGTCATGGCAGAACTTGCAGACCAAATACAGGAAGACATCAGCCCAGCCCAGATTAGTGCAGTCGTGACATAGTGTAGCAGTACGATAGTCTCGGCAACAGTTGCACACACCAATTATAACTCACTCTTGGCAAAGGTGGAAATGTTATGCACGCAGGTTGGTGGGCTGTTGTCACAAGGTGGTGCAGGAAACAATGCTGATGGCGGTTGGTCGTGCGTGCAACCCCCGTTACCTGTTCATTAGTGACAGAAGCTATGGCCTGAATTTTCTGGTGGTCATTGCTTTGGACCTGAGTATCTCACCATGGTCTCAGAGACATTGCTGCAGGCCACAAACTGCCTTCCATCTATTGGCAGCCAAAAATTAAACTATTGCAACCTTGGGCATCCAGAGTATGGACTTGAATTTAGGATTACATCATCCATTCATCTGGGATTTTACTGTCACAGATGCTATAATCAGCACAGATCTCTTGGAACATTACAACCTCTTGCGAGACATAGTCAACCCCCGATTGGTTGGCAGCATTACTGGGTTAACTACCACTGGGTTTCATTGCAGCACAGCCATCCACGATGCGAAGCGAAGGCACAAGAGAGTAAGTGCACTTCTTTACTAAGTCTGTTTCTGATTTCACCGGATCACCAGAAGCACCTAAGCAAATACCACACAGTAAAGTGCACCATATCGAAACGATGGATGGAACACCAGTGTCAAGCAAACCTAGATGTTTCCACCAGACCACCTCACTATTGCTAACACAGAGTTTGACACTATGCTATGAGAGGGCATCATCAGACCGTGAAGCAGTCCATGGGCCTCCATCTTACACCTGGTGCCTAAGAAAGATGGAGCCTGATGCTCCCGTGAAGACTATCATGCGCTTAATGTGAGAACAATGCCTGACTGTAATCCTGTACCACTGTTAAGGCATTACATGGTACAATCATATTCATTGTACTAGACTGTGCAAAAGCCTATATACTGATACCAGTAGCAAAAGAACATATCCCAAAGACTGGAACTACAATGCCATTTGGGCTATCTGAGAGCATGTGTACAACATTTGGATTACGGAAGGCAGCAAAGATATGGCAAAGGTTTTTTGAATCTGTCATTCAAGTCCTTCTGTTTTTTTTTTGCATACCTGGATGATGTGCTCATGTTTTCAGCCATCCCAAACAACATTGACAACACCTGCAGGAAGTGTCTGGAGCATTACAGAGTCATGTTGAACACTGCTAATTGTGTTTTCAAGTAACATGATGTTACTTTCTTAGGACACGGAATTTCATCTGTGGGCTCTCTATCTTTAACAGAGAAGATCGAAGCCAACCACAACCAAGAAACTGTGGTGGTTCCTAGGCATGCTGAACTTTTATCATTGTCGCCTACCTCGTGAAGCAGAATGGCAAGAACCATTGACGGTGGCACCAGCAGGACATAAAGTGAAAGGTAGTTCCTCAGTGCAGTGGACCAAGGCTATGTGCTTCGCATTTGAGGATGCGAAACAGAGCATGGCTGACACAGTATTCCTTGCACATCCCAAACTCAATGCTCCCCTAGTGTTAGAAGTGGATGCAACAAGACGGCTATCGGTGTGGCACTACAACAATAGTCAGAGGGCTCAAGGCAACCATTGGTGTATTTCTCTCACCAACTGTCCAAATCTCAGAGGAAGTGCAATGCCAATGACCCAGAGTTGCTGGTTGTATATGAGACATTTAAATTCTTTCTACAACAGATTGAGGCACAAGTATTTACAATCTCCATGGACCAAAAACTGATGACCTATTCAGTTAAGTGGAACAATATCAACTGCTCTCCTCACAAATATAACCATCTTGAATTTATGGCACAATTCAGGACTGACATCAAGCACTTTTTAGTATTGATAATTAGTAGCTGACTGTCTTTCGCACATCAGCAGCATGATGGGGGCTATTGATTTCTCCACACTGGCCCGAGCACAAAAAAATGATGAAGAGCTCCGAACACTCATTGACAATGCTGTCAGTATTACAATTGCAACTCACTGACATTGTGGAAAAAGATGTCAGGCTGTACTGTGATATCTCCTGAGGAAGACCTCACCCGTTTCTTGCATCAGCATTCAGAAGACAAGTTTGCGGCAGCGTCCACAACATGTGCCACCCAGGAGTCCGTCCCACATTTAGGCTGATGTCTCGATGTTTCAAGTGGCTGGGATGGAAAAAAAAAACTGTCAAAGATGGGCATGAATGTGTATAAAATGTCAACGGTGTAAGGTGTCTTGCCACGTGCAAGTGCCAATTGGTGATTTTCTGAATATAACCATGCATTTTATGCATGTTCATCTTGATGTAGTAGGACCACTCCCTCCATAAAATGGTCAACACCATTTATTGACCTTGATAGATTTATTTCACCCTGTGAGCAGAGGCAGTGCTCATTGACAACATTACCAGTGAAAAATTGGCCTCTACATTTCTGTCAACATGGTTAGCGAGATTTGTTTGCCTTCTGCATATTACTATTGGTTGCGGTTGGAAATTTAAGTCATGCTTATTCAGACAGCTTGCCAAATTTTGTGGGTATATCAGCCACAAGAGTACTAGTTACCATTCTGCTAGCAATGGCATGATTGAGCAGTGGCCTTGCTCCCTGAAGGAAGTGCTCATGTGCTATGACAAAACTTGGACATTGGCTCGTCCTATTGTCCTCCTCGGCTGGCAAACCACATATGAAACTGACATTGATTCTTCAGCTATGAAGCTAGTCTATGAAGAGACTTCAGGTGAATTCACTGATGCTGTTGTCCTGCATACGTCTACACAAGACCAGCCAGAATTCTTACGTCATATGTGGGACCATATTGCACAGATATGCCCTTT
Source organism: Schistocerca cancellata (assembly GCF_023864275.1). Classification (NCBI taxonomy): domain Eukaryota; kingdom Metazoa; phylum Arthropoda; class Insecta; order Orthoptera; family Acrididae; genus Schistocerca; species Schistocerca cancellata. The sequence goes on from NC_064631.1 coordinate 549,548,388, forward strand.
GAAAACTTCCCATCACAGCACACTACCTTGTTACATGCATCAAAATATAGTTAACCTTGAAATAACTGATTTCTATTAACACAGTTTTTATAACTATATTGATAACCTCTGGTATTGTGGGATTCCGAATGTTCGTTGGCTTGATTACATTACAAAATACAATGTCATTTGTCTTTGCAGCGAAACCAAAATTGAATAGCAGAAACATCCTTGATTTTCATCTATGAAGGAACCTCCGAAGACAAAGTTCATCACAGCACTTTTTCTTGCTGTCTATTTTTCCCACTGTATCATCAAAAAATGCCTGTAAATGAACTTTTGTGCCACTTATTGTCTCAGAACATGGGCAAAATTTCATTGATTCTTACAAGAGTGTTTTTTCAAAGGGGAATTTGCTGCAATTTTCATTGAACACTTGGTATATTGTGCTACGGCCAACCATGAGTGTATCCATACAATCTATTTGTACCTATCTTTTTTGTGCAGTATAGAATATGACTTGACAGCTGCTCCCACATCATGATCCAAACTGATGGCATTAAACCACCATTGCAACCTCCATACACTGGCCATACCATGTGTTATGAAGAGGTACGCATATGCTGAACATCTTGGTGAATGTCAAGACAATGACTGTTTCCCTCAACAGAGTCAAACCTGTATATGTATTTCAAGAGGCATCACTGTCCACAACACCACAAAGACATCAGAATCTTCCAGAGCCTGATCCCCAGCCACAAGTACTGCAGTTACCACAACCACCCGCCACAGAACAACCACTGGTGCTGTCAACCCATTCCGGATGATGTGTACATTTTCCTGCTTGTTTCCTCTACATCAGCACTTTGCTTCCACCAAGGGGGTGCATGTAGTGTCTGACACGAGTGTTGTCATGCACTAGTGCAGAATTAAGTGTCCACATAGTGTTGGTAGCACAGTATCACATAATGTAACCAACTAAACTGCAGGTGTCAAAGCAGTTCCACACCCACCCACAAGGGATGCTGTGTTTTTTATGTTTTTTATTCTTACTCTATGTATTCCTTTTATTCCTTGTTATTGTGAATTTATTGTGTCATTTTTGCTCCTTGCTCATTAAATGTTACTGTGTTACTATGGATTAACTTGTTCCCTTTAAGCAATTCTGTTTTCTGCAAGGGATCAACGGATTAAAGTATATCTCTCTTCTACCAAGTAGCATGGGTGTCGGCAGATGACATACCAGCAATAAAGCTGCTATACCTTCAGACGAGTGTTTGATTGCTAGTTCTGGTTATGGGCATGGTCGAAGCAAAGATGGTCAGTCAAAGTCAAGCAAAAACTGACAAGATTATGTTAACATACTGACAGAGATTGTATTGACCTTCAGATGAGTTGTTAGCCTTGTTTTTATATATTATTTACAGGTTTTTTTGAATAAATATCAACTAAAAATTGACAACATCCATTCAATACAATCTTAGTTCATAGCAACAACATCCATTTGCTAACATATGCCGGTAACTGTGGTTAATGACACCTGAAGTCTTTTACAATGCTGGCTATTGGTGCCAATGAATTATTGAACACAATTATTTCAAAAACTAGAAAAACTACCGTGGGCATAGCAGTTCATTCCATGGCCAATAATGCCTGAATAACCCAAATAGGGCATATGGTGAAGTTAAGCTCTGTCATTATGGTGGTTGGGCAATAAGAGAGATGTACTGCCATGACTGTGTATTCAGAAAGGCAAACTCCTGGCAAAAAAAAGTAGTTGCTTCCACAGTTGTACTACAGGAAGCAGCAGCTTTTTTCAAAGTATCAACTTTTTCTCTAATTTATTACCTAAAAATTTAACTAACATAAACACAAATAGCATTAAGCAAGACAGAGAGTGTTTATTATTATACAGGTTACGGATTTGGTTTCTATGAACTGTTCTATTTTTTGTTAATGTACACCCTGACTTGTTCCACGTTTTTGAAGTTTCCCCATCTACACAGGATATATGGTGTAAGATGAATGAATGAACAAATCAACAGAAAAGACAAGATGTAGTCATGATGTAGGTATTCCTTTACTAAACTGCATGCCCATCATTCAAACAATAACTTCAGCTGCTGATCTTCTCAGTTAGCCTACTCTTGTTCGGTGGTATTGTTGCTCTTGCCATCTTTTTAATAGTGTGAAAGTTATCACCTTCATCAGATTTAGAGGAAGATGCCGTAGTGCTGTCTACGGGAGGGGATGTGGTGGGGACAGGATGGTGGGCCGCACTTACAGTTTATTGGGAGTGTTCTGGGAATCTGTTGTACATCTGTAAAGAGTCGCATGTTCAGGAGATTTGTGCACACCATTCTTAAGCACTTGCTGACTGTTTGGGATCCTCCTCATGTCTGATTTAAGGAAGACATTGATTAAACTCAGAAATGTGCTGCTACATTTGTTACCAGCATCTGAGTCAACCAGTATAAGACACTTATGGAAATGTTTCACGAGTTTCAATGGGGATCACTGAAGGGGAAAGACAATCTTTTCACAAATTGCTATTGATGAACTTAAGAGACTCACAATTTGTGACAGACTACAGAACAATTCTACCTCATACAACATTAGTCATGTAAAAGGAGAAAATAAGAGATATTATGATATAAAAAGACACTTATTTGTCACTCATTCAATGTGTGTGCGGAACAGGAAAGAAAATTACAAACAACAGTACAAAGTATCCTCCATTATGCTCTGTACAATGATCTATGGAGTATTATGTGATTGTAAAAGCAGATGTAGATAAAATTCAGGGTTTATTACTCATGCAGTCAAAATACAGGTAAGTGAGAAATTTATAAGTTATAGTGTCATTAAAATTACTTGTTAACTGATACTTTTTTCCTTGGCACAACAAAGCACCAGTTCACCTGCAGTTTCTTACTAGTGTAATGTGCATGCATGGGAACTGCTAATAGCTCATTTTACAGTTGACAGCTGCAGCAGGCAAAACACATTTGTCAATGTTGATAGCCCTCTCCCTTGTAATCTGAGCTTTAATTAAGTCACAGCTGACAGCCAATGTGGCAACACTATAGCCATATAATGAACAGTTTTAATCAGAGTATAGTATTAAGAATTTTGCAGCTTGATTCCAAAGTTTTGAAATATGTCATCTTAAATACATGCATGCAATGAAACTCAATGCCAAAGGGGTATGACATAATGACAAATTGTGGTACATGATGACTCCTCTTACAGGATGGATAAAAACATGATACTACACACAGAGTGTCACAAACTGCCTGTAGGCTTCTGTCTCAGGTTCTCTAGCCAACATTTGTTTGAAGATTTTTCTGACATTTTTTTCAGCACAGGTGCTGATGGCAGACTGGAGCTGAGCACACACCACAGATTATATGTACGTGGTATGCCAATGTCCAAGGGCTTTTCCATGGTCATTACCACTGTGGTATTTGCTATTTGCTATGGTTGTTTGCTGTGGCACAGGAGTCCAGGATCCATTCGCCTTGAGGCTTTCTCTTTCTTATGGAAGCTATTGTCATGTTTGTGTATTTCTGTAGTAGCTTTGAACATCTGAGTTTGATAGTTCTTTTCTACAGTAATCACTTCCATGTCCGGGAATTTTACTATGTGGTCCATCTCATATAGTGCACCCTCCACCATGGCCAATTCCTTCACCTGCCCCAACCTGCAATGCCGCTTTTGTTCAGTGATCCTGATGTTGATTGATTGTCCAGTCATTCTAACAGATTTTTCCTCATGTACATGATATTCGGTATATTCCTGACATTGCAGTGTGTCTCTTTTCTTCTTTGCTGATCTGAGACACTCTTTGATCTTCTTTGCCAGTTTATAAACAATCTTTAAGGCATGTTGGCACAAGATGTGGCTGATTCTGTCAGTCACTCTGGGAATGTGTGGCAGAAAGACCGTACCTGACATTTCTGTTTTCCAACATGTCACTTTGCCATGTGTGCGATTTTACAACATTTCTTATTTAACTGGTGGAGTACCCATTGCTTGCATTACGAGTGTATTAATGATGACTCTTTTCTGGCCCAGGTGGCAGTTTGACAGTTTGTGCAGGTATCGTTCCGTGTGTGTCGGTTTCGGGCACATGCTGTGTTCCAGGTTTTCACAATCCCTTATGACCAACACATCTGGAAAGGGTAGCTGTTGGTCCTTTTCTTCCTCCATGATAAATTTTATGTTTGCAAGGAGACTGTTCAGGTGTCTTAAGAAGTCACCGAGCTATTCCTCACCATGGTTCGACACAATGCTGGTATCATAGAAGTATCTGTACTATATCTTTGGTTTACAAGGTGCCAAGTCCACTGCCTGTGGTTCAAAATGTGTAATACAGAAGCCCTACCACCTCGGCTGTATGGATTACCACAAATCCATAAGAATGATGTTCCATTAAGACCAACTGCTAGTGCTCCTGGCTCACTTATATACAAATTGGTGAAATACTTGGCCTCTCTGCTCCAGCTGCAAGTGGGAAAGGACTCAGGACATTTCACTGAGAAGCTGAAGAAACTAAAACTTGGACCAAATGACATCCTGGTCAGCTTTGATGTTGTTTCTTTGTTTACCAAAGTGCCACTCAATGATTCTCTACGGTATATCAGTTCCATTTTCCCCACATTACATTACCAAATTTCGTGTATGTCTCACCATGAGCTATTCCAAGTGGAATGGTAACTTCTATGAACAGCAGGAAGGCATCACCATCGGCAGTACACTTAGTCCAATAGTGGCCAACTTCTTCATGGAACATTTCAAAGCACAGGTGCTGGACTTGGCACCCTGTGACCTAAAGTGTGGTACAGATATGTTGATGATACCTTCATTGTGTCGACCTGTGGTGAGGAACAGCCTGGTGACTTCCTAAGACATCTGAACATTCTCCATGCCAACATAAATTTTACCATGGAGGCAGGAAAGGACCAACAGCTACCCTTTCTAGATGTGCTGGTCAGGAGGGATGGTGAAACCTGGGACACAGCATGTATCTAAAACAGACACACACAGATAGAAACCTGTGCAAGAAAAGAGGCATGATTAATATGCTTGTACATCAAGGAAGACAAATATGTGAGCCACAGCACCTCAGATGCCAGATGCAACACCTTGAAAGGGTTCTGAGGTGCAGTGGGTACTCTACCAGTTACATAGGAAGTGTCACAGAATCAAACACTTAGCGAAGTGACACTTCAGAAAAAGAAATGTTGGGTATGGACTCTGTGCCATACATTCCTAGATGGACAGACAGAATTGGCCATATATTGTGCAAACAAGGTGTAAAGATATTTATAAGCCAACAAAGATGATCAAAGAGTGTTTTAGAGTGGCAGAGGGAGACACATGCAATGCCAGAAATATACTACATACAATCTAAATGTGGAAAAGTTATGTTGGATTGACTGGATGATCAATCGATCATTGAACATGAGAGGCTTTGCAGGTTGGGACAAGTGGAGAAATCAACCATGGCAGAGTGTGCACTGTATGAGACCGACCACATAGTAAAATTCACCAATGTGTAAGTTCTTGCTGTAGAGGAGAGCAATCACACCTGCTTGTTCAGCCGGCCGCAGTAGCCGAGCGGTTCTACGCACTTCAGTCCTGAACCGCGTGACTGCTACGGTTGCAGGTTCGAATCCTGCCTCGGGCATGGATGTATGTGATGTCCTTAGGTCAGTTAGGTTTAAGTAGTTCTAATTTCTAGGGGACTGATGACCTCAGATGTTAAGTTCCATAGTGCTCAGAGCCACTTGAACCTTGAACCTGCTTGTTCAGTGAAACTGTAGAAACACATAAACATTATAATAGCTTCAACAAGAAATAAGACAGCCTCAAGATGAACAGATCCTGTATTCCAGTGCTGCAGCAAATGACCATCGTAGGTAACAAGGGGAATACCATAGCAGTAATGACGACGGAAAAGTCCCTGGACATTGGTGCACTAGGTACGTATATCTGTGGCTGCGAGCTTGACTCCAGTCAACAATCAGCAATGGTGGGTGAACCTCTGACAAAAATAACCACTGGTGCTGTCAAAATATCAGAAAAATCAGCAAACAAACGTCAGCTGAAGAACCTGAGACAGATACCAATAGGCAATTTGTCAACAAGAGGGCAGGAAAGCCTTAACAATTTTGTACAACACAGAGTGTATCACAACAGTTATAATATTTTACAATGAGTGGTATTATCAATTTGCACAAAGAGTTCACAGATAAAACACGATGAGCCTGGAAACTTCATACATGCAATAAAAAAGAGCAATCTAAAACTTCAATTTGTACTTTTGTGTAAGAGAATCAAAATACCTGTATGACTGATAAAGACTCCAGATAGCAGCAGCACAATATATGCTGTCCCTAACACTCCCAACCTTCTCATCAGTTGACAACACAGGAAAGAGGCCAGTAATTGGACTCTGGTATCGAAGAAGCTGACGTTTCACTAAACAAAGAAAAAAAATTAAAAATTTACAGTGAATCCAATATAATCTCTAACGTTTGTCCTTCAGTGAACTTTATATTTTGATCCACACATCACCAGGAGGAATAGCTGCTGATGTTAAGAGATCATACTACAGTACAGTGAGAAATTCTGTATAGTTAATACAGAAGAAGTATCTCATTTATAAGACTATGTAAATAACATAGCACAAAAGAAAAAAGTTTTATTTCTTGGTGTGATTCCAGGTGGTCTGCCAAATTGTTGTTCCCATTTTATGCACAATATTACGACAGCCGCCCCAGCCATATGCTTCAGGCACTGCAAGTTTTGCTGTTTTTGTACTATCTGCCTGGACTTTAAGCTGACTGTGAACTTTTGTCGGTGTCGCACTGCTATTAATAGCCAAGTTTGATTCCCAACACCCAATATGCCTTTTGATGCTCTTTGCTATTCAAAGCTTGAACCAATATTTTGTGGCAATCACATTCCTCAGTGTTTTCCAACTCTGGTAGATATGACAGTCAGCAAGATTTTAATATATTAGGTGCTGGACCCCAAGCATTATTTAAATTGAAATCTTTGTCCCTCTTTATTGGGTTTTCTGACATCTTTATTTCAATAGACTCCTTAATTATGCTGTCACAGAAACTTACCATTTGCACCACAATACTGGTCTCAGCTATAGCGTTTCACAATTGTATTTGGGGAAGGGTAAAATACACTGGATGCCATGTTCCCATAGGTCTCATACTGATCTTTCCAGATAATAAGCCACAATAAGGTAGGTAAGTGAGTTTTAGCTTATGCTGGTCCAATAACTGGAAAGATTGGTAGACTCCTGTGGAAACATGGCATACAGTGTGTTTTTCTCCTTCAACTAAGATAAAAAAGTATGCTTTGTAATTTTAAACATGATCTAGGTCTCTAAAAGCCATGCTTGTATCACATTCCATGCTAATGTGGCACGTCTTCCATGGGGAAGACTATCAGAACAGTCAAAGAAAGATACGAGAAACATCTGTGACACACCCAACTAAGACAACTAAGCAAATCAGCTGTCTTAGCGGTTCACGGATACCCCTTTATCTAGAATGAGAATTTGCATTGCCCTTTTCAGATTTTCTAGCTTCCTTGTCACATTCAAACTTCTGACATCCCATGCTCCAACTCACAGAATGTTGTCCTTTTGTTGGTTACTCAATTTTTGTCTCACGGTTACCTCTCCCTAGGCAGGTCCCTGCTGCAGATCCAAATGGGACACTATTCCAAAATCTTTTGCCAATAGAGAGATCATCATGACATTTTTTCAGTTACGGTCACTTGTCCTGTGAATACATATTAAGTGTCTTTACTGCAATCAGACGAGATCTCGTCCGGAGCAGTCCCCAACGATCAGCCTTTCCTTCTCATCCCATTCATTAAGTCTCGCCTGACCTGGGATTCTGTGTGACTTTTCTAAATTGTACCCCTTTTCCTAAACCTCTCCAGTCCTTTTTCTTCATCCCTCTTCCTCCCCCTACAACTCTTCTGCCAGGAGGAGGAGTCACTGGCTCTGAAAGTTTGTAAAAGTTAAATCCTTTTGTGTTTGTGTTCCCCTGCCGCCACTTGGTGAGTAAATTTTTTTATCTGTCCATTTACTTTATAGTCGTTAGAAGAGTTTGATGCATAAAAAATGACTTGTATTCGGAAGGAACTAAATAATTGTCTATGATAATTTATTCATCTGTAATACATTATTTATTTCATTTCTTATCAGATGGTTGCCTTTTACAAATGTGAAATACCTCTAATTTTGTGATTAACTACTTTGAACACTTATCTTGTAAAATCTTCTGTACATGATTCTTCAGGTACTCCTTATGGATATGTATTTTTGCTTTTTTCCAAATTATAACATAAATTGCAGTACTGCTATCTGTTATAGTACATATTTAAAGAAGGTTTACCCTACACATAATTTATCTAGTGTTTTTCAATTCTTTAGAAAACAGAGATCAATAATGTAAATCATGATTTTTTATAACTGTCTTTGTGTCTGACTCATTCCACATCTCCTGTGATGTGCTCACAATCTGAGATCAACATAAGATGAAATAAATAAATAAACGATAATAATATGTAATTAACTGAGAGGACACGAAAAGTGTACAATGCAACACCAGTGCATTTGGTAGACACAAGTAAACAGCATGGCGAACTTAAAAAGAAGAAGAAGATAATAACTGCACACTAAAACAAAGACAAAATTCCAAATTTACCTATTCCATAGTATGTGTCTAACTGCCGCACTGTAGCTTCATAATTAGCCATTTTCAAACTGAGGTCTACTTCCAGGTCATATACACTGCCTTGGCGGTTCATCCTAAAATTATAATTGAAAACAATGATTTCTACTTTATTCATTTAATATTTATACCTTTCAATGTAGTTATAAAAGGAAAAAATGCAGCTTTATGGTAAAATGCAACCCACTGGTATTCACTTCCAAATCAAGAAAAAAAATCTTAGTTATAGAAATATGCTATATATTTCATATGGTTATAAGGAAACAGTCAGAAATGAAAACTACAAACTTACTCAAGGCACACAAAAATGTGTGAATAAAACACTCACATGCATGGAGACAATATACCATAACAATACTGATTAGACCTACTGATTCATTAGTTTTCTGCACCTGTAGTGGTCTCTTCACACAGACATTTTCAGATGATAGCTTTTAAATAAAAATTTAGCTTTCTGGATTTTTTTTTTTTTGAAAGATTATGTAACACATACAAGAAAAGAAACGGTACAGACTAAGCAAATGCAGTTTTTGTAATTACAGCTCATACATATATTTCAAATTATTGAAAATCCATTTTATGTTATATATGCCTTATATGTATTGTTTTGCAATAAGATAACTAGAATTATAAAGTAACAGAGCAAGCAGGATAGTAACAAATGAGATGGCATTAAATAATTAAAACAGGTGGTCAAATTACTTAAAATAGAATACCTTGGCATTGCTGCTTACATTTAAAGCAAAAGCTATTCATAAAATACATTTTTTTCCATATTTTTAAAGTCCCACCACCAACTGAACCATTCACTTTTCTACATCCCATTTTACTTTCTCCCTGTTGCTTTTATCTTTAATTATATTTTCATTTCTTATTATTGAGGATTTGATTCCACTTTTTATTTTCAAAATTAATAATTGTTGTGTCATCTTCATCATCATCATCATCATTCATCCCCATTACAGTCAGAGGAAGGCAACGGAAAAACAGCTCCACTAGGACATTGCCTAGTACCGCAAAGGGTTACAAATAGCTTATCCTCCTTTTCATGACCTCAATATAATAGAGGGAAACATTCCATGTGGGAAAAATATATCTAAAAACAAAGATGATGAGACTTACCACACAAAAGCGCTGGCAGGTCGATAGACACACAAACAAACACAAACATACACACAAAATTCAAGCTTTTGCAACAAACGGTTGCTTCGTCAGGAAAGAGGGAAGGAGAGGGAAAGACGAAAGGATGTGGGTTTTAAGGGAGAGGGTAAGGAGTCATTCCAATCCCGGGAGCAGAAAGACTTACCTTAGGGGGAAAAAGGACAGGTATACACTCGCACACACACACACATATCCATCCGCATATACACAGACACAAGCAGACATTTGTAAAGGCAAAGAGTTTGGGCAGAGATGTCACAAATGTGACATGTGAAACAGTGGTTTGGGTTGGTAACTACTTACTAAACATCAGAGTGAACTATTTACAGACACGTCCAAGGGAATTAGAACGAAACAATAAACAGAAAAAGAAGTTGTACTACCGGCTGCCAAGCATTCTTTCTTCAACAGCTGTCATTATGAACTGATTATAATCTTCTCTGTTTTCTGTGTTTTCAAATAAAAGCCTGCGTCAACCCTCTGGAACGTGATTCAGAAACTCAATACCATCACACCTGGAAAAAACTGGATATAAAAATGTATGATGAGTACTGAAAATGGTTGCAAAAAATGTGTAATAATATATATATTTTTTCTGTGTTGTATATTTTTTATGCTTAAAAACAAGGATTACACAGACATTACAGAAGGTAAAGGAATTGGTTCATCAGAAATAACTTTCTCAAACTGAGCAATAAAAATAAATTATTTGGAATAATGGTAGAAAAACTCTGACATATAATAAAAATTATTTTAATACAAATATTATTTTATTCCATGGGACCACTAAAAATACTATCACTTGATAATGGTACTTATCATTATATTAATTACTTATACACTGAACAATAGCAACATCACTCATTCATTCATTCACACATTGTGTTCCGTTAATCTCCTAATGAAGAAGAGCCTTCAGGAATGTGGAACAAGTTAAGTTGTACATCAGCAGTCAAAGGCAGGCACTGAAGGCTGCTTCCGTGTAGTATACTTACAACAATTTTTTAGTAGCACTAATCTATTCATTGATAATTACGAGAATTACTTCCAGATTACTTTATACAGGGTAAAACATAATTCCACTGACAAACTTTCAGAGGTTATGACATATCTGGTTTGTTCCTGTGATCACCCTAGTTTTTGTGCAAATACCTCCACAACAGTGAAGAAGCTTGTAACAAAAATTAAACAAAATGTACAATGTGTAGCACAGAGTAATGTCACAACCCTCATGGAAAAACACGTACACTTTTATTACAGTGTGTTCTGTCTGGTTTGTAAGAGTACAGTATAGCACATAACAAATACAGAACAGCCCCCCTGCAGATACTGTTCAAAATTTTGATCACTACGATTATGGCAAAGTGCACAGCAACACACCATTGACTGTCTTACACACTCAAGAATGCCATGAGTTTGGCATACTATTTCCACAGGTGTGATAATTCTAACAACCAAGTCTGTGCATGTATTCACTGGACTCTCTTAAACTAGGCTCTTCATGTGGGCCCAGAAGAAGAAGCCCTTGTTCTTCTACGGACATGTGAGGAGCATAGTTAATGAGACTCCAGTGAATACTTCTGCAGACTTGTTTGCTATTAGTGTTATGTCTGAGCTGGCCAAAGAACTAGATCACAGCGACTAATCCATTGTCGTCCAAACTGCTCTTCAATGTGGTTCCTAATATTGAATGTGAAGCGTGCAGGTGCCCTGACATGTTGAAACCCCATAAGCTGATGAATTCTCAGTGGCACAACATCTAGGAACTGTACGAGACGCTGAGGAAGTTCTGTACACCACTCTGCTCACTGTATCAGGAAATAGAAAAGGTCCAATCACAAAATCGTTGACAATACCAGCCCATACATTCACAGCAAATTTCTGTTCATAGGATCGACACACCAGTGTGTGTGGATGTTCGTCATGCCTTATATAGCTATTCCTACTTTTGAACATGCCCTCTCTTGTAAACATGGCCTCTTCTGTAAATTACACATTGTCATTCCTTACATGGCTATTCCTACAGTTGAATATGCCCTCTCTTGTAAACATGGACTCATCTGTAAACAATATGAAAGTAAGAAAACTGGTGTTTTCTGTACATTCCTTTGGAAACAATTTTCAAATGCCACTCAAAATGGGAAGTTAGTTAGCTGCTACTATTGCACCTTCTGTGGATGATATGGGTGCAATTGTTGTTAATATTAGACTCTAAAACAGTTGGTTGGCTGGTGTTTGGAGCTCATGCAATATGCAATTAGAGGCAGAACTGTTACCAATTGTGTCTAACACACTCTCTTTCATATCGAGTGTTCTAGCATACCTCACACACCCAGTGTCTTAAATTTTAGCATGAAAGATTCCAGTTTTTCATAGGGGGCTATGCATAGATGCAAAAGTCCCATGGTGTGGCCAACATCATCACTGCAGGAAGAGCTCAGCAGAGCGTCATTGTCCCTCTCTTCCGCTGCAATACATGCATATCAGCTGACTCTTCATCAGTAAACCCATCCACAGTATTGCTGTGTGTCACTATAATCACACAGCTAATACTGTCATGAAGAAAAACCCTGCGCAGAACCATGTAGTGATGAATGTAAAATTGAGGGCAATGAGGTAAGAAAGACATTACTGTTGCCAACAGCAGGTATCATGAATGAATGGAAACAATACACACAGTGCATACTACCGGCATGTGCATTGCTATGCTCTATTTTCAGTGCAATATAGATAAAAAACTAACTGCAGCAAGAAACCAAACAAAATGTGATAACTCTCTAATGAGCCACAGGGGACCATGGATTCCTCATATTAAAATACTCAGAAGGTATACCAACCCCTGAAAGTTTGACGATGGAGTACTGTTTATCCCTTATGTGTACTGCACACTGGTGTGAAGAACCATCACAGTGTAGTACAGATGGTAACTGATAGAAATACGCAATGAGACGAACAGATAGGGCACTTTTATTCAAAGGCAATAATTACAGTGAAGTCACTGCGATTCATGGTGGCCCCCTGGACATTACAAAAGGCACCACATGATTCTTAATAGGATGTGTCATCACCACAGACAGCAATGCATGCTTTGCAATATATTCTCGTGCTGGCCACAAGCTTGCTAAATAATTATTGTGGTAGGGTGTTCCGTTTCTCAGTCAGTGTTGTTGACGAATACTGGATGGTCATTGGTGCATGTAGATGTGCTGCAATGTGGCTCCCCAATGCATTCCACGTGCTTGATGGGATTTAAGTCAGGGGAATGGGCAGACTAGTCCATTCGCAGAATATCCTCTCATTCCATAGTTTCCTCTTCCCGCACTGTTTGTTGCACATTGTCATCCATAAAAAGGAAGTCAGGGTCAAATGCCTCTCTGAAAAGGTGCACATGGGGAAGGAGCACAATGTCACAACAATGTTAACTGGTGAGTATACCATGTTCAAAGATCTGAATGTCAGCACATCCATGAAACATCATGTCCCTCCACACTATAGCACCTATACTACCAAAATTATCATGTTCGATAACATTCCTGTGTGCATTACGGGTTCCCATCTCTCGGCATATGAGGGCATATTAATGCACCCATGAACTTTGTTGAACACGATCATTTTGGTGACTCATGTGTTATGGTGTGGGGAAGCAGAAATTGCAAGGGTGTACATTCAAATCTTTGAATATGGTACACTAATCGGTCAATGTTACTGTGACACTACTACTTTCTCAACTGCATATTTTCAGGTGTGCATTCATCTTGACTTTATTTTTATGGATAACAATGCACATCAGCATTGCACAGCGCAGATGGAGGAGCTCTTGGAATGAGAGGACATTTGGCAAATGGACTGGCCTGCCCATTCTGGCATTTGCCCAACTTAAATTCCATCGAGTACATGTATGATGCATTGGGGAGATGTATTGCAGGGTAGAGGAAAGGAACACCCTACCACAAGAATTGCTTACCAACCTTTGGGTTAGCATGGGAGCATGTACTAGAGCATTCATTGCCATCTGTGGTGATCACACACCCTTTTAAGAACCATGTGCCGCCTTTTGTAATGTAGAGGATACTAGCATGAATCACAATGCCTTCAGTGTTATTATTGTCTTTGAATACAAGTGCAATTTCTGTTCATCTCATTTTGTATTTCTTTCAGTTACTATCTGTAGTACCCCATAGCAAATTTTTCTATATAGCATCCAAGTTTCATCAAGCTATCTTACTTGGTACTGATACATCATGTGGAAGTTACTTCTTTCCTTAAGTTTTGCATAGCAGTGAATATAATGTGAGAAACAGCTACTCTGAAAAAGCCACTGATCCTTCTCCAATACTACTTAGCTGTGTCAGTTGTTATTATTATTTCTTTCCTTTCTCAGATGTTATGCCTGGTTAAAAATGGAAAGTGACGCGGACCTTGATCAGGCGTGACTTCCTTTTAACTGTACGGTATATGTTACATTGCATTTAGGAACTTTCGAGTAATTGAACATGTATCAATAATTGCAGATTTCTGTAGTTGTATATATACACGTTTGGATGTAGCTGTATTGCGTTGATGTACTTGTGGATATTGTGTGGTATGTCTCCTGTAGTTGATAGGATAATTGGTATAATGTCAACTTTATCCTGATGCCACATGTCCTTGACTTCCTCAACCAGTTGGATGTATTTTTCAATTTTTTCTCCTGTTATCTTCCGTATATTTGTTGTATTGGGTATGGATATTTCGATTAGTTGTGTTAATTTCTTCTTTTTATTGGTGAGTACGATGTTAGGTTGGTTATGTTGTGGTGTTTTATCTGTTATAATGGTTCTGTTCCAGTATAATTTGTATTCATCATTCTCCAGTACATTTTGTGGTGCATACTTGTATGTGGGAACATGTTGTTGTATTAGTTTATGTAAGTTGTTGATGTTTTATTTTTGCTACATTGTCATGTCTTCTGGTGTATTCTGTATTTGCTAGTATTGTACATCCGCTTGTGATGTGATCTACTGTTTCTATTTGTTGTTTGCAAAGTCTGCATTTATCTGTTGTGGTATTGGGATCTTTAATAATATGCTTGCTGTAATATCTGGTGTTTATTGTTTGATCCTGTATTGCAATCATGAACCCTTCCGTCTCACTGTATATATTGCCTTTTCTTAGCCATGTGTTGGATGCGTCTTGATCGATGTGTGGCTGTGTTAGATGATACGGGTGCTTGCCATGTAATGTTTTCTTTTTCCAATTTACTTTCTTTGTATTGTTGATGTTATGTGATCTAAAGGGTAGTAGAAGTGGTTATGAAATTGCAATCGTGTAGCCGATGTATTTATATGAGTGATTGCTTTTGTGTATTTTGCTAGTTTCTGCTCGTTCTATAAAGAATTTTCTTAAATTGTCTACCTGTCCTTTTTTCCCCCTAAGGTAAGTCTTTCCGCTCCCGGGACTGGAATGACTCCTTACCCTCTCCCTTAAAACCCACATCCTTTCGTCTTTCCCTCTCCTTCCCTCTTTCCTGATGAGGCAACAGTTTGTTGCGAAAGCTTGAATTTTGTGTGTATGTTTGTGTTCGTTTGTGTGTCTGTCGACCTGCCAGCACTTTCATTTGGTAAGTCACATCATCTTTGTTTTTAGATATGTCCATAATGTAGGTTTTTTATGTTGATAAATCCCCTTCCTCCTTCCTTTCTGCTTAATGTGAATCTTTCTGCTGCTGAATGTATGTGATGTATTCTATATTTGTGGCATTGTGATCGTGCAAGTGTATTGAGTGCTTCCAGGTCTGTGTTACTCCATTTCACTACTCCAAATGAGAAGGTCAATATTGGTATAGCATAAGTAATTATAGCTTTTGTCTTGTTTCTTGCTGTCAATTCTGTTTTCAGTATTTTTGTTAGTCTTTGTATACAATTTTCTTTTAGTTTTTCTTTAATATTTGTATTATCTATTCCTATTTTTTGTCTGTATCCTAGATATTTATAGGCATCTGTTTTTTCCATCACTTCTATGCAGTCACTGTGGTTATCCAATATGTAATCTTCTTGTTTAGTGTGTTTTCCCTTGACTATGCTATTTTTCTTACATTTGTCTGTTCCAAAAGCCATATTTATATCATTGCTGAATACTTCTGTTATCTTTAGTAATTGGATGAGTTGTTGCTGCCAGTAGTTTTAGATCATCCATGTATAGCAAATGTGTGATTTTGTGTTGGTATGTTCCAGTAATATTATATCCATAATTTGTATTATTTAGCATGTTGGATAGTTGGTTCAGAGCAAGGCAGAACCAAAAAGGACTTAATGAGTCTCCTTGGTATATTCCACGCTTAATCTGTATTGGCTGTGATGTGATATTTTTGAATTTGTTTGGATATTAAGTGTGGTTTTCCAATTTTTCATTACTATGTTTAGGAACTGTATCAGTTTATGATCTACTTTGTATATTTCCAATATTTGTAGTAACCATGAGTGGGGTGCAATATCAAAAGCTTTCTGGTAATCAATATTATTATTATTATTATTATTATTATTATTTCTTTCCTTTCTCATCATTATTATTATTATTCTTATTCTTTCTTTCCTCAGACGTTATGTCTGGTCAAAAATGGAAAGTGACGCGGATCTTGATCAAGCGTGACTTCCTTTTAACTGTACGGTATATGTTACATTGCATTTAGGAACTTTCGAGTAATTGAACATGTATCAATAATTACAGATTTCTGTAGTTGTATATATAAACGTTTGGATTTAGCTGTATTGCGTTGATGTACTTGTGGATATTGTGTGGTATGTCTCCTGTAGTTGATAGGATAATTGGTATAATGTCAACTTTATCCTGATGCCACATGTCCTTGACTTCCTCAACCAGTTGGATGTATTTTTCAATTTTTTCTCCTGTTATCTCCTGTATATTTGTTGTATTGGGTATGGATATTTCGATTAGTTGTGTTAATTTCTTCTTTTTATTGGTGAGTATGATGTCAGGTTTGTTATGTGGTGTTGTTTTATCTGTTATAATGGTTCTGTTCCAGTATAATTTGTATTCATCATTCTCCAGTACATTTTGTGGTGCATACTTGTATGTGGGAACGTGTTGTTGTATTAGTTTATGTAAGTTGTTGATGTATTATTTTTGCTACATTGTCATGTCTTCTGGGATATTCTGTATATTTTATTATTATTATTGTTATTATTATTATCTTCGTCATTATTATTGCAGTGTAAGTGGACAACTAGTTAATTTCAAATTACAAGTAATACGTAGAGAAGTGAGAAGATATTACAATATGCAGATGGAAAGTATCTGTTTGCCACCTGCTGGATAAAAAATGAGGTAACAGAGTGGAGCAAATGCATTCAAAATACAATAGAGAAATCATAGAAGTTAAAACTATGTGCTGGTCAGAACTTGCCTCAAACCTGGGATCTCTGATTTTTCAGGCAAGTAAGTACTCTACCAACCAGGGCCAGTTTAAGGCACAAGCAACATAAACTTCCACTCAGGGCACCATAACTGTAAGATTTCCATACAGGATTTACCACAATTAATAGTGGCCACTTCGAGTACCAAGCTGTGAGGAACACCCAACATGTATCACAAATAGTAGCAAAAACTGGAACGGGTGAAAGTGTACTGGGAGGAGGAGGAGGAGGAGGTGGGGGGGGGGGGGGGGGGGGGGAGAGTAGGAAATAACAAGTCACATGTGTAGAAAAATTATCAATTATCTCAAACTGGCCATGCTAACGGATGAGCTAAGCATTACTTACAACCCACACACTTACTTTTACTTCTGTCAGTACTGCCTTTCCTGCATTCCAAAGGCCACAAAGTTTTAAATCAGCACACATTCTACTGAAGAATAAAAATTCATTCTGGAAACAATACCCTAGTCTATGGCTAAGCCTTTTCTCCACAATATCCTTTCTTGGACTTATTCTAGCCACATGAAGTATGCAGGAGAACTTCTGTAAAGTTTGAAAGGTAGGAGAGGATGTGCTGGTGGAAATAAAGCTGTGAAGGCTGGTTATGAGTACCATTCGGTTAGCTCAGTCAGTAGGTCACTTGCTTACAAAAGATAAAGATCCCACATTTGGCTACTGGTTTTGGCACACAGTTTTAATCTGCCATGAAGTTTCAAAATCATCACACAGTCCACTGTGGAGTGAAAATTCATTGTGGAAGACATACAAAGCGAGCCAGGAGTAAACAAATTTTTCTCTTGATCTAGCATTGTGGGGCTGTGGATTATCATCCTACAAATTCCTTTATCTTGCATTGCTCTGAAGTCCCAACACAATCCTAATTTTAAAAGTGCTACATTCAACTAAAGAGTGTTATTTCCATTTGTTCTCTACCCAACCTGTTATCACTTTCAATGATAGGTAAGCAGGTGCTTCTAAATTTGTGATCTATACTTTTGTCTTGACTTTTAATTCCTTTACACTCATGTTTCTCCTCATTACAAATACCAACAGCTAATGATAATCATTAAACTAAAAGTTTGAAGTACATTAGTAGCTCATGCTTATCTCTAAATACCTTCTATACTGATCTGCGACCTCCACTAAAATGAATGTAACCTTATTTGGTACAACTAAGATGATGAAAACACACACACACACACACACACACACACACACACACACACACACACACACACACCTATCCCCCTACATGGTACTCGCTTGATCAACACTATTTTCTGGCAGGTTGACTAATTGTGGTGGAGGAAGTGTCAACTGGGTGACAGGAGGCAGAGAGATGGACTAGAGACGAGTGGCTAACAGCTCGGAGAGAGGCAGCCTGTTTGCTGGCTAGGAATATGTGAGGGAGGGGTGGCACAGATATATGGGCTTGACATGGAATGCATGATTGTTGGGCTCGTGAGGAGCAGCACAAACTGAGGGCGGCATGGGGATGTGAACTGGGAGGGAGTGATAGGGCTGAGGTAGAGGTAACTGTTGAATGGAGGGTGCGGAGAAAGTGGGTCACCTGTGATTGAGGCTGGAACAATTACAGGAATGTAGGATATGTTGTAAGGATAGTTCTCATCTGCTTAGTTTGGAGGAACTAGTGATGGAGGATATGATCCAAATTGTCCTGGTTGTGAAGCAGCCACTGAAATTCAGCATGTTGTACTCAGCCACATGTTATGCCACTGGACAGTCAACTTTGTTCTTCAAAACGATTTTGGTCCTGTTGGACAGCTGGTTGGTAGTCATACTGTCATTAAAAGCTGTGCAGTGTTTGCACATGGCTGCTTTCACAGGTGGCCCAGCCTCCGATGCGGTAGGACAAGCCTGGAACAGGACTGGAGTAGGAGGTGTTGGGTGGGTGGACTGGGTAGATCTCGATCCCTTTGGCAAAGGGTTGGGAGTGGGAGTGGCGTAGGGATGGATTAGTATGTTGTGGAGATTGGATGGATGATAGGACGCCACTTTAGGAAGGGTGGGAATGATCTTGGGTAGGATGTCTCTCATTTCAGGGCAGGTTGAGAGATAATCAAAGATCTGGTGAACGACACAGCTCACGTGCTCCAATTTGCAACTGATTATTGGCAGTGGTGGGAACTCTGGAGCCGAAAATATGGGATGGAAAATCTGGTTGTGGCACAGGTTTGTGGAGTACTGCCTGTATGTGAACGCCTCTGTGAGATCTTTACCACGCCGGGCAAGGGAGTTCTTGTCACTGCATATATGTCATCCACAGGTGGCTAGGCTGTATGGGAGGGAATTTTTGGTATGGAAGGTGTAGCAGCTGTCATAACGTAGGAACCATTGGTGGTTAGTGGTTTTTTGTTGACAGAGGTGTGGATGGAGCCATCTGAGAGGTGGAGGTCGATATTCAGGAAGGTAGCCCATTGGGCAGAGGAGGAGCAGGTTAGGCGGAGGGGAAAGAAGATGTTGAGGTTGTAAACGAATGAGGGCAGTATGTCCTGATCCTAAGACCAGACCATGAAGATATCATCAGTGAACCTGAACCAGAGTAGGGGTTGGGAGTTTTGAGAGGTTAAGGTGGTTTCCTCTAGATGGCCTAGAAACAGATTGCCATAGGAAAGTTTCTTGTGGGTGCCCACGGCTGTGCTACAGATTTGTTTATATACCTTCCCTTCAAACAGTAATTGTGGGTCAGTATACAGTTAGTAAGGTGTATAAGGAACGAGATGGTGGGTTTGGAGTCTGAAGGACATTTAGAGAGGTAGTGTTTGACAGCAGCAAGGCCATGGGCATGAGGGATGTTGCTGTATGGGGAGGGGGAGTGGCATCAACAGTGACAAGCAGGTATCCAGGAGGTAAAGGGGTGGGGATGATGGGAAGTCGGTGAAGGAAGTAGTTACCATTTTTGATGTGGGGAGGGGGGGGGGCTTAGGTTTCAGGCAATTGGTTGGAGGTGTTGGTCAACAAGAGCAGAAATTCTTCCAGAGGGAGTAAAATAGCCAGTTACAATGGAGTGTCCAGGATTGTTGGGTTTGTGGAGCATGTAGAAGGTGGGTGTGCAGACTGCTGTTGGTGCCAAGAGTGAGATAGACTCCTGGGAAGGACCTATGGATTTCAGTAAGAATTGCAGGTTATGTTGGACTTCTGGGATGGGATCACTCTGGCAGAGCTTGTAGATGGAGAAGTCAGTCAGTTGGCAGAGGCCTTCCGTCAGGCAGTCACTGTGACTTATCTCGACAGTGGTGGTACCTTTGTCTGCAGGGAGGATGATTAGGTCAGGAACTGTTTTCAGGTTGTGTATATCTGCCCTTCCTTCTGCTGAAAGGCCAGTGTTCTTAGGAAGGGAGCTGGGTAAGGATGGTAAGGCCGAGTTGGAGGTAAGGTGTTCCTGGAAGGTAACAAGGGGATGGTTGGATGGGAGGGTCACCACTGGCTTTGGTTGGAGGGACTGGTGGCAAATACATGTTTTCACTGTAGGGATCGGGAGAAGGAGACTGACAAATTGGATATTGTTAAACTTGGGAGTAGGGCTGAAGGTGAGGCCTTTTGGAAGGTCTGAAACTTTTGTGGGACTGAGGTTTCATAGGAAAAGTCAGCGACAGTGTTTTGGGTGTGCTTGGGTTCTGGGTTTTGTGGGGCGTTGGGAGGGAGTTTTGGAGGATGTGGTAAACTGAAGACATTAGGAAGACATCAGCTGGGCTGGGTCTGGGTGCTACGAGGCGTTCACGAGAGGGTTCACTATGAGCATGATGGGTGTTGACGGATAGTGGTGGGAGCAGAACATTCTTGTCAACAGGTTACATAATGATGTATATCACATGCATTTCTTTCCATGAATGTAAACAGATTCTCTTCCACAGACCTTTTCAAACAAACAACACTTCCTGCTCTCTCTAGCACAATTATCAACTACTTTGTCCAATGTAACCCTTTATTTCATCTCACTTCAGTCACTCACTGAATCAGATACATCTATCTAGTTATCCCTGCAGTCCTTCAGTAATACATTGTGGCACAGATGACATGAGATACTACAAGCATCAGGAAGCTACTCTGATCCACAACAGCTCAACTACCACTGACAACTTGCAAAAATTTATAAGAACTAGGTTTTGAGATATCCACATCTTTCTTGATGGAACTAAAGACACACCAATACAGCTGACATCAGGGGCTGCAAATGAACCCTATCTTTCTTTCTTTCTTTCTTTCTTTTTTTTTTTTTTTGCCATTAGAAATAGTTGGCGAAAGCCTGTGTTTGTAAAAATAATGACTTACTTTGTTATAAAACATTTGCTCTGTCAGTCATGATTTTTATTTATTTACTATCCTTATCATGCATTTCAGGATATAATTCTCATTTTCAAGTGCATTTTTATGTATTATGACATATTTAGCCATGATGATTGTGACATGTGAGCCTGATTAGTCTGATATCTTTTATATAAACATGCTTAATTTTGAAATTACTGGCATATATTTCTCTATGGTGAATTTGGAAATAATATTTACTTATAAATTTCATTTCTTCCTCCTATGTGGAAGTTTCTGTGTAAGAGAAATATAAGAAATCTGTCAGTAAAATTATTTTCCAAGTTTTTCATTAGCTATAGAGAAGGATACACTGAGCAACTACAAAACTGTGTATTTTTATATTGCAGTAAGGGCACCAGAATAATGTAGCAGCAAAAACATTATGAACATCGCACCTAAAAATGCCATAACACATGAAAAATGCAACTGATAGTGGGAATTAGTTCTCATAGGGAGTTCTGCATAATGTAGGTAAACGAAAATTGTGATTTGCAGCAGCATATGTTACTTTGTAACTAACGAAACCAACGGATCATAAGGTCTATGATGTGTTCCTCAAACTGTTCTGTCACAACTAAGGAACATGGGGGAGGTGCATAGTCTTGATGTAGCTACAAGTTGCCTACAGAGTGCCCTCGGTGAACAAACAGTTATTTATAATGGGCAGTAGGTTCCTATTCCACTTACACTTCGTAGCAATGGCAGACATTTCAGAGAACCCTTTTCATACTGTAGAAATATTTCCCACATGAGAATATCTCTACCGCCTACTTTTATGGTGTCCTGTAGCCAATCAGGATCACTACTTCATGTAGTTTTCTGTGTACTCATATTATACCCGCACAGAGTCAGGAGTGCAGTGAATCACCAGAACAGTAATTTTTTTATGATTTTAGTGTGAAATTGAGATGTTCCTGCACCAATGACGAACTTTGTGCCCTGTGACATGTGGTCAGTAGGTATCCCATAGTGACTATGTGAGGTGACCTCTCCAGTACCTGTTAAGAAACGAGATGGATAATAATTTTGCTCGTTGGTTGTATTACCCTGGCAATGAACTGGTGAGCGATCTATAACACTGTGGCCAGTTGCTACAATGCATGATAGTTGGTGGCACGTCCTGCACTCAACATGTTTCTGTGCACAACTTGGTTGACACTAGCATTTCCTGTTTCCCGCAATCAAGATAATCACACTGCATTCTTGAGACAGCAGAAGTTGAATGTTAAGACCCACACATCCTTGGAGATGGAGTGTCCCATGAGCTGAGCATCCATGATAATATGATTTAATCAAATGTGCTGACATTATGCACCTATTCCAGTCTGTGCTTGTATGTGATGCCCACAGCTGGAACAAGGTCTGATGACATTTCAGTTACATAAAACACCATACTATTCCTTTAGCAATGGAGACTGGAGTACACTCTCTCCATCGTAGCAGCTATTTATAGTTCCTTTGCCTGTGTCTCAAAAGGTACACTAAAACTTCAATGTGTTAAAGCACCCCAACTAATTAAGATATTCTCAGCATGTTTGGCTTAAGTGAGGGATAAACTCAAGTTTTCTTTGTGTGTGTACCAACAAGATAATGAACCACCATATGGGCTCAGACTGTAGAAGACAGTCAAGACCAGCTGTCTCCAAATCATTGGATTGGCAGGGATGGTCCAGTTCCCTGGCTTCATAGGTTGCGTGGCATTGCGCCACTGGACTTCTTTCCGTGGTGATGGGTCAAGGACAGAGTCTACCAAACGACTTTCAACCACATCAGTCATTTAAAGGATTGAATTGTTGCTACCATTGTCACAGTTGACGCAAAGATGTTGCACCGAGAGTGGATAGAGTCTGAATACAGACTGGATGTTGTGTGTGCCACCAAAGGTGTATGTGTACCAACTGATTGTGTGACATAAAAACTTTGTGAGATAGATTGTCACATAAGCCAAACACGGTGTGAATATCTTTATTAGTTTGGATGCCACAACACATTGAAATTGTACTGTATTTTTTGATACACTAGGTATTAATATCTTACTTTCAATTCTTTTACTTCTATGGTGAAATTTTTTATTCTGCTCTTATACTAACCATCATTAAGAAAAAAATAACTTCCAAGCAGTTTGTAACAACTTATCTTGCAAATCATAATCTAGGGTACACAGAGTAAAAGAGGATGATTATTCATGGATGTGAAAACAGAATAGCAATGCAGACTAACTTATACCACACGTAACTTATACCACACTAAAGGAAGGCTACTAGGAGCACATCAAGGCACTAAGCATAGAACAATGGATTAAGAGATTTTTGCTCAGCATTTTTTAAATGTTGAAACCACGACCTTCCTAATACATGGAGACTATAATAAATTTGTCTTCTTTAGCTTCTGGTATACATATGGTTGATTTTAAATCAAACAGTGGAAAATTCAGGCTGGAATGTAACAATATTATGAAAAGGAAAGTTGCTACTCACCATGTAGTGGAGTCATATAGCCACTGTCTCTTCCATTGCCAGAGACTGCAGTTGTGTGTGTGTGTGTGTGTGTGTGTGTGTGTTTGTTGAATTTGTGTGTGTGGGGGGGGGGGGCAATTTTTGACAAAGGCCTTGCTGGCCAAAAGCTTATTTGTGACAGTCTTTTTTGGTGTGTTTATCTGTGACTCAGCATCTTCGCTATACAGTAAATAGCTATTTTCCTTTTCATAATATTGTTATGGCTGATTCTACTTACACTTCCCATCTAGATGGAACATACTATCAAAATACAATCCTAATGGCAGACAAAAATTTCTCATTCATATGATTCTTTTCTTTTTTCCTTGAAACAATCTACATTCAAAAATCCTTCATCTCTGACTGCTGTCACTCAAATCCCCAAGCCCCCCAATTAGTCACTTCTGGATTTTGTCTTCCATCACAAAGCACAGTGCACATATTAAGGAAGAATTTAGAAGTAATTCACTTAATTATCTGTATAACTACATTAACACTAGTCATAATTTGTTGCTAGAATACTTCACAGAGGTATCCAGCTAAAGTCCAGTTCAGAACCAGTTGCAGTCACGGTGGTATTTCTCTACTGCCATTAGGTTGGCAATACATTTGTTTTGCTCTGCCAATTGGATGGCAAAACCAATAAGAGATGGGGCAAGAGGCAACCAATTTCTAGCATCAAAATAAGTATTCTCCTCTTGGCTGTCATCACAAATATTTGACTGTTTATTTTATTTTTTTTCCAAGTATGTCATGAATTATGAGGCCATAATTAAGTTGGAATGTTACAGTTTGGTTGTGAGTTGTTGAAGCCAATAAAGGGGAAAGCTAAAAAAATCTGGTTGTGGTGACTCTGTCCGCATCCCAGAATGCTGTCCTTCAGGATAGGATTTGCATGAGAACGCGCGCACACACACACACACACACACACACACACACACACACACACACACACAATTTTCTCAGCAGCTGAATCTAACAAGACATCAGACAAACACAGGTGGACATGTTTTACTGATGTATCTGTCTACTGTTTAAAACTTCCTCTGTCAGTGAGTGGTTGTCTTCTCTCATACCACTGTTTCTAATCCACCCAGGACTTCACAGTGTCATACTGAATCAAGGAATATATTAGTATATTGCAATTACAGATTTACCATTTAACGATTTATTATAATCAATGAATCATCACAAACAAATCAAGTTTAGGATATACGTGG
The DNA here is from genome assembly GCF_023864275.1 of Schistocerca cancellata. NCBI lineage: Eukaryota > Metazoa > Arthropoda > Insecta > Orthoptera > Acrididae > Schistocerca > Schistocerca cancellata. The sequence continues at coordinate 549,573,755 of NC_064631.1, forward strand.
CACAAAAAGATTCAAAGAAGTGGAGAAATCAGCAAAGCAATAAGTCAAATCATGTCATAATAAAATACAATTCCAAGCTCAGACCCATGATGAGCTTATGACTTATCATTGTGCCATCCTGTATCAATGGCACCTTTTTATGTTGTTATGCAGCTGCATATGATTAGCACATTGCTCTCCAAGCCATTTGTGTCACTCTTTGAACTGCGGTTCTTTTCTTCTAGCTCCTTGATTGTGCTCATGAAGATGACTGATTATAGTTTCAGTCCTTCCACTAAGGAAAATCTTTGGCAGTAGATGGGTCCTCACCCGATGTTCAGTCCAATCACTATGTTGGGAGAAAACCTTTCTCTCACTTTGTCTGTGATGACAACATCTACGAAAGTTGTCGGAATACCATGGAAGGAAAATTATAACATTAACTCAGCTGTAAATACATAAACTTTGAAACCAAGAATCAAATGGTTTGATGTGAATCAGTTATAGTTATTGTACTGGCTATGACTGGTGTGGTTGAGTTTGGGTCTTGGTTAATATGCAATTAATTGTTACTTATGAAGGCCATGAAGGGATGCATGGCACCTAAAAAATTTTAGGGAAGCCTTACTTGATATCACACATTCTCATTATATTCTTATTCCTGTAATGTAATCTGCTCATGTGATACTCTCCTTTCTATTATGGTGACAAGATATCATCCTGCAGGGGGGAGAGAGGATTAATTTCCTTATCAGGGGATTAGTTTCCTTTCCTTGCTACGAGTTTATGCTCTACAGAACTGATTTTTAACATGGTAAAAGAATAACATTTATTCTCTCTACAACCAATCACCTGCCACCTCTCGGTGCTGGGCAGCAGCCTCCAGATGGTACACACAAGTTTGGACCATTTTCTGCTCCTGTGCCACATCCATCTGCATGTCGTACTCATGTGCTGACAGCACCGCCAACTGCCAAAGGGAACACTGTTAACTGTGGACTGCATTGTTTCTGCCTTGTCCTGGTGGAGGTGGAAATCTTTTCATTGACAGGCACAAAAGAAAACACAGTGCGGTCACGCATTCAGACAGTTCACGTCCAGCAGTCAGTCCGTTTAGTTCAGAGCCTGCAGCCATTTCAGTACAGCTCCTGCAATTATGCTATGGAGCACAATTCTATGAGTTCTGTTAAGAATACAACATTCAGACTTAGTTTCTATCTACATAGCAAATGAACAACCGAGGGTGTCTGCGTAACTCTTTTCACTTATAGTGACAATATCAAAGATGCCAAGAGGCAGCAAAGTTATTTAGACGTTGTTGTATTACACATAGGATATACTCTTAATAATTATGTCATTTATTTCTTTGACACATTTCTGTTCTAAAGCCACTCTGTCGAAAGCAGGGGTTTAAATTGATAGTTACAGCTTGAAATCTGCCACCTTGAAAGGACTCCAGCAGTAAAAGCACTTTTCTGCTACCAGGGATGTTTGGGCTGAATTAATAGCAATATTCAGTTACAACATTCCCAGCACACTTACATGTAGTTGTTTTTTATGTTGTGCCTGCAGTATTATCTAGTACCTACCTACAGGTTTCTGTTCAAAATCCGGAATTCCAAGCAGTGTCACGATCAATGTATGCCATCCAATCATTTTTTACCAGCAGGTCAATCTTTTCATTTTGAAGCAGTTATTTTGTTGGAATACACTAAGGAGTGTTCACTCATATTAACACTTCCAACCAAGCTGCAATGATTTACTTCGCTAGTTGTTGCTCTTTAGCATAATCTTTTGAAATAATTTAATCTACAGATGCCAGCAAAAACACGATAGGCCTAAATCATTTGGATTTGAAATTGTTTTGGTCAGTCTTTAGACTTTTAGGAAACTAATTATGCCCACACAATGTCCTTTATGATGCACCCAATTCATTGGTGAGCAATTGATCTTCCACACTAGCAACTTACACAAATTTACCTAGGACATTTGCATAGGTCAAAGATGGAGCCAATCATAACACTAGTGTGGCATCAGAATCACCAATACCCACAACTCAAGTTTCTTTCCCAAGATATTTCACCAGATATGACAAATCGGAGGTGACGTAGCTAAATTCTGCATTCTGAGTTTAAAATATTTACTAAATTACAAGTCCATCACTGTTCAAAATGTATGGGCAGTTTTATCATTACTGAAATGTAAATTAAGATGTGAGAATATTATAAAAGACTGATAATATAGTCAATTGCAATGCACTGTTTCAAACCAGGGGATCACGCAAAGAAAAACAATTCTTTATTCAGGAGATAAACAAGAAGTAATGGTAAGGTGTAGAAACAAGATACCAAGAAGTCAGCCTGCAGAAGCTGTTCATGAGAAAATTTCTTTAATAGGCATGCTTCGAATATGCAGTTTGGTAGCAATTTTACATTCCTTACAGAAGTTTTGACAGTAATCAATGAGCTATTTTCAGTTTTAATTAATTTTGTTGCAAATTTGTAATTAAACAATGAAGAATCACATTACAATAGAAAATAATAAAAAGAAGAAATGTTTCACATAACTAGCTGAAAAGGTGGAGGTAACGTCACTCAATTAGCAGTCTTCGCATTGGGAACTGATACGTTTCCGGGGGGGGGGGGGGGGGGGGGGGGGGTTTGACAGTAATCAATGAGCTATTTTCAGTTTTAATTAATTTTGTTGCAAATTTGTAATTAAACAATGAAGAATCACATTACAATAGAAAATAATAAAAAGAAGAAATGTTTCACATAACTAGCTGAAAAGGTGGAGGTAACGTCACTCAATTAGCAGTCTTCGCATTGGGAACTGATACGTTTCCGGGGGGGGGGGGGGGGGGGACGAGAGGCAGCAGACACACAAGAAAACGATGGCTCAAATGTGTACGCCATTCATCAAAACCAAAGTTGTACACTTTACGTGTTTTCTGGTCATAAACACTAAACATGTTTAGTTTCAGCAGTTACAACTTTTCGCTTCCTTGATGCAATTATTACAGGAGAGACAGTTAAAGCTTATAATTGTGTACCTATTTGCTGTAGAGACATGGTATCTCAAGGCTAATATGTAACGAATTGCTTTCGACAATTAACTTCTACTGTAGAAAGTCCAGACAGGGGTTCAACTACTTTGCGGCAACCCACTGAGACTGTTTCCAACGATTGATTTAAATCCAAAGTTAAGTCCGCATTTCTATAGAGCGCTGTGATATTTTTTTTCTGTCTGTTTTGTCCATCTTAATTATGATGCGTTAATCAAAGGTACAACGGCTCATACGTTCTACGCCGACGCATTCCTATTCTACAAATTCGAATTAACTCGGAGACGTCACAATGCTTTTGTGTGAAAATAATCAACACTCAAATGTTTTCGAATGCAGTTATTTATTGTCTTGGCACGTATACATGCATTTTTTGCAGTACATCTCATTATAAAGTATCAAATCAGTCATAGCATGCAAGGAAACAGAATACTGTCACGCAACACTGCAAATCTAAACTGACCTTGACAATAAAGAAGAACATTTAATAAAATCTCGTCGATTGCAAATGTACCAAATTTCGTATGACCGTAGATATTTTTAAAATCAATTTACTTTTTGTTTCCCTTTTCACCTAACCATAAACACAACCCAAAACAAACACTTCCCCTTCCTTCAGTCAGCTGGCATTTCTCTGTTCTCACTTCTCAGAGATGAAGCCACAAATCGTGGTAGCTGAAACAAAGAGATACAGAATATCACCTTGTAACTATTTTCATTCAGATAATGTCAATTGTAATGTATTAATATTCTGTTATCCATGGCTAGAATTTGTCCTTTTAGGTAATGATCTCCGGGGTTTAGCAGTTTACATCGAAGTATACGACATTCGAAAAATCGTAGGGAATGATTTTGAGAGCACGATAATTGTCTGAAACAGACCTCCCCCCTAACGTTTAAGAAAGCCATCTCTGAAAATGTTAATATTAAACTTTCGCGGGGAAAAATCACGTATGGAAGAAGTTGTGCATTTCTGAAGTTACTCTGCAGAACAAACATGAAGTGCTTCTGTTAGAGTAAATCGAATAGGATATTTCGGTTATTCTGCGAAAGATATGCGAAACTTGCCCGAGTGTTGGACGGAGTTACATCAGTGGACATGGCACATACATACCACAAATTAATTTACGTAATCAAACATATTGATACACTATACAACATCTGTAACCAGAGATGATTGTTTAATGTTGATTTGCAGACGAAGTTTGTAAACAATAAACAGTCCTGTGTCTTGTAGTGTACGCAAAGTGTCAGTAACCTGTAATGGGAGGAGGAGATTTGGTAAGTGATTCAAATGAAATTCTTAATTGAGGAATGAGAAAGTGATTAGAATTATTACCCGCACATTAACAGTTATTAACGAAACAAATTTGACATTACACGGATTGTAGGCAACTACTCTCGAGCTTTCTCAGGAATATGGCTAGATGTTTATAGCGTGCTGCAACAGTGATTTTGAAAGGAATTCATGTGGAAATATTCTGCTGTGAACATCATCTGTGGTGATTATCAAATTTATCACAAGATTAATCTAGAATATCAGAAACAAATATAAATAAGTATTGATACCATTTTTCCTCTATGCTACCGACTAACATTGACTACCAGCAATAATCTCAACTAATTCTAATTGCTTAAAAAGATTTCATTGGCCTACTTTTCAATGCGATGCTATCAATGTGAATGTTATATATTATTAAGAGTCTTGTCTATCAACACCTGAATTAATCTTTGTAATTAACTGGCATAAATGTTTTAAAAATGATGATTAACAGTAATCACAGTACATCAGCTTGGTCATTTGTGGTTGTCAAAATGAACTTGTTTAAAAGGAACAATATCATCTGTTCTGAAACATAAAGGAATGATCACTAGATTGTGAGCGCATCTTTAAGCATTGTAATTTCTATGAGAGGTTAAACCTTGCAGTGAGAAGACACAACTTTCCAAATCCAATTTGAAGACTTCAGTTTCAGTTATTGATCTTCATTGTTTTCCTGAATTATTCCATACTGTTGCAGAACAGTACCTGTTGATATGACACACATGACACCTTCCCTTTTATACAATATGTTAATTATTTTTGGCTGCATTTATTAGTTTATATACTTTTAATTGTTTATTGTTATTATGATAGCATATTTTTGTCATATTTATACTTCAATATCATGATATTTTTCTTTTTTTAAAAATTATTGCCATGTTATGACATGTCTCATAAAGTTGTGTCATCAGCAGTGTCTGATAGATAAAATAAAACAGTAAGAAGTAACACAGAACAGTATTTTGTACGGCTTTCAGTTTCTTAAGGAAATAGTGATATGTATCACATATGGAATACTGTACTTACTTCTCTGTATATTTGTATACTTTATCAACATGTGCTTTTTTCAGAACTTAAAGAAGTCATGGCATCCATCTACTACAAGAAATATCGAGAAAGTATGGAAAGCAGAGCAAAGACATGATGAGGAGCAAAAAAGAATTAATGATCTGCGTCGTGAAATAATTGCAGAAAAGGACAAGGAAGATATAAAGAAATATGCTGAAGATAAGGGCGTAATTGAGTAAGACAGTCAGCTTTAAAACATAGTGTGATAAGAATTATACCACATTCATCCAATTAGCAAGTTAGTCAATTACAGAGCATATTGTTTCTCATTCGCAACTAAACACATCATCTGTATTGAGGGTCACAGTCAAATTAAAGTAGCTACTTGTTAGATGATGCTGGCCATGTGTCAGTAGAGCATTACCATATCAGCTCTCTGCTTTACCTTTATTTATGCTCAATCAAACGAAGATGCACTTGCCAGCAAGGGCAGAATGCAGGTTTCAGCCCATGGTAGTCAGCCATCTGCAGCTTGGGTCTAATAACTGTTTACGAACAGTAATGTAGCCTTTAAAGCCACAAGTACACTGTCCACCTTGATCGAGCATGCGTAATTGAGTAAGTTAAACTTTCAATCTGCTGTAGAAATAACACTACTCGTCAGAATGACATCAAATTGCAACGGAATATCATCGGAGAAGGGGGAAAAGGTATGGCAGAAGAAAAATAAGTAGTTACAAAATTAAGCAATAGCTGGTGCTGTAAGCATCATAATTTAATAGTGGTTGACTACAAATGATAAATGAATCGTACAACAATGCCTAAGGTGTATGTTTGACATTAAACAAACTGAACTACTCAGTGTACATGGGTGTACAGATGTGATACTGTTAGTTACGTAAGCCCACCCACCTCGGCAAGGTCATATCACATTGGATGGGAAAAACTGGTTTTTAATTGTCCTGAGACCAAAAACTGCATAAAAAGCATCACTCACATCAGTTTTTAATTGCCCTGAGAAGGAAAACCACATAAAAAGCATCACTCATATCGGTTTTTAATTGTCCTGAGGCCAAAAACTGCATAAAAAGCATCAATCAAAATCAAATCAGATTATTAATTTCCATGTTGGTACAAAACATGTTCAATATACTGTCCACTGTTTTCTGCAACAAATTAAAATTGAGAAACAGCATGTTCCACAACTGATCGAAGTGTTTCCAGAATCACATTCAGAATGTGTTGCGCAATGCGTGCCTTCAGTGTAGCTAAGTTTGCAATTTGAACACTGAACACATTATCTTTCAGATATCCCCACAGCCAGAAGTCACACAAATTTAGATCAGGTGATTGGGATGGCCAGGCTGTAGGGAAATGGTGGCTAATAATTCTAGCATTTCCAAAATGGTGCTTCAGCAGCTGCTTAATTAGCTTTGCAATGTGCAGGTGTGCGCCATCTTACATAAAAATGATCCCACTCACATATACACGCTTTTGGAGAGCTGGAATGACATGGTTGCACAAAAGACACTCGTAGAGCTTACCAGAGATGGTACAGGTAATAGGAAGCATGTGTCTCTTCGAAATAATATGGCCCTATGATAAATGATGCCGTAAACCCACACCACACAGTGACCTTTTCAGGATGTAGTGGTACTGGTTGATTTGCATGTGGATTTTCCGTTGCCCATATTCAACAATTCTGTGTATTGACATATCCTGACAGATGGAAGTGAACTTCATCTGCCCACAAAATCTTCCACAGCCAATCATTGTCCACTTCCATGCGAGCAAGAAATTCTAAAACAAAGGTCTCTCTTGCCACCAGGTCAACAGGAAGCAACTCGTGCACATGGGTAATTTTGAATGGATACAAAGAAAGATGTTTTGTAGGATTTTATGCACCATGCTCACGTTTATTTCCAATGTATGGGCAGTTCTCCATGCACTCCAAGTTTGCTCATCACCACTCATCTCCTCATATATTGCTGTGGCCACTGCTTCCACTGATGTCGAATCAATTCATTTCCTCCTTCTATCAGGATGTACACCAAAAGCTTTCTCTTAAGTTTGCAGTTAAATTGTTAATTGAATGCACTACTTTGGAAGACTGTTTTGCATTACTGTATGACGCTATGTCATATACTGTAACTAGCTGTGTGTCATGATCAGACAGATCATTCTTAACCGGAAAAGCTTTTATTTGATTAAATTTATCTTGGTTTGTAAAAAACATTACCTATCAGTGTGCTGCTTTCCTGTACCACCTGAGTAGCAAAATCAATAACTGACGTCAAATTGAAAGAACCAAGTGACACTTCAAGGTCAAGCTTTTTGTTGGACTCTTTCAGAAAATTTACATTGAAATCCCCACAAACAATAATTTACTTCCCTCTGTCTGACGGATAGCACAACAAAGAATCCAAATTTTTTCAAAAGTAGCTGAAAATTTCCCAATGGGGACCTATACACAGCTACAATTACAAAAGTACTATTTTTTAGTTTAAAGGGCTCTGGAAACACTGTCTTCCTGCTGTTAAAATAACACTTGTAAATTACATGTTTTCTAGGAAAGTGTTTGCGCTAGAAAGATTAAATTTATCAAGGTTATTTATTGGAGTATAGGCTAGACAAGGATTTTTAAAATTTGAATTCAGTTGCTAGAAATTAATTTTTTCTGTTGTAATGAAAATTCACTACCTTTTTGTGCCATTTTTTGTTTATAAATTCAACAATATACAGGTTTTTGGAAAAAGGCTGTGTTGAATGATGCAGAAGGGATTGTGTAACATTTCCTGAAAATCTGAAGCAAATTGATGTGTTCAATCCTGAGAAAACATGTAATTTGTATGAAAAAATAAAACTTTTGGGAATCGAGCAGCAAAGTTTGGATCACCTTTCTAGTGCATTCCAGGACCATAGGATGAGTTATCTTTATCTTGTGCAGACTCCTCCTTCAGCTTCCTCTTTGTCCTCCTGTTTACTCTGGCTTGTATTTCTAGGCTATTTGCAGCCCTGTCAGCAGCCCAAAGACTTTCCTTGTCCAAAGCAAGCATCGTTCACACCTTGTTGAAACCTATCTTCATTCCCATATTTCGAAATACTTTGCACTGTACAACATTGCCATCATTGAAAGTAGCAAAAGCATATACACACCAAAGTGAAGTGTTTCTATTCCAACAAACACAGTCTTGGGGATTTTTGGCCGTACAACACTATTTAAAGTTTCATCAGAGTTTTAAGTTTTTACATGAGCACACCTTTTCAACATCTCAGGTGCTGCTAAGTTTCTGAAAATAGGTTTTATCACCTCCATTACCGCATCAGGCAGACTTATGTTTATGAGTGTACATTTCACCTGTTGGCAATCCCTTGTTGTACTTACACCAACTGTTTCTTTTTTTTTTTTTTTTTTTCTTTTTTTTTTTTTTTTTTTTTTTTTTTTTTTTTTTTTTTTTTTTTTTTTTTTTTGGGCCACAAGTAATGATGGGGACTTTCATTGGTTGAAAAAGTATGAAAAAAAGAGAGCCCAAACAGCCATCTTCATTTCAATGACACTGTGTGTCTTTTGCCTAATAGCCATTTCATAATAGTTCTGTATTTTGTCAATTACACTGTCAGTTAACCTTCCCTTCCCATCCAACCCTTCAACATCAATCAGTTTTTGTTTTCTGAACAAAGCTTTCAATCACTGAAGTCTTGATTGCATTCATTTTTGTGTGTGTCCAATACACTCAAATTTCTGCACTATAAAATTATCACCAAAGCACTTCAGTTTTTGAATATGTTTGAATCACCGTCACTATGGTAATTCACATATCGCACTTTATCACGTGCAACATAACATTGAAATACACTAGCAACACCAGACACCTCTATTCCACCACTACTGCCACTATAGTTAGCTGTGCAATTATTTTCATGTGTACCTTTATTTTTTTGTGGACATCTACAGTATTTAGATATTACTGCTACATCTGAAAACTTTCCCTTTACATGTACTGGTGGCAGATACTACACCATGAAGAGATGTGTGTCTCTGGGTACCATTGAATGCTGCAGTCAAGTCTCTATTAGCATTGTTTTCTATTGCTGCCTCTTCCATAGCTCTCTGTATAGATTCCATACAGACATCTTCCACTTTAGACCCTATAAATCTGTTGTAGTTCATAAACCTAATCTGGCGATTTGGAAGAGTCATCATGCCACAGAAAACTGCACCAGCAGTAGCACCTTTACCAGGTGTATGCAAGGCATAAACAAATCTAATCTTGTGTTCATAGATTTTGCTACCATTTTCTTCATTTGGAGCTACTGCAACACTGTTCCAAAAAGTGGTCATGTATGAACACATACCATCCATTTCACTGTCAAGTCCAACATGATTTTTTATATAGTGTGTTCCAGGCTGACTTCACTACACAGAATACATCTTACACAGGTTGCAAAAATTTGATTGAGAACTGACATATCAAGTATTTCATTCACATCTGATTCACCCATAAAACGTTCATACACTTCACTAACTGAACCAAGCTTCCTCTGCGAAGTACTTTCTTTCTCTCTTTCATTGCAGTGGGCAGGTGTACCAGCAAGGTTAGATTCACACACTGGGTTATCGTCTTTATTGTTTACGGTAATAATAAGTACCTTTGGCTTTCCAGAGACTTCAGTGAACAGAATTCACTTCAAAAATTTTCAGGATTACGAGCGATGTGTATTGAACTATCACAGGGTTATCGTCTATATTGTTTACGGTAATAATAAGTACCTTTGGCTTTCCAGAGACTTCAGTGAACAGAATTCACTTCAAAAATTTTCAGGATTACGAGCGATGTGTATTGAACTATCACAGGTTAGCCATAACACCTATTTTGTAACACTTATTTTCTCCCAGATCACTAAAATGTATATGATCAGCATGTAGATTCATGAGTCATTTGACAGCAATTTAACAGTGTCACAGTGGGCCATGCCCATGCAGAACATATTTCAAAAATATTTAAAAAATAGTTGTAGTCTTCTGAACTGAATAAATTATATATCAATTGAAAGGGAAAAATCTGTAGATTTTTAAAATGCAGAAAAGTAAAAATTGAACATTTCATGATTTTGGACCTTTTCGGAGCCCTTTAGCTCACACACACATGCTTCTATATGTTGCTGTACGCAAAATATTTTAGTTTCTAAATTTTTCACACAGTGATAAATTTTAACATATATGGCAACTCCTCCTCTCTCTGTAGTGTCTCTACTTACATGTGCTGAGAACTTATATCCACCTACATTTACCTTTTCTATAATCTGTGACTATATGATGTTTAGCCAGGCATAGTATGTCTATTCCACCCTTGGTTTCTAAATCTTCTAAACAAACAAGAAACTCGATACTGTGATGCAATATACTAACTACTAACATTATTTTTCACTGTAATTTTATGAGAATCTTGTGATATTTTAACATCTCTAGTACTTGCCTATCTGAGCTTCTTATTAACTTCATTCAATGTTCAATCATTAGACACTGATCTTAGCCTAAAAAAGAGGTAGTCCCATGAGTTTCAGTGTCCCCCCTTAAATATTTTGCTGTCATCCCAGCCAGTTTACCCTTCCGTTTCCTACTGAGCTGCAGCCCATGCCTTGTGAAGTCCCACCTGCCAATAGCACCAACAGGGACCAAACCTATGTCTGATAAAGTTGGCGCCTGAAGCAGCTGATCTAGCTCCATGTCAACCCTCCTGACAGAGCTGTTCAATTGGGGCCGATCATACCGCATGAAACCAGGAATCAAGTTGACATTTGTATGGTTTGTTGCAGATGCTGTTTTCACAAGTTCATACTCAGTATTGTGGCCCTGATCCCTATCAGTACTGTTTTCTGATCCACCCACTATTGCAACATGATCTTGCTTTGAAAAACCCTTGCATAGTGATCCTACATCTTCTATCACTTGGCTAAGACATGCACTGGGCTTGAAAAAAATTGTGACCTGGTACCTCTCACCTAATTTTTCCTGCAAGATCTGGCCTACACCTCTTCCATGGCTACTACTTAACAACTGAATTTTCCTCCTACATTCTACTTTTTTTGAAACAGTTTGTTTCCTAGTGAAAGTCTGTTGAGTATTAACTACACTTACATCTACCTGAGCCTCTTCCTTAGTTAACTGAGGTAGCAAGGCAAATCTGTTGTTTGTGCCAATGATGAAACTATCAGAAGTTCTCTTTCTGTGGCCCTTCCTCCTTGCTACCAATTTCCACCTGTCTTCACCCTTCTCCCCCCTTAAGTTCATGAGTTCTTCTGTAGCATTATCCAGTTTAGCGTTAAGGGCTCTAATCTTCCCTCCCTGTTCAGCTATTTTCCTGTCCCTCGAACATACTCTGCAATATCATGGAAGAGACTCATTTACGTCCCCATTCCCATGCCACTACATCCCCCCCCTCCCCCCCTCCAATGTAACCATCTGTCACAACAGCTGCATAGAACCCCAAAGCTAACTTTCCTATGGCAGTTCAAACACTTCTTGTTCATGGTTGTTTACAATATTTTTGCAAAATTTATGTAGACAATAACAGTAATATTCTATTAGCTACAGATCACAGGAGTCACTAAAGTTATGTAGAACACTAATATACATGTATACTATTAATATAGTAACGTAATGCACTTGAAATAATGTTAAAACTCAAAACTTGTTGACCTAAAAAATTAGGCCTAAGATCGCGTATGCACATATATGTTTTGAAAACAGATAAAAGATGGAACTTAAAACCTTTAGTTCCCCAAGTAGATGTGTTAGTACTAAATATAAGTATAAGAAAAACAACCTAGATTCTTCACTTAATACTTACACAAATGTCTTAAATTTGTATGTAAACCTACTTATAAAGCACATGGAGGAAACCAGCCATTAGGTGTTGCTTCTTCTTCTTGTGTGTGTGTGTGTGTGTGTGTGTGTGTGTGTGTGTGTGTTTTATGATCAGAGGAACTCAGTTCCAGGTCAGAAAGTGTCAATTAACAATTTAAATAAAAACACAAGTATGCAGGATGTATGTGCATTGCCAGTATTCTGGCGCTGAATACCTCATGGTTAATACTGTATTCTGAATGTTTGTTGAATAACTCATACTTTATTGCTGAGAGCATTGTTTGTGGGTTTGGGTGGGAAACACTTGGATATGAACTATGCTCTCGGTGCAACAATATGCCATCAGTACATTTTCTGAAAATACAACCACCCGTTGAATGGGAAGCAAAGACAGCCCCAAAGTAGGCAAGCCGACAAATTTGTGTGGTGGCCAAATATAGTTGGTAGGTAACAATTAAGTCCAAATCACAGCCCAGGAAAAGTGCTGGCAGATGTATCGTACCATACCATGCCTAGCGACCTTGCAGGGCATATGCGTAATTATATTGAGTGATCAATAGATGTGTCCAGCAAGATTACTAAATCAAGGAACATAATACCTACTGCCACATGCTTGTAACATTACGGCCATAAGTTAATTCGTAATTACTTACATGCATGTCTGAAAGAACAGACATTGTTGACAATCCACAGCTGTATGAAATATTTTTTGAAATCAATTCACTGATTGCAAATTCATTGACATCAGCTGCATAAATCTGCTATCCAAAGTGACATTAAAATGTATGCCGGGCTAGGACTCGAACCTGGATTTCCCGCTTATCACGAGCAGTCACCGTAACCAATTCGGCTATACTACACTCTACCCAATCAACCCAGACTTCCATATGTCATCAGTCTACATCTGTGTATTGTAGCTCAATAAATTCATCTCCTAGTGCTTACAACATTACTTGGATCGCTGCAACAGGGAGTATGAGGCAAGGAGGAATCAAGACCAGTGTTGTTAATGATTGTCCAAGTCCTTGTCTGGCACAGATTTTTGTGTCACTGTTAGATAGTAGACCTGCACATAAAATGGCTGATATTGAGGAATGCACAGTCAGTGAATTAATTTCGATAAATTAATTCATAATGATGGAGGTGCATACCAATAGTCACTCATTCAGTTCTATTTGAAATGGCAAGGGCAAATGATTCTACACTCATTTTTTGGTGGGTTATGCAGTACAGTAGTAGTGGAGATAACTTAGGAAAGTGTTTCACCTAGTTTGTTGCTTATTTCTCAGGAAGAAAAATGAACATAAACTGGAATGGATGTACAAGAAACCTGGAGAGTTAGTGGACAGAGAAGAGTACCTTCTTGGCAGATCTATTGACAAAACCTTTGAGCAAATTCAGGAGTCTGAAAAAGCAGCAGCATCATCTTCATCAGTAGTTGATATTAATCTTGCTGAGAAAGGTAAATCTGATTCTTGTTTTGCTTTATAAATTTTTGAAGCTGATGTAGAGATTGTTAATGTTTTATTTCTCTCGTTAGCAGGTGGTGAGCATTCTTCATTTGCTAGTCTCCTTGCGCCTCAAGTTGATCTAGCGAGGAAACTACAGGAGGATCCCTTGTTTGCTATTCGAAAGAAAGAGCTTGAAACTCGTAGCCAGATACTAAAAAATCCTGTGAAGCTAAAGAAGCTTCAGCAGCTGGTATTTTGTACTATGTTATATTAATGCTATATTAATGATAGTGTAAAGGAGGAAAAGATGACACTATTCTTTTGCATTTCTAGCCAAAAGACATTGTTACCTACTTCGTATTCGTTTAATCTTTAATAACCTATTTTCCTGTTGTATCACCAAGGTAACACATAGAAGTACTAAAATAAAATTGTTTTTATGCAGCTAAGTTCCCGTAGTTCATCAAAACCGAAAAAATTAAAGAAAGAAAAAAAGAAAAAGAAGAAAAGGAAGAAAAATAGCGACAGTGAAGACAGCGATAGTGATATTGATGCTGTTCTTTTAGACAAGTACAAGAAATTGAAAGAGAAGCTTAAAGAAACAGACCTAGCTGTATTGAAAACTATTTGTGTTGATACTGATAAAGACAAAAAACTGTCTTCCAAGCCAAAAGATTCCAAGAAAAGAAAACATGACAGAAGTTCAATGGATGAAGAAGACTATCATCAAAAGAAGGTACATATAATGTCTGAGGACTGTAAAGAATAAAATTAAAGCTATATTACTAATGGGGGAATAGAAGAGAGAGAGAGAAAAGTAGTAATTGAAACAATAAATAAACAAAGTAAAATAAAATGGGAGGGGACATTTAAATTTTCAAACATGCCTCTTGTTGAATGCCTGCATGATTTAGCAAAGGTTTTTTCTCTTTTGAAATAGTGAATGTTTGCATTATAATGGGAGTTTGTTGTATTCTGATGTGTTCATATATGGGAAACTTGTCCAGTGTAAAAAATAGAAGAAGTAACCATTTCTATTTTTCAGTATTGTTTTGTAAATTCACAGCACTAGAAACTGATTGTGTGCCACACGTAAGTCTTTATAACATTTTAGACAAGCAGCACAATTTTACTATTGTGTACAATGCCAATTCAAACCAAAAGACAGCTTTTGCTGTCCAGTTATTTTTACTCCCAGTGTAAATAATATGCAAATTTCCAGGACAGTATGTATGGGTGAACTGCATGCAATCTTGAAGGCAATTCAGTAGAAAAGGTATAATTGAAAGAAGAAATTTTTCATCTACTCTAATTCCCTAAGTGCTCTACAATTAATACAAAACTGTACCTAACAAAGATAATGATGCAAAATATATAGCACTCCTTTTTCCTGCTGAAGTAGGGAAGTGTATCTTACTCTACTACGAGCTAGCGCATGAAGAAATCTTGGGAAATGAGGTAGCCAATATAATAGTCAAGTAGGCATGCAGGGAACACAGTGTGCCATTCTTCTACAAGTTATTACTGTGCCCTTGAGTCATTTGTATGTGTGGTTGAAACAGTAGCTAATAGTGGGGGCTAGTGAGCTGCTTTCAGAGCTACCAGCTGTATGGACCATGGCATCTGTCTCTATGGTCACTCGGACAACACACTTGTCACTCTGACATCACTTTATATGGCAGTGTAATTATGCATTGCCTTATACTACAGCAAGGGAAAATTACTCTCCTTCCCCTGAATGACTGTGATGTATGGATCCCCATAACTCCATTCTTAAAACAGTGTAGTTCGTAGTCTGGTAGGTGGTTAATGGTAAACCTAGGTGTAGATATGCCTCCTAATTTTTGTTGATGTGACATTTAGTTTGTTCTGGCTTTTAAGATGTTGCATGGTATCTGGACCCCGGCATTTAAGCTAGAAATTCGAGTGTATAGTAGAATAGTTAGCTCACCCTTAACAGTCCACATTCTTCTTTTTTAGATTTTTTCTTAATTTTCTGATTGATTATACTATATTTTTTTGGATAGAATAATTTTATAATTGTATTAATTTGCTTGTGTAAATGTGTGTCATCAGGTTTAGAAACATTTGAAAGAATATTTAAGACTCTTTCATCTGTTTTAGTAGCACTTGCAGCTATCAAAATATAGTAGAACAACAAAGATCTTTACTGTTGAGTGCACACAAAAATTTGTCATTATTTTTGTTCAGAAAAAGGGACATGCTTCTCTTGACCTTGTCAAAACGCTGTTGATGAAAAAGAATGCCTAACTCCAGGAGCTTAGCACATTTCTGCCTGCTTTATATCTATTACTGCACAACATTATCATAATTTGGATGGCAGCCACAGTGTCTTTATTAAATCCTCTCTCTCTGCTATGATCCTTAATCAGATATAGATCTATTACTGACTTTTGTGGTGAAACATTTAATGGACAGGTTCACATTCCAAATTACCTATAAGAACTTTGTCCAAAAGATGTATAAAAGCATCTTGATTACCCTTCAGCAAAATAAGAGAAAAGCTTTCGTCATTTTGAATAGTTCTTGTGAACTAGTACCAGTTAAGGGCTGTTATTCTGAGGCTGTAATTTTAGTCAGTCGTGCTTTGATTTAATAGGATCAATGCTGTACAAAATGTTTCCCACACTTCACACAGTAACCATCTATGTATGCCACATAGTATTTCAGTAACAAACATGTCAGGCACTGTTGTATTATTTCTAAACATGCTTTCCTACCAAGTGTTTCTTATATGTATCCACATTGTAAAACCAATGGACTCATAACATCAGCATTCTAACTTTTCCAGTCTTAACATGTACAGAATCACTGCCAGCATTCTGTATCAGGTGACTAGTAATTCTAGCAGTTTGTAGGAGATAACAAACTTTTAGGAACAATGAATTGTCACAAAATAACTCTCTGAGAACATCCCACTTCATATAGCTGAACATTCTTTGAATTGAATTGTAATGGTAGGGACCTGGATATTTATTTTGCCTCTCTGGTCTGTTGGATATTTTGCCTCCAACACCATTGCTTCCATACTGCAAGTATGGCAACTCCAAAGCATATTCACCCTCACTGTTCACCTATTGTTAACTTGTGCAGCTTCACGAGACATTTCATCTTCATTGCTCTTTATCTCTGCCTTCATATTCTGTTTGGCCTTTTGTTTGGACTTTATTTTCATTTCCTGTAATTTTTTATTGATTTTATTTTCTCTCAATTTTTCCTCAAAATTGTCAGGTACAAACTCTCTCTATCATCTGTAAGTCATTAAACAACCTCATAGTCTGCTGAAAGTTTGTATAACTGGTGTCCTCTGTCTGCTGGCATGTTTCAATGTCATATAGAATTCATGAATTGATGAATTAAAGCCAAATGTCATGCCAAAGGTGACCCCATATTCTATTAGGACACTGGCCATAATGTTGTGCCTGGTCAGTATAGGTGCTACATTTTGCATGTATACACGTTTGAAGGGATCATAACAGCCGGAATGATTTTGAACTGACAAGCTCCAGTGACACAGGATTTACTTGGTGGGAGCAAGTGTCCATTCTTTATCACACCCTGTTTGTTGCACATAAAGAGGCAGACCAAAGATTTCAAGGTAGTGATGTTTCCACTTATTACAGGACAGACATCAGGACAGGGACAGAACGGAGCATAATAACCCAAAGACTGATTCAAGGAATCAGCATAAACCAACCTATACAGATAAATACAAGGCTGACAGGAACTGGAAGAAGCCGGAAAAAAAGAAATTAACTGAGGAAGAAATTGAACGCAGAAGGGCAGAAATGTTAGATAACGCCAAATGGAGGGAACAAGAACGGGACAAGAACATAGCCAGAAATAAGGCACAGGAAGAATATGAGAAAAAGCAGATGAAAGATTTTGATAAAGATTTTATAAGGTAAAGTTGTTTCATAACAAAATATATTCTTTTTAAATTTGATGTTTTGCTTACTAATCTGGGAGTCAATACTTTTCAAATTAATTTTCTTTCTTTCTTTCTTTCAAATCGCCTCCATATTTTATGATGTGTTTCTCTTACACAAATCTACCAATCTATTATTTTCACAGGAAGCAACTTTCAATTGCTGCATCCCAAGAGACTGTTGAAGGCCGTATTCGATCAAATATGAACAACATTCAGAGGTCTGGAATGGCAATGGACAAAAATTTTGCTCGAAGATGATGAATACTGTGTAAGATGAGTCAACAGACTACTGCCTTGTGTGCAAGAGTGTGATACAGCCATTGTTAGTTCTTGTGTTGAGTTTTTATTTTTAAAATAAAATTTATGTTTGATATCGTACTAATTGTCACTGAATTCCTTTGTAATGTCCTGATTTTATCATCATCATCCTGGGTGTTTTCATCAGCCACATATTGGCTGGAAGGGAACATTCTTTGATTCATTATTGAGTTTAAAATGCAGTTAATTTTGTGCCAAATGATTGCATCCTCAGGCAACTGTTGCAAATGCTGTGCACAATCAACATCCATGAAACCTCATCAGACTGTCATGGATTTAGCCTCTGAAAGCATGTAGCATCATGCAAAGCCACCTTCAGGAAGGGGCAGGTCAGGGCAGGACAGGACAGCACAGTACAGCACAGCTGTCTACCCATTTCCTTCCCACTATAGGAAAAAATCTTTTCAAAGCATCTTGCCCAGACAGGCAGGCAGACAGATGTATCAGTCCACTATCATATTCAAGAAAGTCAGAAAATATACAGGTGCATATTGATTGTTAGCAAGTGTACCACACTTCATGAAATCTTAAAACTATTTTGTCATTCAGTCCTCCTCCCCTCCCTCCCCCCACCCTACTCCTCCATCCACTTCTTTAGTTGATCAGTCAACGTGGCTAACTCCAATGGAGGGATTTTTCTTCGGTGGGAGGACTGGTAGCGGACACAATCAGCATCATGAGGCCAAGTGAGGAGCTACTCAACCAAGTGGTAGTTGTTCTGGGGTCAAGAAACATGACACTGATCAGGAGAGTGCTGTGCGATCATCTACATCAACATAATTTCTGTGCCATTCACAATTAAGTGCCTGGCAGAGTGTTTATCAAACCACCTTCAAGCTATTTCTCACAGTTCCTATCTCGAACAACTTGTGGGAAAAATGAACACTTTAATCTTCTATGTGCACCCTGATTTCTGTTATTTTATTACGATGATCATTTCTCAACGTGTAGGTGGGTGCCAACAAAATGTTTTCACACTCAGAGGAGAAAGTTGGAGATTGAAATTTCATTAAATGAGCCTCCTTCAATGAAAACATCTTGTTTTAATGGTTGCCACCTCAATTCGTGTATCATTTTCATGACATTGTCTCCCCTATTTTGCGATAATACAAAATGATATTGCATCCAATCATGCCCCAGGCAGAGGATGACATAGCAATTGGTCGGGCCCAATTGACTGGTGTTGGACCAGGATGGGGAACATTGCTTTTACTTTTACCTTTACCTTTACCTTTACATTTTACCTTCCCCTCCCTCCCTCACTCTCTCTCTCCCTCCCTCCCTCTCAGTCTGGCTCAGATCCAATACACACTCTTGGTATCACACCTGCAAGAACCATGAAAGTCCAGCCCCATCAATTTGAGTCACGAAAACTGCCATAGGCAGAGGCAACTGTTACTTTTAGCTGTACGTATATTTGGCTGCCATTCTGTTCATCTGCCATAATTTTTTGAACTTAATAGCTGGTCTGCATAGATGGCATTTTACCTGACATATTGTGTGGGATGAATGCTTAAGCTTTTTGTGGGAATGATGCTTGAATATTTACAAAGAACAATACCATCATCACATTGTGGTTAACTGAACGCATTGCCACCAAATTTGGAGAGTACTTATCACAGTCTACAGTGCAATCAAAATTAATCAAGGCCACAATCCATTGACTAATTCTACTTTTGTGACCACCCATCACAGCAATATTACCTGCTTCCGTAGCCAGTCTCGTTAACACTCACCTGTGTGCTGGTGCTTGACTCAGAAGGAGACTGTTTGAGTTGTGATGATGGAAGAAGTTTTGCCCAACGGTATACAGCTGGCAAGAGGAGGTGGTGCCCTAAGGTTCCTGATCAGTGCGTGTTTTCCCAGTGTCCTGGATTAAATTTCAAACTTCTCTGAAGTGTCTCATGGATTGAGGCCACATGACACTGTTGTCTGTGATCTTGTGGTCGGATGGAAGCATTAAGCTGGGTGAGCCTATTGGTGCTGTTTGAGCAGAGTAAGCTGTGTGTCAGTAATGGGTTTCATCCTCTCCCTGTACTACTTGAGGTCTCCCAGCCTACAATGCCGTAGAACTCTTTCTTTCTACTGAAGGGTACTGCTGTGACTTACAACTTTAAATATCCATTCCATCCTCTACCAGTTGCACTAAGAGATAATTTACTAGACTTTTGGCATCTTTCTGACTTATTTCAATGTAACAAAGGTAAGGCTCATAAAGCTATGGTTGTACATGCCAGAAAGCTTTAGATATCTGCTTATAAAGTGTCTGGTCGGCAGTTGATCTGCATGAAACATCAGAGTATTTGGCTTTATGTATCTTGCTGCACACACTCCAATGAACAGGGGATACCATCACATGAATTAGCTCGTTTTGAACAAGTTTGGGCTGGTTAAGGTGGTTACATACTTGATTTTGTATGTATGCTGTTGTCTCCTCTACGTTGCTCTGTACTCCCATGCAAAATTAAATTTTTCATTGCTAGTAATTTTATGTAATGAAGAAACCCATTTTAAAACAATATGACTTTTTCGTTTTGTATCTTTGTTCTCTTTCTGAAGTTTTCTGTCAATCAGTTAATTATTTTCAACAAAATGTTTCTGTAACATCTTATATTGTATGAAGCACTTGTGTTGAATTTTTGCATTTTTGTGGGGGCCCATTTCTTTCAGGTGCTTTCCATTTTTTGCTGAATAAATCTGTACCCTTGCTCAAAAGGAGATCAGGGATCCAAGTTGGAGGACAAAGGGCAACAAAAACAAAATGATGATATTTATCATTATTATTATTATTTTTTAATGATGAGGAATACACCAATCAGGAATGTGTCAGTTCATTGCAACAACTGTTGTCCAGTTTCCCTTTGAACTAAACAGTCTCATTGAGTGATTGTTTTTCTTGGATAATATGGCACTACCGTCTGGAACCAAGCTCCCCACTGTAAATTTGGACAAAATCGATGATGACTGGTGGGTGCTGTTCTCTTGTGAGCACGTGCATGACGTGCTCAGGCAGTGCACACAAATAAAATTGACTTTAATTTTTTTCATACTGTAGTGAGATGTGGTATTCCCTCCAACTTTAAAAACAATTAAGATATGTCAACTGCATTTAGTACAAACCAACGTACACCTAAAATGAACCAAACGTAAAGTAGTCAGCAATCACATTTTTCACTGCAAACCCTTCAAATGTTGTGCTACAGAGTACTTGGAAATTTATTACCACATCAGCTACAACACATATTGGAAAAATAAACACTTCATCAGCAAGCTGTGATATGAAACTATAAGATACGAAAAAACTCAATTTTACATGCCGATTATTTTCCTCAGGACCTAGTGGGAGATATAAACAGTGGTGAAGAGGATGTGAAACATGTCATTCTTAATTTTTTAAAGGAAAAGGAGAACTTGTACAAAAAAACTGACTGCAGGAGCTTCATTTACATACAATATTTTGTACAGTTTAATGAGTTCTTACTGTTTACAGCAAAAAGATAGGAAAACGGATTTTTCTCCTTTTATGTTATCAGCCGTTTCTTGGGAATCATTCATTACTTTCCCGTGTGGTCTCTTCTGTTACAACTGCTCATTATATATTTCTTACTTTTACAGTACATCCAGTAACTGTTTATTTGTAGGTAAGGCCAGCAGCTAAAATGCACAATTAATGAAGCAAACAAAACCTATCTGCTCGCATTGAGCTTAAAACACAGCTGTTTACTCCGTGCTAATATGGCAGACATCGCGCATGCACGCTAAATTTTGCGGCATAGATTTCAGATGAATTTTCATTCCGCATATTCTCTATTCTGTGGTACAGCTCCAGCCTCAGAGGACGGCGGAGTCAGCAACATCGGAAGTTTATCGTTGTTACACAGGATGTATATATCGTTTAGTTTAATGGTGTTCTCACTTACTTATGAGGAGAAGTGAATAGTTGCTCATTATTTTGCTGTTTTTAGTAGTGCTATTTAGTTTTCGTTTTGTGCTGAGTGAGTTCAGTTTCCTGGGTTTGGGTTACATTACGTGTGCTTCGGACAATAATTGATTAAAGTGATGGATAGTGACTGCGTCTGTTGTGTGTGGGTGCGGCAGGAATTTGCCACTATCTGCCCATAAGCTGTGTTGACTACGGTCGGCGGGCTCCAGGCTGCTGCACTGGGCTGGGGTGACGCTGGGTCATCTCAGGCGAATGTTTCGGCAGCTCCTTTACACACTGAAGCGCCAAAGAAACTGGTATAGGAATGCGCAACGACCTGTATAAACAACATGCGTATTCAAATACAGAGAATGTAAACAGGCAGAGTACGCCGCTGCGGCCGGCAACGCCTATATAAGTCAACAAGTCTCTGACGCAGTTGTTAGATCGGTTACTGCTGCTACAATGGCAGGTGATCAAGATTTAAGTGAGTTTCAACGTGGACTTATAGTCAGTGCACGAGCGACGGGACACAGCATCTCCTAGGTAGCGATGAAGTGAGGATTTTCCCGTACGACCATTTCACGAGTGTGCCGTGAATATGAGGAATCCGGTGAAACGCCACATCGTGTTGCGGCATTCTTGCGTAATTGCAGGGGTCCTACACGATATTAGGAACGTGTGCCAATTTCTTTGGCTCTTCAGTAGAATAAGCTGAATCGTCCGCCTTGTTTTCCCTAACTCCGAGGATTCGGCGATGTTTACCTTGTGGGAAAACCTATTCACGCAACCTCTCACAAAATTTCTTACTAAATATTTGATACTGCATGTGAGAAGCGTACCGAACAGTAATTACTATGCATAGAGGTATTTAGAAAGTTTATTTCATATAAAAACAAAACTGAAATGCAATTTTACACGGCCTTAGAAATGTAGGCCTGGAATGAGTGTGGTAATTTGTATGCATTTAATGGAATGTGGGGAAAACTGGGTACCATTGCCTACAATTCCGAATGTTATGCAGTAACAACCTGGGCCTGTATATTAGTTTTTACCCATACATAGACACTTGTAAAAATGGTGTTTATTTTTTAATCGCAAGTAGGTACTTTAAGAAATGCGGCATTTTTGTCGTACAGAGGGGGAGGGAGGTGTATAGTTTCATGAGGGAGGTGTATAGTTTCATGTTACAGTGAAACGAATTTTTGTTAATAGTTTTATCTATCATCAAACCAGTATTCATTTTGTGTATTTCATGGTAGGTTTGTTGCTTGCCGAGTTGTAAAAAGTTTATTCTTTGAAGGTCATGTTACTTGGCAGGTTACCTAATAATGACCAATGTGCTACAAAAATATAGTAGTTATCACTCATCCTGCAGTGCCTATGTAAGAAACAGGGTGAAGTATTATTCAGTTTGTTTGTACAGGGTTATTACAAATGATTGAAGCGATTTCACAGCTCTACAATAACTTTATTATTTGAGATATTTTCACAATGCTTTGCACACACATACAAAAACTCAAAAAGTTTTTTTGGACATTCACAAATGTTCGATATGTGCCCCTTTAGTGATTCGGCAGACATCAAGCCGATAATCAAGTTCCTCCCACACTCGGCGCAGCATGTCCCCATCAATGAGTTCGAAACCATCGTTGATGCGAGCTCGCAGTTCTGGCACGTTTCTTGGTAAATGAGGTTTAAACACTGAATCTTTCACATAACCCCACAGAAAGAAATCGCATGGGGTTAAGTCGGGAAAGCGTGGAGGCCATGACATGAATTGCTGATCATGATCTCCACCATGACCGATCCATCGGTTTTCCAATCTCCTGTTTGAGAAATGCCGAACTGGCATTCTGCTTTAGCCTTTTCCGTAGATTTTCCAAACCGTCGGCTGTGGTACGTTTAGCTCCCTGCTTGCTTTATTCGTCGACTTCCGTGGGCTACACGTGAAACTTGCCCGCACGCGTTCAACCGTTTCTTCGCTCACTGCAGGCCGACCCGTTGATTTCCCCTTACAGAGGCATCCAGAAGCTTTAAACTGCGCATACCATCGCCGAATGGAGTTAGCAGTTGGTGGATCTTTGTTGAACTTCGTCCTGAAGTGTCGTTGCACTGTTATGACTGACTGATGTGAGTGCATTTCAAGCACGACATACGTTTTCTCGGTTCCTGTCGCCATTTTGTCTCTCTGCGCTCTCGAGCGCTCTGGCGGCAGAAACCTGAAGTGCGGCTTCAGCCGAACAAAACTTTATGAGTTTTTCTACATATCTGTAGTGTGTCGTGACCATATGTCAATGAATGGGGCTACAGTGAATTTATGAAATCGCTTCAATCATTTGTAATAGCCCTTTATATGTTTATGATAACGACGTATAATACATCACAATTATTGCTCTCCACTTTGCCAGCTGCGAAAATACCTCAGGAATCTAAACATTTTGAGATGAACTGCTTGAGCAGTTTTCGACTGAGGGAATAAACGTAATTGTATACAATTGGTTTCATGTTTATAACTACTTTTATTAACGTACATTTACAGTTACACAATTGAGCACCAAGTCCCGGTTCCAAGTTGTCTTTTGGGAAATTTATGACCCATCTTTTTCTTCGTTCGGGATCACTTGGAAATCTAAACATGGGAAAACCATTTTTGCAATAGTACGTTTCACAGCTGAGTGGTCACCCATTTTCAAGACGAATTTTTGAATACATTTAATTAGCAGTCTGAATTCAAGGTGTGACATATATGTAAATAAGTATGAATATCCTATACTTCCGTGAAAACTTGGCGGGTAGTCCAGCTAAGGTTATAGGAGTCTTACTGGAGCCTATAGCATCACTTGGGATCCTTGACGCCAATGCGTCTTCAGATTTGGAGTTCTCGGCCGGTCGACGTTCACCTGACAGTGACTGGCAAATAGTTGTGGTGTCGTGAACCTCTGGGCAGATGGCGAGGTTGGATACCGGCCGCATGGTTGTCCCCTTACGTTTTAAAAACAAGCTGGAGGTATTGCCTACTGCTGAAAGTACATCTGAGCCAGCATGGGAGGCCTCGCCTGTTGGGACTATGGCTGATCTTCCTGAGAGGCCCGGACAAGCACAGAGGGTGGGACTGCTTATCATTGGAAGCTCCAGTGCTAGGACAATAGTGAAAATGTCGGGAAAGAAGGCCAGTATCCACTCTGTTTGGCTGCCACTAGGTCCTCGTCGGAGATGTGAAGACTCTGCTGACAGTGACTGAGCACACTGGGTGCACTTGACTGCAAATCGTGGCTCATGGCGGCACGAATGACGTCTGCAGCCTGGTTCCAGAGGCCATCCTCGGTTCCACTGGCAGCTGGTTTTGGTGACAGCTACTCTCGCCCGAGGTGTAGAAGCAGAGCTATCTTTTGCAGTACCGTTCCGAGAACCGGTGGTGGTCCTCTGGTTTGGAGCAGAGTGAAAGGTCTAAACCAGAAGCTCAGACAATTCTGTGACGGTATCTGATGCAAATTTGTCGACCAACGCTCTCGGGTTATAGCGTACCCATATCAGTATGTAATAATAATATTTTTTGCAAGTGAAATGAGATATATAAAAACTACAACAAAGTCGTGTGACTGCGTGTTTTACCCGAACAATTACGAAAATTAACAGTTTAAAAAACAAAGACAGTAATTACATATTTGAAAAATAAACGATATCACTATATTGGCACGTGTTCATCTGCGGTCTTCAACCGATTTATGTATGTATAGGTCGCTCTCTCTCACTGTGGTTGTCTTCCGAAGCTTTATCACGTATAATGCTTATTCAGGTCTGAATTGTAATGTAACGTAATTTACCGAGCTGATGTGGAATAGATAATAAATGAAAATGTCAACTGAGTTTTACCTATAGAAGTGTGAAACCTATGTCAAATAATCTCAGGTTTCAGAATGATATCATTGTCTGCAGCAGAGCGCAAACAGCATCGCTGGAGCGTTGAAGTCCGCCGCCATTAAGATGGCCACACACATGACTGCTTGTTTGACAAGCACTCTGAAAAGGAGAGAGAGAGGAAATGTGATATGTGGAGTGGAGAGTGAGTAAAGAAACGAAAACATTATTCCCATGTTAACTATTCGGGGTAGACACGCTATGGAAACTATCTCACAGTACTGTTGATTTTCTTTTCTCTTTCTCTATGTAATTTGACCTACAGTACAGTACAACCTTTGTAAAGAATGTAATTTAAAAGAACCAAATGAAAATTAAATCAAGCCAGATCACTGACATATGCTTGCACAAGCATCCCTATTGTCGGTACACATGCTCAAGCATACACACGCCTGAACGCTTGCACAAATATGCATAATGGAAATTCGATCAAGCATCAAGCTGCTTATACAGTCCTGATGCTTGCACATATTTACCCTACATACTCTCAAGTACGCTTGGGGGAGCACGCTTGCGCAAGCGTGCTTGTCAAGCATATAGTTATGTGTGGGGCGCCTTTACGCGACACATTTAAAATTTACATTACTGATTTACTAGAGCGTTAGTATCGGCGCTAATTGTTTAATAGTTTTTCTTCTAGCGAAGCTGGAGACCTGGACCAGGCAGTTTTACTGACGAATTTGTCACACATTGTAAGGTGGTGATGATGAAGTCCCACTCTCTTTGAGAGAATGTAGGGGAAAGATGCGGGAGATCCGCACCGCCGTACTTGGCAAGGTCCTAATGGAGGTAGTTTACCATTGCCTTCCTCCGACTATAATGGGGATGAAAGGTGATGAAGACGACACAACAACACCGAGTCATCTCGAGGCAGGTGAAAATCCCTGACCCCGCCGGGAATCGAACCCGGGAACCCGTGCTCGGGAAGCGAGAACGCTACCACCAGACCACGAGCAGCGGACCCATTTTAAGGTATTGTGGCAACAATGATTACCAAAGCTGTCGTCCTTTAGACGGAGTACAGGCCAGGGCATAAGTCTACACATTTTAATATACACTCCTGGAAATGGAAAAAAGAACACATTGACACCGGTGTGTCAGACCCACCATACTTGCTCCGGACACTGCGAGAGGGCTGTACAAGCAATGATCACACGCACGGCACAGTGGACACACCAGGAACCGCGGTGTTGGCCGTCGAATGGCGCTAGCTGCGCAGTATTTGTGCACCGCCGCCGTCAGTGTCAGCCAGTTTGCCGTGGCATACGGATCTCCATCGCAGTCTTTAACACTGGTAGCATGCCGCGACAGCGTGGACGTGAACCATATGTGCAGTTGACGGACTTTGAGCGAGGGCGTATAGTGGGCATGCGGGAGGCCGGGTGGACGTACCGCCGAATTGCTCAACACGTGGGGCGTGAGGTCTCCACAGTACATCGATGTTGTCGCCAGTGGTCGGCGGAAGGTGCACGTGCCCGTCGACCTGGGACCGGACCGCAGCGACGCACGGATGCACGCCAAGACCGTAGGATCCTACGCAGTGCCGTAGGGGACCGCACCGCCACTTCCCAGCAAATTAGGGACACTGTTGCTCCTGGGGTATCGCCGAGGACCATTCGCAACTGTCTCCATGAAGCTGGGCTACGGTCCCACACACCGTTAGGTCGTCTTCCGCTCAAGCCCCAACATCGTGCAGCCCGCCTCCAGTGGTGTCGCGACAGGCGTGAATGGAGGGACGAATGGAGACGTGTCGTCTTCAGCGATGAGAGTCGCTTCTGCCTTGGTGCCAATGATGGTCGTATGCGTGTTTGGCGCCGTGCAGGTGAGCGCCACAATCAGGACTGCATACGACCGAGGCACACAGGGCCAACACCCGGCATCATGGTGTGGGGAGCGATCTCCTACACTGGCCGCACATCACTGGTGATCGTCGAGGGGACACTGAATAGTGCACGGTACATCCAAACCGTCATCGAACCCATCGTTCTACCATTCCTAGACCGGCAAGGGAACTTGCTGTTCCAACAGGACAATGCACGTCCGCATGTATCCCGTGCCACCCAACGTGCTCTAGAAGGTGTAAGTCAACTACCCTGGCCAGCAAGATCTCCGGATCTGTCCCCCATTGAGCATGTTTGGGACTGGATGAAGCGTCGTCTCACGCGGTCTGCACGTCCAGCACGAACGCTGGTCCAACTGAGGCGCCAGGTGGAAATGGCATGGCAAGCCGTTCCACAGGACTACATCCAGCATCTCTACGATCGTCTCCATGGGAGAATAGCAGCCTGCATTGCTGCGAAAGGTGGATATACACTGTACTAGTGCCGACATTGTGCATGCTCTGTTGCCTGTGTCTATGTGCCTGTGGTTCTGTCAGTGTGATCATGTGATGTATCTGACCCCAGGAATGTGTCAATAAAGTTTCCCCTTCCTGGGACAATGAATTCACGGTGTTCTTATTTCAATTTCCAGGAGTGTATCTGTTCTAAGTAGTTTTCAGAGTACAAGGGCATTTAGTAAAGTTTCACAGGATCTCTTATCAAGCCCACCACCAACGAAACTATAATTTTCCCAATTGATTGTTGGATGATTAAAGTCTCCACCGATTGTTACAATATGATTGGAGAACTTATGTGCAAGTGAACTGAAGTTTTCTGTAAAGTTTTCGATTAGAACAGGAGATGAGTCTGGTGGGCTATAGAAGGATCCCATTATCATTTTATGCCCACCCCTGATACTGAATCTTGCCCAAACAATCTCACATGCAACTTCAATTTCTATCTCGATGGATTTGAGCTTCTTGTCTACTGCAACAAATACATCACTTCCATTTCCCATATGCCTGTCCTTTCGATATACACTTAAATTTTTCCCAAAAATCTCAATGTTATCAATTTAAGGTTTCAATCAGCTTCCTGTACCTAGTACATATTATGGAACTTCACTACCTTTCATGAGCGCTTCAAACTCCGGCACTTTGTTGCGAATGCTTCAGCAGTTTACCATTAGGATTTTAATACTTTCATCTGTGGTAGGCATTTCTTCTGATTTTACACTGATACTTCCGGGTTTCCTATAGCTATCATTATTTGGATTGGATGGGGAGTCGCCTAATCTAAAAAAACCCTGTGTGCACCCCACACACAGACGCATTAATATCAGCGCATATTGTTTAATAATTTTTCTTCTAGCGAAGCTGGAGACCTGGACCAGACAGTTTTATTGACGAATTTGTCAGTCATTTTAAGGTATTGTGTAGAATTAGGTCCTGGCCTGTACTACGTCTACACGACGACAGCTTTCATTACAAAGAGTGAACATTACATTTGACGTAGCACGTTGAAAAGAAAAATGACAGCTAAAAGCTGTCACGAATAATTATAAAGGTGCATTTGGTTGTGTTTTAATGTGTTCGTAAGATATCGATCTATGTGGCTTATAATTTTATTAGCTTTGCTAGATTATTTTTACTGTTTCATCAATTGTAGC
Organism: Schistocerca cancellata; assembly: GCF_023864275.1. Taxonomy (NCBI): domain Eukaryota; kingdom Metazoa; phylum Arthropoda; class Insecta; order Orthoptera; family Acrididae; genus Schistocerca; species Schistocerca cancellata. Next base: position 549,603,051 of record NC_064631.1, read on the forward strand.
CGTATCACGCCACATACAGACAATTGCACTGAAATAGTAATACTTAATTAACATAATAATATTTTTAAGGTATATATAAACATAATTTAATCAGAGTACGGGTACATCAAAATTTGGCGCCCAGTAACTCAGGGCTCGCGTAAATTACTAAGCTAAATTTCATTTTTGTATTTGTATTTATATGTATTATATATTAATTATATTATATATTTTTTTTACATGCAAACCACGTGAAAATAAGATGTAAAGAAGAGAATGGTATAAGATATTCACGAATTTGAGGAGAAAAGGATCTCAATGTTCGAAAGATTACTGTTAAAAAGGAAGACAAAAATCTTAACTTCACATATAAGATAAGGACGGTAGCGCTTGTATTCCTACTTTCATGTGGTTTTAATAGTGACTGCGCCAGAAATTAGGACAGAAAGTTTTTAGTTCACACTAAGGCAAAGTTATTTATATCTATATTGCATTACTGTATCTTATCGAATGAAGAATGTTGTATGCAATTACTGGTCAGAAATATAATTCTACATTGTTAGGAATGGTCAAGTTAGGCAAACCAGTAGAATCACAAGCCAGCCAAGGCATGTCTGAACGAAGTACTGTTCATAATTTAGAGGAAGGTAATAAGTTACCCTCCACTGCAGGCAATAGAAGGCGTTAGTTCCGTGGAACCGATATCGTTTACTGATAGTAATGTGATGGAGGAACCAAAGGTAGTTATGCCTACGAAACCGAATGTTATTCTGGGAACAGAAAGGTTGACCAGTTTGTTTTCCGATTCCAGACCCATTTGCAGAATTGTTAAGGAAGTTAAAAGAGCGCGATAGGGAAGGTGATTTGAAACGTGACAAACCTTTGGTCACTAAAGTGCAAGCACAATTACAGACAATGACAGAGAAAAAAGAGGATAAACGTGATAAAAAACTAGAGCGGAGTCCAAACGAAATAAAAGGTGAATTTACTGAGCTTAAAGAAGCATGTAAAGACTTACCCGAATTAGTCAGTACATTACCGGTAGCAAGCCAGTTGCAAACTTTGCAAATAGAGCATAATGTAGTGAAACAAGATGTACAGAAAATAACGGAATGTTTAGAGAGCGTAGAACTCAAAACGAAAAAAATCGTAGATCAACATTTGGCTGAACAGACAAAGAAAGCTGAAAGAGAGGTCAGCCAGTGGTTAGAAGTTAAAGATAGAGAAATTGCAGATCATGTAGAGAAACTATACAACGAATAATTAGTGAGCTCCCATATAACAATGTTGTTAACACAGAGTTTACTACATCTGACACAAGCTGCTCAGTCAACAAAGTAAAATCTAGCATACCATCTTGGAACAATAACAATTCCGAGTGTGTGTATGAAAAGGAGAGAAGAAATAGCAAGGAACAAACAGTAATGTGCACCGCGGAAACATGCACGGCAATGCGCAGAGTTTTCCTGGTACTTGTGATCAGTCCTCCGTTTGTAACTCAAGCAGTCTTAGCCCGATTAGCAGACAACAAATGCCAGTCTTCGTTGATCCATTATGGATCGTGGGACGACGGCTGGCATGAACTTCTTGATGCAATAATTTACCAACAGCCGTATGTATTGTAGAAATTTATTGATGCCGGAACTCGTAGCACATAGAAGTTCATAAAATAAAATAAATTTCTACAATACATACGGGTGTCGGTAAATTATTGCACCAAGAAAAACAAATGCCAGTTATGGGGGCAGTGCCTACAGGATCGAACATATTACTAGAGGAAATCCTTATCAAACACAGGCAATTTCAACCCTACACGGATTAAAAGAGATCGATTCATCCTGTAGTATTCGTAAGAGGAGTTAAGAACATACTGCCATGTGTGTGGACGGACAGAGAGACAGCATACGCCATTTATCATCTCTCATATCCAAGGCGAAGCAGAATTATGGGCAACGCAAATTGCAGAAAGTTGCAATACACAGGAAGAATCCGAAAAAGATTTTTATCGAAATTTTGATCTCCCTGCATTCAAGGCCGGTCGCGAAAACAGAGTAATATAATCACAAACAAAGTACATTGAGAAAATATTTCGAGAGATACATAAATTAAACACGCTACTGGTATGAACCAATCTCAAATCGCGATATGATTCGGGTACTCAAAGCGCGGTTACCGGACAGCATCAAAGAGAAACTTACTAATGTTCCAGAACATGACATAGAACATATCATGTCAGTTTAGATTCTATTGATTTAACGCAAGAAGACACAAAGCAGAATTTCGAGCACGAGAATAGTAAGTCATCTCCGAGCAAGCTTGATAAGCAGAACCATTCGCCAAATCACAATAACAATGGCAATGGAAGAAAAAACGAGTACAATTATAATAATGGAAGACCACAGAGAGGAAATGATCAACCGCCTTTTAACAGGAAACGTGGGCATAAGGATGGATTCAACTCCATGAATGTAACTCCATCTTCTGGCTGGAGTGTGGGACTACGGCTGGTCAATATCCAATAAAACAATACCAATCGCCGTTGTTTAGGTTTCATTTTTAGGCTACCAGTTTCGACGATACATTAGTCATCTTCAGGCCTGCTTCGATCGAGTAACCTTCGTGTTACAAGAAACAGCAGCAGTTTTAACCTGTCTCGTAACGATTTTACGGGCATGCGTCCTACTTGGACACCTGTCAGCGGAGATTCAACTCAGGCCAAAATAGTATGGCGAAGTGGAGAAACACTGGGAATTTTAGACGATGTGGCTATCCCGGACACTGGCAACAGAATCAGGGACCACCTCCAAACAGTACCAGCATGCAAAATAATGTTGGCCAAAGTCCCGCACAAGGGATTTCAAAGGCAAAACATTCACTAGAGCGTGAGAATCGATGACGTAACGGACAATATTCGTCCCGGGATGTCTCGAACGTCAAACGAGATTCGGCCGCAATAAGCTCTCTGTCGTTGGGCGCGGGACGGACTGGTAGCAACATCGATATATTAGGCAATAGTATACGAATGTTAAGTACAACGAAGGCATCGAATTACAACAAGAGTTATTAAATAAATCTCGTTCTTGTCCACAGAGAGACACTGAATAAGTACAAGCAGTGATTGAAGCAAGTATTTGTGGAATACCAGTGAACCTAATAACTTTAGGGCGCTACGGTTAATGTAGCGAGACTGTAAGTTACTGTAAGTTACTAAAATTGCCAGTAAAAAACTGCAAAGTGACCGGTGTTATTGGCGCTCAGTCACAAACAGTTAAGCATCAGGTATAGGTGGAGGTTTCGATCGGAAAGGAAGCGATATCATGCACCTTTCTCGTAGTTAGATTGAGATGGCCTTTAACTGAGTGTCGAGTTTCTCCGCAAAGGAAAGCAAATATAGACCTCTTAATGGTAAACCCAGCTTTTTGAATGCAGGTAGGAGAATTTCACTGGTAATGCTAAAGACGAAAGAGATACATGGCAAATACTGTCAGAGTACAGGTTAACGTGTTGGGGGGCACAAGTATTGCAAATTAGCAATAAAGTATACAATGGAGAATTCTATTATACTGATACGAAGGAAGAAAATATTTCTGGTGGAAATGAATCGATTTCCTCCAAGGTGAAAGAATCAGTTTATTTGACCACTAGCCAGCAATCTGAGCTAAATCAGGTGTTGACTAAATATTTAGAAGCATTTTCAGAGAAAACATTATTCCAAGGGGGATACGTACCGTATTGAGGTAATACAACTCATACATTTTGCTTCGCCACATACTCCGTCCGATGGACCAAAAATGAATCTGTTACTAAAGAGATAAGAAAACTTGTTGAGCAGGAAATCACTGAGCTGTCTCTGCGGTCTCACCCTAAATCGTCAGTCTTAAGCAAGAAAATAAGAAGTGGCAATTGCTATCTGCAGGGCCTTGCAAGGTAATCAGTATTCCACATTGGTAAATTATTTACTAGCAGACTTGGAAGGTAATAAAATCAAAGGTTTATACAAGGATTTGAAGGAGTATTTGTGCTGACGATATGTACATAATAGTTGTAACCTGATGCATAGTATTTGCAAGTAACGTTATTTCGCTCAAACCTTATTTTATGTGAGAATATATGTTGTTGTCAGTATGCTTTAATAAAGCCCGCCCCGTTAACCGGGCTGTCTAACGCACTGCTTTCCAGGCGGGAAGGAGCGCCTGGTCCCCGGCACGAATCCGGCCGGCTGGTCAGTGTCGAGGTCCGATGTGCGCGCCAGTCTGTGGATGGTTTTTAAGGCGGTTTCCCATCTGCTTCGGCGAATGCGGGCTGGTTCCCCTTACTCCACCTCAGTTACACTATGTCGGCGATTGCTGCGCAAACACTGTTTTCACGTACTCGTACACCATAATTACTCTACCACGCGAACATTGGGGTTACACTCGTCTGGTGTGAGACGTTCCCGGTGGGGTCCACTGGGGACCAAACCGCACAGTAACCCTAGATTCGGTGTGGGGCGGCGTTGGGGTGAGTTGACTGCTGTAGCCTTTCGTGGGGTTTTGTACCTCTGAGGCATCGGCGGGGACGAAGCCTGTCCGTCGTTTCTAGGTCCCCAGTTCAATACAATGCAATACAATATAATGTTTTAACAAACTGTACTGATTATGCAGACAAGTCTGCACGGCCTTCTGAAGTACACTACTGAATATTAAATTGAAGCTAATATACAATTTGGAGAGTAATTTTCTTAAAAATCAAATAACTTTAGAAATTAGATGTATTTCTATTAAATTTGTTTTGTTTCTATAATAAATATTTATGGATTATTTTGCATTTCATGTAATAATAGTGGAGAGGGAAATGACTAACCACTTATCAGAACAAACTTGATGGAAAGAATTTGGAAACGAATGCGCCACGGGTGTCTTCTGTACCTCACATGAAGTATTGAAACTTCGTCGGGTTGGTGTATGTCTTCTACATACACAGCTTCCTTGCTGAAGTCCTATTTACACAAACCTCTTACGTAATTAAGGATTGGGGCTCGTGTTGTGATTTACCAGTAGGAACATGCGCTGCCGTCCTTGGACATGTAATCTCAAATGATAAATAGTAACAATTTCTTAAAATAATCTACAAATGAAAGTAAAACATTATTGCAAAGTCAGGCCAGAGACTGTAAGGCAGGTTACAGTGATCGATTATTTGACATGGCGTGATATAAAAGAATTACACATTGTACACTACTGTTGTATACAGAAACGTGTTAATCACTATATTATGTGAAAATCTTGCAAAGTACACTTTCTTTTAAATACTTGGATGTAGAGTATACTAGCATGAACTTTATAAGAAAGTGTATTAGTGGCTCGGAACCGTGTTAAATATGCGCTACCTGAGACTGTACAAACAGTGGTTAGTGGACATGGTGCGATATTGAACTTTTTCTGGGACAGAATTAAGACGATGTCGCAACGTCAAAATGAGTACAATACATGACAATGGACACCGGGGTTTGAAACTTAAGGTGTGCGAAACTAGTGTGAAGTGACGTAACGTATAAGTATGGACAGTGCTTTTGCAACAGTTGTGAGTTGGAGCAGTCAACAGTCAGCATTCCTCGCCCGCCACAGATGCGCCTGCGTAAACAATTCAAGGTCGCGGCTCTGGATGTTTTCCAAATAGAAAATGCAAACGAACTCTCACTAGTAGACAGACGCTAAGTGACTGCCTACGTGTGTATAAACTGTTCTTTTGTTTGATTTCTTATACACGAAGTGCAAAAGTATTATCAAGAACCGTGAGATAAACTTACTACTGAATGTCAATATACAAGACTTATGAACCTTTGACAACCAAGGCCAATAAAAAGTTTCAGAACTGGTCCTGTGCTAGACAATAATAACTAACCATGATGCGTTTTCCCGCACCGTTACCGTCAAAGCTAGTGCAAGGCTGTATTCTGTGTTTATTTTATGCACGCATCTGTCCGAGTTGTCCTGTATAAGTAGAGTACCACAAGGGGTGAACAAGACGACGCAACACGAGACATCTACGCCAGCAGCCAAGCAGATAATAGCTGAGGGTCCTGCATTCGATGCCGTGTTCCGGTCGGGCGTATTCCACCACAACAGCAGCGCACTCTCAACGATACAGCGACACAACATGGAGTGGGAAACTTGGAGGACATATAGCATCAATTTCCTGGTCGTGTTATACGGGGTGTTCAAAAAGTCTCTTCGCAGTGCCGTATGATTGTTCGCCTGCCTGGGTTACTTCCCTTGAAGTGGACTCTCCCAACATTCCACTGTTTCGTTTATCTCAGCCATCGTCAGTAGTATCGTTAGTGTGTGTCGTTACGTGTTGACGTGAAAGTTTAATTCCTTTGTTCGTTTGTTTCGTTCTTGTCACTGTTAAAAAGCTAACCATTGTAGAACGTGGGTTTTTAGTCGGACTAGCGTTCAAAGCTGGCGGTAAATACACAGTTTCAGTTCGTCAACATTTAATTCCGTTTACCCGGAGACAACACTCCCACATCGCAACACTGTGCGAGATTTGATTAACAAATTTCGATGTACGGGTTCAGTAACAGAGGCACCGAGAAGTGGTCGTCCTAGCGTTTTGTCTGAGGATAAGCTACTCGATATTTCCGAAAAAAATGTCCATGAGTCTGAACAAGTCAGTAAGAAAACTCGCCCAGGAAATCGATGTTAGTGTCGGATCGGCCCATACAGCTGTAAGGAAAAAATCAGAACTTTTCCCATACAAAGTTACAGTCGTGCAAGAACTGAAAAATACTGATCACGGCAAGAGACTGCATTGTTGTCAATGGTTCAAAAATTTCGTTCAACAAAATGGAAGGGACATTTTTAATGCAACATTTTTCACTTAGGAGGCGTGGTTTCATTTATCCGGGTACACGAACTCGCAAAATTCTCATATGTGGAGTACTGCAAATCCATTGTGTATTCATGAGGAACCACTTCATTCTGTGAAAATAGGAGTTTGGATTACAATTTCTAGACGTCGGATTGCGGGTCCCATATTATTCAACGAAACAATAAACGCACAACGATACTGCATTGATATTCTGTACCCGTTCATTGGAGAACTTGTGTTAAGTGAAATACTAAACGGTTATTTTCAGCAAGATGGCGCAACCGAGCATACAGCTCGCGTTTCAATGTCACTGGTTGCTGATGTTTTTGGTGATCGCATAATTTCAAAGGGTCTTTAGCCTCCACGATCGCCTGACCTGACACCACCTGACTTTTTCTTCTGGGGTGCAGCGATGAATTGAAAACTGCAATATCCACTTTCACTGCTTCTGTTACAGAAGAAATGTTACAGCTTGTGTTTGGAAACTTGATTAGAAGAATTGAATTGAGTATTCAACAGGAGGGACACTTTCAACATTTAATGTGAAAATTTGTAAGTAAAAATGAATATTCAGTAACTGAATAACCGAATAACTGAGTTTCATTTCGGTGTATTCACTGCGCCATACGGCACGCGCGGTTAACAATCATACGGCACTGCGGAGAGGCTTTTTGAATACCCCGTAGTATTAAGGGGGCAATTTCAATTTACGAACTATAGACTGCGGGACTCAAGTGATTATGGCAGGTAGTAAGGACGGAGAAACATGTGAAATTTTTCTAAATGCTTTATCCGAAAAGTATCTTGAGCAGCTAATCAGAGAACTGCCTTGTGAACATAACGTTTTAGATCTGCTGGTGACAAACAGACCCGAACTCTTCAACTCAGTTAGCATAAAACGGAATCACTGATGATAAGGCCGTTGCGTCATCAGTGGATACGACTATAAATATGAATACAAAGAAAGGCAAGATCTTTAGCAAGAGAGCCAGGAAACAGGTTCCAGATTACCTGAGCAGTCAGCACGAAAATTTCATATCCACCACTAACAACGTTGAGTATCAATGGACGAAGTTCAAGAGCATTGTGCAATATGCTTCAGACAGGTATGTCCCTAGAAAAGTTGGGAGGGATGGAAACACCCGCTGTGGTTCAACAATCGTGGTAGAAAACTGCTACGACAGCAAACAGAGCTTCACTGCAGATATGGAAATACCCAAAGCGTTACAAACAAAAATTAAACGAAGACAAAATTAGCGTAAAGAGAGCCGTGCGTGAAGCATACAACGAATTCGAAAGTAAAATTCTATTTAGCGACTTAACAGAAAATCATAAGTCGTTTTTGTCTTAACCGTTAAATCAGCCATCTGTGCACAACCTCTGTGACCATACTGGTACTGAAACGGAGGACGACGCAGAAAAGGCTGGGATACTAAACATCTTTTTCCAAAGCTGTTGCACAGAGGAAAATCGTACTGTAGTGCCTCTCTTAAATCGTTTCTCGAACGAACGAATGACTGGTATCGAAATAAGTGACCATGGTATTGAAATGCAACTGAAATCACTCAACAAGTGGAAGGCCACTGGACCTACAGGATACCAACACGACTCTACACAGAGTTTGCGAAAGAACTTGCCCCTCTTCCAACAGCAGTGTACCGTAGATCTTTGGAGAAGTGAAGTATTCCTGATGAGTGGAAAAAAACCAGGTCATTCCCGTTTCCATGAAGGGTCGTCGAACAGGATACACCTTTAAGCCCTTTTCTCTGGCTACGGGATGTTGTTGTCCACAGTGGCACTGGCGTTGCCCATAGGCCTTCTTTGATATCTCTGACGTCAGCAAGTTGTTGAATTTTGGAATACGTTTTGTGCCCACCTACTATGACATTTCTGGAGGCGGAAAATCTCCCCTGTAGGAACCAACACGGGTTTCGAAAACAGCGGTCGTGTGAAACTGAACTCCCTCTGTTCGTCCACGATACCAAGAGAGCGGTAGTACAGGCACCCACGTAGATGTTGGGTTCCTTGACTTCTGGAAGGAATTCGATACAGTTCCATACTGCCGCATAATGAACAAAATACACTCCTGGAAATGGAAAAAAGAACACATTGACACCGGTGTGTCAGACCCACCATACTTGCTCCGGACACTGCGAGAGGGCTGTACAAGCAATGATCACACGCACGGCACAGCGGACACACCGTCGAATGGCGCTAGCTGCGCAGCATTTGTGCACCGCCGCCGTCAGTGTCAGCCAGTTTGCCGTGGCATACGGAGCTCCATCGCAGTCTTTAACACTGGTAGCATGCCGCGACAGCGTGGACGTGAACCGTATGTGCAGTTGACGGACTTTGAGCGATGGCCTATAGTGGGCATGCGGGAGGCCGGTGGACGTACCGCCGAATTGCTCAACACGTGGGGCGTGAGGTCTCCACAGTACATCGATGTTGTCGCCAGTGGTCGGCGGAAGGTGCACGTGCCCGTCGACCTGGGACCGGACCGCAGCGACGCACGGATGCACGCCAAGACCGTAGGATCCTACGCAGTGCCGTAGGGGACCGCACCGCCACTTCCCAGCAAATTAGGGACACTGTTGCTCCTGGGGTATCGGCGAGGACCATTCGCAACCGTCTCCATGAAGCTGGGCTACGGTCCCGCACACCGTTAGGCCGTCTTCCGCTCACGCCCCAACATCGTGCAGCCCGCCTCCAGTGGTGTCGCGACAGGCGTGAATGGAGGGACGAATGGAGACGTGTCGTCTTCAGCGATGAGAGTCGCTTCTGCCTTGGTGCCAATGATGATCGTATGCGTGTTTGGCGCCGTGCAGGTGAGCGCCACAATCAGGACTGCATACGACCGAGGCACACAGGGCCAACACCCGGCATCATGGTGTGGGGAGCGATCTCCGACACTGGCCGTACACCACTGGTGATCGTCGAGGGGACACTGAACAGTGCACGGTACATCCAAACCGTCATCGAACCCATCGTTCTACCATTCCTAGACCGGCAAGGGAACTTGCTGTTCCAACAGGACAATGCACGTCCGCATGTATCCCGTGCCACCCAACGTGCTCTAGAAGGTGTAAGTCAACTACCCTGGCCAGCAAGATCTCCGGATCTGTCCCCCATTGAGCATGTTTGGGACTGGATGAAGCGTCGTCTCACGCGGTCTGCACGTCCAGCACGAACGCTGGTCCAATTGAGGCGCCAGGTGGAAATGGCATGGCAAGCCGTTCCACAGGACTACATCCAGCATCTCTACGATCGTCTCCATGGGAGAATAGCAGCCTGCATTGCTGCGAAAGGTGGATATACACTGTACTAGTGCCGATATTGTGCATGCTCTGTTGCCTGTGTCTATGTGCCTGTGGTTCTGTCAGTGTGATCATGTGATGTATCTGACCCCAGGAATGTGTCAATAAAGTTTCCCCTTCCTGAGACAATGAATTCACGGTGTTCTTATTTCAATTTCCAGGAGTGTAGAAGCGTACGGGATGTTAGACCAACTATGTGATTGGTTTGGAGAGTTTCTAGCAAACGGTGCACAGACAAATGGTCCTTCCTTGTATCTGTCATGCGGGCACACACCTTTGAGTACTCCAACTGGTGAACGCTTGTGTCAGAACTACAAACAGAGATGTCCAGCGTCCAGCTGTGCAGCGAGGTGTGTGACTGTGATCCGTCGATCACCTCGAATGACTGAGTCCGCACGTTCCGACACTGTAGGATCGCAGCTGCTTGCAGCAGGCTGACACACGGGAGATTGGACAAGTTTGCGCGACCTTGTTGCGATGGTGACAGACACCTCACCCAACGAGTCACCGTGTTTTTGTTCACTGTCAGGTCTCCGTAGACATTCTGCAAGCGCCTATGAATTTCTGCGATGCTTTGGTTTTCCGCTAAAAGAAACTCAGTGACAGTTCTCTGCTTCGAACGCACCTCCATTACAGACACCATATTAAAGACTACGTATAGCACCGCCACCTATTAGAACTATAGGGGTTGAAGCGGGTATATTACACGGTGTCCCATAACAAATTCCGCATATTTTCAACGAAAACCGGCGGAGAAAAAAAAGTATTGTGTTACTTACTGAAAGCCCATCGCACAAGTAGATATGAATACACCGGCATTCAAACTCAGAGATTAATGATGTGGAAGAATCTCATCATGAAGTCAATGAGTTATTGGAATACTTGTATTTAGACATTAAATAAAAAAAGTGACATTATTCAAATGTTGTCTTAGCTCCTCATTCTGAAAGTTGATGCAGTGCACGTGAAACAAAACTGAGCCGTGCACGGTTCGCGTTTATCCCATTTAATGTTTGTCATCTTCTATCAGAACTGGAGCCAGGGACAGAGACTCTTGTGACATTATCCTGACTGCCTTGTCCGAGAATTACTTCGAGCAGATAGTTAGAGAACCAACTCGTGAAGCTAACGTTTTAGACCTCATAGCAACAAATAGACCGGAACTTTTCGACTCCGTGAATGTAGAAGAGGGTATCAGTGATCATAAGTCAGTGGTTGCATCAATGACTACAAGTGTAATAAGAAATGCCAAGAAAGGAAGGAAAATATATCTGCTTAACAAGAGTGATAGGGCACAAATCGCAGAATATCTGAGTGACCACCATCAAACGTTCATTTCTGAGGAAGAGGATGTGGAACAAAAATGGAAAAAATTCAGAAACATCGTCCAGTACGCCTTAGATAAGTTCGTACCGACTAAGGTCCAAAGCGAGGGGAAAGATCCACCGTGGTATAACAATCATGTACGAAAGGTACTACGGAAACAAAGAAAGCTTCATCATAGGTTTAAGAGTAGTCGAATCATAGCTGATAAGGAAAAGCTGAACGAAGCGAAAAAGAGCGTAAAGAGAGCAATGAGAGAAGCATTCAACGAATTCGAACATAAAACATTGGCAAACAATCTAAACAAGAACCCTAAAAAGTTTTGGTCATATGTAAAATCGGTAAGCGGATCTAAATCCCCTATTCAGTCACTCGTTGACCACGATGGCACCGAAACAGAGGACGACCGAAGAAAGGCAGAAATACTGAATTCAGTGTTCCGAAACTGTTTCACTGCGGAAAATCGTAACACGGTCCCTGACTTCAGCCGTCGCACGGACGCCAAAATGGAAAATATTGAAATAAACGATATCGGAATTGAAAAACAACTGCTATCACTTAGTAGCGGAAAAGCATCCGGACCAGACGAGATACCCTTAAGATTCTACAGTGATTATGCTAAAGAACTTGCCCCCTTTCTATCAGCAATTTATCGTAGATCGCTGGAAGAACGTAAAGTACCTAGCGACTGGAAGAAAGCGCAGGTCGTTCCCATTTTCAAGAAGGGTCATAAATCAGATGCGAATAATTATAGGCCTATTTCGCTTACGTCAATCTGTTGTAGAATAATGGAACATGTTTTGTGTTCTCGTATTATGACGTTCTTAGATAATACAAATCTCCTTCATCATAACCAACATGGATTCCGCAAACAGAGATCATGTGAAACTCAGCTCGCCCTATTTGCCCAAGAAATTCACAGTGCCGTAGACACTGGCGAGCAGATTGATGCCGTATTCCTGGACTTCAGGAAGGCATTTGATACGGTTCCGCACTTACGTTTAATGAAAAAAATACGAGCTTACGGAATATCGGACCAGGTTTGTGATTGGATTCAGGATTTCCTAGAAGAAAGAACACAACATGTCATTCTTAACGGTTCAAAATCTGCAGATGTAGAGGTAATTTCGGGAGTACCGCAAGGAAGCGTGATAGGACCTTTATTGTTTACAATATACATAAATGACTTAGTTGACAACATCGGTAGCTCCGTGAGGCTATTTGCAGATGACACGGTTGTCTACAAGAAAGTAGCAACATCAGAAGACTCGTACGTACTCCAGGAAGACCTGCAGAGGATTAATGCATGGTGCGACAGCTGGCAGCTTTCCCTAAACGTAGATAAATGTAATATAATGCGCATACATAGGGGCAGAAATCCATTCCAGTACGATTATGCCATAGGTGGTAAATCATTGGAAGCGGTAACGACCGTAAAATACTTAGGAGTTACTATCCGGAGCGATCTGAAGTGGAATGATCACATAAAACAAATAGTGGGAAAAGCAGGCGCCAGGCTGAGATTCATAGGAAGAATTCTAAGAAAATGTGACTCATCGACGAAAGAAGTAGCTTACAAAACGCTTGTTCGTCCGATTCTTGAGTATTGCTCATCAGTATGGGACCCTTACCAGGTTGGATTAATAGAAGAGATAGACATGATCCAGCGAAAAGCAGCGCGATTCGTCATGGGGACATTTAGTCAGCGCGAGAGCGTTACGGAGATGCTGAACAAGCTCCAGTGGCGGACACTTCAAGAAAGGCGTTACGCAATACGAAGAGGTTTATTATCGAAATTACGAGAGAGCACATTCCGGGAAGAGATGGGCAACATATTACTACCGCCCACATATATCTCGCGTAATGATCACAACGAAAAGATCCGAGAAATTAGAGCAAATACGGAGACTTACAAGCAGTCGTTCTTCCCACGCACAATTCGTGAATGGAACAGGGAAGGGGGGATCAGATAGTGGTACAATAAGTACCCTCCGCCACACACCGTAAGGTGGCTCGCGGAGTATAGATGTAGATGTAGATGTAGATACTGCCACCTCGTTTTCTTATTCCATTTACTGGCGTCACTAACTTTGTGCCTTACTTGCCTGTGAGCGGCAGCAGCAGCGCTTATTGATAAGTGCACTGTCGTACCATCTCTGGAGGGACCGATAGTATCTCCGGGTCGTCGTGTGTCTGGCAGTCGGTTGGAGACGGCCCAGCAGTGCAGTCGGGACGCAGCAGCTGTGAAGTCGGGGACGGAGCGTCGTTGAGGCGCCGACAGCCAGTGCTTGCCGACAGCTGGCAACACAACATGAACTGTCCGACGGAGGGAGATTGGAGTGGGACTACCGTTGGTTGGTCGTTCGGTTGATCTTCTCATCGGCCGACGTATACTTGATCCTTTCACCGTTTCCGGGCCTTGGCAGATGGTCGGTTGGCCTGGAGCAGCGAGGAAATCTCTGCGGCGTGTAGTTTTGCTGGGCCCACTGGCAGCCTCTATGTAGTGTCGGAGTGTGTGGTGCTGTTCCCATTGCTACGAGGTTCGTGGTTCACCGATCCTGGACATGAAATTTGAGTTTTGACTTAATCTACCAGCAAGTCACGACCAGTCACATTGTGTCGGTCGGAGTTCGTTGTCGGCTGTTGGCATATTTCCGTGAGCAACAATGTGTGTTTTCAAGTTGGCAAATTTTAGCCACCTTCTGGTGGAGTTTAACTGTACTTGGTTATTTGAATTGAAGTGCACCAGCGGAATCTTCTGCCTTGTGATCGTTAACGTTCCAGTTAACTGCCCTGGCCAGTGACGTAAATTCTGATAGTGTATTTTCCTCATCGTGTTGTTGCCGACCAGCACGGTGTGTAGTTTGACACTTCAATGTGTAATTGGTTGTGGGTGCCAATACCTTCAACGTTGTTCCATTGAACTCCCTGTTGTGTGCTGGTCGGGTGAAGTGGAGGTTATCTTGTCGGTGGGTCCGTTGATTATCTGTTGATTTGGTTGTCGTCGGATCGATAATGGTTGGGCCGACTGCCTAAGCGAGCGTTAGTGTTTGAATTCTAGGTCGGTCCTCGGAACTACTGAGCGCCCTTCTGAGTACTGCCTTTTCTTGTTTGTTGTTGTTGTTTGAACTCTTATGGCTTCTAGCCGATATTTAGATTAAGATTGTTCTGCTCTTAAGGTGTTAGATGGTTTGGGGCTTCAGCCTAATTTAAGAACTGTTTTACATAAAGCCTTTGGCATTTTTAAAATTAATGTTATTGAGCCTTCAGCCGATTCTGAATTTAAGTTGTTTGCTCTTAAAGTGTCAGATTCTTTGGGCCTTCAACCTAATTGAGGAACTGTTTTAAGACAAGGCTCTACCTTTTAAATTTCTGATTCTGGTTGTGCTTCAAGTTATTGGCTTTCAGCCGTTTTTAAATCAAAGTGGTGTTAAGGCATAAAACTATATGGCGCATTCAGCTGCTAATTAAGTTCCAAAACTAAAGGTGTGTGTGTGTGTGTTTTTTTAAAGTTTTCTTGGCTCTTGTAATGTTTGATCAAATAAAAGGTTGTTTGTTCGAATGTAACTGACAGCCGCTTATTTTGGCCCCTTTCCACAACTTAAACTACTTGTCCTGCCCTGCTGGTTTAGCAGGGCGTCTCAAAAACTATCCATTTCAATGCCAAAGTTCAATGGTAGCGTTGCAAAATTCCTGCACTTATTCGATATTTTTAAAGCATTCGTTATTAACAACCAGTAAACCACCCATTCTTTAAAGAATCGAGATTACATGTATACAACAGCTTCAAACATCTGATTACTTCACAGATAAGTTAATGTGTTCAATATTTGACGATAAGCATGTAAGCGAGAAAAAGTTTGAAAAGGTTTGAAATTATATTTAAAGTTAGTTGAAAGTCGCTACATGTTCTCATTATGAAACACTAGATGAATATAATCTGGGTAATTTGTGTTCTATTTCAAGTAAAAACCAGTTTTTCATGCATCTCAGTATTTATGACGTCATATCTCCTGAACTGTGTGTCGTACAATGATATAATTTTGTTGGTACACTCAGTGACGTAGGTAGAAACTGTCTGCAAAGTGTGTTGCGAACAGAGTTAGTAGTGGGGAGGGTGTCAGGGAGAAAATGTTTCGTAAACGTTTGAAATTATGTGTAAAGTTTGTTGGAAATCGCAACGTATTCTCATTCCCAAATACTGTGTGAATAAAGTCCAGGTATTTGCGGGCTGTCGGTTAGGCTGCCTCAAGACAAAAAACAGTTTGTAGATGTTATACTTGTCATATTGTGTTAAACTTTTAACATAGGAGTATATCTCTTAATGAACAGATTGCAATAGCATTTTAAATTCGGTCGATGTCCGCCCGCGGCAGCTGAGTCGTTAGCCGGCACGGTAGCTCAGCGTGTTCGGTCAGAGGGTTAGCTGCCCTCTGTGATACAAAAAACTGAGTCAACGGCTGAACACTGAACTTGGACGCGTGTCACGGGACATCCGCACCGAACAAATGCAACGAACAAAATGAGATTTAAAAAAAAAAGTAATGAAAAAACTGAGTTGAATGATCAACAAACGAATTTGGACGGATGTCATATGACGTCCGCAACGACAACAACGAAAAAAATGAAAGAAAAGAAAAAGAAGCAAAAAAAAGTGGTCAGCGCGACATAATGTCAGTCCTAAGGGCCCGGGTTCGATTCCCGGCTGGGTCGGAGATCTTCTCCGCTCAGGGACTGGGTGTTGTGTTGTCCTAATCATCATCATTTCATCCCCATCGACACGCAAGTCGCCGAAGTGGAGTAAGATCGAAAGACTTGCACCCGGCGAACGGTCTAGCCGACGGGAGGCCCTGGTCACACGACATTTTTGCTAATTCAGTCAATAGTTACGCGAAATATTGAACAGAAAATTTTTGTTGCCCGTAGAGGCCGTTAGATATGCAGCTTGCAACTGGTAGTGAGTCCTGGGTTCCGGGACAGACACTGAAAAAAATTAGTAAATCCTTTCAGAGGTTACCAATTCACCCAATACTTATTACTGCAACAGTGGATACGGAGTACATGAAATGATTACATTTACAGATCAATAGCACAAGCGTTTCTGAGGTACCAGGTATCGAAGCATGTTGAAACACCAAAATTAGTACGTGGCGTAGCCTACAGGGGTGCCAATGCAGGCCCTGACTCTGGTATCCAAGTCGATCGTACAGATGGCGAATACTGTCCTGGAATACGTTATGACAAGCCTGTCCGACCTGTTCACGTAGTTCTGCAAGAATTGTTAGTGTACGAATCGTACAAGTCACTTCTTGTCCCATCATATCCCACACGTGGGAGATTGGAGACAAGTCCGGAGATCGTGCTGACCGGGGAAGTTACTGCACTTCTTGCAGAGCACGTTGACTTTCATGGACAGTGTGTGAGCGAGCATTATCCTGTTGGAACAATACATCGCCTTCTTGTTGCAAGAATGGCAAAAGAACGGGTCTAACAACACTTTGCACGTACCAAGCGCTGGTTAGCGACCCTTCCAGAAACGCCAAAGGTGAACGAGAGCTGTGGCTTATCGCACCTCAAGATCTCAGGTGGGACGAGTGTGTCTTGGAAGAATGCGCTCTACGAGACAGCGCTCACCAGGTCTACGTCGTACTTACAAACGACCTTCACTTGTTTGCAGGCAGAATCTGCTTTCATCACTGAAGATTACAGCGCGCCATTCCATCTTTCAAGTGATCCTCTGACGGCACCGGTCGAGCCGTGCACTGCACGTCGATGCTGTGGCCTGAGTGGAAGCCGGGCTAGAGGTGTGCGTGCCCGTAGTCCCACTGCTAATAACCACTTTACAACAATTAGTGTTGACACATCTGGGCTCACAAGCCTCTTATCTGTGCTGTGGTAGCTGTACGATCTGCCACTGCTGCCCTTACAAGAGGACGATCTTGGTGGGTATCTGTGCTATGTGGACGTCCAGGACATCTTCTATGGGTGCGAGAATGTTCACGTGGCCACTGATACCAGCATTATCTGACGCAGAACGTCCAAATTGCCTAACAGTTCTCCGAAAAGACTAGCCCACCCTCCGCAGGCCTTTCAAACTTGGTGAGTTGGCTGCAGGAAGTACGAATGCGTCTCCGTGACATGTTGCTTGCTGCTTCACACTTTTGCACTACACCGATCCTACAGGGAAGAGACTAATGGCGCTCTAGTAACTATGCCATTACGCTCTCTGTGGGCGGACGACGTTCACACACTTATCAGTACTTTTGCTATCCCCCAGCTGGCATATGCCAGTGTCGGATCAAAATCGACATCGTATTTCCAGGAGTACTAATTTTCTTTCCGGCAGTGTAGATGAGGTTTTAAATTATGTGCAGCGGTATTATTATTTGCTGTCCTGTGCTTATGGTGAACCTCGTAAGCAGACTGAGAACTTACTGGTTGCAGGTAGTAACTTTAAGGTTGCACTGGATCTGATTCTTCAAATGTACAATAATTCCAAGTTCATTATTGATTTACATAGAAAAGGACTCTGAATCTGCCCTTCTAAACATCGCCAACAAAAATGAAAGGTATATCAATATCGAGCACTTATTGGCAGTGCCTTACAGGTGAACTTCATGTCTAGTAGCTTAGCAGATCGGATGGGATTGCAGCTCAGCCAGCACCCGACACCAGTTACTTGTATCAGCGACGTTCAAACCGAAGAATGGTTGCAAATTTGCGAGGCTGTACATATCCTTATGAGTTGCTGACTTCCGCACACATGCTCTCGGCGTATCACTGCCACGTGGAACACGGCCACTCCCAACAGTATCCCTTAAAAATTCCACATGGCATCCTCTTAAGCACATAACGTTAACAGATCCATCATTCAATAAACTTGATGAGAATGAGCTTTTGCTTGGAGCATCGATTTTTTGACTTATTGAAGCCTAGTCAGCTGAAGAGAGAGAACCACCCAACCTCACAGGATACAGCGTTCGGTCGGATTGTGTCAGGAAAGATACTCCTTCACTTAATCAAGTCCAATGTGCAAAGTGTACTGTCTGTCATGCCTCACACACAATCACCGCCCAGGTCGAACACTTCCTGAATTATGAAGTCTGCTCTGTACACAAGGAAGAAGAGCGATAACGTGAGGCGCATTTTGCGAAAACCATTCAGAGCAAAGCAAATGGTGGATTCATGATCAAACTTTTAGTGAAAAACAATCATACAGACTAAGAGATTCCATAAACAATGCTACATGCTGTTTTCAGCGCCTAGAGAGCAGGCTACAGCGTCATCCAGAATTAAAGGCGCAATGAGTTAGCTTTATGAGCCATACGAAGATTTGGGTCGCATGGAACTGGTAAGCACACATACAGAAAACCGCACGTATTACACGCCACATCATGCAGTGCTTAAACAATGACGCACTACTGCTAGACTTCGAGTGGTGTATAGCGCCTACCTTCAGTGACATCTCGATGACTGGACCAAAAGTACGAGATGACTTATATTCTATTGTCCTGCAGTTCCGAACACACGCAGACAGCAGCTGCGCTGTTTTTAGCAGTAAGATCTCTACTACAACCAGCAGAAGGTGAGAGAATAATATACCAAAGGTCTGCGCACATATTCAAAAGAGATTTTTATGTAGGCGATATTATGAGCGAAGCGGAGACTATAGAGGAGGCACTCAGCCTGAAGGAAGAGCTCATCATACACTGTTGAGCCACAACATTATGACCACATGCTTAATAGCTTGTTTGTCCATCTTTGGAACGAAATACATCACTGATTCTGCATATCAGGGATCCGACAGTTTGTTGTTAGGTTTGTGGATATATGTGGCATTAGATGTCTACGCACAGGTCATGTAATTCGCGTAAATAACGGGACGCTGATTTGCGTACGCAGTGATTGCGCCCAACAGCGACCCAGATGGAACGGTTCCATAGGATGTAAAGCAGGCGAATTTGGTCGCCGAGACTTCAACTTGAGTTTACCATAATGCTTCTCAAACCACAGTAGCACGGATCTGACTCCGAGACACGGACAATACTGCTGAAAGATGACAGTGCCTTCGGGGAGACATCAAGCATGAAGGGATGCAGGTGGTTCGCAGATGTCAGCGTGTCTTTGATTTACTACTACAGGTCCCATGCAAGCGCAGGAGATTGTCTCCTACAGTATAATACTACTCCCACAAGCCTGCGTCAATGGCGCGCTACACGCTTCGAGCCGCTGTTCACCTCGATGGCGGCGTTTGTGGGGACGACCATCGACCTAGTGTAACAAAAATGTGATTTACCCGAAGAGCTGACAAATTTCCACCGATCGACGATCGAATCACGACGGTCCTGTGCCCACTACAATCGTAATTGTCGGTGTCGTTGGACCAATATGTAAACACGTAGGGGTGGTCTGCTGCGGAGTTCCATGGCTCAAATGGCTCTGAGCACTATCAGACATAACTTCTGAGGTCATCAGTCGCCTAGAACTTAGAACTACTTAAATCTAACTAACCTAAGGACATCACACACATCCATGCCCGAGGCAGGATTCGAACCTGCGACCGCAGCGGTCGCGCGGTTCCAGACTGTAGCGCCTAGGACCGCTCGGCCACCCTGGCCGGCCGGAGTTCCATGTTCAACGCAGTACGATTAACGGTGTGCTCGGAAACACTTGTGCGTGCACCAGCATTGTGCTCTTTCGGCAGAGATGCCACAGATCACCATTATTTGTCCTACTTCACAGAGCAAACAAGCCTCACGTAGCGGTGACCTACGTGAGTTTATTCGCACCTCTTCATCTACTAGATGCGAAACCTGTTTCCTTTGTACTTTCCTCCAATAGTCCCATGGATTAGTACCAACTATTATTCTTGCCTCGTTCAGGTCCATTACATTCCTTTCGGGCAGGGGCGGGCAGGAATCCTGCACGTGTGCGGTGCACTTGCACGCGTGCAGTTAACAGGTGTTCTGCGTGCACACAGGGGCAAGCTGGCCACGCGCTTCTCTCCACTCCCCACCATACCTTCTGTCCGCTCCTTCCTCTGCAATGCGTTTTGTTTCCTAGCTTGCTTTATTGAATGTAGGAATAAGATTAGTAGTAGTAGTGCTTGAAAGATATCGTGGTTTGAAAGATTACCTATTACCTAAGATACGTTTTATTTAATTATCACAGGTGGAGTGGAACAAAATAAGGTTAGTAGGAGTGCTTTAAAGATGTGTTTTGAAAGAGTACCTATTACCTACGGTACGTTTTATTTAATTATCACAGGTGGAGTGGAACAAAATTTCTACATACAGACAAACGCAAGCAGCTACTTAAATTTTCATCACTGATGTTTGCTCTTAACCGACACTTACTAATTCAGCAAATGGTTTTCCAGCTCTCGCTATATTAAGCTCGTACCGCTGGGCTATTATTGTTGTCGTCCTGAAAAATTGAAAACGATGCTCCATAAAATGTTAAATCAGTTACATGAGAGACATGACGAAAGGAAGTCGCAGATCTCTCGTGACTACAGTAACTACGACAGATTCATCTAGTATCGTCAGATCGCTCTTCTTAAGCTCAGTCAATTTCCCCATCCGCTCAGAATCCGACAATAAATTGTACTCGTCCTTGTGAAATTTGTTATAATGGCCTTCAATACTAAACTTCCGCTGACCAGCGAGAATACTGCCACATATTAAACATTTTGAATTTTCACGTTTTTGCACAAAGAAAAAATGATAGCAAATCTCCACTTCTCCGTTTCCTTGTTTCACTCTGCATTTTCCGGTTCTTGAAATACTACGTTGACTACGTAGTGGTCGCTACGCATCAACGTCCGCAGCTTAGCCTGGTACTACACTGCCGCAACCTGCCGGCTGTGGCCACTGCTCCAGTCGACGATTGCACGCGAGCAGCACACGTGCAGCGCTGTGCGCTCATGAGCCGCGTGCAACGTTTGCCCGCCCCTGCTTTAGGGCGTTACGTTAGCAGTAGGACCAGACCTAGACCTAGACCTAGTAGATAGTGTCGGAAGTTCCATGCGGCTTTTCGCGGATGATGGTGTAGTATACAGAGAATTTGCAGCATTACAAAATTGCAGCGAAATACAGGTAGATCTGCAGCGGGTAGGCACTTGCTCCAGGGAATGGCAACTGACCATTAACATAGACAAATGTAATATATTGCGAATACATAGATGATTCAAATGGCTCTGAGCACTATGCGACTTAACTTCTGAGGTCACCAGTCGCCTAGAACTTAGAACTAATTAAACCTAACTAACCTACGAACATCACGCACATCCATGCCCGAGGCAGGATTCGAACCTGCGACCGTAGCGGTAGCTCGGTTCCAGACTGTAGCGCCTAGAACCGTACGGCCACTCCGGCCGGCTGAATACATTGAAAGAAGGATCCTTTATTGTATGATTATATGATAGCGGAACGAACACTGATAGCAGTTGCTTCTGTAAAACATCTGGGAGTATGCGTACGGAACGATCTGAAGTGGAATGATCATATAAAATTAATTGTTGGTAAGGCGGGTGCCAGGTTGAGATTCATTGGGAGAGTCCTTAGAAAATGTAGTCCATCAACAAAGGAGGCGGCTTACCAAACACTCGTTCGACATATACTTGAGTATTGCTCATCACTGTGGGATCCGTACCAGGTCGGGTTGACGGAGGAGATAGAGAAGATCCAAAGAAGAGCGGCGCGTTTCGTCACAGGGTTATTTGGTAAGCGTGATAGCGTTACGGAGATGTTTAGCAAACTCAAGTGGCGGACTCTGTAAGGGAGGCGCTGTGCATCGCGGTGTAGCTTGCTGTCCAGGTTTAGAGAGGGTGCGTTTCTGGATGAGGTATCGAATATATTGCGTCCCCCTACTTATACCTCCCGAGGAGATCACGAATGTAAAATTAGAGAGATTCGAAAGCGCACAGAGGCTTTCCGGTAGTCGTTCTTCCCGTGAATCATACGTGACTGGAATAGGAAAGGGAGGTAATGACAGTGGCACGTAAAGTGCCCTCCGCCACACACCGTTGGGTGGCTTGCGGAGTATAAATGTAGATGTAGAATAATGTCCAAACTCGGTTATTATTTGTATGTCTTATCACCATGGTCCCACTAATTATGCCTTTCAACATTGAGTCTGGTAACCGCATGCTGTTTAGTACGTTTCTCAATGTATAATAATAATAATAATAATAATAATAATAATAATTATTATTATTATTATATCGATAGGATTGTGCAAACATCACGTCTATTGCCGTTAGGGAAACAGTGTAATTCGAAACCGAACATTTCATAATTAGCGGTGTCGGGACGAATCATGCAGGACAACATCTGTCACAAGGATAATGTGCATTAGGTGGAACAGCGCACAGGACTGACGGCGTGTTTATACTGTACGCGCTGTCCACCAGACAGGAACTAGTTGCGAGCGGATTAACTCGCCCGTGACAGACTCCAATGTATATGCGTACACGTATCGAATTTTCTCATTGTAAATCTCTAAATCAGTGTGGCAGACATGTGGCATAGAAAAACGATGTATATGTGGATATGCTTCTGGTCCTTGGTGCATTTGATAACCAGGCTGCTGTTGCCGCTCGTGAATATGCTGCTAGATATCCTCGTCTACGCCATCCAGAAAAAATATGTTTTGTCATCTGGAGCTGCGCCTTCAGTAGTCAGATTGTCTCCTTCCATCCTCGCGTGGCAGAGGTCGTTCACGGACTCGCTTATCCCAGCTACGGAGGAAGCTATTCTGGAGGTCATACACCAAGAACTTCAGCGAAGTACACGTAGCGTAGCAAGACAGCTGCGTGTCTTGCAAAGCACGTTCGTTGACATGCTGCACGAGCATGGGCTGCACCCCTATCATTATGCTTTCACACAACACCTGCATCCTGCACATCACCATCAGAGAATGCAATTCTGTGAATGGTTCCAACAACAACAGGAAGCCAACGATGGCTTTATGAACACCGTAATTTCGTCAGATGAGCCAGCATTCACTTGTGAGCGTGTCTTCAATATGCACAATGCCCACCATTTGTGTCAAGTTAACCCAGACATCACCACAACCGTGGATATCAAGTTCGCTTTGGTATCAACGTCTGGGCAGGAATATTAGGCGACAGGTGGTTAGGCCCTGCATGTTGCCTGACCAGTTGACTGCACGAAGGTATCGTGCATTCCTCTCGAACTATCTGCCTGATGCGCTGGAAGATTTTCAACTACATGTTCGGCAGAGGATATGGTTCCATCGTGATGGTGCACCTCCACACTCTGGAATTATTGTGCGACAGTATTTGCACAAAACATTTCCAGGGAAATGGCTCGGATGTGGAGGTCCAGTTGTTTGGCCACCGCTTTCGCCTGACCTAAATCTATTGGATTTCTTCCTTTGTGGACACCTGAAGGAGCACATGTACTCTTCTCCGCCGACGAATATGGAAGAATTGGTAGCGCATGTTCAGGCTGCTCTTGTCACTGTGGATGCACCTTTGGTGCGTATGGACCAGAGCTGTATGATCCGGCGAGTTGCGCAATGTTTGGACGTGGAGGGAGGTCGCTTTGAGCATCTGTTGTTCTGAGGACAACGTATTCTGTTGCGAAGGTCATGCGGTCGTTAATGTGGACATTATTATTGTCACTGGTTGCTAATGTGCGACGTCTGAGCGCTCGTATTACATGTAGTATAAATGGCAATTAGATGTTGTGTTATTGTACTATGCTGTCATCTTCAGCATTTCGAAACTGATATTGTTTTTGTAGTTATTCTGTCCTATGACAGGACATTTGTTTAAACTGTCTATTTTCTTATTTGCCTAACCACGTATTTGTTATGTTCAGCGTTACAAGATGTTGAAAATTTAGGATATGCGTGACCTAAGAAATGGTGTATATTACAGAATAAAATGTCAGAATGAAATTAGCAAATAAAAAAAGTGCGCCCCCACCGAGGGCGAACCCTCGACCTCTTGCATGCTAACCCAAAACTTTATACACTGCACCAACTGGACAGTGTACGACTAATATGTGCTGACAGATGTAGTCTCCATTCATGTGGTTGCAGTGTTGCCAGACTGCCACTCTTTAACGTCCTTTCTCTGCCGGATATACTCGCCAGACGAAATTTCGGGAGAGACATTTTTTTATCGCTAGCATGCGAGGAGTCGCGCCGCGAAGCCTGATTGCGCGAATTTCGCTTCACCCTGTATACACATTTTAGTGCATTAGTTGTTTTTTTCTCTGCCTCTGTCTTCCAGCAAACACATCACATAATTTACTGCCTGATGTTTTCTGCATGATCGTATATGTGGTGTGAGGTTGACTACTCCTGTCTGTATAGACCCATTTTGTGTCCACAATTCAATATCTGACCTGCTGCTCAGGGGAAAATAAGCATTAATGGCTTGGTTGTGCCAGGCATACTTCGAGGTGCTAACCAACCTGGAAATGTACTACTTGAAATAGGTAGTCTGAAAATGAAGTAAATACTGATCTAATGTTGTTCAGAATACTGTGCTAAGTCATCAACAGAAATACCTGCACTTATATCTTTAACACCCTGTACATCTGTATATTTGTAAATCATGTACATATTTTAATTGTATTTCTAAAGTGATGTGTAATTGCCATATGCTTAATAATAATAACTGGGAGGCACAGGGGCAATAGACAATCTTCGGCTGCTTAAGTCTTTGCATCGCATTTGTCTCCGTAAATCCCATACAGAACGAGTTCCTCATGACCCAGACTCGAGTAAGCAGCAATCTCATTCAAAGTAAACTGCCAGTATGAGGGGACGGCCGTTCGTCAGACACATGTGGTCGTCTTGTGCGCCACTTTATGTAGGTGGAAACATCGTCTCTGCAATACTGAAAATACACCCTAGATACTGTTGACCTCAGAAGCCTGAATTACACTCCTGGAAATTGAAATAAGAACACCGTGAATTCATTGTCCCAGGAAGGGGAAACTTTATTGACACATTCCTGGGGTCAGATACATCACGTGATCACACTGACAGAACCACAGGCACATAGACACAGGCAACAGAGCATGCACAATGTCGGCACTAGTACAGTGTATATCCACCTTTCGCAGCAATGCAGGCTGCTATTCTTCCATGGAGACGATCGTAGAGATGCTGGATGTAGTCCTGTGGAACGGCTTGCCATGCCATTTCCACCTGGCGCCTCAGTTGGACCAGCGTTCGTGCTGGACGTGCAGACCGCGTGAGACGACGCTTCATCCAGTCCCAAACATGCTCAATGGGGGACAGATCCGGAGATCTTGCTGGCCAGGGTAGTTGACTTACACCTTCTAGAGCACGTTGGGTGGCACGGGATACATGCGGACGTGCATTGTCCTGTTGGAACAGCAAGTTCCCTTGCCGGTCTAGGAATGGTAGAACGATGGGTTCGATGACGGTTTGGATGTACCGTGCACTATTCAGTGTCCCCTCGACGATCACCAGTGGTGTACGGCCAGTGTAGGAGATCGCTCCCCACACCATGATGCCGGGTGTTGGCCCTGTGTGCCTCGGTCGTATGCAGTCCTGATTGTGGCGCTCACCTGCACGGCGCCAAACACGCATACGACCATCATTGGCACCAAGGCAGAAGCGACTCTCATCGCTGAAGACGACACGTCTCCATTCGTCCCTCCATTCACGCCTGTCGCGACACCACTGGAGGCGGGCTGCACGATGTTGGGGCGTGAGCGGAAGACGGCCTAACGGTGTGCGGGACCGTAGCCCAGCTTCATGGAGACGGTTGCGAATGGTCCTCGCCGATACCCCAGGAGCAACAGTGTCCCTAATTTGCTGGGAAGTGGCGGTGCGGTCCCCTACGGCACTGCGTAGGATCCTACGGTCTTGGCGTGCATCCGTGCGTCGCTGCGGTCCGGTCCCAGGTCGACGGGCACGTGCACCTTCCGCCGACCACTGGCGACAACATCGATGTACTGTGGAGACCTCACGCCCCACGTGTTGAGCAATTCGGCGGTACGTCCACCCGGCCTCCCGCATGCCCACTATACACCCTCGCTCAAAGTCCGTCAACTGCACATACGGTTCACGTCCACGCTGTCGCGGCATGCTACCAGTGTTAGAGACTGCGATGGAGCTCCGTATGCCACGGCAAACTGGCTGACACTGACGGCGGCGGTGCACAAATGCTGCGCAGCTAGCGCCATTCGACGGCCAACACCGCGGTTCCTGGTGTGTCCGCTGTGCCGTGCGTGTGATCATTGCTTGTACAGCCCTCTCGCAGTGTCCGGAGCAAGTATGGTGGGTCTGACACACCGGTGTCAATGTGTTCTTTTTTCCATTTCCAGGAGTGTACATTGCAACAACTGTCATCGACGTCGAAAATCTGTTAACTTGTGATGTGCTGCCATGTCAGTTCACACGTGCCTGTAACGAACTGCTCAGTTATCGTGTCGTGGCATAAATTACATCTGGGCACAACATTCGGGCGCCATACGCTGCACATTTCAGACAGGACAACCCTTCCCACGAATTACGGCCACTCACAAGGGAAGCATACTCCTACAGGTCGCCGGTTTTGCTCATCTTTCACAAGACTGTAGTGTATGCTTCTCTAGTAGGGTGCGCTCCTCCAGCGTTTTCAATAAATCGAGGTCCAGAGTTTTGCTAGCCTGTGAAATACGATATGGGAGCGGCAGCCTTAGCGCAGCTGGCTAAAGCGATAGACTGTGTTTGAGATTGGTCTTTATTTGTAGTCATCATACAACACTAACATTCAAAGTACTACTTTCCGGCGAGGTATAATCGGGGTACAATAAGGAATCGTGACACTGTTGTCTCTGCGTTGCGATGTATTTTTCTATAACCTGGGATTGCGGCGTCCCGCTTATTCTTAGTTTGGTATATTATTAACACATCGCAGAAATTTCATGGACGTATTATCTATGGTTCCATAGTACTCTGAATCTCAGCCTATTTGTTTGTGTGTAGTTGGAAGCGGGCCATTCTGTGGTTCATTTGGAATGTTTGCTGTGAAAATCAAATCTTCATTTTTTCCTCATTTCGTGGTGAGTCTATTTATGCTAGTAACTGTTTAGAACCACAAAATATTGGAGATTTTTGGAAACCTTTCGTATAAAAAATTGGGTACTTCTAAGTAACGCCAGATCTACAGCTTCATATTTTTGCATGGTGGACTGTGGCTAGAAGAATGAAAGACAAGGAGATACGGGAGTTACCTCAGGACCATTTTTCGTTTGATATTGATGCGTCAAATGAGGAAAGTAGTGATTCTGAAACAAAACATTTTCTTTATTCATTCGAAATCAACAATTTACGGACAAAGTAAACGAAAAAAAAAGCCACAGAAAACTTCCACTTCTTCTCCAGAAGCTGGACGAACTAAATTTGAAGATAGTAGCGATAACAAGAAACATTTTCTAACTCTTTTCAGAATAAAAGAAGAAAAAAGGGGGTTTTCACATTCAAATCATATTCGCAGCCAAAGTCTTGGAGCTCATGGACAGATTTTATTGCTAGTCGTAGAAACTACTTCTCGTGAAGAAATGTTAATGACTGTACCACTATGACCTGATGGGACTTTGAAGTCCCTTTTTACCAAAACTAAATAGAAGTAAAAAAAAATATATTTTTCTGGTTTTATTTCTACGAAAGGAGTTTACAACCTATATAGAAAAATAAAAAAAACTGATATTTGTCAAAATCAAAGCGCAAAAATTCAGACCCTAGTGGGTTAAATCTTAATGAGAACTGCTTCTGCTATCATCATTAAAAGCCGGCCGGAAGGTTCAAATGGTTCAAATGGCTCTGAGCACTATGGGACTCAACTGCTGAGGTCATTAGTCCCCTAGAACTTAGAACTAGTTAAACCTAACTAACCTAAGGACATCACAAACATCCATGCCCGAGGCAGGATTCGAACCTGCGACCGTAGCGGTCTTGCGGTTCCAGACTGCAGCGCCTTTAACCGCACGGCCACTTCGGCCGGCGCCGGCCGGAAGGGCCGAGCGGTTCTAGGCGCTTCAGTCTGGAACGGTGCGAACGCTGCGGTCGCAGGTTAGAATCCTGCCTCGGGCATGGATGTGTGTGATGTCCTTAGGTTCGTTAGGTTTAAAAGTTCTAGGGGACTGATGATCTCAGATGTTAAGTCCCATAGTGCTCAGAGTCATTTGAACCATCATCATTAAAAATCAAATGTAAATGGCAGAATGTAGTAAGTCTGCGCTATGTTTTCCCTGCTTTTATGATAAAATCCACGTCAAATCCTCCTGACCTACCAGTGATGAGGAACTATATTTGTCATGGCCACTGAAATAACTATAAATTTATATGGATAAGTTTATCATCCCTTCATAATTCCTTATTATGCCTCAACTATACTACGTCATGAATTTACCACTGTGATTATCATTACTGTTCCTTTCCAAAGAAACATGATTTGTTGTATCGGTTCAAGTATTTGTTGGGAGATAAAAAAAGTATATGACGAGACTCGAAAGCTGTAACGGCACTTTTAGTCTGCTGCCGTGGTCCCATCCATTACCCATTTTCTGTCCGAACTATGAAAAACTGTACCAAATGATTTAATATTTGATGAGAATGTTATCAAAGCAACAAAAAGCAGGATGTGCATTGTTATATGAACATTTCTTTAATATATTTGTTACAATTTATGTACAAAATAAAAGTGGGAGTTTTGAGTCCCGTCAGGATATCAGATCAGGTTACGGTATTTACTTAATTCAATAGTAATATCAGTTTATATTAACTAAAACAATACGAAACAAGATTATAACCGTCAATACCCTCACAGCAATGTTCTTTCACGTCAGCAGAGCCCATACTTATGACTAAATGAATAACACAACCATGCAACTATCTGTCAATGTTCTCTGTCCCATGAGGGAAGTGAGACTGAGCTATCACACCCAAAGAGTGCGCTGTGTTACAGAAGTGGTACACAGACAGGGTGCCAGAGCACGAATTCAACTCTGTACTGTCTTATGACGCTAGAAAGTGACATGAGTTGTAAGTCACATGGGACAGGGTTAATGGCGATTGTTGACGCCTGGCGCTCACAGATACTACTCTATAGGCTTACGACACCTTGAGCAATGATCTATCGAAAATGGTTGAGAAGCGAATTGTACTAGAGCAGTATTTATTAGATGTATATATCCCCAACAGTTGCATTAACAATGAGCATAATCGGTGACACTGGGTATAATGCCTCCCTTGCCCGCATCTCGTGGTCGTGCGGTAGCGTTCTCGCTTCCCACGCCCGGGTTACCGGGTTCGATTCCCGGCGGGGTCAGGGATTTTCTCTGCCTCGTGATGGCTGGGTGTTGTGTGCTGTCCTTAGGTTAGTTAGGTTTAAGTAGTTCTAAGTTCTAGGGGACTGATGACCATAGATGTTAAGTCCCATAGTGCTCAGAGCCATTTGAACCATTTTTTTAATGCCTCCCTTGTGAGTTTATAAGTATTAATCAAGGGTAACCAACACAAAAATAAAGAAAAACACAATTAAAAAGAAAAACTATTTGTAGTACTTTTATTAAAGACGTATTTTTAAAACAAATACATTTGGCACATAAACAACATTAATATTACGACTTGTAGAACTGGGTTGTCTCAGTAGTCGGTGGTGGTGCGCACGTAGTTGTTTCCCGAGGGCATGGAGACGCGCTCGACGCCGCCAGGGAAGAGTTTGGGCAGGTCTTGGTCGGGCACATGAGGCAGGATCATCACCTTGGTGCCGGGCGTCCAGTTGGCGGGAGTGGCCACCACCTTCAGACGGTCCGTCAGCTGCAGGGAGTCGATCACGCGCAGCAGCTCACTGAAACACCAGCAGACACGCGTGTCATCAACCATGCACAGAGAGCAGTGCA
Organism: Schistocerca cancellata; assembly: GCF_023864275.1. Lineage (NCBI taxonomy): Eukaryota > Metazoa > Arthropoda > Insecta > Orthoptera > Acrididae > Schistocerca > Schistocerca cancellata. The sequence continues at coordinate 549,633,421 of NC_064631.1, forward strand.
CATGTATTTGTGTGTGTATCTGTGTGTGTGTGTGTGGGTGTGGAGGGTGTGGCAGCGGTACTCACTCGACGTTGCGGCCGCAGGACGCTGGGTACACCATGGAGAGTCGCAGCCGGTTGTCCGGCCCGATGACGTACATGGCCCTCACCGTCATCGCCTTCTCCACGTTGTCCTTGTCGCGCTCGTCGATCATGTCCAGCTTGACGGCCAGCTCGCGCGTCTCGTCGGACACGATGGGGTACGGGAAGTCGCCGGGAATGTCCTTGCAGTACGACTTGATGTCCTGTAGACAACACAGGCGCGATATTCTTGAGCTCTGGTGTAAAATGGAAGTATCACGGAACTTATTTATCTTATGATGCACTCAGCATTAGCCAGTAGTGAGGACCACTCACATTGACCCAGTCGACGTGGTCCTTGAGCTTGTCGCAGGAGAGTGCCAGCAGCTTGACTCCTCGCTTCTGGAACTCCGGGTTGTGGACGGCGATGCGGCCCAGCTCTGTGGTACACACTGGCGTGAAGTCAGCCGGGTGCGAAAACAAAACACACCACCTGAGAAACAAAGATACGTATTATAGATGAGCGCTGCATTTCTTTAAATCATCTAAATTGTAGCGGATTATCTTTTTACATTAATAATGTGCTTTCACATGTTCAGCAGAGTTGTAGGTTCCATTTTTATGCACAACATTTCAACGACCGACCCAGTCGTCTTCTTCAGGTCCTGTAGCTTGTAAGATGATCATGTCATTTTGAGTTTTGTATGTCATCGATATGCAAGTCAGAGAGAGAGAGAGAGAGAGAGCAAGTTATATTACTGTTAAACCATCTTTGTTCTTGTCGTGGCACAGTCTTTGCTTCTGTGCTGTCTGATACATTCATGGTTGAAGTGCGGTAGGTGACGGACGTATTTAGTAGTGCTGTATGGACTTGTGATTGTATCTGTCAGATGAAAATGGTTCAAATGGCTCTGAGCACTATGGGACTCACCTTCTGAGGTCATTAGTCTCCTAGAACTTAGAACTACTTAAACCTAACTAACCTAACTACATCACACACATCCATGCCCGAGGTAGGATTCGAACCTGCGACCACAGCGGTTTCGCGGTTCCAGACTGCAGCGCCTAGAACCGCACGGCCACTTCGGCCGGCTGTTAGATGAAGAAAGGACAGTAAGGATGAATATGATGTACACATTGAAAGGTGAGAACAATATATATTCTGTATAATGTCATTGTTTTAAGAGAAGAAGTTTGAGGTAAGACTACAGCATCGAACAGCTCGAAATGATTACTGTTAGACAGTTAATTTGCTCGGAGCTGAGAGAATGACCACCTCACTTCCCTGAATTAGAGATTAATATATTAATTGATTAAGTTGTTTCATTTTTACAGAAATTCTCTGCTGACTTTGTATCTTTTTCAAATCATTGTTCACTTTGTTAAGCATTCTGTTGCTCAGACCATTATGTGTGAAGATCACATGAAGTTTTACTCTGTCGTTTTGAATATATATATATATATATATATATATATATATATATATATATATATATATCTCTAAAATCGTTGTCTTGGAATATCATTTCATAGAAACAGTTATTCTGTCAACCACACTGTTTATCATTACGCACTACCACTGTCAACAGTTTGAATATGTATTTGGAAATAGAATTCTAGCTTAGCCACTGCCTGATTGCTGTTTGCTGTTGTCCTTTCGAGAAATCTGGAACAATATTTTCAAGACGCGAGGTAAGTGGAAATTTTGATTAGAGCCAGATAATTGTTTTACTTCAGTTGCATTCAGACTAGTTACAGTTCAGTTCATATTATGTTCTGTTTAGTCACAGTTTAACATACGAGTTTAAGTGGAATAACACTTGGTGGATACTTAACTTTGGTAATACGGAGGCTTTTATAGAGTGGAATGCAAAGTTGGGCTAAATTTCAGACAGAAACAAATATAATGAGGAGGGTACAAGCTTTGTGGTGGTGTATACTCTCTTATTAGACTCCACTCAGTCCAGGCCGTGAGTACACGTAACAACAAAGTTGACAGCACATAGAGGACGATTGTGAATAAACATGGAAACAGCAACTAAATGAACACCTAAAAGAATACCGTATTAATCAATTAAGAAAGGAAACCTGAGAGCGCATCTATTTGTAAGCGGCAGTCAAATGAAAACCAAACACCCGCCACAACGAGACAATGAAATGGTTCCATTCCAAAGTAACCACTGCATGTGTTAAAATATGTGTCCCACACTGCCCATCAGATGAAGGCTACGCTCCAGCGATTTGGTTGGAAAACACCGCAACATCCTCGGTACAGCCCGAATCTTTCACTGTGTGATGTTCCCGTCTTTGGTGACCTAAAGAAATATATGCGTGGACGATGGTATCAGTCAGATGAGGAAATGCAAGAGTGCGTGCAGTTGTGGATTCGCCAGCGGCCGACTGCGCTCTTGTCTCCCATGGGGATAAATGTAATGACGTGTGTGGTGACTACTTGTGAATGAAACCATCCCATCGTCTCGTTCTGGCGGGTGTTCAGTTTTCATTTGACTGTCCCTTATACACACGGTGTGTTGCAAGAGCTATTTAATTAAGGAAAAGGCCAGGTGATGTATAACAGTTTGTCCAACTACAGCTCATTAGATAGAGAAATTCAACTGGGTGAAAAATGTGGTTATAGCAACGTACTCGTGGAGGGATTAGAGAGGGACTGTGAAACCTGTTTGAGGTTGACCTGATGTTGCTTGGTACCCAATACTCCGGAATTCAGTTTTTTTATCACTGCACCACCAAGCCCAGGTAACGTTTTATGTGATCTTATTGTTTTCAAGGAAGCTGTTATACAATGTCATGGGATTGCTTTTAACAATTTTCTTTTCTTTTTAGCCTCTGGTCAGTGAACCGCAAAAGTGATAATTTTCATATCATGTTTTCTGTGAACAACATCACGCATTTATCAGTGGATTATTTGTACTGTGTGTCAATTAGAACTTAAAAGTAGGAGACACAAATCCTTTTTTTTCTCATTGGGAGATAATATCTAATTAACACTTTGCAGCATAACGCCAGTTTCTCTCCTTCTGTATTGCTGGTGTTTGTGGTGTCACCGCCAGACACCACACTTGCTAGGCGGTAGCCTTTAAATCGGCCGCGGTCCGTTAGTATAAGTCGGACCCGCGTGTCGCCACTATCAGTGATTGCAGACCGAGCGCTGCCACACGGCAGGTCTGGAGACACTTCCTAGCACTCGCCCCAGTGGTACAACCGACTTTGCTAGCGATTGTTCACTGACAAAATACGCTCTCATTCGCCGAGACGATAGTTAGCATAGCCTTCAGCTACGTCATTTGCTACGACCTAGCAAGGCGCCATTACCAGTTACTACAGATGCTGTAAAACATGTACCGTCAAGAGCGATGTTCACCATTTATGGATTAAAGTTAAGTATTCCACAGCTACGTCCTTTTTTGCTAGTCTAAATTCCTTGACCTGTTCCAGACCTCACGCCAGCCTGCGTGAGCTAAAACGCGTGCCTTTCGGCTTCCTCTCATAGTGGGTTGGCTCTCTTGCCAATCCACAACAGTGTTAATTTCTCTGACTAACTCCATCCGAACAGGCCCCGGAAGACGCAACTGTACCGACCGACCGCCGTGTCGTCCTCAGACGACAGGCGTCACTGGATGCGGATAAGGAGGGACTTGTGGTCATCACACTGCTCTCCACTCCGATGTCAGTTTTCGTGACGGTACTGCTACTTCTCAGTCAAGCTGTTCCTCAATTTACCCCACAAAAGCTAAAAGCACCCAGAATTTGTGTGTTTGACTTAATCAAATTGAGGCTCACAGTAATGTGGGCGCGGCGTCAATGGAAATGGAAATTCCGTGTGGCTAGGGCCTCCCGTCGGGTAGACCGTTCGCCTGGTGCAAGTCTTTAGAGTTGACGCCACTTCGGCGACTTGCTTGTACTAATGTAAACGGATATTACTTAATCCCGCTAATACTTCTTCTTTAAAATATTAGATACGTGAAAAAGGGAACAACAGATTTTATTAAACTCATTTTAGGGTTAGTTGACAAAAAGTGTGAAGTGAAAGAAAAAAATGCGCTCTAATGCGTACAGCCTTTTTTCTTACGGCAGGGGGTCAACCGTCAAGTGTGTAGGAGCTAACATTAATATTATTACAAAAAGAAGTAGCTGAAATCGTCTACTTTTGACCTTATAATTTAGATACTGAATCAAATTAAAGCTGGATAATGTGTTTAGAATCTTTAGAAAAATAGGCATATACTTTACGAAAGATGAGTCACGTAGAACATGTGCGGGAACCAAGATGGAACAATGAGAAAGGAAAAAGAAGAGAGAATTGCTCGGATAAAAAGGTCGTAAATCAGGGATGCAACCTTTCTTCTCTACTGCACAATCTTTATATCGGAGAACCAAAGAATGAAATAAAATACAGCTTGAGATAGAATTACAGTGTCTGTTGATCGTAAAGATCAGTCTATTGAGCGCAGAAGGCTGGTAGTGAAAAGAATAAAAGACTATAGTATTGAGGGTTAGCAGAAACGAGATTAGCGACGGAAGTAACGTTGGGGACCACGTAGTAGATGAAAGTAAAGGAATTCTGCTACGTCCAAATCAAAGTAGCGCTTAATGGGTGAAGCAAGAAGCACAGCAGCATAGGAAAAGAGAACATTCATCTCTAAAAGCGGTATGCTAGTATAAAACACACGCTTTAAATTGAGATAAGAGTTTCTGACAGCGTATTTACTATGACAGAAGACAAAAGGCTGAATTTCTGTCATTACGCACTAGGCAAAGTAGAGCTTACATTTACAGTTTTGTACAGTTAACCTAATTTCTCCGAAATTCCAAATACTAATGCGACGGCTACCTTTGTTACATTTCGCCAGCTGAAGGAGTAGCGGACAGTTTGGAACATCATGCTGACAGTTCTTTCTTCTTACAGGGGACATAATTACCTATCTTAACTGAATTCTTGTTTTCCTTCCACTGTGAGGTATTTAGTTCACCGCTTCCACACAAGCAGAAAACGAAATATCAGTTTGGCGGGAAGCACTTAATAACTGTGAAATGTTTACTCATGCGTTTATTGGACATGAGGTACATTTCTATCGGTAATGTCTGCTTTTTACACAAAATAAGCGTTTATGTTTTGTGACTTGGCTCATTCCAGTGAAGGTACCGAAGCAACATCAATGTAAAGAGGATGGTATATTAGAAAACATTACAGAGAAAACTCCTGTAGTGAATTAGATATTAACGTTCTGTCGTCTCAAAATCTTCGCAATTCATCGAAATTTACATTTGAGAACCAATGTATTTTTACGAGATAGTTATATAATGACCCTTATCATTCTTATCGACAGCCTGTAAATTCACTAACTTATCTCGAGAAATGTGTTCGCAACTTTTTCTTGTATTTTCGAAACAGCTTTACCTGTGGAACGAAGTGTTACTTACTCTCACATCATATCTTTAGATGCAACTAAATGCCGCAAAAGATTTCACCATTGAAATAAAGAAATCTTTACTGAAACTACTACAATTCAAAGATAAATGAATCAGTATTCCGGAAATCGGCTGCAAATGGATGCTGCCACTAGTCAGCTGATCGAATTGTTGGTTTCAATATGATGACATCATGCGCGGTCCACATCAACCGTTGTCTAAGGACCAAAAGAAGGGACAGGATGCTGGGACATGTGTTACGACATCGGGAAATAACTGCCATGAAAGTAGGAGCCATGGAGGACAAAAACTGCAGGGGAAGACAGAGGTTGAAACATATACAACAAATAAGTGAGGATGTTTGGTGTAATTGCCTATCTCGGGCGAAGAGACTGGCACAAGACATGAATGTCAAACCGCATCAAATCAGTGGCAAGACTGATGACTCCAAAAACGGAAAGCCGGCCGCGGTGGCCGTGCGGTTCTAGCGCTGCAGTCCGGAACCGCGGGACTGCTACGGTCGCAGGTTCGAATCCTGCCTCGGGCATGGGTGTGTGTGATGTCCTTAGGTTAGTTTGGTTTAAGTAGTTCTAAGTTCTAGGGGACTTATGACCTAAGATGTTGAGTCCCATAATGCTCAGAGACATTTGAACAAAAACGAAAAGTGTGGTTAATAATAGTATCAGACTTACGAGTTGCCTTTCCACTTGTAGAAGTCCAGTGGACCCTGCGTGGATGGCGCCGTGAAGTTGGGTACAATGCTCTCGAGCTTCATGCTGCTGCCTGTAGGTCTCTGTACCAAGTAGCGGCTGACTGAGAACTGACTAGCGAGCCGCGCCGCGGAAGCTTATATTTGCCGCGCTGTGTGCTCCGTCAGCCAGCGGTTTATCGGGCACGTGACTGCAAGCCGGCTCAGCTGCCAGAGCGAAAACACTTCGTCACTCGCGCTCGGCTGCGCAAAAACAGGTATCGCGGAACGCCCGTCACAGAAACTGTGGTAGTCATCTCTGGCTCCGCAGGAAGCTTCTGTTATTCATTTAGAGTTTATAACTTTTTGTTCGTGTTTGCTTTCACATAAATACGTATTAGTTACCGCTATGAGCAGATACGATTTTCTTGTTTTCCACCCACGCATTTTTCAGTGAAGATTTATCACTATCAGTGCGTTCATTTTATTTTCTGTCGAATTCGAGGCAGTAATTTTCGTGATAATATGTACGGTTTCTGGATGTTCGTTATTATATTCGCAGTTAAACCGAAGAGCCAAAGAAACTAGTAAACCTGCCTAATATCGTGTAGGGCCCCCGCGAGCACGATGTGGCGCGAACTCGACTGACGTCTGAAGTAGTGCTGGAGGGAACTGACACTATGAATCCTGCAGAGCTGTCCATAAATCCGTAAGAGTAAGAGGGGGTGGAGATATCATCTAAACAGCACGTTGAAAGGCATCCCAGATATGCTCAATAATGTTCATCTCTGAGGAGTTTGGTGGCCAGCGGAAGTGTTTAAACTCAGAACAGTATTCCTGGAGCCACTCTGTAGCAATTCTGGACGAGTGGGGTGTAGCATTGTCCTGCTGGAATTGTCCAAATCCGTCGGAAAGCACAATGGACATGAATGGATGTCGGTGATCAGACACGATGCTTACGTGTGTGTCACCTGTCAGAGTCGTATCTAGACGTATCAGAGGTCCCATATAACTCCAACTGCACACGCCCCACACCATTACAAATGGTTCAAATGGCTCTGAGCACTATGGGACTTAACTTCTGAGGTCATCAGTCCCCTAGAACTTAGAACTACTTAAACCTAACTAACCTAAAGACATCACACACATCCATGCCCGAGGCAGGATTCGAACCTCTAGGCGCTCAGTCCGGAACCGCGCGACTGCTACGGTCGCAGGTTCGAATCCTGCCTCGGGCATGGATGTGTGTGATGTCCTTAGGTTAGTTAGGTTTAAGTAGTTCTAAGTTCTAGGGGACTGATGACCAGAGATGTTAAGTCCCATAGTGCTCAGAGCCATTTGAACCATTTGATTCGAACCTGCGACCGTAGCGGTTCCAGACTGTAGCGCATAGAAGCGTTCGGCCACCTCGGCCGGCACACCATTACAGAGCCTCCATCAGCTTGAATAGTCCCATGCTGACATGCAGGGTCCATGGATTCATGAGGTTGTCTCCATACCCGTACACGTCCATTCTCTCGATACAATATGAAACGAGACTCGCCCGACCAGGCAACATGTTTCCAGTCATCAACAGTGCAATGTCGGTGCTAATGGGACCAGGTGGGGCGTAAAGCTTTGTGTCGTGCAGTCATCAAGGGTACACAAGTGGGCCTTCGGCTCCGAAAGACCGTATCGATGATGTTTCGTTGAGTACTTCGCACGCTGACACTTGTTGATAACCCAGCATTGAAATCTGCAGCATTATGCGGAAGGGTTGCGCTTCTTTCATGTTGAACGATTCTCTTCAGTCGTCGTTGGTCCCATTCTTGCAGGATCTTTTTCCGGCCGCATCGATGTCGGATAGTCGATGTTTTACCGGTTTCCTGATATTCACGATACACTGAAATGGTCGTACGGGAAAATCCCCACTTCATCGCTACCCCGGATATGCTGTGTCCCATCGCTCGGTCGCCGACTATAACACCACGTTGAAACCCACTTAAATCTTGATAATCTGCCATTGTTGCAGCAGTACCCGATCTAACAACTGCGCCTTACACTTGTTGTCTTATATTAGCGTTGCCGACCGCAGCACCGAATTTGCCTGTTTACATATATCTGTATTTGAATACGCGTGCCTATACCAGCTTCTTTGGCGCTTGAGTGTATGTACCGTATTTGCACGTACTGTTGCTCTTGTGGCTGTATGTCGTCTGCGGACAGCTGACATTATGGTACAGCTTGTTAGGCAGAAATGCGATTTTCGCTGATTATAAAGTGCTAACATGTAATGTACATCGTCCCTGGCAGTTTCAGTATCCCACATAAAAATATTGTTGTATCGGACGACTATTTGCGTGACATTCACAAGACAACATGGTCGCATTAGTTTTTGTGTATTTTAGTACACGTTCGACTATACTAAATAATTGTTTGAATAAAAATCAGTTATTAATATACTGCATTATTAAATCGGACTAAAGAATACGAGAGGCGTTCAATAAGTGATACAACACATTTTCCTAGGCCAATTACCGTTGCAAAAAAAGGCGATGTTTCTTATGGGACTTCGTGGAACATTCCCGCTCAGCCCGTGTAGTTTAATGAAGTTCAGACAGATGGCGGCGCTATACATTGCCTTCAAAATGGCATCTGTAACGGAGGTACGTTCCAAGGAGAGAGCTGCCATTGAATTTCTTTTAGCGAGAAACCAGAGCATCGCGGATATTGATAGGCGCTTGCAGGATGTCTACAGAGACCTGGCAGTGAACAAAAGCACGGTGAGTTGAAGGGTGAGGAGCCTGTCATCATCGCAGTAATGTGGCGCAAACCTGTCCGAGTCCCACCCAAGTGCTGGCCGGCCGCAGCTGCCACTCCTGTAATGTTGGAACGTGCGGACACTCTCATTCGAGATGATTGGCGGATAACAGACAAACACCTCGCTTCTCACTGGACGTCTCTGTTGGTATGGTGACACACTCGTCCACCAGTTGGGGTGCCCAAAGGCGTGAGCCCGCTGGGTCCCTAGCCTCCTAACAGATGAACATAAAGAATGACGAAGCACTTCTGTGCGGAACTGCTTGTACGTTACGAGGTCGACGGTGAAAATTTTTTGTAGGACATTGTCACCGGCGATGAAACACGGGTGAATCACTTGGAACCAGAAACAAAACGGCAATCCATGGAGTGGCTCCACAGCACCTCTCCTTCAAAGAAAAACGTTCAAAGCCGCTCCCGGTAAAGTCATGGCGATGGTCTTCCGGCACTCTGAATGGATTGTTCCGTTTGATGTCCTTCCTTACGGTGCAGCGATCAACTTAGAAGTGTACTGCGCAAATCTGAGGAAATTGAAGAAACTATTTCAACATGTTCGTCACCACAAAAATGCAAAAGAAAATCTCCTTCTCCACGAGAATGCAAGGCCTCACACAGGTTTGATTACACGAGAGGAGCTCACAAAACTTTCTTGGACTGTTCTTTTTCATCCACCCTACAGACCGGATCTCGCGCCTTCTGATTTTCATCTGTTTGGGCCATTGAAGGAGCCGGCCATTGTGACCGAGCGCTTCTAGGCGCTTCAGTCCGGAACAGCGCTACTGCTACGGTCGCAGGTTCGAATCCTGCCTCGGGCATGGCTGTGTGTGCTGTCCTTAGGTTAGTTAGGTTTAAGTAGTTCCAAATTCTAGAGCACTGATGACCTCAGACGTTAAACCCCATAGTGCTCAGAGCCATTTGAACCATTTTGAACCCAATGAAGGATGCACTCCGCGGGAAGCAGTACGTGAATGATGGGGGGGGGGGGGGAGGGGTTATCGATTCAGCAAGACGTTGCCTTAGACGTCGATCAGTAGAGTGGTACCATGCGCGCAACAGGCCCTCCCAGTAATGCGGCGTAAGCCCGTCGAATTGAACGGAGATGACGCCGAGAAATAGGATTTTGTAGCCAAAAGAGTGGGGAATAAGATGGTGTATTGGAATCCTGAATAAAACTAACCTACTTTCAGAAAAAAAACGTGTTGCATTACTTATTGAAATTACTTATTGAAATAATTTCTCTCAGCCTCATCCAGATACAGACAGTCCTAAAAAATTGTGATTGTGAATTTTTAGTAGCTATGAAAATACTTGTACGATTTAAAACGAAAAACGGGGAGTGCATGGAGTAAATAATATTAAGGAGGTAAGCAAGTCAGGCATCAGCTATGTACTGCATGCGCCCCACGTTTTCATTTTGAATATCTTACGTATTTTTTAAATATTTTAAGTATTTTCATACCTGTTAGAAAATCACAATCACATATTTTTAGGACTGTGCCTTAGGAAATTAATTTATACTTTTTACTATGACTTAAAAACGTGGTTTAATGAAAACTGGTTTTTATTTAAATAATTTTCTGCTTTTTAGTCTCGTGTGTGTGAAATTTTTCAACCTATTTCAAACATTTTGATGAGATTACAACAGAAACAAGTGGTAAATTTCAGGTTTATTTCAGTTTCTCTTCACCTGATTCTACCACTTTATAGGTTCTTCCTAGGAATATCTCGCGCAAAGCCCTTGAAGGTAAAAATGAGAGAGATTTGAGCTCACGCGGAAGCATACCAACAATCGTTCTTCCTGCGAACCGTTCGCAACTGGAACATGAAAGGGGAATGGCAGCGATACACAAAGTAACCTCCAGCACACACCAGACTAGAAAGCGAGTTACTACCGTAGTGTCATCCACTTCTGACATAGCTCGTCGAGAAGTTCCTTTAAAATCAATTGCTAGATTTGTGCCGAATAGGCAAACAGACAGACAAGATAGGGGCCAAATGAGAACGTGGCAATAATAAAAATGACAAATTGGGTAGGAGGCATGAGTAATCAACAACTCTTGGAAAAGAACAGAGGTAAGCCGAAAGCCTTCTAGGAAGTTTACTTTCATTTGATTCTTATGTTTGTTGTGGTTAACTTTCATTTCAATTTGAAATAAGTGAAAAAGAACTCTATATCGTCCTGGATTAAGCCCGAAACCTGAAATCGCGATAGTCGGGTTCATTGACGGAAGTCACCGGACCAGCTGGACGCAACGAAGGTTTTGGTAGTTAAGAATATATGAAACTAAACATTACCTTGTGCACCTAGCTAAAGGTCTTTCTCCTGGGTCAGTTTTACAGGTGCTGGTTATATAACTTTAAATATTGCTAAACGATGACTCGAGTGTTTTTGGTTTCCCAGATTAAGCACCAAACCTCATTTTTCATAACTTATGTACGTAACTGGGAATGGCTGAAATAGAGAGGATATAAAATGCTGACTGGCCATAGCAAGAAATATCTTTCTGAAAAAGAGAACTTTGTTAACATCGAATATAAATTTTTAAGTTTTAAGAAGTCTTTCCTGAATGCATTTCTCTCGAGTGTAGCTGTGCACAGAACCAACACGTGGACGATAAACAGTTCGGACAACAAGAGAATAGAAGCTTTTGAAATGCCGTGCTACAGAGGAATACTGAAGATTAGATGGGTAGATCGACTAACTAATGAAGAGACACTGAATCGAACTGTGGAAAAAGGGAAGTTTTGGGCACGAACTGATTAAAAGAAGAAATCGGTTGATCGGACGCGAGCAGCCAAGAGATCGTAAATTTAACATTGGAGAGAAGTGGGTGGTTAAAAGCTGCAAAGGTAAGCACGTTTGTGGTAAGTAGGTTTGAAGCAGTTATGCGGTGATGAAGAGGCTTGCGTATGTATAGTACCGTGGAGAGCTGCATCAAACTAGTTCCCGGACTGAAGACCACAACAAACATACAGCCTCACGTAAATAGCCTTACGTAAATAGGACTCCAGTTAAAGTTTCTGGGTATGATTTAAGGAATGAACCTCAGGGTTCAACACCCCGTCGAAGACATGTCGTTAGAGACGCGGCCCTAGTATCTGTTGCTTTTGAAAACTTCGTATTTTGTTTCTACTTTCTGTGTCGCTTCTTTTATAATGTTACAGGGTTATTACAAATGATTGAAGCGATTTCACAGCTCTACAATAACTTTATTATTTGAGATATTTTCACAATGCTTTGCACACACATACAAAAACTCAAAAAGTTTTTTTAGGCATTCAAAAATGTTCGATATGTGCCCCTTTCGTGATTCGGCAGACATCAAGCCGATAATCAAGTTCCTCCCACACTCGGCGCAGCATGTCCCCATCAATGAGTTCGAAAGCATCATTGATGCGAGCTCGCAGTTCTGGCACGTTTCTTGGTAGAGGAGGTTTAAACACTGAATCTTTCACATAACCCCACAGAAAGAAATCGCATGGGGTTAAGTCGGGAGAGCGTGAAGGCCATGACATGAATTGCTGATCATGATCTCCACCACGACCGATCCATCGGTTTTCCAATCTCCTGTTTAAGAAATGCCGAACATCATGATGGAATTGCGGTGGAGCACCATCCTGTTGAAAGATGAAGTCGGCGCTGTTGGTCTCCAGTTGTGGCATGAGCCAATTTTCCAGCATGTCCAGATACACGTGTTCAACCGTTTCTTCGCTCACTGCAGGCCGACCCGTTGATTTCCTCTTAAAGAGGCATCCAGAAGCTTTAAACTGCGCATACAATCGCCGCATGGAGTTAGCAGTTGGTGGATCTTTGTTGAACTTCGTCCTGAAGTGTCGTTGCACTGTTATGACTGACTGATGTGAGTGCATTTCAAGCACGACATACGCTTTCTCGGCTCCTGTCGCCATTTTGTCTCACTGCGCTCTCGAGCGCTCTGGTGGCAGAAACCTGAAGTGCGGCTTCAGCCGAACAAAACTTTATGAGTTTTTCAACGTATCTGTAGTGTGTCGTGACCATATGTCAATGAATGGAGCTACAGTGAATTTATGAAATCACTTCAATCGTTTGTAATAGCCCTGTATTTACGGTACCCTTCAGAAACAATTTGCACTTCGAACGTACTGGATCTCAGCTTCGTGGTTACACTGCAAAAATCGCTGTTGGTTCCGTAACTTGAATTCCGAAAGGGCAAACGATACGCACACTGCAGCGAGTTCCCTCGTCATTCCCAGGAGCAGAGAGAGAGAGAGAGAGAGAGAGAGAGAGAGAGAGAGAGCGTGTGCTTCGTCAGTGGCCTTGTGACGGCGCAGCTGTGTCGAGATAAGCATGTAAGTCCGGCCGTGCCGATGGTTAACAGGCGGTGTACACTTACCGCCCGCTTATCACACACAACTGCCAGTCATTGTGTGAGAAGCGCCTGGGCACTGCACAGTTGCCTGGTTGTTAGCTCGTTAGCAGTTATGATTTCTCTTGCATCTATGACATCGATGTAGCGTCTATGCCTCGTGAAGCGGATGCAGCGGATTTAAATGTAGCGTTAAGTCTACGTCTATCCATAATGAACATGTACACTATCTGCATACTCGACTCCAAAAATCTCGCCGTCTCCCATCTAATTTCCAATCCTAGTATACTGCCACGCCTATACCGACACAGCTTGCCAATCCTATAAGCATACATGAGAGTGGCCTCTTATTTCCTCCTCGCTCCTACTTTTACTTTAATTCCAGTCGATTATCACAACCAGAGTGCCGTGACTATTGATTTCGGCGCGTTGTGACCGTCTTCATTTCTCTCAGGAAAAAAAAAATTATAAAATAATGATATAACACGAGAGTATTCCTGTTCGACGATGTCAAGCTGATTTTTTTTTTTTTATGACTTATGACAGTGCTACTTCGTCTGACTCAAATTAGGACATCCTCTGTTTTAATCAGATGTGTTTCTACATGATTCATTGTTTTCCTGTCAGAATGGGGATAGTCGTTTCAGACAGGAATTGATATTGTGATAACTGTTTGTTTGTGATCATTGACTGGAATTAAAGAAATTCCGTCCTTCATAGGTCATTGTCTTTATTTGCGAGTATGTCGTAGGTTGTAAAACTTTGTAGTTGAAACACAGTGTAAGCAACGGTTAATACCGTTCGAAAGTGAATTACCCTTCCCAGCTCCACCATTTTCCTTTCTTTATTCTGCGAGAAGTTTATGGGGATAGCCAGTTATTCGCTTTAAAATATTCTGAATCAAATGTTCCGACAAAATACTTTCTGAAAATTTATAAACAATTGATTTTGGTAATATTGGGCACAACTTCTGTAAGAGAAGCACATTTGTATTTAAAACGTCTGTAGAATCAACTCGTAGTGTACGCAGACGGATACTACACATTATTATTTTCCGTGAGAGAGTTTTCGTAATTTTTGCACATTTCAGGGACAATCTATGTAAGAAATTGTTTCACAGTTTCGTCTTTTGTGATAATGTTGCTGTCTTGAATGAGTTGTCAACGTCATAGCTAACAGCAGTCATCTGTTTTTTTTTTTTTTTTCCAATCCCACTTCTGTACCAGGGTTAACTTCCCATAACAATGGGTCTATGTCGAACATGGAGGTATTAGGAAATTCCTGGCGAAAATCTTCTTACCCGCCGTTACAAAAGACAAGACAGGAATGTTTTTAAGGGTAGAATAATCCCTTTGAAGTAGAATGAACGCCTTCGGTTGACTTCTACCTTCTTCTCCTTCACGTTTGACTGCGTGAGGCGTAACTCGGCGGCGTAACTTGCGCCGTATTTCCCTAAACCGCTGTTGGAAAAAAGAAAGAGTGGTGTACATAATCAGACAAACAAATGATTACAGTTTCAGAAAAAATGGACGATTTATTCAAGAGAAAGAGCTTAGCAAATTGAGCAAGTCAATAACGCTTTGGGCCACCTCTGGCCCTTATGCAAGCAGTTATTCGCGTTGACATTGATTGATACAGTTGTTTGATGTCGTCCTGTGGGACATCGTAACAAATTCTGTCCAATTAGCACGTTAGATCGATGAGATCCATAAATGGTTAGAGAGCCCTGCCGACAGTGATTTAAATGTCGCCAGTTGGGGAGAGATCCGGCGATGTTATTGGCCAAAGTTGGGTTTGGCAAGTAGTAACTCTCGCCGTGTGCAGCCGGGCATTATTTTGCTGAAATGTAAGCCAAGGGTGGATCTTCATGAAGGGCAACAAAACGGTGGGTTGAATATCGTCGACGTATCGCTGTACTGTAAAGGTACCACGGATGACAAAAAAACGGATCCTGCTATGAAAAGACATGGCGCCCCAGACCATCACTCCTGGCTGTCGAGCCGTTTGGTGGGCGACAGTCAGGTTAGTATCCCACCGTTGTATGGGGCGTATCCAGACACTTCTTCACCCTGGAATGTCATTGACTGGAGTAGAAATGTCTTCGGTGATGAGTCCCGCTTCGAACTGAGCTCCGATGACCGGAGAAGATACATTCCTGGAAATTGAAAAAAGAACACATTGACACCGGTTTGTCAGACCCACCATACTTGCTCCGGACACTGCGAGAGGGCTGTACAAGCAATGATCACACGCACGGCACAGCGGACACACCAGGAACCGCGGTGTTGGCCGTCGAATGGCGCTAGCTGCGCAGCATTTGTGCACCGCCGCCGTCAGTGTCAGCCAGTTTGCCGTGGCATGCGGAGCTCCATCGCAGTCTTTAACACTGGTAGCATGCCGCGACAGCGTGGACGTGAACCGTATGTGCAGTTGACGGACTTTGAGCGAGGGCGTATAGTGGGCATGCGGGAGGCCGGGTGGACGTACCGCCGAATTTCTCAACACGTGGGGCGTGAGGTCTCCACAGTACATCGATGTTGTCGCCAGTGGTCGGCGGAAGGTGCACGTACCCGTCGACCTGGGACCGGACCGCAGCGACGCACGGATGCACGCCAAGACCGTAGGATCCTACGCAGTGCCGTAGGGGACCGCACCGCCACTTCCCAGCAAATTAGGGACACTGTTGCTCCTGGGGTATCGGCGAGGACCATTCGCAACCGTCTGCATGAAGCTGGGCTACGGTCCCGCACACCGTTAGGCCGTCTTCCGCTCACGCCCCAACATCGTGCAGCCCGCCTCCAGTGGTGTCGCGACAGGCGTGAATGGAGGGACGAATGGAGACGTGTCGTCTTCAGCGATGAGAGTCGCTTCTGCCTTGGTGCCAATGATGGTCGTATGCGTGTTTGGCGCCGTGCAGGTGAGCGCCACAATCAGGACTGCATACGACCGAGGCACACAGGGCCAACACCCGGCATCATGGTGTGGGGAGCGATCTCCTACACTGGCCGTACACCCCTGGTGATCATCGAGGGGACACTGAATAGTGCACGGTACATCCAAACCGTCATCGAACCCATCGTTCTACCATTCCTAGACCGGCAAGGGAACTTGCTGTTCCAACAGGACAATGCACGTCCGCATGTATCCAGTGCCACCCAACGTGTTCTAGAAGGTGTAAGTCAACTACCCTGGCCAGCAAGATCTCCGGATCTGTCCCCCATTGAGCATGTTTGGGACTGGATGAAGCGACGTCTCACGCGGTCTGAACGTCCAGCACGAACGCTGGTCCAACTGAGGCGCCAGGTGGAAATGGCATGGCAAGCCGTTCCACAGGACTACATCCAGCATCTCTACGATCGTCTCCATGGGAGAATAGCAGCCTGCATTGCTGCGAAAGGTGGATATACACTGTACTAGTGCCGACATTGTGCATGCTCTGTTGCCTGTGTCTATGTGCCTGTGGTTCTGTCAGTGTGATCATGTGATGTATCTGACCCCAGGAATGTGTCAATAAAGTTTCCCCTTCCTGGGACAATGAATTCACGGTGTTCTTATTTCAATTTCCAGGAGTGTACGTCTGGAGACGCCTCGGCCAGCGTTGGGATTTCAACGTGACAATCGCCCGCCATACGGCCCGACAAGTCTTCATAGCAGGACCTCTTTGGTTGTCATCCGCGGTATCCCTACAGCACCCCACCAGCTCGTGATTTTGATCATCAGAAACGCCAATTGGACAGAATTTGCACGATATCCCTCAGGAGGACATCTAACAACTCTGTCAATCAGTGCCAAGCCGAATAACTGCTTGCAAGGGCCAGAGATGGACCAACGTGTTACTGATTTGCTCAATTTGCGAAGCTCTTTCTCTTGAAATAATCATACAGTTTTTCTGAAACTGTAATCATTTATTTGTATGCACATGTACATCACATCTACAACTTTCCGTCTTATTCGCATAATTCCTTTGTGCTGCGTCTTTTTTTATCT
Organism: Schistocerca cancellata; assembly: GCF_023864275.1. Classification (NCBI taxonomy): domain Eukaryota; kingdom Metazoa; phylum Arthropoda; class Insecta; order Orthoptera; family Acrididae; genus Schistocerca; species Schistocerca cancellata. The sequence goes on from NC_064631.1 coordinate 549,650,730, forward strand.
TAGAGTGTAGTTAAAATGTATGATCTGTTTTATAGTTCATTTGTTAATAACAATTATTGTCCGTACAGGATCCTCTGTATAGACTATGTTAGAGTACAATTTATATCTAAAATTACACTCGGGGATTTGTACGGACTTTTTAATGCGTTTGTTAGGTATTGTGGATATCCTCTTTTCCTCATTAATTCTCCGCAGTTTCTCTCTATCAGTATTCTCGAATGACATAATAAAATCAATGAATGGTAAGTGGGTATCTCTACTTAACTCGTTCTGTTTTTAGATTGTTTGTTTAATTACAAATACTGCATCTGTTGTCGGCCTGCTCCTGCGAAATCCCATTTGTTATTCACCTAATAAACTCTCTCCACGATACATAAAGCCTCTTTTGTGGCGTGTGCTACTGAAGTTTGTAGATCTCTGTAACGCTCCCTCGCCTGAAAACCATCCTGTGGAGAAACGTGCCCCTCTTCGTTGCACCTTGTCTGTCTCTTCTATTAATCTAGCCTGGTGAGGTTCCCAGACTCAAGAATGGAGGAACACGTGTTTTGTAAGACACTTATTTCTGTGGTGACCTACTTTCCATGTCTACCAATGACCTGAGCCCGGCATCTGCTTTTCGTAGTATTTGTTTTAAGCGGTTGTTCCACTTCAGGTCACACCGGATAGGTACTCATAGGTATTTTATAATAGTTACTGTGGTTTGCAGTCAATAGTGTAACAGAACGGTGACGGGTATTGTCGTCTATTGAATGATTATAAATAAAAAATGAATTATCAGTTGTTTGTAAATGTACTTTCAAATTTTTACGATTACACGTAACTGCATATTTTCCACTGTTAACTCATCGCAATAAAAAGAGAAGAGATAAATTAGACAAAATTTGCTGATGTAGCATTCCTCTGAATCCGATTATTCGGAAACCGGGATGAGTCATAATGACCACCGCAGGAATGAAATCTATAAATCAGAGTTAAATCAAGTAATGCTGATATATTGTAATTTCTGCTGCGAATGGTCTGTTTTGTCTATTTGTTTACCGGTTGTGCCGAACCGTCGTTGGCAAGAAGATAAATTTATCAACTACGGACCGTGTTTGTGACGCTACAAATAATTTTGCATTACGTGGAATAATATAGATCGGACTTCGTGACGTAAATCGTAAATGCAAAGCTTCGCCTTTTCTGAGGTGCGTAAAGCTGGACCTAATGGCGCGAGGTTGGGGCGCAAACAGACACGTTACGAAACTGATCTCCTTGCAACTTCAACTACACTGAAAAAGAGAAATCGTTTCGTCATTATTTGACAAGTGTTAACACACTGTTTTGAAAGTGAAACATAGATCAGGGTACAGATTACATTTATTATTATTCAAGTCCTTAAATGTTAGTACATGAGTGCTTAGATGCTAAGCTGCTGCGAACAAGGCCAACTGAGAAGGAGTGGTGGAAAAAAAAGGAGTATCGTGCCTCACATATTTACAGAAGAATGTCGTAATCTCTTCAGCGATTGCTGTGCATATATCTAACATTATCCGTGTTTGACATCGATATAGTTTCTTACACTATATAAGCGTCTGTTTTACGGAAAGGCTAAACTGATCAATTACAAGTAATAGATTACAGCGTTCCAGTGACAACTATACAGGGTGAACATTAAAAAGTCGGCCGCTGTGGCCGAGCGGTTCTAGGAGCATCAGTCCGGAACCGCGCTGCTGCTACGGTTGCAGGTTCGAATGCTGCCTCGGGCATAGTTCAGATGGTTCAAATGGCTCTGAACACTATGCGACTTAACTTCTGAGGTCATCAGTCGCCTAGAACTTAGAACTAATTAAACCTAACTGACCTGAGGACATCACACACATCCATGCCCGAGGCAGGATTCGAACCGGCGACCGTAGCGGTCGCTCGGCTCCAGAATGTAGCGCCTAGAACCGCACGGCCACTCCGGCCGGCTGTCTCGGGCATGGATGTGTGTCATGTCCTTAGGTTAGTCAGGTTTAAGTAGTTCTCAGTCTAGGGGAACTGATGACCTCAGATGTTAAATCCCATGGTGCCTTGAGCCATTTGAATTTTGAACATTAACAAAACCGACACATACAGGAACGGATTCCTGGCTGGAAATGGAGAAAACAGGGGCCTGCGAACATGCATCGTTGCCACATGGCTGTGACGAATGACAGTTCCTCTGACCACGTTGCGTGTGTTCCTTGTGCGTTGCAGGCTGCTTGATTGACGCAGCGCACTTAGGCAGCAGAGTGGTCCGGTGTTCACGTCGGGAAAAAAAACCGAGATGGTTCATCTCAATATCCTGTAGAACCCGGTCCTCCAAATCTGCCTCCTTGCACTTTCATCTGAAAGGACCCGTGGTCACACAAACGCCCAAAAAGGCCTTGAAGTGTTGTGTGGTTTGATTGGTATTTGTTTGCTGTAGCCGTGCTGCCTCTCGACCGTTTCCATCTGACTGGCCGTACACAGACTCCATCTTAGCTTGTTCCCGACATGAGCACCGTGCCATTCTGCTGTTTGGAGTACGCTGCGTGAATCACACAGCCTGCAACACACAAGTAACACAAGACACGTTGTAAGAGGAGCTCTCATTCGTCAGCGCCATCTACTGTGGCAACGATGCATTTCCGGATATATGTCCATAGGACCTTTTTCCTCCATTACAGTCAGGAATCCGTCTCTGCAATTTGTCAGATGGCTCTGAGCACTATGCGACTTAACTTCTGAGGTCATCAGTCGCCTAGAACTTAGAACTAATTAAACCTAACTAACCTAAGGACATCACACACATCCATGCCCGAGGCAGGATTCGAACCTGCGACCGGAGCGGTAGCTCGGTTCCAGACTGTAGCACCTATAACCGCACGGCCACTCCGGCCGGCTGCAATTTGTCGATTTTGTTTAGGTTCACACTACATAGTAGGTCCTAAAAACCTATTAAATATTTAATAGGTTCCGTGTAGCATGCTGAAACGGCGGAACATTTAGTTTGCTGTAGTTTGTAAGTGACTTATGTGATTAAAAATCGTATGGAATTTAATCACATGTAGTATCTAGAGTGATAATCTTAGCCGCCGAACTTCCTAAGCAATGTGTTCATGCGTCCTTCATTTCTCATTAGAAAATGCAGTGTTCAATATTTTTTCCGTGCTTAACTGTATTTAACTTCGTGTTCCGTGCTTAGCTGTACTCAACATTGGTGCAGCATGTCCCGCTTGCAAAGCACTGGTATACGCAGCTCAGCACACTCGCAGCTGTGAACACGTCACAGTTCGCGCTGCGGAACTGTGGCCCCGGTCGTGCTGAGTTGCCTGTGAGTAAACAGATTGCTTGGTTAAGGTCAGAGTGTGCCTGCTACACCGACAATGATCCTAACTGCTTTCTTATTAAAATAAAAATATCAAGAACGAAAGCGCTGTGATTAGTACTGAACGGTCTGCCCTTAACAAATAATAAAAAAAAACTGAACGATGAAACTACGCGTTTTTGTTGGCGAATCCTACTCTTTAAAGATATAATAGGGTACAGTATGGAAGGTACTATTCCTGTACTACATATAATTCAGTAACAGCACTATTTTGATAATTTCACCTGTAAGACACTCCTTGAGTATCGATGCATAGCAAGCCTAGAGCAGCAGCAACACTTCTGCCATGGGAGCCCCCAGTGATTGAGAAGCTCATTTTGGCGCCAGCCATTACGGGTAGTGCCGAAGGTAAGTAAATGGACGATAAATTCCCGCGTACCGTGGGAAGTTCGATAAATCCGTTAAATGTTGCCGTGTTCACGGACGGGATTAAGAACTCATCAACATTAGAAGCGAGGCGTTAGCAAAGATCGGTAGAAGCAATGGTTAACTGAGATAAGTAATAACAGGCTGAAATAAGTGTGAACGTCAGTACTTGTAGGTAGAAGCGTTAGGAACGTGTATCGTGCGTTGTACTAGAGACAATAAACCTTTAAGTTATATGAAGTCAGCGTCTCCTTTCGAATCATTTTCATATCTATTAGAACTAACTGTGTGTGAAGATTTTTGATGGTAAGTGTGGTGATTTTGATAGGACATGTATTGGTAGCCACACGGGGCCGTCTTAGCCTTCAGGTGCATTGTTCCTTGGGAGTAAGATGCCCACTCAAGCTGTGCAGCGTAACCATCACTCCGACCGCCGTGGTTATATCAGCACAGCTGGTGTTAGGGAACTTGCCCGTGATGCTTACGAATAGAGGAGGAGGCATCTTAAACACCAAGCATCGCCTATTCCAAGTCAATTCACATTGGTTAATAAAAAGGAACCTTGAAGAAAGGGTTATAATTATTTCCTAACTAACTATATGGTTTTCACCATGCCTGTTGAAATTGCTCCCATGGTTACAATGCTTTCGAAGGCTTTGGTTCATTACTTTGGAAGGTCCACGTTCAGAGGATTCAATATTACAATTAGAGCCGTAGTGTGGTCTAAACTGACGAGCAGAAGTGAATGAATTAGTGACTCAAATGAATTAATTAGTGTCTCAAATGAATTGCATGAAATTATAAAAAAATTAGCATCTAGGACAGTAGTTCCCAATCCTACTGAGACCTTTACCCACCTGTGCAATCAGATATTAGTTATTACCTTACCTACCTCCCGCGCCCCCAACCTCTTCCTCCAATATCATCAACATTAGCACATAACTTAACTTTAAAAATAAAAAAATCTTTGAACACATTCATTTTAAAAATCACGAAAGGTAAGCATTTAGTTTTTGTAGATGTTTTATTAAACCTGGAACTGGTGAATCAATGAGATAATTTGTACTGTTTATTTCACAACCTTTTTATAGAATGATGAAATTAATCTCAGAAAAGGAAGTTAACTATCCTCACTGAGGGTAGACACTTGTTACAAAACATGCTTCCTCTGTACAAGTCATCTTCTTAGCGACACTTACTCCGTCTACCCCAGTTAATATCAACCAAATTGGCCGGCCGTTGTGGCCGAGTGGTTCTAGGCGCTTCAGTCTGGAACAGCGCGACCGCTACGGTCGCAGGTTCGAATCCTGCCTCGGGCATGGATGTGCGTGATGTCTTTAGGTTTAATTAGTTCTAAGCCCTAGAGGACTGACGACCTCAGATGTTAGGTCCCATAGTGCTCAGAGCCATCAACCAAATTGAAAGGTGTCTACTACACGTTCACCTACTGGTTGTAAATCACTTGACTGGCGGAAATTGAAAGACTACTTGCTGTCAATGTTTTGTGTCTGACCACTAGCACTAATAGTAACAATAACAACAACAACAACAATAATAATAATAATAATACAGTGTAGACCCCACAGCAGTATAGTATAGTGCTCTGTGATCTGTTGTGCTGTCATTTAATTTATTTTTGTGAAGTGAATAATCAAGAAAATTCTGGTCTGTAGCGGGAACTACCTCCAACGAGGGGAAGGCATTTCCATGAAATATTTAAGCATACTCGATGTGGTATATATGTCTCAATTTCACTGTCGCAGAAGCAGGATACAAAATATGTGTGTAGTGGATGGACTATATGAGGAAGGTCTTCTTCATACATTCGTTTCGCAAGCTTAACCTCCACCACCTTGTGTTACGGGCTAATGCAAGCATTTGAAGAAAAAAAAAGTAATTTCTGTTAAATTATGTAATCAGTATTACAGTCTTACGAAATAATGATAATAGTAATGATCTTTTAAAAGTAATTAAATTTTGTGACCAAAACATAATTGAAACCTTTTGTTTTTACCCCTCAGAAAATTAATTTTACCCTTCAGGGGGTAATTATGCCCACGTTGGGATCCACTGATCTATGAACTCAGGCCAACATGTTATTAAAGAAAAAAATTAAACAAATAGTGAACATTTAGGAGAAAGTAAAGCTGTGTATCGGATGCGGCCTTGGACGCAATTGCCTGCTCGTTGAAGGCAGGAATTCTAGCGAGCCAAAGTTCGATACACAATTTTAGCTTTTATCGCAGTCCACTCTCTCTGTAGAAAACTGTCATTTCTAAATAAGAAAAAACAAGTTTTCTCTGTTGTGAATGTATGATGTATCGTAATTAATAGCAAAAACTAACATGGGTGAAAGTACACGATAACAGAAGCAATTGCGTTAGCGAGATAATGTCTGTTTACGAACAGCCACTGATTTCAATATGAAGTATTGTTCTAGGTAGTACAAATATTTTTGAAATGTAAACAATTCGATTAAGTCCCATTTATTTGGGCTCAAATTTGGCGTAAACCAATATGTCCGCCGTAGAAGTCGAAAGTACTCCTATCTATCAAGTTTTCTGGGAAGGATGTGTGGCCCAATGAGACGTACCACAAGTCCCCAATACACAAATTCAATGAGTAACATTGCTGATGTGGTTGGCGGTTAACAATATCTTACTTTGCATCAAATCTGGGCCCAATTAAATGAGAACATTATCGAGAAATTTACATATCAAACACATTTCTACTAAATAGCACAATACGTATGTTACTAAACAGCTGATAACACGCGTCGGAGTAGCGGGTTGCCTACCTAACGGCTTCCAAAGGCAACAAAAATTTGATTCGCAGAATTTTATGTAATTATTGACCTAGTTTAAAAATCTGAAATGCTGTAGTAATCTACTTATTAAGAAGTATAATCTTACGCTAGAGGTTCAACACAGTAATCAAATAGGAAAGTTAGAAACTATATGTCTCGAAGCAGTTTAACTGACGGCGCGCGAATTACCCAGATTGTCTTCGTCCAGTACTTGAGAATGAGAGCGTTTAGCGACTTCCAAAAAAATTTACTACGCATGATTTCAAACCTTTTCGAAACTTTTTCTTGTTGACTCCCCCCCCCCCCCCAACACAGAAAGGAATGTAATGGAAGGAAACACGTTTATCATTTACTTCATTTTCCCTATTCATGCAAAAAAAGTTCAGTATCAGGCGTGACGCTTTTATTTTTTATTATTTTTACTACAAACACTATTTGCAACACATTTTGTAGATAGTTTCCTAATATACCACTGAATGTACTTGCAAAATTGTATCAGTGTACAACAAGTTCAACTGATATGACGTCATAGACATTGAGATGGATGAAAAACTGTTTTACGAAATTCCAGCATGGTGGAGTAGCTGTGGGTCAAAAACGTCTGTCAATCAGTGCAACGAAAAAATAGTCCAAAGTAAAAAATTTCAATTTGTTTTATTCACTCGATGACTAGTTTCGGAGAGGGACCCATTTTCAGATCATCGTAACACAGTCAAAAATGGTATTTCCGAAAATGCAAAACGTGTCAAAAATGTACAAACGAACAGTTACAGCGACCTGAAGCTGGTCATCGAGTGAATAAAAAGAATGGAATCTGCAACTTTGGACTGGTTTTTCGTTGTACTGAAAAACTGTTTTGTACATAGGAGTTAGATTCTTAACAGAATCAAAGGTGAGGTGGGTGAGGTTTCGGGGTTTACTGGTATCATACTAATATCACTAACCGCAAATTTGCAATTGTTTAGCTCATTTGCGCACCACGTTTACTGGAACGGTTTTGCTCCTGTAATCATCCATTTTTCACCCGTCTTAATTTTGGCTGTTAATTTTGACGCATCCTGTATCTTTGGGGAGAAAGCCCCTGAATTAAGAAAAGTAACAAATGATCAAATTAAGAACTGCCTGAAAAATATTAACAAAAGTTGCAGTTCAACTTTTTAATCAAGTAACGACCTGCACCGTGCAGTATTTTCGTTGTTTGCTCGTAATATCTGTATATATTTTGTAGTTTCTTATTTCTTTCGTCAGAAGCATGAAAATGTTGATAGACACCCGCGAGTGTTGTTCACTGGATCAGGTAATATTCACGACTCTGTGTACGTCGTTTACTTACAATTTATTGTAATTAAGTTACTCTGCCATATTCACTCATACGCAATCTTTGGTTTACGTAATTTCAGTTTTGTGAACAAGTTAGTAATTTCGTGAAGCACACCGCTACTGCTGGGCTGTAATTTAAGCTTCATCAGAGGCACCATTTATTTTGAAGTAGTTATTACAATAATCATACATCTACGTAAGGTTTGCAATGCGTTAGTCTGGTTTATATTGCCCAGTGTGTGTAAGACTGACCCAAGGCGGCGCACCAAGACACAAATTAAACGGAAAAAGGAGACAACTATTTAATAGGGTATACAAAGAATTGAAGCACGGATGGTCACATGTTTGTTTCACTCACAGGAGAGCGGCACGGAAGAGCTGAAAAACCTGAATTGGCAGACTATTGAAGATCGCAGCAAATAATTACGCGAAGGCTTCTTACAAAATTTCAAGAACCAGTATTAAGTGAACAATCTAAAAACATTTTTTCAGACCACAGATCAAGATTAAACTAGTTACACATTATACAGAATTATTTAAATAGCCATTCTTCCCGCTCTCGTTATTCGAAAGGCGAGAAACTCTTTTAACACATGGTATAAGGCTAAGAGCCCTCTGCCACGCACTTCACAGCGGTTTGCAGCGTAAATATGTAGATGTAGTTGCATTCTTGTGTTGTGCACGAAGTGACAGAAACACACAGGTTGTTAACGCTAGAGATTCACTGATTTTCAAGAAGCGCCTGCTGTCTTATCCACGCGATGCGTCCAGCTCGGCGGCGCCGGACTCAATGACTGTATCCAACGTCGCTCACAGTGAGTCGGCACGAAGGCGTCCCGTGTGTCCCTGAGGCTTGCGGTGGCCAATGGGGACTCGGAGAGCGGGGCACACCCCCCAGTGACGAAGTTCCGCCGTCGGTAGACGCGGGTTTCTGCAGCGCCAGGCGCGGAGCCAACGTGTGGGGCCACAAACTCCATAAAAATTTTTGTAAAAGCGTTTAAATTTCCGAATTCCTCTACTGAGTTCCAGCCAATAGAGTAACATGAAGACTAACACTCGTGTAGGGCAAAGGAATTCTTGACGAACGAGCTGTAGAATAGTGGTTGTCAGTGGTCTAAAGTTCCATAAAATTTCAAGCAATATTCTGTCTCGAATGCATATTTTGGAGCTCACCACTACCTGTCCCTCTTCCGTAACAAAATTTCCTCTTCCGACTTTAACTACGCGACACATTCTCTCTAAGCACATATCCTCTAAGAAACCGCAAGATGGAATTGCACATACAGTATACAACAAAACACTTTTTATTTTATTTATTTATTTATTTACTTATTTATTGTTCCGTGGGACCACATTAAGGAGAAGTCTCCATGGTCATGGAACGAGTCAATACATGAAATTATAACACGATTGTAGAAACAGATAAAATGAAATATAAGAAACATATTCAGGCGACGCGTCATTAGTTTAAATAAAGAAAATCAAGAATGTAACACTGGAATTTGCTTAATTTTTTAGCTCTTCCAGGAGCTCCTCGACAGAATAGAAGGAGTGAGCCATGAGGAAACTCTTCAGTTTAGACTTAAAAGTCTATAATAAGAGTCTGTAATAAAAGTCTATAATAAGAGAACTAGGATCTAGTTCTCTTATTATGGTGCTACACATGTGCACATATGCACCAAACGCTAATCTCTTATTAATATTGCCTACAAGGATTGTTCCTGTTCGCTAGTAAATCTTCGTACCATTGTTGTTATGGTCTTCGGTCCAAAGAGCAATTTTATTCAGCTCTACACGCTAATTTATCCTGTGAAAGTCTCTTCATCTCTGCATAAATACTGTCACCTGCGTTATTTTAAATCTGCTTACTATATTCATGCCTAGATTTCCCTCTACAATTTGTACTCCTCACACTTTCCTCCAATACTGAATTGACCATTTTTTGATAGCTCAGGATGTGTCCTATCAACCGATCCCTTCTTTTAGTCAATAATAATTTCAATACTCCCCAGTTGGATTGAATACCTCCTCATTAGTTGCGCGATCTACGCATCTAATCTACAGCATTATTCTGCAGCACCACATTTCAAAAGCTTCTATTCTCTTCTCGTCCCAGTTGCTTATCGTATACGTTTCACTTCCAAACAAGCCTAGTTCCACGCAAATAACTTCAGAAAAGTCTTCCTGTAATTTCATTTTTGCTCGATCTTAACAAATTACTCATTTTCGGAAACGCTCTACGCTTTTCTTGCTATTGTAGGTCTACATTTTATAACCTCTCAGCTTCACCTGTAATCACTTATTTAGCTGTACACATAACAAAATTCTAATGATATTAATTTCAGCATCCAGTTTTAAGTCACTATACATCCCGTTCAACTGCTCTTTGTCGTCTTTGCCGTCTCTGACAGAAGTACTTTGAATGCAGCAAACCTCATAGTTAAAATTTATTTTCTCTCAACTTTAGTTCATTTTCCAAATTCCTCCAGGGTTTCCTGTACTTCTTACTCAGTTGTTGTTGTGGTCTTCAGTCCAAAGACTTGTTTGATGCAGCTCTCCATGCTACTCTATCCGGTGCAAGCCTCTTCATCTCCGAGTAACTACTGCAACCTACATCCCTCTGAATCTGCTTACTGTATTCATCTCTTGGTTTCCCTCTACCATTTTTACCCCCCACGCTTCCCTCCCATACTAAATTGGTGATCTCTTGATGTCTCAGAATGTTTCTACCAACCGATCCATCTTTTTGTCAGATGGTGTTACATATTTCTCTTCTCCCCAGTTCTGTTCAGTACCTCCTCATTATTCTGTTGCACCACATTTCAAAAGCTTCTATTCTCTTCTTGTCTAAACTGGTTATCGTCCGTGTTTTACTTCCACACATTGCTACACTCCATACAAATATTTTCAGAAAAGAATTCGTGACACTTAAATCTACACTTGTTGTTAACAAATTTCTCTTCTTCAGAAACGCTTTCGTTGCCATTGCCAGTCTACGTTTTATATCCTCCCTGTTTCAACCATCATCAGTTATTTTGCTTCCCAAATAGCAAAACTTATTTACTGCTTTAAGTGTCTCATTTCCTAAACTAATACCCTCAGCATAAACTGATTTAATTGAACTACATTCAATTATCCTCGCTTTGCTTCTGTTGATGTTCATCTTATATCCTTCTTTCAAGACACTGTCCATTGTTCAACTGCTCTTACAAGTCCTTTGCTGTCTCTGACAGAATTACAATGTCATCGGCGAACCTCAAAGCTTTTATTTCTGCTCCCTGGACTTTGATTACTAAGCTAATTTTTTCTTTGGTTTCCTTTGCCGCTTGCTCAATACACAGATTGAATAACAGCAGGGACAGGCTACAAAAAAATGGCTCTGAGCACTATGGGACTTAACATCTATGGTCATCAGTCCCCTAGAACTTAGAACTACTTAAACCTAACTAAACTAAGGACATCACACACATCCATGCCCGAGGCAGGATTCGAACCTGCGACCATAGCAGTCGCGCGGCTCCGGACTGGGCGCCTAGAACCGCTAGACCAGGACAGGCTACAACCATGTCTCACTCCCTTCTCAACCACTGCTTCCCTTTAATGCCCCTCGACTCTTATAACTACCATCTGGTTTCTGTTCAAAATGGTTCAAATGGCTCTGAGCACTATGGGACTTAACAGCTGTGGTCATCAGTCCCCTAGAACTTAGAACTACTTAAACCTAACTAACCTAAGGACATCACAGACATTCATGCCCGAGGCAGGATTCGAACCTGCGACCGTAGCAGTCGCGCGGTTCCGGACTGCGCGCCTAGAACCGCGAGACCACCGCGGCCGGCGTGGTTTCTGTACAAACTGTAAATAGCATTTCGCTTCCTTTATTTTACCCCTGTCACCTTTAGATTTTGAAAGAGAGTATTCCAGTCAACATTATCAAAACTTTCTCTAAGTGTACAGTGCTATAAACGTAGGTATGTCTTTCCATAACCTTACTTCTGTGAGAAGTCGTAGGGTCAGTATTGCCTAGCGTGGTCCTACATTTCTCCGGAATTCAAACTGATCTACCCGAGGTAGGCATCTACCAGTATACAAATTCAATAACATGGCAGGCTCTGGACTACTGAGATTACCGCTTCAGTTGCTTGTAGAATTATTGTTGGAGTGTAAACGATTGGATAGATAGTAATGAGGGAAGGAGGGTGAGCCAGCAGATATAGAAGCCAAGCCCACGGCGGCGACGGGAAGGCCGAGGCTTACGTAACGCCGCGTGCTGTGCGGACCCGAGCGCACCGGCCAAGGCTGGTGACGCGGCGCTTGTTGTGTATCTCCGTCTCTCTCTAGCGTCGGCGGTGACTCGCCGAATCCCAGGACGCCCCTCCCTGCTGTTCTTCTGTCGCAGCCGCGTCATCCACGTAGCGCTGGATGCAGTACCTTGCGCTTAGAGTGTCTCTGTACAAATGTTTGCATTCTGATTGGATCTTAAAAGTTGCTCAGGTTCGATTCAAATCGTTTTGTTAAAAATCATGAGTGCTTTGAACGTTTATAGCGTCAAATGTAAATATTTTGTTGATCGTTTCGTATTCCGAGTGAATAAACACGGTCAGGAATGGACATACTGAACCTGAAGCACTGTATGTGTGTGTATGTCTGTATGTGTGTGTGGGGGGGGGGGGGTGAGGGAGGGGGAAGGAATGGGCTGGGAGGGGGGGGGGTGGGGGGGAATGGGCTTGTTACAATCGAGTTCCTACCCCTTCCTTGCCCTGCTCCGCCTTTACCTCTCTCGAAATTGAGGAGACGCAGACTGTAGCTCTAGTTCTTATTTATTTAAAAAGAAAAAATATTCTTTCTGCTACTGTCGAAGCATAGATCGTTTTATCTCACTTGTTTAGTAAATATGTAGGTCTATTTCAATTATTGCTCCTAGGCTTTGGCTGAGCCATATCCCTGTAATGACCTCCCTTCGATAAGTGCTAGTCTTGCAAGGTATGCAGGAGAACTGAGAAATCTGTAAAGTAGGAGATGAGGTGCTGACGGAAGTAGAGTTGATGCACCCGTAAACGAGGTACAAACCTATTTTAGTAATTTCATCCACACATCCACATGTTGAGCCATGAGCAAACACCTGGCCATCTCCATGCCCTTCCGTACACTCAGTTCCCTTCCTTCTACTACTATAGAAGAGAAATATCGAACTCAATATTTATATGTCACTTCCGGTACATTTCGACCTCAGAGACATATTTCTGACTCAAGCAGCAACAGGAGTGCTATGGATATTCAATAAATCAGCTTATCAAGTTATGTAAGTGTTAATTCATTTCGGGTTATCGTAAGCTTACTTTGATTTCAAGAATCTGAAACCACACTGACAAGGACTCACATCAACACTGGTGGAAAGACATCAATGCGGATGATCGATTTATTTTTCAGCATCGAATGTGGATTAACATTGGAAAGTCTAGAGTAAAGTAGAGAAATACTTCGTTTAAAGTTCTACACGTGACAGAAGAAGACAACGCCAATGAAGGCCATTTTGGCGAGCGATGGAACCGCAAACGTTAAAGTTTTCTCTGGCCGACAAAATTAAGTGGGTATTTTAGGTACTGTACACTACGGGACATTGATGCGCCCGATATGTTTTTCTAACATCCAGGAGCCCAGAAAGAGTTATTAATAGTATGGTCAAATATACGATTGTGTGACGAAAAACCGAAATAGGTTTTTCGGAATGATCACCGAGGGTGCAAAATTGAAAACTGAAAAGATGACAGAAGGAAACACTGGGGCAGCCGGAAATATTACAGACAGTAAACACACAGTTTGCAAGCGTACTGTTGAAAACGGGAAGCGTATTTAGTTCAATACGAACACAAATGTCGAGTAGGACATCCTGGACTGTACAAGAGAGTCAGATGCATTTGGTTTGTAGCCAATGGGAAGTCACAAGAGTTAAGGAAGCAAACATCAACCTTTAAATTTGAAAAAGAAAATACCAGAATCAGCCGATAAGAAATTTGGCATCCAGATCTGAGCACTGCGTTCTAAATATCACTGATGACCTCATATCGCTGAACGAAAATAGTCACGTGATTTCGAATTAGTTCATCTTTTGACATACGGTACATTGCCCGAGATGGTAGTTACACTTTGACGGAAGTTGGCTGCTAGGACGAAAAAGAGTGTTATTAAGTTTCGCTTCCACTGGCAAGCTCCGTCTAAGGGTATGGGGATATGGGACACTGTTAACGGCATTCTGCGCCTCGGATTGGGACGTTACGTTCAACGTTCGCCTTCGTACTAATCGAGAGGAGTGGGCTATATGACAGCATCTGCCTTCTATTCATAACAGGACAACACGACTCTACACTGAAGAAGCACTCATGACAGCCACGTACACAGCGCTGATAGATACTGCACCTGACATTTCAAAACACGTCGGAGGAAGGAAAAATAAAATCAGTTCCATTTAGGCCAGCCTTCGAAAAATGGTAGCAGTTTTGGAAACCAATTTCATCGTTAAAGCATTCCTCCTACACGATTAATTTGAGTTCGCCCCGATTTCCAAGTAGAACTACGGCTGCCATCATGAAAATATTTCGAAATTTCCGCACTTTTTCCAGTTCTCCTAAGCTCTTAATTCAAAGGTATATTGCTACATATAATATCGAACATTAAATTCTGAGTCGACTAAGTACTAATACAATTTGATGAAGGGGTGTTGTAGAAACACACTATGTTAGAAAAGCTAATCTTTCCGACTTTTATTGAAAAATCACTTTTGATTCCACAGTACATACAGTAACTACAAAACGACCACATTTCAAGTGAAGTGCAAGGGAGGATATTTTTGACACAGTGACCCCTTCGATCACTTGCCGACAAGTGATGATCAAAGGGATCGTTGTGTCAAAAATCTACGGACACCAGTCACTGAATGCTGGCTCCAATTTTAACTGCACGAGAGGTGGGACTCTTCATGCATGTCGGTCAGGTGCCCTGAAGATGGCGTAATATATCGGTGAAACTGGTTTCTCAATAAAATAACAATTTGAAATTTAGATGGCTGAAAGGTGTTTTGATTCGACATTCTGGAACGATTTAGAGTGGAACGATCACATAAAAGTAATCACAGATGCCAGACGGATTTATTGGAAGAATCCTCGGAAAGTGTTGTCCACCCCCAAAGGAGGTTAGGCCAGTGATATTGCTCGTCATTTTGGGATCAGTACCAGATAGGATTGATAGAAGAAATAGAAGAGCAGCGCGTTTCTTGATAGGTTCAATTAGTAAGCTCGACAGCACCCACCAAGGAGATACAAAGCCAACTACAATGGCGGAAGCTACAAGAGAGGCGTTCTGCATCACTGGGTTTTTTTAATGTTGAAATTTCTAGAGTGTATGTTTCTATAAGTGTACCAATGCACTACTTACATCTCGCGCAAGAACCATAACTGTAAAATTAAGAGAATTATGAGGCCACAAGAAGGCTTACCAACAATCTTTGCTCGTGCGGGCCATTAGCGACTGGGAAAGGAAAGGGCAAATGTGGCAGTGATACACAGAGAACCTTCAGAACCTACAAGGTGGCTTACGGAATGTAGATGTAGCGTGTAGACTTAGGTCTTCAACCGAAGCTCATTTCCTGAATATGGAGATGACCTCGAGAAAGCACCAGTCCTCCGGACACAGTTGCCGCCTCGTGTCTACCATCTGCTTGCCACGGTGCCTCGCATATCGCAGCGCCAGTGACGGCGTGTTTGCGCGCTGGTCTACAGTGCGGGCTCCCGCTTCGCGGTGACTGTGAGATAGCTGTGCGGGTGACGCAGCAGGGAGCGCGGCAGATATAAGCAGCGGCCGCAGCCTTCCCAAGTCAGTCCGCACACCACCGACCAGCAGTACAGAGGCACAGAGACAGCAGCATGAAGCTCGAGAGCATCGTACCCAACTTCAAGGCGCCCTCCACGCAGGGGCCGCTGGACTTCTACAAGTGGAAAGGCGACTCGTGAGTATCCCAGCTGCAACACTCACATTTCTCTGTTTTTCGTCATTCTACGGAATATCACGATTTTCATCTCTCAACATTCCTGCATCCACATAATAATAGCCCTATACTTGTACGACAAGCTCTTCTGCAGTCTTATACGGAGTATTTAATGGTTGCTCTCCTATTTCTATTCTATGCATTATCAGTAAATTAGGTCTCACTTCTCTCAAATTAATTCCGCTATACGTATTTCGCAAACAAAGTTTTGCTAGCCTCGTCGTCTTATTATCGAGAAAAGCTATCTTCCTGAGAAGAATCTGTCTTCATTAGCCAATTCCAGTTTGTAATATCATTACTCCCCCAACCATGATATAACGCAATCTGTTTGATTCTCTGCTTGCAACACAATTGTAATTTTTTATATACGTTTTTTGTTTATCTCTTTTGCGCAGTTGAGCAAAATATGTGGCTGCTGCCAAATTATTTTCACTCGTCACAAAACGATGTACGAAACGAATGAAGTGTTTGGATCACTTTTTTGTTTTGTGACCTTTTTTTATGGGTTTCAGGCAGAGACTATTTCCCCAGATGCAATTATGTCTCTTAATGATACAAACAAGGTACTCACCTACTTCTTTAGAAAATGTACAACAGAATGTATTACATAACCAAATTTTATACAGACGAACCAAAAATTGCGAAAAATTGTGCTAGATAATTAGTCAAAAAAGTACATTAGTTTTACTCCACCATTATAATGAAAACTACAATCATATGTGTTTATATGACAACTGAGTAGCCATTTTTTTATGTTTCAATACTTATACTGAAACTCAAGGAACGCTCCTCAAATGGTTCAAATGGTTCTGAGCACTATGGGACATAACTTCTGAGGTCATCAGTCCCCTAGAACTTAGAACTACTGAAACCTAACTAACCTAAGGACATCAGACACACCCATGCCCGAGGCAGGGTTCGAGCCTGCGACCGTAGCGGTCGCGCGGTTCCAGACTGTAGCGCCTAGAACCGCTCGGCCACCCCGGCCGGCAACGCTCCTCAATTCTCAAACTTCCTATATATATATATACTCTTATTGAAAAATTGTAGCTTTTATTGTGGTGATAGAGGCAGACTAACATACTTTGTAGATTAATTATCTTTTAAAATTAAAAATTATTCGTTTCTCTTTTCTTATGTTTGCATGTACAGGGTGAATCACCTAAGACTAGCACCGCAAATGTTTCGACAGTGGAAGGCGCCATTGATATGTGGATTTCACAGATTTGAATGAGGCAAGGGCCAGTGTATGAACCCCATGCAGATTGTTATGATTTTCAAATGTGTATTTATTTATAAATGTACAAGTATTTCAATGGAACAATGCCTATTGACTGTGTCAAAATCCAAGTAAACTAAATTAGAAGGTCAGAGGCGTTCGTTGTAGGAGTCTAGTGCCAGTAGTTTACGAGATACCGTAGTTTGAATATTGTAAACGCCGACAGTTATTTATTCCATGTCGTAGCACAAAAAAAAAAAAAAAATGTGAATTTCACATTGGTGCCTATGTGCAGCCCTATACAGATGTTAAGAAGTCTCCGAAGGTGCTGTGTTGTTAAATGGGACATTGCCTAGGACAAGCGAAAGACAAATAAAGGTAAATGCAGTATCTATGTGGGGTCTGACATGTAAAGAACCAATGTACTCTCAAAGCCTGTGCTCAACATGACCACCACCAGCATCAATACAAGCCATGTAACGATTGCTCTATACGTTCTAGTATTTCAGTGGAAACTCCAGTGCATGCAGCAGTAATGCGCCGTTTCGTATCATCCATAATTGTTTGAGGTGGGTGACGTCTGTTGGCATATATTCCGGCGTACACTGTACACAAACGAACGGCATACGTCTTATTTTTATCGTAAACCATTAACATGTCCGCTTTTTTCGCATTAGGAAGTAATATTTTCCAAGACGTCCTGCTGCATCCACTATCACACTGTAAGTAACAGTACCGTCGCAGTGCAGTCATAGTGTTCACACAACATAATGTAAATAAATATTACATCGTCGCTTAGCATCTAAGCAACAGGATGGAACAAAGAGCTGTCGATGTTTGCAATGTTCACCATACAATCATTCGTAAACTACTTGCACTAGCTTCGTGCAACAAACACCATTGACATTCTCAGTTGCGTTACTTTTACAATTTTACCATCAATAGGCATTGCCCCATTTCAAAATCTGTGGTTGTTGCAAAAAAAAAAAAAAAAAAAAAAAACTGCACTTTCGTCAACGACTCAAAATTTGTGCATTGGCTACAAAAACGCACCGTTGCCAACTATTCAATCCTGTGAGACCCGCGTATCGATAGTGGCCTCCATGTCCGAAATATTTGCAGTGAAAGAGTTACTGATTCACTCTGTACATATCTCCTCATAACTTAAAGCTTTCCTTTTAGCCGTAGAAAGGCAGATAAAATGGATCTGTTTATGGAACTAAGTGCTAGTCTAACAGAAAAATAATCCTCGAGTTTTAAAATATTTTACGCTGAAATTGTTCTTGGATGGCTATATTTATCACATTGTAGTAGTAAATGCACTATGTCCTCTTCTATGAAGGAGGGTCTGGAAGAATGCATCGAATTTGTGGCATTCGTATCGGTCAGACGCAATCTGAGAAGCTCGTTAACTTTGTGTAAATGAGACATGCAACAAATATTTATCATTCAAATTGCGTTGCCTATCTTATCGAGAATTAAATCATTCATATCTACATATTTTCAAGGAAAAGCAACAGAAGCCACCTCAATAGCGAGAAAGAAACACAAGAATGGAAGGGGTAGAGACTTTTTTTATGTGATAACTTTGCAGAGAGTACATATTTTCATCGTGCTCTGCCTTTTATGTCTCTCGTCATTACTTTCTTCTGTTTGTCACAACAATAACGTTCGTTTTTGCCATTGCACTCGCATTATTTAATCCTGTACACAGGAACACATTGCGACGGCACGTAATAAATTCAGCATTTAAGCTTCTGAAGTTATCTAGCATCGAAAGATCTATAGTCTCTGGGAGCGACCAATGGTCCGTACAAAGAGTCTAACACAACTAATCTATTCTTACTAATATTTAATTCACTGTAGTAAAAAATGCAATGTTTATATTTATTGCATAAAATACATCCTTGGTAGTAACTGACTCAAAAAGAGAGAAAAATTAGTAAGTGATTTTATTTTATTGATCGCTCAGAGCATTAACAATATAGGAGGTACAGAAATACAATCGAAAACTTAGTGTCAAAGTCAATTGTGGTGTAATATTTTATTGTTTTGTACTGATTTCTAGGTCTTTATTAATTCTTTACATCCAGGTGTTTGTTGTTCATACTCCCAGAGGTGCTAAAAAAATTGTTGTAAAATTTTCATCCATTCTGTATAAATGTCCAAGAAGTGTTAACTTTCGTTTCTTTATTCATTCTATCAGTTTTACGTCAGTGATCAAAGCTTCTTAATATTTTGCTATCTTGGATTCTTAGCAGGTCTAAAGTACCAAAACAATTCTTTCGGAAATTAATTTGTAGCTCATTTTGTGCTTTGCTTGTGTTTTAGCAGCTTTGCATATACACTTTAATTTGTGAAACAGTTGTTCAGCATGATTTTTCTATTAGATTCAGCGATCCATGCCAGGCTATTTCTATTAAATGTTTTTTTAATAATCACCCTTAAATACATGAAAATTTGACCTTTTATTTCCTTGCAACGCCGTTAGTCTTCCTTCTTATTTGCCTTTTAGTGTAACGGAAACAATTTTTATCCTGTAAAATTGTAATGAAGAAACAATGCCACAGAAAAACGACGACTTTAAATATGTCTTCGAAATATATGCCACACAGTATTAACCTCTCAATTTATATCTTCGTTGCACAGGTGGTGTGTTCTGTTCTCACACCCGGCAGACTTCACGCCAGTGTGTACCACAGAGCTGGGCCGCATCGCCGTCCACAACCCGGAGTTCCAGAAGCGAGGAGTCAAGCTGCTGGCGCTCTCCTGTGACAAGCTCAAGGACCACGTCGACTGGGTCAATGTGAGTGGTCCTCACTACTGGCTAATGCTGAGTGCATTATAAGATAAATAAGTTCCGTGATACTTCCATTTTACACC
The DNA here is from genome assembly GCF_023864275.1 of Schistocerca cancellata. NCBI lineage: Eukaryota > Metazoa > Arthropoda > Insecta > Orthoptera > Acrididae > Schistocerca > Schistocerca cancellata. Next base: position 549,670,738 of record NC_064631.1, read on the forward strand.
AGAGCTCAAGAATATCGCCCCTGTGTTGTCCACAGGACATCAAGTCGTACTGCAAGGACATTCCGGGCGACTTCCCGTACCCCATCGTGTCCGACGAGACGCGCGAGCTGGCCGTCAAGCTGGACATGATCGACGAGCGCGACAAGGACAACGTGGAGAAGGCGATGACGGTGAGGGCCATGTACGTCATCGGGCCGGACAACCGGCTGCGACTCTCCATGGTGTACCCCGCGTCCTGCGGCCGCAACGTCGAGTGAGTACCGCTGCCACACCCTCCACACCCACACACACACAGATACACACACAAATACATGTGCACTGCTCTCTGTGCATGGTTGATGACACGCGCGTCTGCTGGTGTTGCAGTGAGCTGCTGCGCGTGATCGACTCCCTGCAGCTGACGGACCGTCTGAAGGTGGTGGCCACTCCCGCCAACTGGACGCCCGGCACCAAGGTGATGATCCTGCCGCACGTGCCCGACCAGGACTTGCCCAAACTCTTCCCTGGCGGCGTCGAGCGCGTCTCCATGCCCTCCGGCAACAACTACGTGCGCACCACCACTGACTACTGATACATGCGTCACATATAAAAGTTCTGATTCTAATATTATTTATGTTTAAAAATTTATTTGTAATGTAAAAGTTATTTCTAATAAAATATTTGTTACTCTAAGTATACGTTTATTTCATTTGATTTTTCAGAAGTAGATTTGTTTTCATACTAAAATCTTCAGTATAAATACACCCCTTCCCTTTCCTCTTTCATTCTCTTGTTATCTTTTTTAGACGAAAAATACATCAATTGTTTTTTTTTCTTGACTAGACCCACAGCCATCAGATACTTGTTGAATGAAGACATGTTCCCAGTATAGCTGTAGCTTTATGTTATACTTACATTTGATAGATGGACTTCTAGCATTCTGCGTGGTTTCTGTTTGTTCTAAGTCGTGTGTCCCTACCACTTTCGCGCAACGACGCTCTGAGCGTGTTTTTTAGGGAAGTGACTAGTTTGAACCTGGGACCTGTTGCTGGTAAGGAGACGCCAGACCACACATGACATGTAGAGTTCAGAAGAGTTCAGTGAGACTAGCGATGATATAACCAAATACTTAATGATTTCAGCGTCAACTCCACTGCACTCCCTGTAAAAGAATCTTAATACTAACTAAATTTAGTGGAAGGGGTTCAAGGCTTTCCTATTTTTAGTTAGCTGGTAAAATAACGTCGAAAAAGCAGTTAAGTTTTGTTGTGACTTGGCAAGACAGCCAAGCCACTATGACTGGTAGCCGAAATGCACGCGTTTAAGCTCACGCAGGATGGCGTGAGGTCTGGAACAGAACAAAGTATTTATAGTAGCAAAAATAGTTCGTAGCTTCTGTAATACTTAACTTTAATCCATAATTGGTGAACATTGGTCTGACGGCACATGCATCACAAGATAAATAGCAAATGATAACGGCGCCTTGCTAGGTCGTAGCAAATGACGTAGCTGAAGGCTATGCTAACTATCGTCTCGGCAAATGAGAACGTAATTTGTCAGTGAACCATCTCTAGCAAAGTCTGCTGTACAACTGGGGCGAGTGCTAGGAAGTGTCTCTAGACCTGCCGTGTGGCGGCGCTCGGTCTGCAATCACTGATAGTGGCGACACGCGGGTCCGACGTATACTAGCGGACCGCGGCCGATTTAAAGGCTACCACCTAGCAAGTGTGGTGTCTGGCGGTGACACCACAAGTTTACCATTGGAAATTTTATTCTACTCACAAAACATCGTTTATAAATTGCACTATTGATAAAAGGATGATAAAAATCAACTGCGTTCAACAAAAATGTGAACGAATATTCCCTGAATGGGTTTCCAAGTTCTACAATGGATCGAAGGATGACCTATGCCATATCACATCTATAATCTAGGTTTAAATTAGGTTTCACAAAAGATAAAACTATCAAAATGGTCTACAGTGACCCTCAATTATATTTAATTACTTATCTAACTTGTCGTAAATTACAGTGGCTGATGTGGCTTCTCAATAATTATATAACAGAAAAATCATCACGTTTCAGATTTTAACCTACGTAGCAAATGTGAATACCATGAGCTTTAATTGACGATCGACACTAGTAATACGCAAAACGGGGATGTAACAGATGAGACTTCTGCAGTTCTGAGTGAAGCCTTATGCGCTCAAAAATGCGGCATCGCGTGCGTTCATTACCTTGTCGGTGTTTAGGCAGCGTCAGGGCGGCGCAGCTCCTCACATCTCGCCGTCTCGGAAGCAACTCTCTCCTAACTTCTCGTTACTACAATTTACCGAAGTTGGTTTAAAAAAAAACTATCTGGCTGTTTTTTCATCTGACCAATCAGGGTCTCAATGTTAACCTTAAGCTCCGCCTACAAAAATTCTGTCTATCCAATGAGAAACGTTATACTTTTCGTGGTGGGGCAATGTTTTTAAAGTTTGCAACGTAACAGAGACGCGAAAAAGTCTTACGCTAAAACTCGCAACTGGTGTGACCCTTTTAGTGTTATCGTAAGATCAATACTGTTCTTCTGGAGGGATCTATCTTTTAACATGGGCTGCGGGGTGGTCCGGTCGGTTACTTTTCGTGGTGGGGCAATGTTTTTAACGTTTGCAACGTAACACAGACGCGAAAAAGTCTCACGCTAAAACTTGCGGCTGGTGTGGCCCTTTTAGTGTTATCGTAAAATCTGTACTGTTCTTCTGGAGGGGTCTAGCTTTTAACATGGGCTGGGGGGTGGTCCTATCGGTTAGCTGGCTACGTGGATGTCCGTCCCTTATCGTAGGGCCTTCTAGCTTAACACGGTTCTGCTCTCGGCTTCTGTTCTCGTTTCTCCCCTCGGAACTGCGTCTGTCTCACGGTGGGAAGGTATGACATGCATTTAGGCATTCTTGTGTTTGTCTTTGGTATCCCAGTTGCTCACTCGTTACTCGTATTACTTTGGTTAATTTAATGTCACGATTTATTCGGAGCTATGTGACATACTACTGGATTTGCTTATCATGTCAGGGTTTTCATGGAAGGTGTTGGATTTGCCTGACACTTTACAGACTTGCTCAACGTCATAGTCGTTATCAAGTATATCCTATTAACACAAAACAGTCAAACATACATCAAGCACGTAACTTTAAATGGAAAGATAAATCCTAGTCACAAAATCTCATGTAGTGCATTGATACTGTTATTATAAGCATGTTACTTACATGTAGTTGGGCATACATCTACTGTCTGCAAACCGTATGTGAATCAGAAACGAAAATATTGGCTAAGATAACAAGGTATCTGCCAGTCAGCATCGTTGAACCTGTTTATAATGGAGGCATGATGGTGAGTGTGCAATATCTGCACGTTCAGCTAATGCATTGAATCTCGTCATTATAATAAAAATCACATAAAATGACGTATTGAGAGCTACTACTGAACATCTGAGCTGCTCACTGTAACTGCTCTGATAAACTGGCCAACAGCAAATAAAAGTACTATATTTCAGCTGCAGCAGAAACATGTCTCCCTTTAATAAAAGGAGTAGCTGTGAAAATTTCGAATGTTGCAGCCTTTGATTATGTTGATTGAAATACACTCTTTCGAATGTCGCATTGATCAGAGATAAAATAAAAGGAAGCGAGGGGTTATTCGCAACATGTGTAGATACCAGACTGCAGCTCTAAGCGTCGTAGTACATCAGAGGGTGGCAGTAGCTGATGGGAGTGAGACTGGATTTTTGCCTATTCCCGTGTTATCTAATCTGTACATAGAATAAGCAGTAAAGAAAATTAGGAGAAATTTGAAAAATGAATTGAGATATAGGAAGAAGAAATAAAAAACCTTAGCGTTTGCTGACGACGCTCTAAATCTGCCAGTGATTGCATGGCGAGGGCGAAAATTTGGGAAGAATCTCTGGTTAAAATTGATTGCTTATTACAATATGCAACAACCCACACGAAAGAAATATAAATTCATAGCACACCAATGGTACAGTCCCTTATTTGCATGATAATAATGCTTAAACAAAATTACAGAGGCAAAGTCGTGAAAATCGGGAATCCATTCATAAAGGAGAATTATCGTGCACTGACACAAGTAGCGTAGTGTCCAAAAGAGGAAATTGCTTCTCCCCCATCATTGAACCAGAAAGGTGAAAGGCATTGAGCTACAATGCAATTGAAGTCGATGTCAGAGGCTTCCCACATTTCTTTTCCTTCTTTGAGCCATCAGTTTTCTGACCGGTTTGATGGGCCCCACCACGAATTCCCCCCCCCCCCCCCCCCTATTACAACCTCTTCATCTCAGAATAGCACTTGAAATCTACGTCCTCAATTATTTTCTGGATATATTCCAATCTCTGTCTTCCTCTGCAGCTTTTACCCTCTACAGCTCCCTCTAGTACCATGGAAGTTATTCCCTGATGTCTTAACAGATGTCCTAGCATTATATTACTTCTTCTTGACAGTGTTTTAGATATATTCCTTTCCTCGTCCATTCTGCAGAGAGCTTTCTCATTCCTTACCTGAACAGTCCACCTAATTTTCGACATTCTTCTGTAGCATAACATCTGAAGTGCTTCGCTCTCCTCTGTTACTGTTTTCCCACAGTCGATGTGAGACTGCCATGCGATACTGTGCTCCAAACGTACATTGTCAGAATTTCTTCCTCAAATTAAAACCTATGATTGGTACTAGTGGACTTCTCTAGGCCGGGAATGCCCTTTTTGCCATTGCTTGTCCGCCTTTTATGTCCTTCTTGCACCGTCCATACTGCGTTATTTTTCTGCATAAATAGCAGAACTGCATAACTTCATCTAGTTCGTGATCATCAATCCCGATGTTAAGTTTCTCGCTGTTCTCATTTCTGATACTTCTCATTACTTTCATCTTTCTTTGATTTACTCTCATTCACATTCCCACTAAAATTGATAAATTCAGTAACTTGAACTATATTTTTTAAAAAAGAAAAATTATGCAAATTGGAGTTCATTCTGCACAGAATCACTTGTTCTATTCAATAGGGAGGCATGTGCTGGCAATGTCTTTACTTTCTTCACACATAGCGGTCAAGTCACACTGAGAATCCACGCCAGAACCAGAAGTGTTGCGTCAGATCACACGATCAAATTCACGTTAATACTTATCACTACTGCGAGATGATAGCTGCAGGCGTAACTTCCAATTTCAGTTCAAACTACCTTTCTTCTACTCGAGGGTCATCACATGAAACCATCAATCAGCTCACGCTGCAAGAAACTACTCTCGTGAATTTAAGTAAACGCTTCTTTCAAATAAAAGCAAAAAGATCGTCAATTAAATAAACACCATAGCTCGCAGTATATGATTGGTATTGATATGAGGAAAGGAAGAAATCAAATTTAAATATCACTCGCGAAAGTAAATTAAAAAAAAGTAAATTCCACGATTCGAAATAATAAACATTTAATAAAATTAATAAAGCGCTTTTCTAAGGAAAGAGAAGTATCTGTGCTCACTAACCGAAACAGAAATCATACCGAAGCATATTCCAAGGAACATCCATGGTTACCAGCTCGATGACGGAACCCAGAGAGACAGCCTAGAACGGCAGCCGTGGCAGATACCGCAAGGTCCTTTGCCAGACCCCTCTGGACAACATTATCGAGGTAGGTACTACACTATCAGACAGCACAGGAAAGTCTCGGCTTACCTCATCGGCTGATCTGATTACATACATCCTCTCATTAATGCTTGAAGTGATTCTTTGCCGCGCGGGATTAACCGAGCGGTCAAGGCGCTGCAGTTATGGACTGTGCGGCTGGTCCCGGCGGAGGTTCGAGTCCTCCCTCGGGCATTGGTGTGTGTGTTTGGCCTTAGGATAATTTAGGTTAAGTAGCCTGTAAGCTGAGGGACTAATGACCTTAGCAGTTAATTCCAATAAGATTTCGCACGGTTTTTTTGATTAGTCTTGGATAAGGAGTGGGTCAGGAGAGCGTACTGGTTATTACACAAAATAAATATTTTCTCATCACGCGTATTCTCTTTCTAATGGACTACAACACCTATAAAAGCTGTCTGTGCTACACGTAAACGAGGTTAACAAGCAATATTATACGAGAAAAATGAAAGTGGGCTTAGACATCAAGCTGAGACCACAGAAGGTAGTGATACTGGACGCTGCTGTGTTAAGCGAAGTCGACCTTCTAACTCATCCTAATCTTCGATAAGTGTAGAAGCTGAAGCAATGGATTAAAGTTTGTGCTACACCCAGGATTTGAAACTACGTTTCTTGCCTACTGTACACACATGTTAGGCACTACACCAGCGTAGCACTGTGCATTAAGCACCTGCAAGAGTTGCTCTAGGCCAATGCCCAACCCAATACAGACTTCAGTTGATACTGTAAGTAGGCTGTTTATGTTTTCTTTATGTAAGTAGGCTGTTGTATGTTTTCTTATTGGAAACGTTACGTAGCGCTCTGTATGAAAATCACTGGCTGTGCTGTGTGCAGTATGTGGCTAGTTTGCATTGTTGTCTGCCATTGTAGTGTTGGGCAGCTGGATGTGAACAGTGCGTAACGTTGCGCAGTTGGAGGTGAGCCGCCAGCAGTGGTGGTTGTGGGGAGAGAGATGGCGGAAGTTTTGAAATTGAACTGCTATATATATTATGATTATTAAGGTAAATACAGTGTTTGTTCTCTATTAAAATCTTTCATTTGCTAACTATCCCTATCAGTAGTTAGTGACTTCCGTAGTTTGAATCTTTTATTTAGCTGGCAGTAGTGGCGCTCGCTGTATTGCAGTAGTTCGAGTAATGAAGATTTTTGTGAGGTAAGTTATTTGTGAAAGGTATAGTTTAATGTTACTCAGGGCCATTCTTTTGCAGGGATCTTTGATAGTCAGATTGCGTTGCGCTAAAAATATTGTGTGTCAGTTTAAGCACAGTCATGTATAAATCGTTCTAAGGGGACGTTTCAATACCTTCAACGCATTTTCCGATTGTTAAATGGGCTCAAGTCGTGAACTGAAGTTTGTGTTAGGAATGACACTAAGGTAGGATAGGCTATGCAGAGGAGGCAGCCACCGTGCTATGGTGACGTGCTGGTTAGCATATATGCCTAGTGAGTCGGACACCTGGGTTCAAATCCTGACCACAGCAAAAATTTTAATTCATTGTCTCAGCTTGTACCCTTATCAGAGATAAAGTTTAGAATCAAATGTCTCCAGTGAAATGTAATTCAATCATATCATACCAAAGTGTTTCACTGGATTCAAGTCGGGACTCAATCCAGGCCAGGTATGTTACTGTCCAAACACAAACACTTCCATTGGATTGCCACAGGGTGTAGCGTGTTTAATCACTCCACATCACTTGTTTCAGTAATCCACACTCCAGTGGCGTCGCTCTTTATGCCATCTCAAGCACTGATGAGCATTTTCAGAAATGTGTGGCTTCTGAGGAACTGCTCGACCATTTTAACCTATTCTCTTTAACCCTCCACACACAGTCATAGTGGTAGCTGCACTGAAGGTAGGACTTCGGAACTCACAAGTGAATCCTTTTGTTGGTTTCATGCGATTTTTTTACAATTGCCCTCCGCAATGCTCAATGGCTCCTGCCTGTCGTATGAGGTCTGCCTGATCTAGTGTGCTTGTAGTTGCTTCTTTGTATTTATAGTTTTCAATTACATCACGAGCAATCGACTTGGACAGCCTTAGAACGGTTGAGAGGTCACTGATCGATATGTTACTCAGGTGACACCCAATGACTAGTCCACATTCGAAGCGACTGAGCCGTCTTGACCGACCCATTCTTCTCTGACTGCTTCTCTACAAAGAACACGATACTTCCCACTTCCTCTTATGCTGGTGGATCCGACCTTCGCAACAGCTAATGGTCAATTCCACATTACAAGATGTTATCCAGATAATTTTGATTAAACAGTGTAGACGACTTATACATACGTCTGTTTTGGGTACCCTGGGCCGTTGTCTGGCAACTAAAGACAAAAATCTATCTTAGTATACACTAAAAACTAAGAGAATGCTTTGATTGTATGGGTAAGCAGTGGCCACTGAAAGGTGTTTATATTCATATTAACGTTTGTGTATGCTATGAAAGTATTTTAATAAGCTTGTACGATGTATTAAAACAGTTTTTACCCTCAGTTGCCAGCAGCGCAACAGATTCCTCAGTAAAGTTGGATAGACAAATCGTACTTAAGATGATAAAGTATAATCCTCCAAAACGCGTACTGATAAGATCAGGTGGCAGTGTATTTCAAGAGGGGATTTACAAAAAAATAAGTTAAAGATATCCTTGTGGCGCACACCTCGATTCTGTACTTAAGTTCCTCTTAGAAGTTGAGAACTTTTTTTCTCTGTAACGTGTTATTTATTTTTAAAGTTCCTGTACCTACGATCTGTGTTTTCGTGTTTTATTAATTCTTTAAATCTTTGTAAATTTTCTAATGAGCACGTTTCCCATGATCAAAGACCTTCCGCTCCAAGGCACAAGACGATGCACGATTGACGAAGAATGGTTTAACCGACCACGACTTATGTAACTAATTTTAAAAACCTTTACGATTTTACTCACTATAAAAATCTGTAATTTAGGAATTAACAATACCCTCCAGATATCTTTAATACATTACTCAGCTCTCAAATACGTGGAACTCGAAATATTTACAAACGCTGCGTAGATTACATAACAACAAAAGTAGTAGAAAAGGCCGGAAACTTTTTGTGGCGGTTTCTGGTTCGCATGCCTTTACGTGATTCTAAAAGCAGCCACTAGAATTAAACGCCGATCAGGAAAGATAGTGTGTTCCTCGCTACAACACTCTCCCCTACCATACACTGTCAGTTCCAAGAACACGTTCTAGGTTCTCGTTCCTAAGGACGTACAGAATGTTCATCGCGCAGTCTCAGCTCGTCATTCCCGGTAGTAGAGAGAGAGAGATAGTGCTGTGTCAGCAGCTTCGTGGTGCCGCAGTGCAGTTGAGATAAGCTATTACGATCCATCAACGCCTCTCACAGCGAGGCACTTTGCTTTCAGTCCGCTTATCGTAGGTCGGCCAGTCACTGTAACCAGATAATAACGACTCGGCGGTATCACACACGTTTAATGTTACTTAGCTACAGATACCGTTCCACTCTAATATCAACAGTGCAAACCAAATCAAAGATTCATGGTTCAAAAACCAAATTACAGTTGTGAGACCGACACGAATGCATTGGAAAAAAACATCACATCAAGTTATTTTAACGTAACAGGTCAAAATAACTAAAACAAGTATACATAGTGCCAAAAATTTGGCTTGTTAACCACATTTTGAAATTAACAGAGTATTAAATATTCAGTTAAAAATGTGTACAATTATTGTGTTTCTCTTCTAGTAATTGTCTTTTCTCTATCGTTTCCGAAGCTAATTTCAGCTTATTCTTGTATATACAGAGTCATCTCAAAAAAAGACTGCACAAATAGAGGTGTCTCAGTAGTTAAGTCACTGTAATCGGATACTTGGGAACCAGCGTTCGAGTCCAGTCCAGCATCAAGATTTAGATTTCCCGCGGTGTCCATAAATCTTCTTCTTCCTAGCCATAGTCCTTAGTCAAAGTATTCGCTAGTTCATGATCTGGTAATTCTTCAATTTTAACGATATAGCCGGATAACCTTCATACTGCCACAGTCGTCAGTTAATGTATGGTATGAAAGTCGAATGCGCAGTTTACGTGGTGTGTCTCCTAAGAGTCGTCAAGCGCATTTTCTGTAGTGTTGCGGCAGATATATGCAGTTTTGTTTTTGCAATGTGTAGCTGGCGTCAGCCCAAAGAAATACTATTCATTACGTCTTTCATGCTATGCCCAGCATCGACGCAAAGCGTCAGTCTGATTTCCATTGAAAACAAAATGATTTTTAAAGCGGAATTTTACGTGCTCATTCGATAGAGTATCCCAGTGAACCGTGGTACTACTCAGTTGTTTAGAAAATCAAAATTACAATCTAACCACAATTATTTAAAGGAAATAGGAAGCCTGGGATCACTGGTGATGGACAAGCTTGTGACTGTTTTACAATTTCAATTTGACTCAAAACGACTTTTTTATAAACTTCAGTTCGGACATTTGCTCTCTTACTGATGCAGTATAAAAATCTTCACTTCTATTGAATTACATAAACACGAATAAGAACCATATTATTCTGCGTCCGCCACCAAAATCATTGATAGTAGGCACGGTAAATAATCAATCACAAACAATCGTTCTTTTTTAACCATATCTCAAGGGACTAATAACACTACACACTTCCAACCAAAGTTACACAGCGACATAATACCACAACTTCATAAAGAGCAAAGAAATCTTAAAGCTTAATACAACTGAACTGCCCACATAAAGGTCCACAGTTGAATATGCTAATACTAAAAATACAAAATGGGCCAACCAATGTCGCAAAACTTGCACACAGGAATTATAGCAAGATGCACGTTCATTAAAGATACACAAATGATTAACATAAGTGTTAAATAAGAATAGCTAGTAATAACTCGACCATTAAAATGACTTACAGAAACGCTAATATTAACAAAGTGGCCTCACTTCACTCACTTCACAAGCCGGCATTCTTGCCGGGCCGACACAAGAACCACTTCTCTTCACACTCGCCCGACAGCAGCACGGCATGCCGTGTCGCGCCTTCCTTCCGCCAGCAGTTGCTTGCAGACGACAAATGGAACACGACCAGTTATTAGCGTGGCTTTTCTTGTACAGACGTTTCAAGAGAAGAAGAAGAAGAAGGTTGCACTGGGTTCATCCACTCAATGTGAGAAGAGACGAAGTGGGTGCATTCTTTGTTCTTTTTGAGGAATTAAGGGTAGATGAAGATAAGTTTTTTAATTATTTTCTGATGAGTTTAGAACTTTCGACGATCTACATGATCGAATGAAGGGTTCCACTCAGCGCCGCAACACGTCCTTCCGAGAATGTATCCAGCCTAAACAAATGTTGGCAATTACAATCAGGTTAGTGGGATTAGCAATAGTTAAATTTTAAAAAAGTTTATTATTCTGAAGGACGTATATTTTTGTAATCACATTAAAAAATTGAAATATAGCTTAAAAATTGAACGACCCAGCACATGAATTTTCAGAGGTTTGTGATGGCGTAGAGGATCTGGAACATGTCCCTGAAAATTGCTCCACTGCTTGTTGGTAACACTGTGTGTCGGTTGTGGGTCGTTGCCTATTCACTTCGAAATTTGTAATTGGTTGTACCTCATAAAGGGGTAAACACGTGTATTCACGTGATGTACTTGGATGAACGGCAGTATTATTTTTATCCCACGACTTTTTACGCTGTTTAATTTCAGAAACAATCTGCATAGCTCTTAATTGAAACTCTACTACCTCATCGTCGTCAAATGTTTCCAGCGTTGGAACTATCCCGCTGAAAAAATACATATGGCGACTGGATTTTCTGTGCAGTGCATTGATCAGCTCTACCTCTACAGGGTCAAGCTTCCTCTTGTTGTTACTGCGTGATTTCGGTATGTCAGAATTACGTACTTCCTCTGTGAATGTCTCATTACAATCAGTTTCTGGATCCTGAGTATCGTCAGTGAAGGAGAAAGTGTAATCAGAAACTGGTCTTTCCGTGGTCGCATTTTCAGTCAGCGAGAAACTGTCGGCTGTCGGACGTGCTTCTGTTGTTTTCTTCAAAAATTGAAGTTGTTGGCTGTATATGTACGTTCTGGGTGGTTGCCTCTCACTCCCAGATTTTAGAGATGTCTTATACATCCTCTCGTTTCTTTGAAAAGAATCGCGAATATTCGCCCACTTCTTCATAACTAATTCGCCTGAAACAAAAGTGCTAGCTCAAGAGGTACATCACACTACTATCCTTACAAAAAGAAGTTTAATGGTTTTCAACCTGTCTGATATAAAAGCGTCACGAAAGCCGGAAAAATTAAAGAGTCTAGTGGTCTATAAATTAACGTTTTAAGAAAACCAGTGTTGCCCACAATATAAAGAGTATTGGAAAGGAGTAGGAGAATGAAATTTTGCATTGTAAAACCGTATTTTGATAAGTTATTACACGCGAAGTTTAAGGTTTATCGTGCAATTTCTTCTCGACATATGAAAAGCCTGACCTCACACTTCTTTCAAGCAACTATTTTTTCGTCAGTCTTCTTTTCAAATCCCCTTTATGAAAATTGGTCATGCATTTTTTTTTCTTATTTCACGTCAGAAGGCCAAAACGTTGTACAATATGTCGTAGATTTGTTTCTTTCAAAAATATATTGCCAGAGATATACCTCAACGTTGTCGAAAACTAGGGGCAGACTGTTGAAAGGTGCACAATAGGGTCAAATATTTCCAGAAGTATTTAATTGGTTAACGTTTAACATTGCCATTGGTCATTGGGGATATGTGTCAATGTTCATACAAAATTTAATCAAAATCCGTGATGTTCATGCAGGAATACTTTCCCATTTTAGATCACTGTGCATGGATTGGGCCTAATATAGGATAGTTCATTTTATTACTAACGTTACAGCACATATCGGCAATTATTCAGTTTACTTTTCCAGAAAGCTACACTGACATTCTACAATGTTGAAATTTTCTTTTCAGATATCTGGCCAGTGGCTGTACGTTCACAGAGCTTCATGATAGTTACAGAGTTGGCATTTCCACTATCAGTAAAATAGTCAGATGTGTGTGTCAAGCTATTTAGTGTCTACGTTGTGAATAGATGCCTCTATCCACGAAAGAAGACTTGAAAACATTGCTGAAAAATTTGAGCAAAGAGCAAATTTTCCTCATTGCATGGGGACTGTAGATGGAAAGCATGTTCGTATCGTCCATCGATCTAACTCAGTGTATTACAATTACAAAGGATATTAATCATTAGTGCTGATGGCTGTGGCAGACTCAGACTATAATTTTATCTACGCACATATCGGCAGTTATGGCAAAGTGGGTGATTCTACCATATTTAAAGAATGTTCTTTGTGGAAATTACTGATGGAAAAGAAGCTGGTAATTCCTGAAGACAGATGACTTCCTGGTACAGTAACTCCAAAGGTACCTTATATTTTTGTTGGTGATGAAGCGGTTGGACTGCATGAATATGTTCTACGACCGTTCTCTGGACACCAATTAACAGTTACTAAAAGAGTCTTCAGTTATCGCCGTTAAGAGCCCGGAGGTACGTGGAGTGTTCATTTGGGATACTGACTAATAAATGGAGGATTTTCCACAGAGCTATAAATTTAAAACCTGATTTTGCTCTTGACATTGTTAAGGCATGTGTTGTTTTGCACAATTTTGTTCTTAAAAACGAAGGCTACAACTCTGAGGATACTCTGTCCATAACTGGACTCGAAAGTATAACAAGAAGTGAACGTGCACGTGGGGGAATTTCTGCCAATAATGTACGAAAAATCATGACGGACTATTTTATGACACCTGAAGGATCTGTGAAATGGCAATTATCTAAAATTTGATGTATCACTGATTATAAAAAATGTTGCGGATTTAACATAAAAAATAAAGATATGTACTTACCATAGTTGTCTCTATCCTTGTCACACATCCGTTCAAAACCTTCGTTCAATTCTTTACAGACTTCGATCCATGCATTCCCGGTTTGTATTCTGTCCTTATAACTACTTAAAGTCTTGTCCCATAAAACTGGTCGATCCTGCACTAATGTTATCAGAATTTCGACATCGATTTCCGCCATGGCACACTAGAAATCTTCAGAACAGGCTGAACCACCAGAGCAAAGCAAAACGCAACTGATCGGCAGACGACAGTAGATGTGCAGCCCTCTGCTGCCCGCCCCACTACAAGCGCCGGGTGTTCCCCACGACAGCCGGCACCGGGCCGACACAGTGGGGGCCGCCGGCATCCCACGGCATCGGCCCTGCTGTCGGCTGTCGCCCAGCCGGCCACGTCGTCTGTCGGGTAGGTGTGAAACGTCCCGTAAGCTCTTCACCCCCACAACCGGGTAGCCGGTGTCGGCTGCCGGCTGTCGGGTAGATGTAAAACATGCCTTATGGAAGCAATAACGCTACGGCCGGTAGGCAATACGAGCGTTCACTCCCCACGGCTTCTGCACAGGGTCACGTAGCAGACGGTATATATTTATATGTAATCCGACCGGCCCCACAATGAGCGGTCCTGACAATAATCCATAGCCGGGCCGACACCAGGGAATGAGCAGTTTTAACAAATGGCCTGCTGCACAAATACACTCCTGGAAATTGAAATAAGAACACCGTGAATTCATTGTCCCAGGAAGGGGAAACTTTATTGACACATTCCTGGGGTCAGATACATCACATGATCACACTGACAGAACCACAGGCACATAGACACAGGCAACAGAGCATGCACAATGTCGGCACTAGTACAGTGTATATCCACCTTTCGCAGCAATGCAGGCTGCTATTCTCCCATGGAGACGATCGTAGAGATGCTGGATGTAGTCCTGTGGAACGGCTTGCATGCCATTTCCACCTGGCGCCTCAGTTGGACCAGCGTTCGTGCTGGACGTGCAGAGCGCGTGAGACGACGCTTCATCCAGTCCCAAACATGCTCAATGGGGGACAGATCCGGAGATCTTGCTGGCCAGGGTAGTTGACTTACACCTTCTAGAGCACGTTGGGTGGCACGGGATACATGCGGACGTGCATTGTCCTGTTGGAACAGCAGGTTCCCTTGCCGGTCTAGGAATGGTAGAACGATGGGTTCGATGACGGTTTGGATGTACCGTGCACTATTCAGTGTCCCCTCGACGATCACCAGTGGTGTACGGTCAGTGTAGGAGATCGCTCCCCACACCATGATGCCGGGTGTAGGCCCTGTGTGCCTCGGTCGTATGCAGTCCTGATTGTGGCGCTCACCTGCACGGCGCCAGACACACATACGACCATCATTGGCACCAAGGCAGAAGCGACTCTCACCGCTGAAGACGACACGTCTCCATTCGTCCCTCCATTCACGCCTGTCGCGACACCACTGGAGGCGGGCTGCACGATGTTGGGGCGTGAGCGGAAGACGGCCTAACGGTGTGCGGGACCGTAGCCCAGCTTCATGGAGACGGTTGCGAATGGTCCTCGCCGATACCCCAGGAGCAACAGTGTCCCTAATTTGCTGGGAAGTGGCGGTGCGGTCCCCTACGGCACTGCGTAGGATCCTACGGTCTTGGCGTGCATCCGTGCGTCGCTGCGGTCCGGTCCCAGGTCGACGGGCACGTGCACCTTCCGCCGACCACTGGCGACAACATCGATGTACTGTGGAGACCTCACGCTCCACGTGTTGAGCAATTCGGCGGTACGTCCACCCGGCCTCCCGCATGCCGCACGCCCTCGCTCAAAGTCCGTCAACTGCACATACGGTTCACGTCCACGCTGTCGCGGCATGCTACCAGTGTTAAAGACTGCGATGGAGCTCCGTATGCCCGCATCTCGTGGTCGTGCGGTAGCGTTCTCGCTTCCCACGCTCGGGTTCCCGGGTTCGATTCCCGGCGGGGTCAGGGATTTTCTCTGCCTCGTGATGGCTGGGTGTCGTGTGCTGTCCTTAGGTTAGTTAGGTTTAAGTAGTTCTAAGTTCTAGGGGACTGATGACCATAGATGTTAAGTCCCATAGTGCTCAGAGCCATTTGAACCATTTTTTTTAGCTCCGTATGCCACGGCAAACTGGCTGACACTGACGGCGGCGGTGCACAAATGCTACGCAGCTAGCGCCATTCGACGGCCAACACCGCGGTTCCTGGTGTGTCCGTTGTGCCGTGCGTGTGATCATTGCTTGTACAGCTCTCTCGCAGTGCCCGGAGCAAGTATGGTGGGTCTGACACACCGGTGTCAATGTGTTCTTTTTTCCATTTCCAGGAGTGTATAATAAGCACGGCCCCAAATTATTATCGAGTAATACTCTAATATTACCCGTCTCCCAGTAAATTAGCAGAAAACTTAGAGATCACTTCCAGTTGCCTTAAGGCACTTTCAACATTAAATAAACATACCACATGCGGCAGTGACAAATGATTAAACCATTAACTCTACCGCTGCCAGGCGCGTACACGACCTCAACCAGTCCCAAAGCTGTCAATATGTCCTAAAACAAGCTAAAATCTGCATGAAAACCACTTAAAACACACACTCCACGGATGATCAGAAACGGAATGAGGAACATCAGCCCCCTTAAAATAGCCACTGTGGAACCAAGTTCAGAACCATCTCCGGCAGCTACCCACGCCACAATAAGTTTCAACAATCTTCTTAGTTAAACACAGAATAAAAGTCATACGTAATTTGGAGCGTGCAAGTTACGAGCTGGGAAGCTGTTCAGCGTGAGACGACGAACCCACCGCAATTTTGCACGTCAAGGCGTCCAATGATCGGCACCGTACATCCGGCGCGCGCCTAAAGACAAGGGCGGCGAGCACGGCGAGGTCCACGAACCACGGTTAGGGACGCGGGCTTGATTTCAACACAAGACTCACTCGTCACACTTTCACCCTGAAAACCGCGGGGGGAGCAGTCAAAGATAGCAGAACAGCGGAATATCGATATCAGCGATGCAAGCAGAACACGCTAGCGCCAGCCGCCACGGCTCACCCAGATTAGTCTAGTGTGATATTTGTTTTATCGGTATGTGTTAACACCGGCAGTCAGACACCAAGAATAACGAGTACCCCAGCAGTGACAGCACCACCCTGGCCCATGCTGACTGCTACCGCCATGCAGGAGCAGCGGCGCTAAGTAACTGCCGTAGTAATGGTTGTTTTTCGTGTTTCTTTTTGTCCCTATTAACACATACGCTTAAAACAACCATCGCACTAGACTAAGCTGGGAACTCTCTTTCTAATGGGTATGTAAAGTTTCACTTTAAAAATCATTTTGTCTTTAATGGAAATCAGACTGACGCTTTCTGTCCACATTGGAGGCCGCATAGAAGACGTGATGAGCTGTATTTGATTTGTCCGACTCCAGCTACACATTGCAAAAACCTAAATTGCAAATATGTACCGAAACACCAGAGAAAATGTGCCTGACCACTCACGGGAGAGACACCCTGTGTATGTGAAAAGAACAAGTAAAAATGTTTGGGGCAACGACTAAGAAGTGGACTCTAGACATGATGAACATATGTGTCTCAAGACTGCAAATACCAAAGATTTGGAGAAAAACCAAAATTGTGGCTCTGTTGAAACCTGGAAAACAGTCCACAGAAGCTAAAAACTTCGACCGATATCACTTCTGTGTCATCTTTATAAAGTCCTACAAAGAATGATACTTAATCGCATCTCAGCACATACTGACCAAACACTGATAAGAGAACAGGCGGGCTTTCGTTCAGGGAAGTCTTGTTGTGGACAGATCTTGAATTTGACACGGTGCTGCATCCGTCGATCTCACTGCCGCCTATGACACCATCAACTATAAGAAATTATTAGGAAAGACCTATGCTGTTACGAAAGACTATCATCCGACGCAATTTATGAGGTGTCTATTACAAAATAGACGCTTCTTTGTTACTCTACAAAACAAAAGATGTCGATGGAGGATACAGAATAATGGCATTCCACAAGGAAGTGTGTTAGCCCCATTGTTATATAATATCTATACCAATGACCGACCAATTGAACCTGTCACAAGATCTTTCATCTATGCAGATGATACAGTAATTGCTGCCCAAGGAAGAACCTTTGAGAAGGTGGAAGAAAAACTAACTACAGGTCTTCAAACACTGTCTGCCTACTATGATCACAATTACCTGAAACCAAATCTCTCTAAATCACAAGTGTGTGCTTTCCATTTACAGAACAGAGAGGCTAGAAGGAACCTAAACGTACCTGGAGAGGACTACAGTTGACCAACTGCGATACCCCAAAATACCTGGGAGTAAAGCTAGATCGTTCCCTCACCTTGAAAGACCACTGCAAGGACACAAAAATGAAACTGTCTGCTGGGGACAACATCATTCGGAAACTGACAGGTAATAATTGGGGATCGCAACCAGATGATCTTAGCACATCTGCATTGTCCTTATGGTTCTCTGCTGCTGAATATGAAGCACCCATGCGGCAAAACTCCAACCAGCCAGACAAGTGGACATTGCCGTTAATGAAACAAGATGCGTTGTCACTGGCTGCTTGTGGGCAATAATAATTAATAAAATATATCATCTCATGGGCATAGCACCCCCACATATCAGAAGAAGAACAGCAGCAGAAAAAGAGAAGCGGAAACAGGAGACAGATCCAAGACATCACTTGTTCGGAGGTGAATACCAACATCCAAGATTAAGATGAAGAAAGAATTTCCTCGGTTCAACAGAACCACTTTTAACGTCACCTGCAAATCGTCGAATACAGCTTTGGCGTAACTCACCATCAGAGAGCTACTGGAACAACCCTAAAGAAGAGATTGCTAAAGGACGTCACCTCCCATATAAAACATGGAAGGTCCTCAACAGGTTGAGAACTGGTGTATCCCGATGAAAGGTCAATTTGAAGAAATGGGGTTTCACTCCAAGAGATGAACTATGCAAATGTGGCGAACAGCAAGATCATCAACACCTGCTCAACTGTAGAAACCTCCCAACCCCATGTGCGATGGAAGATCTGGTTATCGCCAATGATACAGCAGTTCAAATTTTGGATCACATATGGAATTTAATCATGTACTTATATTGTTTGTAAATTGCTGTCTATCGGCTATATATGTATGTTATGTTCTGGACACGAGTAAATAAATAAATAAACAAGCTTTTTCAGGATGTGACCGTATTTTCAGTGTTTGTGTATCGCGATTGCTGGGGCGCCGATTTGGCACCAACGGGGTAATTGCCTTGACAAGCATGGAAACATAAAAAGATTACTCACTTTGGCCGGTGTATGAGACGAAGAGTTGTTAATCCTGCGCTGGGATTCGATCCGGGCAGAAACATTATGACCGCCTACTTAACAGCGTGTTGGTCGACCTTTGGAACGCGATACAGGAGCGATTCTACATAGGATGGATTCGACAAGTCCTTGGTAGGTTTCCGGGGATATATTGCAGCAGATGTCTACGCACAGGTAACTCCCGTAAATTATAGGGCGGTGGTGTGCCGCGGATGTGGGCCATCGGGTTCAGGTCCGTCGAATTTGGTAACCCATACAGCATGAGGTCGCTATCACACACCTCGAACTACTGTAGCGTAATTCTGACCTTCTGACATGGAGAGTTATCCTGCTGGAAGATGCCATCACTCTCAGGCAAGACATCAAGCTGAAGGGATACCGGGTGGTTCGTGGTAATGTTCACGTAATCTAATGCTGTCCTCGATTATTACCAGACGTCCCGTCGAAGCCCAGGTGAATGTTCTCCACAGCATAAAATTTCCCCCAACGGCCTGTGTCCGTGGTGCAGTGCAAGTTTCGAGCATTCGTTCGCCTGGATGACGGTGTATACAGTCACGATCATTGTCCAGGCGCCGGCCGCGGTGGCCGAGCGGTTCTAGGCGCTCAGTCCGGAACCGCGTGACTGCTACGGTTCGAATCCTGCCTCGGGCATGGATGTGTGTGATGTCCTTAGGTTAGTTAGGTTTAAGTAGTTCTAAGTTCTAGGGGACTGATGACCACAGATGTTAAGTCCCATAGTGCTCAGAGCCATTGTCCAGGTGTAACAACAAACGTCATTCATCCGAGCAGGCGACATATTTTCATTAGACCACGGCCCATCTCGTTCATCCTGTACTTCTGCAATCGTAGCCGACGCTGTCGCTGGACCAGCATGGAAACACATGGATGTTATTTTCTGCCGAGACCCATGTTGAGCAATTCGCTTTCAACAGTGTGCTCAGAAACATTTGTGTCTGCACCAGGATTGTATACTCTGTCGTGAGGTTTGCCACGGATCGCTCCCTAGGACAGAGCATCTTTACATTATAAAAGAGCGAGAGAATGTTCAGAGCATCGTAAAGAACAGGCCAAAGAAGAAGACATTTATGTTGTAATCGTAGGGGTATTCAGGAGTTTTTTCGGTGGGAGGGGTAGGGAAGTGAGTAGGGTGGGATATGTGCAGTCAAAAGTGTGTAACGGATACAATATTTACCATTGAATTTCACCCCAAAAAGTATCGATATTAAGCAAACAGTCAAACAGACAAGAGCTGCTAGCACTTACGTTTAGCAAGCAGTCAAGTTATTAAATGAAATAACCCCGCTTTAGTCTGTAAAAACATGATTTATTGCGATTGCAGGTTCGACACGTGGTCATTTCCAGTGATTCTGAAAACAATCAGTCGTCAGATATAATAACGTAATTATGAAACTGAAAAACGTTGAAGATGAAAATTTCGAAGCTACTTATGTGAGATGTTGTAACCCACTCAGTAACACAAAGCTGTGACATGCTCTTTAAGTGCAATTGCATTTGATGTTGTGAATTTATCTGCTGTTCTGTGAACCATACACTTTAGAAAGCTGTTGAAACATGATATGGACACCTAAATTTAAATTTCATTTAACAGGCGTCGTAAACGGATCACAAAATATTCTCGATATCATTTGCGGTTTCCCTTTTTATTTAACACATTTCTGTCACTTTTCTCCTTTCTGGGCACACATTTCACAAACCACATGATACCGAATCCATATATTATCATCTTTAACTCCGTAGCTTTGTTGATTTTGTGACCCGTTTACTACGCCTGCTACAATAAATTTAAACTTAAGTATTTATATCATTATTTCACCAGTTTTCTAAGGATGTGGTATATGGAATATCAGATAATTTCACAACACTGCAGGCAAATGCTCTTACACAGCTTGGCACAGCTTTGTATTATTGAGTGGGTTACAACATCCCATTTAAGTAGCTTCGACATTTTCATCTTTAACGTTTATCAACTCATAATTACGTATGTTATATTTGACGAATGACTGTTTCCAGAGTGCTTGAAACTGACCATGTGTCGAAATTGCAGTCACAGTAAGTAATGTTTTAAGAGCCTAAAGCGGGATGATTTCATTAAAAAATTTCACAAAGGCTATGGATCCAGTCATCATCAAAAAGTATTCAAGTATTCAGTTTGGAAACTGAATCACTACTTCCCTTGTATCAACAGGAATGCTGGGATACGCAGAGAGGGGAGCAAGAACACTCTGTCCATTTTGATTTATGTTCCTTAAGTACGGTTTTAAATGTTTTAAACTCTATGATGTCGTTTCTGGTGTTGTTGTTGACACTGGAAGGGTGAATGGAGTTTGGAGCAGACGTCTATCACTAGGAACAGCCGCGCGGGGTAGCCGCGCTGTCTTGGGCGTCTTGTCACGGTGTGGGCGGCTCTCCCCGTCGGAGGTTCGAGTCCTTCGGGCATGGGTGTGTGTGCCGTCCTTAGCGTAAGTTAGTTTAAGTTAGATTAAGTAGTGTGTAAGCTTAGGGAACGATGACGTAAGCAGTTTGGTCCCATAAGATCTTAACACAAATTCCCAATTCTATCACTAGGCACAATGCGGCCTCGAGTCTTCTTGACTGGAGCAGAATTGTCTTCAGTGACGAAACCTCTTCGAAGTGAGCCCCTATTACCGGCGAAGACGTGTCTGGAGAAGCTCTGGACGGCTGCGGGATAACAATTTAGCTGCTGCCCACTACATGGTCTGGGGTGTCATTTCATTTCATATCAGGACTCCATTCGTTGTCATCCGCGGCACAGACCATGGGGCTTTTCTTCCCCCGTAATTATAATTTTAGTGCTTCGCCTGACTGGTGGATGGTTTCACTGTGCTGTGTGTGTTTATGAAACAAGGGACCGATGACCTCTGCTGTTTGGTCCCTTTAATCCTCAAACCAACCAACAATCCGCGTCACAGAGGTACGTCGACATTATTTAGTCTGATACAGCGAGAAAAAAAAAATGTCTCATTGGTGAAATTTCGTTGAACTGTTATGTAAATAGAGTTAAATGCATATTTGGTCGGAGTAATTCTTGAAAGTGGATCACTTTTGCTTTGCTGTTTGGCCCTACAGGTGGTGGCTTAGTAAGTAAAAATCGTTCACATAACGTTAACTAAATACACAATAGTTTTGAATCTCCGTTTCTGTATGCTTTTGCTACCTAAATTATCATGTGATAAACTTCTGCTACGAGTTTATTCCATGTTCTTGTGGCGTGTTTGGAAGTATGAATGCGATTATGATTGTGCGTTGTCTACGCCGTTTAAGGACAGCTTACTGAGAAAGCAGCTTATTCGAGTATAACAGTCTACGCAGTTGACCAAAGGAAAGATAGTAGTGGTTTTAGCGACAAGTAAAGATTCAGCAGTAGTGATGGTAGCAAAGATATGGTAACACAAAGTATGGAAGTTATAGCAGACAGTAAAGGTGGGGACTGAAAAAACTAGCTACGTCTTTCTTTGATGCAGCCATCGGTAAATAACTGTTGAAACCAGTGTAGTCACTAACAATACAAGATGGTCAGAAACAGTCTGAAAAATTGTAAGGGCGTTGCAGGGTAGGTTGCGCTGAGAAATAATTATTAAGGAAAAAAAATTGATACATTGCTCCATTTATGGGTTAATTATAACTGAAGTTAGCAAATTAGGCTGTTGAGTGCGCAGATATAAGCGGCCACTCCAGATACGATTAGCGTCAGTTGTTCTGATAGCGTGGGTCAGGGCTAGCCAATCTTTTATACCCACCGCTCACTTTTGTATCTCTGTTAGTAGTAATTTTTTTAACTGCCCACCGGTGCCACAGTAATGGTGATTTACGAAGTCGGGAAGTGGCTTTACTTAATAAAATTTATAAATCAGTGTTACAGCAAATTAAAGCAATCAGCAATGATTACTTACCATACACTTTATGTCCAAATTTTATACTACCCTAATGAAGATGTTTTTAAAAATCCCTACCTATTACCGCCCATCATGAGAGCTAGAACGCCCGCTTGTGGATGGTAGGGACCAGGTTGACTACCGCTGACGTAGATGGTAGCGCATGAGTCTGTTCAGTCTCTGCGTCGGGTTCGATCCTGACTACCGTCCCATGTCCAATTTTTTAATCGCTCTCTTGTTTAGTTTAAGGATATCAAACGCAGCACACGTTTGGCGATCCAGTCCCTGGCGGGCCACGTGAATTTGCGCGCGCAACGGCCTGATTGACCAACTTCGATCCTAATTAACTCGGAAACGGAGCAACGTATCGATTGTTTTTCTTAACAATTATTTCTCAGCGCAACCTATCTTGCAACACACTTAAAAGCTCCTCAGACTGTTTCTGGCCTCCCTGTGTATGTCAGCAATGAATGAAAAAAATTTGTGGTGAAAAATAATGTGGCGACTGCTGCTCTCATCCAGTAACGTGGTAAATGTAAGTAGCATAAGCATTTCTTAAAATAAAATAAAAAATAAAGAGACGTTGATCAGCAGCAAAAATAGGCTTCAAGTTGAGAGAGAAATCACATCGGCTATCCTGTAACCTCCGTGACACAGTACTCGTTAGAGCCTGTGCTATGATAAGTGAGTGGGATTCACCTTATGAGAAAGGATTTTCGCATAGATATCGATCGCGTGTACCTGAATGCTGGCAAGTCTAACTTACATCCACTCTGTGATAACAATGATCCGTCAAGTAAGTTCGAAATGCAATCACACGTCAGTGGATCAAAAGCAAACCAGAAGATGCTACCAACGTGACAATAATACGGTCGACAGCCTAATTAGGCAGTAACTGAGTTTTTTTCTCTGTACGAGTTGGTCTACATTCATGCAAAACAACAAGTTGTAACACTGCATAATATAGTAGAATTTTAGAACCAGAAAATCTATTGAACTGATAGTTTCACGTTCTGTACTGATACGGAAAATCATGAATACATAACATTACACTATAATGTTTACTACAAAACTTTATACTGTCTATTAATCTGATTCAAATCGGGCAAAGGTTACCCTAGAAATTGTACTTTCATACCACACACAAAATGTCAATTTTGATAAAGATAACACTGATAAATTTTGATTTTTATATTGACTTTAACTTTTGCTGGTCGAACCAATTTAGAGCACTTCAGAATTCAAATGAATGAAGGGAGAATCCTGAAACTGTTATGATCGCTGTATTTAAAAAAATGATTACTGAATTTATTATTCATTCAAGATTACCAATATATAAGTTACTACTCTTTTCGTCTTATTTACTGCTCATTTAAATGTCTTTAAATCTGTCTCGAAATAATAAAACTTCATTACTATATCAATACTAAAGTTATCTTTCGACTTCGTTAGACCTTCGCTGTTCATTTACTGGTTCATTAACAAAACAATTCTTTAAACACCGTTCTAATATAGCTAGTTCTGCAAATAATTATTATTAACACAATTTTTAATTTTCATTTCGGGACACTCGGATAGCACAACGTTTGGAAAGGACCCTGTCTAGGTTAGTTATGAGGATAATTGAATGATGGAAAAGTTTTGGTAAAATTTAGGTTATTATTGCATGGTTCACTCTCTGATCCATACGAATACAGTACTAAAAGTTTCAACCTGCTAGTATCGATGCGGCGGTTGGCGGGCGGCGAGATGGCGAGGCACGGAGCACACATACAATCACAGCTATGGCTCTTGACGTATCGGCACTTTAATTCTTCTTAGCGTTGCAATACTTTTCCATTTAGTGCCTATGGAATTTTGCCATGCTGTGAGGGCGTTGGAACGGCATACCCGACGCTCAGTGAAGCTATGTCTTCCAGGAGAGCCTCCTCGCTCCAGAAGGTGTTGCTCAAACCAGTGCCAAACTCCAACTACTACTGTGCCCGTTGTGCCGTGCAGTGCCCGTACGCATTTTCCCGCGCTAGCCCGCCATCCACCTTTTATCGCTCCCTGACAGACCGGGTATTCACCCGAGATTTTGCATTCTCATATCCTAAGGGAAGGGAGTGAGACAGGGTTGTAGCCTCTCCCCGATGTTATTCAATCTGTATATTGAGCAAGCAGTAAAGGAAACAAAAGAAAAATTTGGAGTAGGTATTAAAATCCATGGAGAAGAAATAAAAACTTTAAGGTTCGCCGATGAGATTGTAATTCTGTCAGAGACAGCAAAGGACTTGGAAGAGCAGTTGAACGGAATGGACAGTTTCTTGAAGGGAGGATATAAGATGAACATCAACAAAAGCAAAACGAGGATAATGGAATGTAGTCGAATTAAGTCGGGTGATGTTGAGGGTATTCGATTAAGAACAGAGACACTTAAAGTAGTGAAGGAGTTTTGCTCTTTGGGGAGCAAAATAACTGATGATGGTCGAAGTAGAGAGGATATAAAATGTAGACTGGCAATGGCAAGGAAAGCGTTTCTGAAGAAGAGAAATTTGTTAACATCGAGTATAGATTAAAATGTCAGGAAGCCGTTTCTGAAAGTATTTGTATGGAGTGTAGCCATGTATGGAAGTGAAACATGGACGATAAATAGTTTGGACAAGAAGAGAATAGAAGGCTTTGAAATGTGGTGCTACAGAAGAATGCTGAAGATTAGATGGGTAGATCACGTAACTAATGAGGAAGTATTGAATAGGATTGGGGAGAAGAGGAGTTTGTGGCACAACTTGACAAGAACAAGGGATCGGTTGGTAGGACATGTTCTGAGGCATCAAGGGATCACCAATTTAGTATTGGAGGGCATCGTGGAGGGTAAAAATCGTAGAGGGAGACCAAGAGATGAATACACTAAACAGATTCAGAAGGATGTAGGCTGCAGTACGTATTGGGAGATGAAGAAGCTTGCACAGGATAGAGTAGCATGGAGAACTGCATCAAACCAGTCTCAGGACTGAAGACCACAACAACAACATATCCTAACACATTGCCTACGTATGGGCCAGGCGCACAGTTACATCTTACAACAGTTTCAACATTTGTTACATTTCAATTCTATTACAATACAACTTGACATTTGACATAAACATTAATATTCACATTGAAACTCATTTACAGTTTTCTTAAAATAATGGCATGAAACAAAAAGAAATGAAATCAGAACATCAATTACACAAGTTTATCGTAAAATCAGATGAAAAGAATTACTTATATGTACAATAGTACAGAGTCATTGTTGTTACAATCTGCCTTCTATTAATACAGTTGCAGAATTTCCAGCTATGTATACTTGAATTTAGAGCACTGAGATTAATGCTGTAATTAGTTCCTTTCCTCTCCGAATAGCCAGACAGTAAAAGGGGAAGCATGAGTTGACGTGAAGCGCTGCCTGTGAACCGACAGATAAGAGTTCACGCTGGAGGCGGGAGTGGCTGCGCTGACGTAATGGCGTAGTCCCCCACAGCGGCCAAGGTTGCTGATGAGACAGACTGTCTTGTGTATCTCCGTCTCTCCGGCAGTGACTTGCGGGATCCGAGGAACGTCCTCCTCAGCTGCCTTTCTCTTACAGTCGCATGATTCACGTAGTACTCCATACATTGGACACAATGCGCACCTTTAGTGAATTTTAGTTTGTTTAAAAAAATAGATTAGAGCCACCCCATTTTCTCAGAATGCATGTAATCTATAAATGAAATTAGTTTCTCAGTACCAAAAGTAGACAGTTTCCGATGTGTGTTCTCTTGTTGCAGTCTTCAGTCTGAAAAATGGTTTTATGCAGCTCTCTGCGCCAATCTATCCCGAGTGAACCTCTTCACGTCTGCATAATGTATCCAACCTACATCCATTTGAAGGTGCTTACTGTTCTGCCTCCACAGCTCTTACCTCTCCACACTTCCTTCCACTATCAAACTGACTATTCCTTGATGTCTGAATCTCTTCTTTAAGTCATGTTGCGCCACAATTTTCCTTTTCCCCAGTTCGATTTACTACCTCTCATTTGTTATTACACCTACTTTTTTTCAGCATTCTACTGTCGCAACACATTTCAAAAGCATCTGTTTTCTTTTTGCCTGAGTTATTTACCATCCACATTTCATTTTAATACAAATAACTTCAGAAAACACTTCCTAACACTTAAATTTGTATTCGATTTTAGCATCTTCTCTTTTTGAGAAATGCTTTCACTTCCTAAAATGGTTCAAATGGCTCTGAGCACTATGGGACTTAACATCTGAGGTCATCAGTCCCCTAGAACTTAGAACTATTTAAACCTAACTAACCTAAGGACATCACACACATCCATGACCGAGGCAGAATTCGAACCTGCGACCGTAGCAGTAGCGCGGGTCCGGACTGAATCGCCTAGAACCGCTCGGCACTGCGGCCGGCTTTTACTTACTACCTGAGTTCTGTTCGCAGCTGTTATCACACTTAAATCATCACTCCTCTTACAATAACCAAAATGCTTGTCAATTTCAATGGTTTTGTGTATTAAAGTCACTAACTACACGTCTTTGTGCCATGCTGTGCTGTTACTGAAGTCAAAAGAAAGAGGGCCTGCTAGTCAGTTGTTATTATTATTGTCATATTGACCCAATAGAACCACGCGATGTATACTCAGTCAATGTCGCTCCTTTGTATTCCAATTTGTTTCCCGCTTTCACAGTGAAGTGCCTCTCTTTCATCAGATTACAGTGTTCCAGCCGGTTTTCTAATTTCCCTCTGACGAACTTTCCAATCGAATATTTTTGGTCTGAATATCAGTTATTGTGTGTAAAACCTTTGTATGATTTTCATTGAAATGATCTGAAACGACTCAGTGTGAAAGTTAAGGATACAGTATATGATTCTTTCGTAAGTAGGGCTACCTGCTTGCCGTTTACAGTTTGTTAAATAGCAATATAACAGCGAACATAATTAGCCTTTAATGGTACTCACGTAACTTGAACAAAGTTAGTATCTTTTTAACTATCGATGCCACCAGGGTTTATATAAAAATAATAGCGAGCCCAGGTATGCTTCGCAATTGCTAAATTTGTAT
Source organism: Schistocerca cancellata (assembly GCF_023864275.1). Lineage (NCBI taxonomy): Eukaryota > Metazoa > Arthropoda > Insecta > Orthoptera > Acrididae > Schistocerca > Schistocerca cancellata. The sequence continues at coordinate 549,698,636 of NC_064631.1, forward strand.
GGAACTTGGATATACGTCCTAATTTCCCCCTCCCCCCTCTCTCTGTCCACCACCTGCTCACCGCCCTCTGTGCCCAATCCTCCCCCCCCCCCTCTATCGCCGGCAGGAGTGGCCGAGCGGTTCTAGGCGCTACAGTCTGGAACCGCGCGACCGCTACGGTCGCAGGTTCGAATCCTGCCTCGGGCATGGATGTGTGTGATGTCCTTAGGTTAGTTAGGTTTAAGTAGTTCTAAGTTCTAGGGGACTGATGACCTCAGAAGTTAAGTACCGTAGTTCTCAGAGCCATTTGAACCAAGCGCCCCCCCCCCTCTATCTCTCACCATCTCCTCCACCCCCTCTCTCTGTCAATCTCCTCCTCCTCCTGTATATGCCCCTTTCCTCGCCTCACCCTCTCCGACCATCTATCCTTCACTTTCTCTGATCTTCAGCCTTGTTTATTCTTATTTCCAATGAAACCTTCATGGCAGTTGAAGTGGCTTAACAATCTATTGGTTTCATTGGTACGCGGGTTATGGGAGACCTCTCCCGCTGCTGGATGTGAGTGGATAGTATCTTCAATGATAACATTTTACCTAATTTTAGTCTGTCCTGCATTCGTAACCAAAACTTGTATTGTATTGTTCTGTATGTGAACCGGGGACCTAGAAACGACGGAGAGGCTCCGTCCCCGACGCAGCCGCAGTGGTCCACAACCCCACGACGACTACTGCAGTCCACTTCACCCCTCCGCCGCCCCACACCGAACCTAGGGTTATTGTGCGGTTCGACCCCCAGTAGACCCCCCTCCCTCCCCCCCTTCCCCCCTCCCCCCCCCAGGGAACGTCTCACACCAGACGAGTGTAACCCCTATGTTTGCGTGGTAGAGTAATGGTAGTGTACGCGTACGTGGAGAACATGTTTGCGCCGACATAGTGTGGCTGAGGCGGAATAAGTGGAATCAGCCCGCATTCGCCGAGGCAGATAGAAAACCGCCTAAGGACCATGCACAGACTGGCCGGCTCACGGGACCTCGACACAAGTCCGCCGGGCGGATTCGTGCCGGAGGCCACGCGCTCCTTCCCATTCCGGAAAGCCGTGCATTAGACCGCTCGGGTAACAGGGCGGGCTAATCAAAACTTACTGTGTGAGAGAAAACGGAGCCACACAGTTTCAGAGCACAAGATTTTCTTTCTCGTAGTCGACTGAAATAGAAAGCCTGAACATTATCGCTTAAAAAAATAAAATGGCCCCTGTCAGTTGAACGTTAAATCGGTCAAGAAATTTTCGAGACTTTTGCTGACAACGTTTCCCCTTCATACAGTACATATACAGGGTGTTTCAAAAATGACCGGTATATTTGAAACGGCAATAAAAACTAAACGAGCAGCGATAGAAATACACCGTTTGTTGCAATATGCTTGGGACAACAGTACATTTTCAGGCAGACAAACTTTCGAAATTACAGTAGTTACAATTTTCAACAACAGATGGCGCTGCGGTCTGGGAAACTCTATAGTACGATATTTTCCATATATCCACCATGCGTAGCAATAATATGGCGTAGTCTCTGAATGAAATTACCCGAAACCTTTGAAAACGTGTCTGGCGGAATGGCTTCACATGCAGATGAGATGTACTGCTTCAGCTGTTCAATTGTTTCTGGATTCTGGCGGTACACCTGGTCTTTCAAGTGTCCCCACAGAAAGAAGTCACAGGGGTTCATGTCTGGCGAATAGGGAGGCCAATCCACGACGCCTCCTGTATGTATCGCATAGCCCAAAGCAATCACACGATCGTCGAAATATTCATTGAGGAAATTAAAGACGTCGGCCGTGCGATGTGGCCGGGCACCATCTTGCATAAACCACGAGGTGTTCGCAGTGTCGTCTAAGGCAGTTTGTACCGCCACAAATTCACGAAGAATGTCCAGATAGCGTGATGCAGTAATCGTTTCGGATCTGAAAAGTGGGCCAATGATTCCTTTGGAAGAAATGGCGGCCCAGACCAGTACTTTTTGAGGATGCAGGGACGATGGGACTGCAACATGGGGCTTTTCGGTTCCCCATATGCGCCAGTTCTGTTTATTGACGAAGCCGTCCAGGTAAAAATAAGCTTCGTCAGTAAACCAAATGCTGCCCACATGCATATCGCCGTCATCAATCCTGTGCACTATACCGTTAGCGAATGTCTCTCGTGCAGCAATGGTAGCGGCGCTGAGGGGTTTGCCGTGTTTGCATTTTGTATGGATAGAGGTGTAAACTCTGGCGCATGAGACGATACGTGGACGTTGGCGTCATTTGGACCGCAGCTGCAACATGGCGAGCGGAAACCCGAGGCCGCTGTTGGATCACCTGCTGCACTAGCTGCGCGTTGCCCTCTGTGGTTGCCGTACGCGGTCGCCCTACCTTTCCAGCACGTTCATCCGTCACGTTCCCAGTCCGTTGAAATTTTTCAAACAGATCCTTTATTGTATCGCTTTTCGGTCCTTTGGTTACATTAAACCTCCGTTGAAAACTTCGTCTTGTTGCAACAACACTGTGTTCTAGGCGGTGGAATTCCAACACCAGAAAAATCCTCTGTTCTAAGGAATAAACCATGTTGTCTACAGCACACTTGCACGTTGTGAACAGCACACGCTTACAGCAGAAAAACGACGTACAGAATGGCGCACCCACAGACTGCGTTGTCCTCTATATCGTTCACATCACTTGCAGCGCCATCTGTTGTTGAAAATTGTAACTACTGTAATTTCGAAAGTTTGTCCGCCTGAAAATGTACTGTTGTCCCAAGCATATTGCAACAAACGGTGTATTTCTATCGCTGCTCGTTTAGTTTTTATTGCCGTTTCAAATATACCGGACATTTTTGAAACACCCTGTATATTTATACGTCATTTGTGTTTTAAAAAATGTTACATATGTCTGTGCATACGTTTGTTAGAGTACCGTCTAAAATTATAAAATAAATAACCTGAGTCCTTCCAAGTGTTTATTATGTGTTGTGTAGAAGTTTGAAGTAAACTGGTCAAGAATTTTAGAGACAGTTCACGTGCCAACTGCCTCGCCGCAGTGGTGACACTGGTACCCGTCAGATCACCGCACTTCAGCACTGTCCGGCTTGGCTAGCACTTGGATGGGTGACCGCCCGCGTGTTCCTACCGCTGTTCGCGAGCGGGATACACTCAGCCCTTGTGAGGCCAATCCAGGAGCTACCAAGTGGTTATAATTAAAATTTGCCTAGATTTCCAGGAGGCTTTTGATATCGTTCCTAACAAACGACTATTAATCAAATTGCGTGCATATGGAGTATCGTCTCAGTTGTGTGACTGGATTCGTGATTTCTTCTCAAAGAGGTCACATTTCTTAATGATAGACGGTAAATCATCGAGTAGGAATTGATATCTGGCGTTTTGCAAGGGAGTGTCATAGACCCTCAACTGTTCCTGATTTACATAAATGATCTAGGTGATAATCTGAGCAGTCCCCTTAGATTGTTTGCAGATGACGCTGTAATTCACCATCTAATAAAATCATCAGACGATCAGTTCCAATTACAAAATGATCTAGAGAGAATTTCTGTATGGTGCGAAAAAAGGAAATTGACACTAAACAAAGAAAAGTGCGAGGTCATCCACATGGGTACTAAAAGAAATCCGATAAATTTTGGGTGTACGATGAATCGCACAAATCTAAGGGCTGTCAATTCGACTAAATACCTAGGTATTACAATTACGAGCAGCTTAAATTGGAAAGACCACATAGATGATATTGTGGGGAAAGCGAAAGAAAGACTCCGGCTTGTTGGCAGAACACTTAGAAAATGCGACAAATCCACTAAAGAGACAGCCTACATTAGACTTGTCCGTCTTCTGCTGGAATACTGCTGCGCGGTATGAGATCCTTACCAGGTAGCATTGACGGAGGACATCGAAAAAGTGCAAAGAAGGGCAGCTCGTTTCGTGTTATCGCGCAATAGGGGTGAGAGTGTAACTGATACGATACGCGAGTTGGGGTGGCAGTCATTGAAACAAAGGCGGTTTTCTTTACGGCGAGATCTATTTACGAAATTTCAATCACCAACTTTCACTTCCGAATGCCAAAATATTTTGCTGACACCCACTTACGTAGGGAGAAATGATCATCATAATAAAATAAAAGAAATCAGACCTAGAACGTTGTTCCTTTTTCCCATGCGCCATTCGAGAGTGGAATGATAGAGAAGTAGTATGAAAATGGTTCGTGAAGCCCTCTGCGGGCACTAAAGTGTGAATTGCAGAGTAACCAGGCAGATGTAAATGTACACTCCTGGAAATGGAAAAAAGAACACATTGACACCGGTGTGTCAGACCCACCATACTTGCTCCGTACACTGCGAGAGGGCTGTACAAGCAATGATCACACGCACGGCACAGCGGACACACCAGGAACCGCGGTGTTGGCCGTCGAATGGCGCTAGCTGCGCAGCATTTGTGCACCGCCGCCGTCAGTGTCAGCCAGTTTACCGTGGCATACGGAGCTCCATCGCAGTCTTTAACACTGGTAGCATGCCGCGACAGCGTGGACGTGAACCGTATGTGCAGTTGACGGACTTTGAGCGAGGGCGTATAGTGGGCATGCGGGAGGCCGGGTGGACGTACCGCCGAATTGCTCAACACGTGGGGCGTGAGATCTCCACAGTACATCGATGTTGTCGCCAGTGGTCGGCGGAAGGTGCACGTGCCCGTCGACCTGGGACCGGACCGCAGCGACGCACGGATGCACGCCAAGACCGTAGGATCCTAAGCAGTGCCGTAGGGGACCGCACCGCCACTTCCCAGCAAATTAGGGACACTGTTGCTCCTGGGGTATCGGCGAGGACCATTCGCAACCGTCTCCATGAAGCTGGGCTACGGTCCCGCACACCGTTAGGCCGTCTTCCGCTCACGCCCCAACATCGTGCAGCCCGCCTCCAGTGGTGTCGCGACAGGCGTGAATGGAGGGACGAATGGAGACGTGTCGTCTTCAGCGATGAGAGTCGCTTCTGCCTTGGTGCCAATGATGGTCGTATGCGTGTTTGGCGCCGTGCAGGTGAGCGCCACAATCAGGACTGCATACGACCGAGGCACACAGGGCCAACACCCGGCATCATGGTGTGGGGAGCGATCTCCTACACTGGCCGTACACCACTGGTGATCGTCGAGGGGACACTGAATAGTGCACGGTACATCCAAACCGTCATCGAACCCATCGTTCTACCATTCCTAGACCGGCAAGGGAACTTGCTGTTCCAACAGGACAATGCACGTCCGCATGTATCCCGTGCCACCCAACGTGCTCTAGAAGGTGTAAGTCAACTACCCTGGCCAGCAAGATCTCCTGATCTGTCCCCCATTGACCATGTTTGGGACTGGATGAAGCGTCGTCTCACGCGGTCTGCACGTCCATCACGAACGCTGGTCCAACTGAGGCGCCAGGTGGAAATGGCATGGCAAGCCGTTCCACAGGACTACATCCAGCATCTCTACGATCGTCTCCGTGGGAGAATAGCAGCCTGCATTGCTGCGAAAGGTGGATATACACTGTATTAGTGCCGACATTGTGCATGCTCTGTTGCCTGTGTCTATGTGCCTGTGGTTCTGTCAGTGTGATCATGTGATGTATCTGACCCCAGGAATGTGTCAATAAAGTTTCCCCTTCCTGGGACAATGAATTCACGGTGTTCTTATTTCAATTTCCAGGAGTGTAGATGTAATACGTTGTAACAAGGAAACTAATTACCGTACGAGGACCAAAGTTGGTAGAATTAATGTCAAGAACACGGGTAAGAGAAATAACGAAGAGTCAATTCAGCAGAAACACTTTTAATGTGCTGCTACGCTACGTCATACCATTACATACCGGTACCATTACTGCTACAGAAGGGACTCAATATGGTGCCATCAGTGTCCAGAAGATCTGAAAGCTCTGGATTGCAATTCTTCACAGCAGAACGAAGCATGTCCGTAGGAATGCTGGCCACCTCTCCTGATATGCTGCGATTCAGATCTGCACATGTGAGAATGTTCCCCTGGTAAATCCTGACCTTCATGTAGCCCTGTTGTGAATTGGCAGGAGCCAGTTCACGGGGTTTGGAGGAAGCCGAAAGGCACGCGTTAAAGCTCACGCAGACTGGCGTGAGGTCTGGAACAGTTAAGGGAATGTATAGTAGCAAATAAAGTACGTAGTTGATGTAATACTTAACTTTAATCCATAATTGGAGAACATCGCTCTTGTTGATACATGATTTATAATCTCAATATAAACTGGTAATGGCGCCTTGCTAGGTCGTAGCAAATGACGTAGCTGTAGGCTATGCTAACTATCGTCTCGGCAAATGAGAGCGTATTTGTCAGTGTAGCTTCGCTAGCAAAGTCGGCTGTACAACTGGGGCGAGTGCTAGGACGTCTCTAGACCTGCCGTGTGGCGGCGCTCGGTCTGCAATCACTGACAGTGGCGACACGCGGGTCCGTCGTATACTAACGGACCGCGGCCGATTTAAAGGCTACCACCTAACAAGTGTGGTGTCTGGCGGTGACACCACAAGCCCCACAACCAGAGAGGTGCTGCTGGGTTTGTAACCGGCAGATTCGATCAATACATGAGTATTACGGAAATAGTTCGTAAACTGAAATGGGAACTCCTAGAGAAGTCCTTCCCGCGAAAAACTGTTGAGAAAGGTTGGAGAACCGGCATTTGCGACAGACTGCAGAACGATTCTACTGCCACAAATGTACATCTCACGTAAGGACGCTAATACAAGATAAGAGAATCGCTGCTCGAACGGAAGCGTACAGTTGTTTTCCCTTCGCTCCATTTGCGGGTGGAACAATAAAGGGAATGACTAGTACTGGTACAAGGTACTCTCCACCATGCACCATATAGTGACACATAGACAATATATGTAGACGTAGATGTAGGTGTAGAAACAGAAACAAGCGCCTGTTGTTTTGCTTCCACTGGAAAGCAGCAGTTCTGGGGTGAGCGTAAGCCAGGCCTTGCGTATCGCAGTACGAATGACGCAGTGACTTCTCGCCGGCTAGCAGCACGGGTGAAGAGGGCCGCCCGCAGCGTTCTTGCAGTGACTGTGAGATAGCAGTGCGAGTGTTGGGTGACGCAGCACGGAGGGCGACAGATATAAGCAGCGACCGCAGCCTTCCCAGTCAGTCCGCACACCACCGACCGGCAGTACAGAGGCACAGAGACAGCAGCATGAAGCTCGAGAGCATCGTACCCAACTTCAAGGCGCCCTCCACGCAGGGACCGCTGGACTTCTACAAGTGGAAAGGCGACTCGTGAGTACCCCAGCTGCAAATACTCACATTTCTGTTTGTTTCACCTTTCTACTGAATACCGTTATTTTTGTTTCCCACGACGTCATGCGTCTGTAAAACAATTAGTAAAGCAATTATCTATAGTAACTAGTTTCTGTCCCTGTATGTTCCACTTCGTAAAAGTAAACGAGACTGTAATCTTTTCAAACTAATTCCCTAATGTTGTTTTTGTGGTCTTCGAAACGGAAACTGGCTCCTCTCCAGCTAATATAATCTTTTTGTTTCTGTAAAACTACTGCAACTCTTGAACCTTGGTCGTCCCTTAAAATTTTTGTCCCGCACCCAGTCCTCTGTTACTAAATGAAAATTTTTTTTATGCCTAATGTTTTCTTTTATCAACCTACGCCTTCTTTTAATCAAGTTGGGCCTGTTTTCAGTATCTCTTCATTAGTATTTCGATCTACTCATCCAACAATCATCGTTCTTCTGTTCCACCACAGCTTATATTTACTTCTTGTCTGTACTGTTAATCGTTCCTACTTCTCTTCTACATAAGGCTAAATTCAGCTCATTTGCTTTCAGAAGCAATTTATATTAAATGTTAACGTAGTCCTCTTTTTCAGAAAAGGTTCTCTTGGTACTGTCAACCAGTGCTATACATCCTCATCACTTCTGCCATTGTCAGTTACTTTTGTGGGCAAACAACAAAACTCTTCTACCTTTCTATATCGCTACTCATAAGCTAATTTCCCCAGAACCAACTGCTTTAATAATACTAAGCTCCATTACCTTTCCTTTTCTTTTGTTGCTATAACCTATATTTTTCGGAAATATGCCAACTGCATTTTCCTTTATTTTCCTTCTTTTTTCATGTAAATGTCTACTTCCGAATTCAAAACCCCCTGTTAATGTGTAGATTTCGCTTGTCGTCTTACTACTGAAATCTCTCTTCCAAAAAGCTATGCTCCCAAGAACTGTCTTCCTCAACTAGTCACGTCTCCCAAGGTGCAAACATTTTTAACATCCGCTGCCTGTGTTTCCATCTGTCGTTTTCTCCATGTTCTGTTTGCCACATTCATAGCTTTCGTTTCCACCTCCTCACTTACATACTATATAGCATCATTTGTAATTTAATTTTGTTCATAGGCTCGAATTGCAATGGCAAATTATAATTTCACTATTAAAGCTCCTGAAACAAGTTTATCTAGCACTAGTAGTTATCGTAATTGCAACTAGGAATTGGTATTTCTACCAGTAGTTCCTATAGAGAATCTACCAGAACCGCCACCATTCTATTAGCTCGTTCTAGACCATAGCGCAATAATCGATGTTTCTGTCTGTCGCATTAAATTTCGCGCACTGTACCTGCGCGTATTAATTAGAGAGAAAAATCAAAAACTCAATTTTTTTATTTACCACTCACTAAGATTAACAGTGTCGTGATTTCCTAACATGAATCGTACTGTTATTTTTACTGGCGTTATACGTTTACGCTGATTTCGTTTGCAAATTACAAAACCCATAATCTGTCCTCAGTCACACTGATTTTGCACAAATAGAAAACGAATCACATATCTTATTTCATTATATCTCTGGGACGTTTTGTAGCTGGTTTCCGTAAACGTAAATCTTAACTATTATAAAGTATGAAATTCCAGTGTACGTGCGGAGGATTTATAAACTTTAACCTTCGACTATCAGTAGCTCTCCAGTAATTATTAATGTGGTTAGCAGAACATTCCCTCCTAGTTTCAGCTAGTATAATTAGTTTTAATAAATGGACCTTCTAAGTTTAGTTCTATGAAAGCAATGAAATTCCTTCTCCGTTGTAGTGTAGTTGATGATTTGATCTTATATCAGGCATACACGTTTTTACCTTGGATATCCAGGTCATTGTAACATGGAATATAATTTATAGGAGCACTTTTCCTACAAGTCATACAGCGTGGCTACATTATCTTTCTTGCTCAGTGATAACATTCTGAAGCAGCTATATTTATGGGAATATCTATACCGTTCACAAACATCCATTACCCTTTTCTCACATATGTTACTCTAGACTAATGCCGAATAATTCGTCTCCCAAATAATCATTAGTGAATGCATCTTACAACGAGAACTAATTGCTTTTAAGCTGTTAAAATATTTATAATGAGTTTCTAGGGGATAAGAACTTGCCAATTCTTGTGTATTGGAAATGGGAATAAGATTTTAAAAAACCTGAAACTGAATATTATAACTACTTGATGCACTACTCAGTAACATCTGTAGAACATTTCCCTACAATTTTGTTAAAAAGAAACAATTAATTGGCAATGGTATCCATTTGTTTCTTAGACAAAATCTACAAAACTTCAACGATCAAATTTCTGATGATACAGTAGGAAAATGAATACCGGAAAATATAAATTCTGTTTACGTTATGAAATAATAATTACGAATTTAATTCATAACAAAAATCTCAGACTAACAGTAGAGTCAGAGGTTCGAGTCCTCTGTCGGGCATGGGTGTGTGTGTTGTTCTTAGCATAAGTTAGTTTAAGTAGTGTGTAAGTCTAGTGACCGATGACCTGAGCAGTCTGTTTGCTTAGGCACACACACACACACACACACACACACACACACACACACACTAACAGTAGAACTGTGGATTAGAATGGTACACAAGTTTAACCTGTGTATTTGCACCTTTACTCCACAGGTGGTGTGTTCTGTTCTCACACCCGGCAGACTTCACGCCGGTGTGTACCACAGAGCTGGGCCGCATCGCCGTCCACAACCCGGAGTTCCAGAAGCGAGGAGTCAAGCTGCTGGCGCTCTCCTGCGACAAACTCAAGGACCACGTCGACTGGGTCAATGTGAGTGGTCCTCACTACTGGCTAATGCTGAGTGCATTATAAGATAAATAAGTTCCGTGATACTTCCATTTTACACCAGAGCTCAAGAATATCGCCCCTGTGTTGTCTACAGGACATCAAGTCGTACTGCAAGGACATTCCGGGCGACTTCCCGTACCCCATCGTGTCCGACGAGACGCGCGAGCTGGCCGTCAAGCTGGACATGATCGACGAGCGCGACAAGGACAACGTGGAGAAGGCGATGACGGTGAGGGCCATGTACGTCATCGGGCCGGACAACCGGCTGCGACTCTCCATGGTGTACCCCGCGTCCTGCGGCCGCAACGTCGAGTGAGTGCCGCTATTCACTTACTAACATAACCAACATGCATTACAGGTTACACACACACACACACACACACACACACACACACACACACACACACACTGTACACTGTACACTGTACACTGCCCTCTGTGCATTGTTGATGACACGCGCGTCTGCTGGTGTTTCAGTGAGCTGCTGCGCGTGATCGACTCCCTGCAGCTGACGGACCGGCTGAAGGTGGTGGCCACTCCCGCCAACTGGACGCCCGGCACCAAGGTGATGATCCTGCCGCACGTGCCCGACCAAGACCTCCCCAAACTCTTCCCTGGCGGCGTCGAGCGCGTCTCCATGCCCTCCGGCAACAACTACGTGCGCACCACCACCGACTACTGAGATACTACAACTACCTCTCAATTCATTTGTACATAGCTTCAGATCAATCTTGTAAATCATTTATATTTTTAAAAGCAAATAAACTATCTTGTACCATGACTGTAATCATGAGTAGTTTCTCGCGAGTTGGTCTGCTTAAACCTGGAATGAATTAACGCTGTTCGTTTGTAGGTACCATGAAGGCAATAATGTCTTCAAACAATGGAAGCAGAAGAAATGCAAAAGAGACTATTGTAGACCAATATAACTGATGAGCATTTACAAAAATTTACCATCTTTTCTCCATTATTCATGTGTTTTGGTGTAAAAGTTTAGAATATCAGATTCACAAATTTCATCCTGCAGCATATAAAATGACTTTTATCTTAATAATATGAATATTTATATATGTGTTTGGAGAGAGAGATTGATTTTTGATTGAGACTTTAAGTTGTAACTGGTACCTGAATTTTGGTTGCTGCCTCCTTAAATGATCAGCTTCTGCACCAGTTGGTGACGCGTTGTAATTTGGAGGAAGTTATTGTTCTTTAAGATTTAAAATACGATTATGTTGGTTACTTGGCCGTATTGCGTATAGCTTTGAGCCCAAGTTTTCGTAGGTTTTAATACCTAACGGACCACTGTTGTAAGTAAATAAGATAAAACAGCAACCTGCTTTCCGTGAGAAAAAGAGATTGCTTGGCACACAAACGTCCTTCAAATACACGTCCTGTTGCATCAAAATTGGTCAGTGGAGTTCGGCATCATACTAATATACAAGAACATAATCCAATTACTGCAATTAAGAAATGATGAGAGGTTGTTATGTATTGAATGAAAACTATGAGGAATGCATTTCCTTTCCTGTATTTTAGTGAACTTTGTACACTTACAGTTCTGTCGATTGAGGGCAGGAAACGACAATGAAGTTCACCTCCTTTTCCAAAAACAAGATATTTCTATCCTTCACTTCCATAAAATTTGTGTACATAAATGTTCGGCAACTCTTACACATACTTTACTCGGTTTCATCACTGAAATAGCAATTTTCATTAAATCTAACAATACGCTCTGAGCGACGGCCTATCAACACGTCCTCTTTTCACAAGATACAGATTAACAGTCCTTTTTTTAATAAATCAATTGGTTTTTTTTCAGTCCATACTCAAGATTCACAACTACTATCGTTGCGGGGATTGCGCGCTAAAGAGTTTCTTGTGTCTAGCTGCGCTTCAGTCCACTTCAAGTACTTTTTGAATCAAATTTACATTTATGGTATTTACATATATTACTGAGCTTCTCAGAATAAAATTAGGCACAAATTAGTTACGAAAAGGGCATTGAGGCTCACATAACATTACAAGCGTCTGTTGAAGCAACTGGGAATTTTAACCACAGACTCGTAGTACATTTATTCATTGATGAAGTTTGCTATTTAGAATAACTTACACTCCAACCCGTTAACACATCAAAAATAAAATACGAGAATTAGAAAATAGGTGCACTTCCCTTTTGTGAATCTAAATGTGGTACATAAAATAGCATAATATACAGTCATAGAACTCTTTGAGTATTTTCCCATGGAAATAAAATGTTTGACAGTCAACATACATGATTTGGAATGTAGGTTGAAAGTAGACTACTGCTACTTAACGTTAATAGGGGTTAGTAGTCATTCGGTAAAGCACACGCCCAGAAAAGAAAAAAATGGTTCAAATGGCTCTGAGCACTATGGGACTTAACTTCTGAGGTCATCAGTCCCCTAGAACTTAGAACTACTTAAACCTAACTAACCTAGGGATATCACACACAGCCATGCCCGAGGCAGGATTCAAACCTGCGACCGTTGCGGTCGCGTGGTTCCAGACTGTAGCGCCTAGAACCGCTCGGCCACTCCGAAAAGAGGTCATGGGACTGAATACCTGTCGAATCAAGCACTTCTTTCAGTCTGCCTTTAAACTAGCCTTTTTCTATCAATGATGTGAAGATTGCCTAGGAACAACAGGTGGTTCAAATTGCTTGATAAACTGTGTGTCACATTTCCCTAGAAGTATTACGAGGGTAAATTAGGGACACACAAGTCGCCGAAATGGCGAGCAATTGAAAGACATACCACATGGAATTATTCTCCTTCTAAACAATTCATTTTACTCCTGATCTGGTGTAATTACATTTTGCTGGAGGTATACTGAGTCTCCACTTTATCTCTGACAAGGATAAGAGCTGAACTAACCATTAAAACTTGTGCCAAGGCCAGGGCTTGAACCCGAATTTCTTGATCATTAGGCACATGTGTTACCATTACACCACCCTGGTATTCTCTCTAACACAGCTGCCTGGACTACCGTAGACCAATGTCCTCCCAAACCAAACTTCAATTGATACCTCAACCCGTCTTGATTTCCCTTTCTTAAGTCTTCAGTACTACTGACGCACTGTTATTACTAGGCCTGACTCATGTTAATTAGAAAAAACTTTAATGCATAGAGGAATTATAGTTGTAAGTAGTCAGTTACAAATATGTACATGGTGCCGTTTGGGTATGCAAATAGAAGTAAAGCTGTCCTCAGCCCTACGGTTGGTTTGCGTATGTTTAAGTGTCACTGACTGACTTAATAGTATATGAGATGCCTTAGGCAAATTTCTAGTTGGTGCGATGAATGGCAACTGGCTCTAGATGTAGATAAATCTAAGTTAATGCACATGAATAGGTAAAACAATCTTTTAATATACTAATACGGTATTGATGGTGAGTTCTTAGATGCAGTCACGTCTATTAATAATCTAGGCATAACGTTGTAAAACGACACGAAATGGAAAGAGTTCGTAAGAAAGGCGAATGGCCGATTTCGGTATATTGGGAGAACTCTAGGAATGTATGGCTTGTCTATAAAGGAGTTCACATGTGGAGCACTTGAGCGACTCATTCTTGAGAACTTCTCGAGTGTTTGGGATCCCCATCAGGTAGGATTAAAGGAAGACATCGGAGCAGTTCACAAGTGTGTTGATACCTGTAGTTTCGATGAGCACGCGAGTATAGGGGAAATGGTTGTGAACGGAAATGGGAATCCTTCGAGGGAAGACGACGTTCTTTTCGTGGAATACTATTGAGAAAGTTTGAAGAACCGACGAGAGAACAGTACTACTGCCGCCAACGTGCATCTCGCATAAGAACAACGAAGATTAGATAAGAGAAATTATTACTGTACGTAGGCTGTTTGGGTTTTTATGTTGGTAACGCCACGTAGAGCTCTGTATGAAAATCACTGACTGTGCTGTGTGCAGCCTGTGGCTGGTTGGCATTGTTGGAATATTCGCGATATATATATATACACTCCTGGAAATTGAAATAAGAACACCGTGAATTCATTGTCCCAGGAAGGGGAAACTTTATTGACACATTCCTGGGGTCAGATACATCACATGATCACACTGACAGAACCACAGGCACATAGACACAGGCAACAGAGCATGCACAATGTCGGCACTAGTACAGTGTATATCCACCTTTCGCAGCAATGCAGGCTGCTATTCTCCCATGGAGACGATCGTAGAGATGCTGGATGTAGTCCTGTGGAACGGCTTGCCATGCCATTTCCACCTGGCGCCTCAGTTGGACCAGCGTTCGTGCTGGACGTGCAGACCGCGTGAGACGACGCTTCATCCAGTCCCAAACATGCTCAATGGGGGACAGATCCGGAGATCTTGCTGGCCAGGGTAGTTGACTTACACCTTCTAGAGCACGTTGGGTGGCACGGGATACATGCGGACGTGCATTGTCCTGTTGGAACAGCAAGTTCCCTTGCCGGTCTAGGAATGGTAGAACGATGGGTTCGATGACGGTTTGGATGTACCGTGCACTATTCAGTGTCCCCTCGACGATCACCAGTGGTGTACGGCCAGTGTACGAGATCGCTCCCCACACCATGATGCCGGGTGTTGGCCCTGTGTGCCTCGGTCGTATGCAGTCCTGATTGTGGCGCTCACCTGCACGGCGCCAAACACGCATACGACCATCATTGGCACCAAGGCAGAAGCGACTCTCATCGCTGAAGACGACACGTCTCCATTCGTTCCTCCATTCACGCCTGTCGCGACACCACTGGAGGCGGGCTGCATGATGTTGGGGCGTGAGCGGAAGACGGCCTAACGGTGTGCGGGACCGTAGCCCAGGTTCATGGAGACGGTTGCGAATGGTCCTCGCCGATACCCCAGGAGCAACAGTGTCCCTAATTTGCTGGGAAGTGGCGGTGCGGTCCCCTACGGCACTGCGTAGGATCCTACGGTCTTGGCGTGCATCCGTGCGTCGCTGCGGTCCGGTCCCAGGTCGACGGGCACGTGCACCTTCCGCCTTCCACTGGCGACAACATCGATGTACTGTGGAGACCTCACGCCCCACGTGTTGAGCAGTTCGGCGGTACGTCCACCCGGCCTCCCGCATGCCCACTATATGCCCTCGCTCAAAGTCCGTCAACTGCACATACGGTTCACGTCCACGCTGTCGCGGCATGCTACCAGTGTTAAAGACTGCGATGGAGCTCCGTATGCCACGGCAAACTGGCTGACACTGAGGGCGGCGGTGCACAAATGCTGCGCAGCTAGCGCCATTCGACGGCCAACACCGCGGTTCCTGGTGTGTCCGCTGTGCCGTGCGTGTGATCATTGCTTGTACAGCCCTCTCGCAGTGTCCGGAGCAAGTATGGTGGGTCTGACACACCGGTGTCAATGTGTTCTTTTTTCCATTTCCAGGAGTGTATAATGACTTGTGAACGCTATTAAGGTAAATGCATTGTTTGTTCTCCATCAAAATCTTTCATTTGCTAACTATGCCTATCAGTAGTTAGTGCCTTCAGTAGTTAGAATCTTGTATTTAGCTGGCAGTATTGGCGCTCGCTGTATTGCAGTAGTTCGAGTAACGAAGATTTTTGTGAGGTAAGTGATTCATGAAAGGTATAGGTTATTGTTAGTCAGGGCCATTCTTTTGTAGGGATTATTGAAAGTCAGATTACGTTGAGCTAAAAAAAATATTGTGTGTCAGTTTAGTGATGATCAGAATAAGTAAAGAGAGAACTGTCCGAGTACGTTGAGTTTTACTCAGCTGTCTTTGTATCAAATGACGTAGAAGTTTACCAGCGCAGTATTTCATAATTTTTCTAAGGGGACATTACAGGACATGTGAGAAAGCATATAGACTGTGGTTCTTCTGTCGCTCCGTTTACGACTGGAACAGGCAAGGGAATGACTTGTGTTTCTCGTTAGCCCATGTCACACAGTATGGTGCCTTAAGGAGTATGTATCTAGATACATACTGCGCAACGCAATATTTCTATGGGCGTGGTCCTATGGGAAGTGCTATGTTCTTGTCTCGCTCCGACCTCTGCCGTCTCGCTGCCGGGACGTTAAACCCTAATCTTCCTTCCCTCCCTCTTCGGTCTTCCGGAATGAGTTGGCTAATTAGAAAGGTGTGGATATGAACTTTGGCCATGGTGCGATTTGGTATTTTCGCATTAATGTATAATTCCCAGAGGTGAAAGAGGTGATGGGTGACAGCAAAGTAGGGGTGAGGACGTCAGTACTGACCATGCATCGAGCGCTGGACCTAGAGGCTGATGCTCCGGCATTTACCAGGTCAGGATTTTCCAGTTGTCTAGTGTCCAACCGATATGGTCACAAGCCCAGCAGACGCGCTGCGGGCGATGTTGCGCTGTTAACAAAGGCAGTAACGTCGGTCGTCTGCTGCTACAGCTCATTAACGCCAAATTTCGCCGCACTGTCCTTACGGATACGTTCGTCGTACGTTCCGCATTGATTTCTGCCGTTATTTCACGCACTGTTGGTTGTCTGTTAGCACTGACAAGTCTACGCAAGCGCCACTGCTCTCGGTCGTTAAGTGAAGGCGGTCGGCCATTGCGTTGTCCGTGATGAGAGCTAATGCCTAGAATCTGGGATTCTCGACACGCTCTTGACACTGTGGATCTCGGAATATTGATTTCCCTAACGATATCTGAAATGGAATGCCCCATGCGTCTAGCTCCAAACACCATTACGCATTCAAAGTCTAATAATTCCCATCGTGCGACCATAATCACGTCGGAAACATTACCACACGAATCACCAAATAACAGCTCCATCAATGCATTGCTCTTTTATACTTCGGGTATGTGATACTGAAACGTCCCCTTTGAAAAATTATACACGACTGTGCTTAAACTGACACAATATTTTTAGCGCAACGCAATCTGACTTTCAGAAATCCCTACAAAAGAATGGCCCTGACTAACATTAATCTATACCTTTCACAAATCACTTACCTCACAAAAATCTTCATTACTCGAACTACTGCAATACAGCGAGCGCCACTACTGCCAGCTAAATAAAAGATTCAAACTACGGAAGGCACTAACTACTGATAGGGATAGGTAGCAAATGAAAGATTTTAATAGAGAACAAACAATGTATTTACCTTAATAGTCATAATATATGATATCCAGTATTACAAACTTCAAAACTCCGCCATCTCTCTCCCCACATCCACCACTGCTGGCGGCTCACCTCCAACTGCGCAACGCTACGCGCTGTTCACATCCAGCTGCCGCTGCCCAACACTACAATGGCAGACAACGATGCAAACTAGCCACAGACTGCACACAGCACAGCCAGTGATTTTCATACAGAGCGCTACGTAACGTTGCCAATAAGAAAACATAAGCAGCTTACTTACAATACTTCTGGCATCTGTATATGTACATATTAATATTCATTGACTTTTAGCACTTCAGTGTAATTCTAATCCCACCCCTAGAGGTTAAATACTAACCAACCTATCGGCACATAGACTATGGGATCGACTTGAACGAAGTTCATAAAATCCAGACTATAAGGACTGGCATTTGCGATATTTATTCTATGCGGTTTAGGCCGTGATAAAAGGTACATTTCTTTGCTAAGGTTTCGTCCCTCAATCTCTGTAGCCTCTGATGATGTCTTTAGTGCTGACAGACGAAACAGTGAAGAAATAGGCCTTGGACCACGGCCTGCAACCGATAAAACAGTTTGTTTTCGCTAATTTTTAGATATCATTCACTTCACATGTCTAAAGAGTCTAGGGATGTTTAACCTCGACAGTATATTATTTCAGAATTATGTTCTACATACGCTCTATATTAGATCGAAATTCTTACAGGCGATCCATAATTAATAGAAAGCAAAGCTTTGATTTTTTTTCGTCTTAATATTTGATGTTGGGGGCTAGAATCTTGGGAAAATATTGTTTCTGCAATCTAATTTAAAGCAATATTTTAAAAAGTCATTTCGCAACTTTGGAGCTAATTTTTTTCACAAGACTAGCTTCTATCATCAGAGTACTAGTGAGGGGCATAAATGTAAGGCCTTCCTAGGCCACCTAGATCTTTTTTTCTCTGAAAAATTGTACACTGTGGTAGATATAAGAAGTCAAGCTTACTTCAGATGGAGGATGAGCAGACATTGCCATAGCTCAGCAGGTGCTCTTCAGTCGGGAGCATTATTAAAATATTCTCGTACAATCATAGTTTCTTAAAAAAATAAAAATACGTGAATGTTTTTAAATTAATTAAAACGGATGGTTTTGTATTGAAGAATTCAAGTAAAATATTGTTATCTTTTTTAAAATACAGTCAGTGGACGACAGTCATTAAAGAAACTGGACTTCGATGGAATATTAGGAAGTGAGCCGTAGGTGAGGAGGCTTTATAGAGAAAGAATTTTCTGGAAAGAATGCGAAACGGAAGAGGTGAGGAGGAAAACATTAAACCAAATATCTGGAAAGAGGGGCTGCATGGAGGGGTGGGGGGGGGGAGAAGGGGAGAGGGGGGCTGATATCGAAATTAAGAAGAGTTTTCTTTTAAAGCTGGAAAGATATGCAAATGTCTGTAATTGTCTGGAAGGACTTCGGGGTCAGGTAGGGGGAGACTGTTAAAGTTTCGATGGGACAGGATATGATGTGCGTGAGGAGAATTTCTTGGCTAAACTGCGGCAGAGTACGACTGCTAATAATCATGGATATAATGTAGTGTGGTTGGTGTTACATTTGCAGGAGCTGTACGAAGTTAGATGGCGTTCAATGGAGATGAGAGGAGAAGTTAGTCCGATCATACAGACTCCTATTGCGGCAGCGTAGATGGATGCGGAAGGTGAGACGAAGGATACGGCGTTGAAGGAATTGGAGGCCTTGGTATAGTTTTCGAGGAAAGGAACACCAAGTGACGTTGGCAGAATAAAGGACTGGGTGGATTAAGGATGTGTAGGTACGGAATGTAGATGGAGGGACTCAATCCCTTCAACTTAGCACACTTCGCCATCTTTAATACGAGTACACAGATCATTTCAGAAAACGCGGGAAAACAAGAAAAACATAGTCAACGATCTTTGAGCAATACTTCATGAATATCACACAAAGAAATTAATGCCATTTATTCCCCAAACGATATTGCTTGCGAAGTAGTGCTCAAAACATATATTCCACAGGCTTCAAAATTTTGCTTATGGCAAGTTATTCGGATAGGAAGATCAAATATCTCGGTTTGACACATGTGACTTGTCCTATGTTTCTGGTGCCAGCAATAACTGGTTTACACGAGAAACATCACAAACTGATATTACTACAGGGCTATTACAAATGATTGAAGTGATTTCATAAATTCACTGTAGCTCCATTCACTGACATATGGTCACGACACACTACAGATATGTAGAAAAACTCATAAAGTTTTGTTCGGCTGAAGCCGCACTTCAGGTTTCTGCCGCCAGAGCGCTCGAGAGCGCAGTGAGACAAAATGGCGACAGGAGCCGAGAAAGCGTATGTCGTGCTTGAAATGCACTCACATCAGTCAGTCATAACAGTGCAACGACACTTCAGGACGAAGTTCAACAAAGATCCACCAACTGCTCACTCCATTCAGCGATGGTATGCGCAGTTTAAAGCTGCTGGATGCCTCTGTAAGGGGAAATCAACGGGTCGGCCTGCAGTGAGCGAAGAAACGGTAGAACGCGTGCGAGCAAGTTTCACGCGTAGCCCGCGGAAGTCGACGAATAAAGCAAGCAGGGAGCTAAACGTACCACAGCCGACGGTTTGGAAAATCTTACGGAAAAGGCTAAAGCAGAAGCCTTACCGTTTACAATTGCTACAAGCCCTGACAGCCGATGAAAAAGTCAAACGCTTTGAATTTTCGGCGCTCATGGAAGAGGATGCGTTCAGTGCGAAACTTGTTTTCAGTGATGAAGCAACATTTTTTCTTAATGGTGAAGTGAACAGACACAATGTGCGAATCTTGGCGGTAGAGAATCCTCACGCATTCGTGCAGCAAATTCGCAATTCACCAAAAGTTAACGTGTTTTGTGCAATCTCACGGTTTAAAGTTTACAGCCCCTTTTTCTTCTGCGAAAAAAACGTTACAGGACACGTGTAGCTGGACATGCTGGAAAATTGGCTCATGCCACAACTGGAGACCGACAGCGCCGACTTCATCTTTCAACAGGATGGTGTTCCACCGCACTTCCATCATGATGTTCGGCATTTCTTAAACAGGAGATTGGAAAACCGATAGATCGGTCGTGGTGGAGATCATGATCAGCAATTCATGTCATTGCCTCCACGTTCTGACTTAACCCCATGCGATTTCTTTCTGTGGGGTTATGTGAAAGATTCAGTGTTTAAACCTCCTCTACCAAGAAACGTGCCAGAACTGCGAGCTCGCATCAACGATGCTTTCGAACTCATTGATGGGGACAAGCTGCGCCGAGTGTGGGAGGAATTTGATTATCGGCTTGATGTCTGCCGAATCACTAAAGGGGCACATATCGAACATTTGTGAATGCCTAAAAGAACTTTTTGAGTTTTTGTATGTGTGTGCAAAGCATTGTGAAAATATCTCAAATAATAAAGTTATTGTAGAGCTGTGAAATCGCTTCAATCATTTGTAATAACCCTGTAGTTTCGTTGTAACACGTTAGACATAGTTCACCCGTTTGCCTTTAAAAATCAATAGACACGAACGTAGTTTATGAAAGACACAGAATGTGGAAGCTAAGATTCACGTTGAGCAAGGAAATGAAGCTGGTAATATGCTGATGGCTGGAGCGTACCATACTTTGCTCAGCCACCGATGAGCGTTTCCTCAATACACTGGCACTGCTAACGTCCTTGAAAGATTGACTACAGTGTGTGAAGAAAATTCTTATGACACTGTTGTTTCCAAAACATCAGCTCTGTCTTTAATGTAACAGTCGACAAAGCTAAAAAGTATCGTACAATACGCTTCAGACAATAATGTGACGTCCAACGTTACGATGGACAGGAAAGATCCGTTTTATAGCACTATTAGAAGGTTGATGCGAAAGCACTTACGTTCATGCAGTCCATAACTGTAATGTGCCTTCGATTACTACCAGAGGTCCCATGGTAGCCCAGGTGAACGTCGCCCATAGCATAATACTGCCCCCAAAGACACGGTGCACACTTCGAACAGCCTTTCGCGTGTATGACGGCGTATTCGAACACGACGATCAATATGGTGTATTAAGAAACACGGTTCATCCGACCAGGCGATACGTTTCCATGGTCCAATATCGATGATCGCGTAGCTACTGCAATTGTAACTGATGAGGTCTTTGAGTCTACATGTTAGGGTCATCTGCTGGAGAGCCCCACGTTCAGCAACGAGTGCTGAGAGGTGTGCTTCGAAAATCTTGAGGCTGTAGCTCATGTCCTGTTTTACAGAGAAGACAGGCCTCCGATCTTCATGTTCTGTGGCGAGGCGTGGAGGTTCAATACATTGTTACCCATTCGTGGTTTCATCATACTTCAACGACATCCCATAGATGGTCACGACAAAAACACGCGAGCAGTCGACTAACTTCACCGTTTCCGAGATCCTAGCTACTAGGCGCCGGACTATAACAATCTCCCTTTTGTCGAAGTCGCTTACGTCAATGGAGTCCTCCATTAGCCGCCTGTATCGTCACTAGAATGATTCCCCATTCGTCTCAGCTTCGCGTCACGTGCCCACAAGGCCACCAGGCGGTATTCAGTGTATGTCTACAAGTATATTTTTACGTGTATACTGATTCGCCTGTCATGGACACATACACTGGTGTCCAAAATTGACGCAACAAAGCACTATTTGCCCGTCTGTCTCTAAGTCACGACATAATCATACTAACTGTCAACAGATGTCCGTATCTTCGTCTTCTGCACAGCAGTGGCACTCCGGTCAACAGACAACGACCCCAGCGATGACGCCAGGACATCTACCAAACGGGGTAGTGTTTTCCGGGTAGACCCACATCCACTTTTACCTTCTTCTTCTCCTTCACATTTGACTGCATATGGCGTAACTTGCGGAGAAACTTGCGCAAATCACTCTGAAGTAAAAAGAACTCCTTCGGTTGACTTTTACCTTCTCCTTCACGTTTGACTGCGTGGTACGTAACTAGCGGCGTAACTTGCGCCGATTTTGACTGAACCGCTGTTGGAAAAAAGAGATGATGGCGTACATGTACAGACAAACAAATGATTACAGTTTCAGAAGAAATGGACCATTTATTCAAGAGAAAGAGCTTCGCAAATTGAGCAAGTCAATAACGCTTCGGGCCAGCACTGGCCCTTATGGAAGCACTTATTCGGGTTGACACTGATTAGTAGAGTTGTTTGATGTCGTCCTATGGGATATCGTACCAAATTCTGTCCAACTGGCACGTTAGTCTGTCAAGATCCTGAGATGGTTAGAGAGCCCTGCCGATAAAGATTGGAATTTTCTCAGTTGGGGAGAGATCCGGCAATGCTGTTGGCCAAGGCTGCGTTTGGCAAGCACCAAGATATCTACTAGTAACTCTCGCCGTATGCAGGCGGACACTACTTTGCTGAAATGCAAGCCCAGAGAAGGTTTTCATGAAGGGCAACAAAACGGTGGGTAGAATACTGTCGACGTACCGCTGTGCTGTAAAGGTGCCACGGATGACAACAAAACGGATCCTGCTATGAAATGCGCCCCAGACCATCACTCTTGGCTGTCGGGCCCTATGACGGGCGACAATCAGGTTGGTATCCCACCGCTGAACCGGGCGTCTCCAGACACCTCTTCGCCCTGGAATCTCGCTAACTGGAGTAGAAATGTCTTTAGTGATGATTCCCGTTTCTAACTGAGCTCTGATGAGCAGCGACGATATGCCTGGAGACCCCCGGCCAGCTCAAACAACAGATGGTTTCTTTTTGTAAATACCTTTACATTTGGTGTGCATGAATTTTCTGGATCACTTGTCTGTTAATTACTACAGGTAGCTTGTCATCTGCAACCAAACGATGTTGATGAGAAAGTTTTTTGCTGGGAGTTAACCTATCTAGGATGTAATTTAGTTTGTCGTTGTGTTTTCGCGCCTATATTCGTTTCTACTTGCGTTTTCGTAACGTAACGCAAGTAAAAACCAATATAGGCGCGAAAACATCGCTACAAACTAGATTACATCCTAGAAGATAGGTTAACTCCCAGCAAAAAACTTTCTCATCAACATCGTTTGGTTGCAGATGACAAGCTACGTATAGTAGGGACCGATGACCTCTGCAGTTTGGTCCCTTTAATCCTTAAACCAACCAACCAACCAACCAACCTATAGTAATTAACACACAAGTGATCCAGAAAATTCATGCACACCAAATGTAAAGGTATTTACAAAATGAAACGATTTGTTGTTTGAACTAAAGATGCACGTAATTTTATAATCATTTAACAAAAATGTTCACATTGCAGAATAAATGAAAACGAAAACCCACTGATGATGGCACAGTGGTGCCGAAACATGTTTGGGTACTGAGAAAAACCGGTGTTTTGCATAA
Organism: Schistocerca cancellata; assembly: GCF_023864275.1. Lineage (NCBI taxonomy): Eukaryota > Metazoa > Arthropoda > Insecta > Orthoptera > Acrididae > Schistocerca > Schistocerca cancellata. The sequence continues at coordinate 549,722,308 of NC_064631.1, forward strand.
CTGGCGGACATCACACGCAACAATGCAAACATTTCGGTTAAATCCCATTTATTTGGTCTCAAATTTGGCGTAAACCAATATGTCCGCCGTAGAAATCGAACGTACTCCTGTCCATCATGTTTTCTGGGAATGGTGTGTGACCCAAATGAGACGTACCCCTAGTCTGCGATCCACAAATTCAATGAGCAACATTGTTGATGTGGCATCTGGTTGTATGTTACTTTACGTCGAATTTGGGCCCAATTAAATGGAAAGTTAATCGCAAACTTTATTTATCAAATATATTTGTACTAACTATCAGAAAATTTGTGTTACTAAACGGCTGGAAACACACGTCGTAGTTGCGGGTTGCCTTTCTATCAGCTCCCAAAGACAGTAAAATTTGATTCACAGAAATTCATATAATACTTGACCTAATTTAAAAATCTGAAATGATGTGATCTACTCACTAAGAGGTATAATCTTATGTTAAAGGAACACAGTAAGTCAAGTAGTGAAGCTAGAAACTATGTCTCGCAACAGTGTAACTGACTGCTCACGAATTACTCAGACTATCTACATCCAGTATTTGAGAATGAGAGTGTTAGCGACTCCCAACACACTTAACTACACATAATTTCAAACCTTTTCGAAACTTTTTCTCACTGACTCTTACAGCCCCTCCCCAACACACACACAAAGTAATGGAAGGAAAAATGTTTATTTCTTACTACATTTCCCCTGCTCAGGAGATACGACGTCATACACATTGAGATGAATGAGAAACTGTTTTACGAACTTGTAGCATGCTGAAGCAGCTGTGGGTCAGCAACTTCTGTTGATCAGTGCAACGAAAAACCAGACCAAAGTTGCAAATTTCACTTCTTTTATTCACTCGATGACTGGTTCCGGAACGGTACCCATTTTCAAATAATCGTAACATAGTCAAGAAATGGTATTTCCGAAAATGCAAAACCGTGTCAGAAATGTTGAAACGAACAGTTACAGCGGCCCTAAACTAGTCATCGAGTGAATAAAAACAAGGGAAATTTGCGACTTTGGACTGGTTTTTCGTTGTACTGTAAAACTGTTTTGTACCCAGGGGATAGATTATTTACAGAATCAGGGGTGGGAACGGGGGAGGCTTGGGGGTTTAGTGGATTCATACTAATATTACTACTTGCTCGTAACTACAAATCCGCAGTTACCTCGCTCGTCTGCGTACCACGTTTACTGGAACGGCTTTGCTTCGTCTACGTTTCATCCGTCTTATTTTTCGCATTAATAGTGATGCATGCTTTACATTTGGGTAGAATTTGTAAGCATTAGAAAGCCCTTGAATCAACCAATGTAATAAATTATGAAATTAAGAACTGCATGAAAAATATTAAATTGCAGTTCGACATTTTAATCAAGTAACAACCTGTAGCACGCAAAGTTTCATTGCTTGATTGTAATATTTCTATATATTTTTTAGTTTCTTATTTCTGTTGTCAGAAGAATGAAAACGTTGGCAGACACCTACAACTGTTGTCGCTCACTGGCTCAGATAATATTCGCGATTGCGTGTTCGTCATTTCCTTAGCAGTTTATTGTAATTAAATTAGTCTGCCAAATTAAGTCATACACAATCTTTATTTACGTAATTTCAGTTTTATGAACAAGTTAGTGAATTCGTAAAGCACACCACTCATGCCAGGCTGTAATTTTGGCTTCATGCAAGACACCGTTTATTTTTTTTTGTAGCTATTGCAATAACCACACACCTACGACGTGATCTTGTTTTTTTCTGTGTGGGTTTGCAATTCGTCATGTCTAATCTATATTGTCCGGTGCGAGGAAGACTGTCCCAAGGCACCGAGGGAGGTGGCGCAGTGGTTAGCACACTGGACTCGCATTCGGGAGGACGACGGTTCAATCCCGTCTCCAACCATCCTGATTTAGGTTTTCCGTGATTTCCCTAAATCGTTTCAGGCAAATGCTGGGATGGTTCCTTCGAAAGGGCACGGCCGATTTCCTTCCCGATCCTTCCCTGACCCGAGCTTGCGCTCCGTCTCTAATGACCTCGTTGTCGACGGGACGTTAAACACTAACCACCTACCTACCCACACACCCGTCCCAAGGCGGCGTACCATGACACAATTTAAACAGAAAAAAGAGACAACTATTTAATTGGATGCACAAAGAAGGGAGGCAGGAGTGGTCACATGTTTGTTTCACTCACAGGGGAGCGGCACGATAATGTTGAAAGACGTGAATTGGCAGATTAGTGAAGATCGCCGCAAATAATTACGCGAAAGGCTTCTTACAAACTCTCAAGAACCGGTACTAAGCAATGAATCTAGAAACACTTTTCAGCGCACAAGTCAAGATTAAACTAGTTACACTTTACACAGAGCTATTTAAATAGTCATTCTTGCAGCTCTCCATGCCTCATTCGAAAGGCAAGAAACACTTAACATATGGTATAATGCTAAGTGCCCTCTGCCGCGCACTTCACAGTGGTTTGCAACGTAAATATGTAGATGTAGTTGTATCCTTGTGTTGTGCACCAAGTGACGGAAACAAGCAGGTTGTTAACGCTAGAGATTCACCGATTTTCAAGAAGCGCCGCTGTCTTCTCCATGCGATGTTTCCACCTTGGTGGCGCCTGACCCACTGTCACTGACTGTATCCAGCGTCGCTCACAGTGACTCGGCACAATGGCGGCCCGTGTGTCCCTGAGGCTTGTGGTGGCCAATGGGGACTCGGAGAGCGAGGCACACCTCCCTGTGACGGAGTTCCGCCGTCGGAAGATGCGGGGTTCCACATCGCCAGGCACAGAGCCAACGTTTGCGGTCATGAACCATAAAAAAAAGCATTTTGTAAAAGCGTGTAAATTTCCGAATTTCTCTGCTAAGTTCCAGACCGTATAGTAGCATGAAGACTAGCAGTCTCGCAAAGCGCAAAGGAACTCTAGGTGAACGGAACTGGAGAACAATGATTGTCAGAGCTATAATGTTCCATAAAATTTCAAGTAATTTTCTATCTCGAATGCATATTTTGGAACTCGTCACTATGTGTCAGTCTTTCGTTACAAGATTTCCTCTTCCGACTTTCTAAACTTCACGACACATGCTCTAAGGACAAATTTGTGAAGAAATCGCAAGATGGAATTTCCACATACAGTATATGACAAAACACTAGGATACAGTTTTCTTGTTGTGGTGCTACACATTTTCACGCCTGCACCAAATGCTAATATCTTATTAATATTGCCTACAAGCATTGTAGCTTAAAACATTTTTCCTCTTCGCTAATAATCTTCCTAACGTTGTTGTTATAGTCTTCGGCTCGAAGAGCAGTTTGATTAAGTTCCCCCACACTGATTTATCATGTGAAAGTTTCTTCATCTCTGCATAAATTCTGGAATCAGTATTATCTTTAAGCTGCTTACTGTATTCATACCTAGGTACCCTTCTACCATTTCTACCCCTCACAGTTTCCGCCAATACTGAAATAACAATTTATTGATATCTCAAGATGCATCCTATCAACCGATCCCTTCTTTTAGTCAATAATAATTTCCTTTCTCCCCAGTTGGATTCAATACCTCCTCATTATTTGTGCGATCCACGCATCTAATCTTCAGCATTATTCTGCAGCACCACATTTCAAAAGCTTCTGTTCTCTTCTTGTCTCAGGTGCTTATCGTATACGTTTCACTTCCAAACAAGCCTAACTCCACACAAATAACTTCAGAAAAGACTTTTTGTAGTTTAATTTTTGTTCGATCTTAACCGATGATTCATTTTCCGAAATGCATTTCTTGCTATTGTCAGTCTGCATTTTATATCCTCTCTACTTTACCCGTCATCACTTATTTTACTATCCACATAACAAAATTCGTCTAACACTTAAATGTGATTAATTCTATTATCTAGCTCTCCAGCAGAGCCTGATTTCATTCGACTGTATTCCTTTATCCTTATTTTACTTCTGTTGATATTCATTTCAGCATTCCGTTTTAAGTCACTATACATCCCGCCCAACTGCTGTTCCAAGTCCTTTGCCGTCTCTGACAGAAGTACTGTGAAAGCAGCAAACCTCTTAGTTTAAATTTCTTTTCTCTCAACTTTAGTTCATTTCCCAAATTCCTCCAGGGTTTTCTGTACTTCTTACTCAGTTGTAGTTGTGGTCTTCAGTCCAAAGACTTGTTTGATGCAGCTCTCCATGCTACTCTATCCGGTGCAAGCCTCTTCATCTCCGAGTACCTACTGCAATCAACATCCCTCTGAATCTGCTACTGTATTCATCGCTTGGTCTCCCTCTACGATTTTTACCCCCCCCTCCCCCCAAGCTTCCCTCCCGCACTAAATTGGTGACCTCTTGATGCCCCAAAACGTGTCCTACCAACCGGTTCCTTCTTTTAGTCAAGCTGTGCCATATATTTCTTTTTTCCACAGTTCTGTTCAGTACCTCCTCATTAGTTACTTGGTCTACCCATATAATCTTCAACATTTTGGAAGCTTCTGTTCTCTTCTTGTCCGAATTGTTTATCGTCCATCTTTCTCTTCCATACATGTCTACACTCCATGCAAATACTTTCAGGAAAGTCTTCCTCATATTTAAATCTGTACTCGATGTCAACACATTTCTCTTCTTCAAGAATACTTTTCTTGCTATTGGCAGCCTACATTTTATATCCTCCCTACTTCGACCATCATCAGTTATTTTCCTTCCTAAATAACATAACTCATTTACTACTTTCAAGTGTATCATTTCCTAATCTATTTTCCTCATCTTCACCTGATTTAATTACACTACATAGAATTCTTCTCGTTTTGCTTTTGTTGATGTTCATCTTAAACCTCCTTTCAAGACACTGTCCATTGCGTTCAGCTGCTCTTCCAGGTCCTTTGCTGTCCCTGACAGAATTACAATGTCGTCGGCAAACCTCAAAGTTTTTATTTCTTCTCCACGCATTTTAACTCCTACTCCAATTTTTTCTTTGGTTTCCTTTGGCACTTGCTCAATATACTGATTGCATAACAGCGGGGACAGGCTGCTTCCCTTTAATGCCCCTCGACTCTTATATCTACCATTTGCTTTCTGTACAAACTGTAGATAGCCTTTCGGTCCCTGTATTTTCCCCCTGCCACCTGTAGAATTTGAAAGGGGGTATTGCAGTCAACATTGTCAAAAGGTTTCCCAAAAGTCTACAAATGCTATGAACATAGGCTTGCCTTTCCTTAACCTTTCTAAGGTAATTCGTATTGTCAATGTTAGCTCGCTTGTTGCTACATTTCTCCGGAATTCAAACTGATCAACCCCGAGATAGGCATGTACCTGTATACAAATTCAATATCGTCGAGGTACATGGCAGGCTCTGGACTACTGAGATTACGGCTTCAGTTGCTTGTGAATTATTGTTGGAGTGTATACGATTGGACAGATAGTAATGAGGGAAGAGGGTGAGCCAGCAGATATAGAAGCCAAGCCCACGGCGGCGACTGGAAGGCCGAGGCTTACGTAACGTCGCGTGCTGTGCGGACCCGAGCGCACCGGCCAAGGCTGGTGACGCGGCGCTTGTTGTGTATCTCCGTCTCTCTCTAGTGCCGGCGGTGACTCGCCGAATCCCAGGACGCCCTTCCCTGCTGTTCTTCTGTTGCAGCCGCGTCATCCACGTAGCGCTGGATGCAGTACCTTGCGCTTAGAGTATCTCTGTACAAATGTTTGCATTCTGATTGGATCTTAAAAGTTGCTCAGATTCGATTCAGATCGTTTTGTTAAAAAATATGAGTGCTTTGAATGAAATTTTTTGTAGCGTCAAAAGTAAGTATTTTGTTGATCGTTTCCTATTCCGATTGATTAAACACCGCCTGTGAAGGACACTGCCCGGTACTGGGCGTGTGTGCGGGAGGGGGGGGGGAGGGGGGGTGGGGGGAGGGGGGGGGCGAGATTGGTGGGGGCAAGGTGTTCTGCTTAGAGTCGATTTCTCACCCCATCCTTGTCCTGCTCCACCTTTGCCTATCTCGAAGTTCGCGAGATGCAGACTTACTTTTCATTTATTTAAAATGAAAACATATTCTTTCTGCTGCTGTCGAAGGACAGATCGTCACGTCTCATGTGTTTAATAAATGCGCAGGTCAGTTGCAATTATTGGTCCTAGGCTGCTCCTCAGTCACTTTTCCGTAAAAAGTTTCCTTCGAGGAGTCCTAATCTCGCAAGGTACGCAGGAATAGTGAGAAGTGTGGAAGGTAGGAGATGAGGTAGTGGGGGAAGTTAAATTGTGAGGGAGAGTCGTACTTGGATAGCTTGATGCGCCCGCAAACGAGATACAAACCTGTTTTGATAATTTCATCCGCATTATAACGTCCACACCTTAACCTGTGACCAAACACCCTCCCATCTCCATATACTTCCATACACTCAATACCGTTCCTTCTACAACTGCAGAAGAGAAATACGGGAATTTAATATTTGTATGTTATTTCCGGTACGCTTTCGTTCTGAGAGACATATCGCTGTTTCAAGCACCAACGGGAATGCTATGGACATTAAAGAATTCAGATTATTAAGTTTTGTATGTGTTATTTCGTTTTGGTTTAACGTAAGATTGATTTGATATCAAGAGCGTGAAACAATATCAATACTGGTAAAGGGACCTCAGTGTGGATGATAGATTTATTTTTCAACAACGAATATGGATTAACAATGGGAAGTCTAGAATAAAGTAGACCAATAGTTCGTTTCAAGGTCTACACATGACAGAAGAAGCCGACACTGCTGAAGACTAGTTTGCCGAGCGATGGAAAGGCAAAAGATAAAAAAAGAAAATTAAAAAAAAAGGAAAGAAAGTAGCTGATCCGGTAGAGCATTTGCCTGCGAAAGCCACAGTCCCAAGTTTTGAATTTGAATCTGCCAGGCAGTTCTGAATCAGCGCAAATTTCGCTGCAGAGCGAAAATTCGCGATGTAAATTACTGCTCATTGTCCGTCATCTAGCCGACGTAGCTGTCTAAACTATCATGTCTCTGGCCGACAAAATGAAGTGGGCATTTGAGGTACTCCACAGTACGGAACGTTGAGGGGCCTGAGATATTTCCCTGACATCTAGGAGCTCAGAAAGAGTTATTAATACTATGATGAAATATATGATTATGTGATGAAAAATTGAAATAGCTTTTTAGAAATGATCAGCGCAGGTGAAAAATAAAAATCTCAAAAGATGGCAGAAGGAAATACTGTGGCAGTTGGAAATACTACAGCAGATATTAAACACACGGTTTGAAAAGCGCACTGCTGAAAAAGGGTAGTGTATTTAGTGCAGTATCAACACCAACGTCGAGTAGGACATCCTGAACTGTACAGATGCATTTGTTTTGCTGCCATACGCAAAGAAAGGAGCGCACAAAATCAGCAGAGTTAAGGAGGCAGACATCTACCTTTACACTTGGAAAACAGAATCAGTCGAAAAGGAATTTAGCCTCCAGATCTTAGCAATGCGGTCGAAATATCGCAGATGCCTTCGTGGGCACTGAACGAAAATAGTCACATGGCTCCAAATTAATTCGCCGCTCGGAATGGCCGAGCGGTCTATGACGCCATGTCACGGACTGCTCGGCCCCTCCCGCCGGAGGTTCGAGTCCTCTCTCGGGCATAGGTGTGTGTGTTGTACTTAGCATAAGTTAGTTTAAGTAGTGTGTAAGACAGGGACCGATTACCTCAGCAGCTTGGTCCCTTCGAAATTCACACACATACGAACATTTTTTTTCCCCAAATTAATTCACCTTTTGACATACGGTACATCGCACGAGGTGATAGTTACACTTTGACGGAAGTTGGCTGCTAGGGCGGAAAAGAGTGTTACTAAGTTTCGCTTCCACTAGAAAGCTCCGTCTAATGGTATGAGGATATGGGACACTGTTAAGGGCATTCTGCGCGTTGGATGGGGACGTTACGCTTTCGTACCATTCGAGAGGAGTAGGCTATATGACAGCATCTCCCTTCTATTCGTAACAGGACAACATGACTCTACACCGAAGAAGCACTGATCACAGTCATGTACACAACGCTGACTGATACTGCACCTGACATTTCAAAACAGGTCTGAGGAAGGCAAAGTAAAATCAATTCCATTTAGCCCAGCGTTCGAAAAATGGTAGCAGTTTTGGAAACCAATTTCATCATTATAGAATTCCTCCTATACGATTAATTTGAGTTCGTCCCGATCTCCGAGTGGAACTAAAGCTGCCATCATGAAAATATGTCGAAATTTTCGCATTTTTTCCAGTTCTCCTAAACTCTTAATTCAAATGTATATCGATACACATAATATCGAACATTAAATTCTGAGTATACTAAGTACTAATACGATTCTGATGAAAGGGTGCTGCAGAAACACTATATCAAAAGAAGTAAGCTTTCCAACTTTTGTTGAAAAATCGCTTTTGACTCCACAATACGTACAACATGTATGAAAAGACCACGTTTGCCGGCCGCGGATGCCGAGCGGTACTAGGCGCTTTAGTCCGGAACCCCGTGACTGCTACGGTCGCAGATCCGAATCCTGCCTCGGGCATGGATGCGTGTGATCTCCTTAGGTTAGTTAGGTTTAAGTAGTTCTAAGTTTTAGATGACTGATGACCTCAGATGTTAAGTCCCATAGTGCTCAGAGTCATTTGATCGACCACGTTTCAAGCGAAGTACGAGGGAGGAGATTTTTGACACGGTGATCCCTTCGATTATTACTTGCCGACAAGTGATGATCGAAACGATAGATGTGTTGAAAATCTACTAACACCAGTCATTGAATGCTAGCCCCAATTTTGAGTGCACCAGAGGCGGGAATCTTCCAGCACGTCAGTCAGGAGCCCTGGGGATGGCTTAATTATATCGCCGAAACTGGTTGCTCAATAAAACAACAATCTGAAATTTAGAAGGCTGAAAATCCTGGAGCGATTGAGTGCAGCGATCACATAAGAGGAATTACAGGTAAGGGAAATGCCAGACGGTTTCACTGGAACAATCCTCCCAAAGTGTCATGCACCCACGAAGGAAGTTGCATACAAAAACCTTGTTCGACCAATACCTGAATGTTGCTCGTTAGTCTGGGATCAGTACCAGATAGGATTGATAGACGAATAGGTTTATGTAGGTTCATTTAGAAAGCACGACAGCACCAAGGAGATACAAAGCCAACTCTAATGGCACACGCTACAAGTGACGAATTCTGCATCATTGGGTTTTTTAATGTTAAAATTTCGAAAGCGTATGTTCGTAGAAGTGTACCAATATATTGCTTCGTCATACATACATCTCGCGGCAAGATCGTGTCTGTAAAATTGAGATAATTTCGTGGTCACACGAAGGCTTACCAATAATCGCTCTTCATGCGGACCAGTAGCGACTGCAAATGCAAACGGCAAATGGGGGAGTGATTCACAATGTACTTTCGGAACCCATAAGGCTGGTTTGCGGAATGTGAATGTAGTGGTTAGATTTAGGTCTTCACCCGACGCTAAGTTCCATAGGAGTGACCTTGAGAAAGCAGCAGTCCTGTGGAAAGCGTTGCCATTCATCCTCCACGTCTCCCCGTCTCCGCCCTTGCGTAGCGCAGCGTCAGTGACGGCGTGCTTACGCGCTGGTCTACAGTGCGGGCCCCCGCTTCGCAGTGACTGTCAGCAGTGTGGGTGACGCAGCACGGAGGGCGGCAGATATAAGCAGCGGCCGCAGCCATCTCAGGTCAGTGCGCACACCACCGACCAGCAGTACAGAGGCACAGAGGCAGCAGCATGAAGCTCGAGAGCATCGTACCCAACTTCAAGGCGCCCTCCACGCAGGGGCCACTGGACTTCTACAAGTGGAAAGGCGACTCGTGAGTACCCCAGCTGCAAATACTCACATTTCTGTGTTTTTCGTCATTCTACGGAATACCACGATTTTCATCTCTCATCATGTCCTGTACCCACAAAATAATAGCGGTATACCTACACGACAAGCTCTTCTGCCGTTTTATACAGAGTATTTAATGGTTTCTCTCCCATTTCTATTCTACGCATTGTCAGTAAATTACGTCTCACTTCTCTCAAATTAATTGGGCTATATTTATTTCGAAAACAAAGTTTTCCTAGCCTCGTCGTTTTACTATTGAGAAAAGCTATCCTCATGATAAGAATCAGCCTTCCTCCGCCACTTGCGTCTTGTAATATCAAAAATCCCCCAGCTGCGACATAACGCAATCCGTTTGATTCCGTGCTTGTAATAGTATTGTAATTTTTTATATATATTTTTTTGCTTATCTCCTTTGCAATCGATTAGGAGCTCACTTCAGCAAAATACGTGGCGGCTGCCATATGATTTTCACTTGTCACAAAACCATGCACAAAACGAATCAAGTGTTTGCATCGCTTTCTTGTTTTGTGCTCTTCTTTATTGGTTTCAGGCAGACACTATTTCCGCAGATGCAATTATGTCTCTTAGCGATACAAACAGGATGCTTAACTATTTCTTTCGAAAATATACAACAGAATGTATTACATAATCGAACTGTATTAAGAAGAAAGAAAAATTGTGTGAGATAACTAGTCTACGAAGTACGTTAGTTCGACTCCACTATTAGAATGAAAACTACAATTATATATATAACACAATTGAATAGTTTTTTTATATTTGAATACATATACTGAAACTCAAGGAAATCTCCTCAGTTCTCAAACTTCCTATATATACTCTTATTAAAAAATTGTAGCTTCTGTTATAGCGGCAGAGTCAGACTAACGTACTTTGCAGATTAATTATCTTGCAAAATTTTTCGTTGCTCTTTCCTTATATTTCAACATACAGAGTGAATCACCTAAAACTTACTCCGCAAATATTTAGATACTGGATTTATGTTTCAGTCTTTATCGCCCGCATCTCGTGGTCGTGCGGTAGCGTTCTCGCTTCCCACGCCCGGGTTCCCGGGTTCGATTCCCGGCGGGGTCAGGGATTTTCTCTGCCTCGTGATGGCTCGGTGTTGTGTGCTGTCCTTAGGTTAGTTAGGTTGAAGTAGTTCTAAGTTCTAGGGGACTGATGACCTCAGATGTTAAGTCCCATAGTGCTCAGAGCCATTTTTTTGAATACTGTAAACATCGACAGTTGTTTATTCCATGATGTTGCACAAACGAATGTGAATTTAATATATGTGCCTACGTGCAGCAGTATACAGATGTTACTGAGTCTCCGGAGGGGTTGTGTTGTTAAATGAGAAATTGCCTAGGACAAATGAAAGACAGACAGAGGTGAAGGCAGTATCTCTGAGGAGTCTGAAACGTAAAGGACCAATGTACCTCAAAGCTTGTGCTGTAAATGAGCAGCACTAGTATCATTACTAGCTTGCAGTATGCCTCGCAACGATTGCTGTGCACGTTCTAGCATTTTAGTCGAAACCGCAGTGCAGGCAGCGGAAATGAGCCGTTTCGTATCATCCGTAATTGTTTGAAGAGGTTGACGTCTATTGGGATATCTTTCGGCGTACACGGTACACGAATTAACGACATACGTTTTACGATCACCATAAACCATGAACATGTCCGCTGTTTTCGCATTAGGAAATACCGTCTTCCAAGCATGTCTTACTACGTCCACTATCACACAATACATGACAGTACCGTCGTAATGCAATCGCAGTGTACACACAACGCGATGTAAACAACATGATGGAATAACTGTCGACATCTATAAAGTTCACAATACGATAATTCGTAAACTACTTCCGCTAGCTTCCTGAAACAGACGCCACTGACATTCTCCTTTACATTACTTCTAGCATTTTACAATCAATAGGCATTGTCCCATTTCAAAATTTTTAACTGTTGTAAAAAACTGCACTTAGTTAACATTTCAAAATTTGTGTATGTGCTGCAAATACCCGCCTTTTCCTACAATTCAATTCTGTGAGAATCGCTACCGATAGTGCCCTCCGTGTCCGAAATATCTGTGGTGAAAGAGTCAATGATTCACCCTGTATGTATCTCCTTAATGCTTAAGCTTCCATTTTAGCCCTATAACGGTGGATAAAATGGGTCTGTTCATGGAACTAAGAGCTAGTCTAACTGAAAAATAATCTCCAAGTATTAAAATATTTTGCACTGAAATTGTTCTTGGATGCCTACATTTATCACATTGTATTAGCTTATGCGCCAGGTCCTGTTCTATGAAGGACGAAGTGCGATCTGGTAGAAGGTATCAAATTTGTGGCATTCGTATCGGGGGGATGTAATTAGAGAAGCGCGTTAACATCGTGTAAATGATCCACGCAGTAAATGCGTATCATTCATAATTGAGTTGCCTGCATTATTGAGATTTCATATCTACATATTTTGAAGCAACCTTCTCACTAGCCGAGAAAGAAACATAAGAGTGGAAGGGGTAAAGACTTTTTCCATGTGATAGTTTTGCAAAGAGCAGTGTTCGCTGCCTTTTATGTCTCTCGTCGTTACTTTCTTCTGTATGCCACAACAGTAACTTTTGTTTTTCGTCATTGCTGTCACACTTTACTTATTGTCACTCGCATTATTTAATTCGGTACAAAGGAACACATTGCGATGATACGTTATAAATTCAACATTAGTGCTTCTGAAGTAAAGTTATCTAGTATCGGTAGATATTTAGTCTCTGGGAGCGACCAGTGAGCCCTACGAAGAGTCTAAGACTACTATCCTATTCTTACTAATATTTACTTCACTGTAGTAAAGGAACCATGTTTATATTTATTGCACTCTTCTGTAGCTACTGTGACGCAAAGAAAAGAGAAAAATCAGGAAGTGTTTTTATTTTATTGATCGCTCAGTAGCATTAACGATATAGTAGTTACAGGAATATATTGGAACGTAGTGTAAAAGTCAATTGTGCTGTAACTTTTTACTGTTTTGTACTGATTTATGGGGCTGTTATAATTTCTTAGATCCAGGTGATTGTTATTCATTCTCACAGAGGTGCTAAATACGTTTCTTTTGTTAGAAACTTTTCATTCATTCTGTATAAATGCCCAGCAAGCCGTTAATTTCCATTTCTTTCTTCATTCTATAATTTTTTAGTGTGTGATCATTATATGATTACTGCTTATTAATATTTTGCTATCTTGGGTTCTTAGCAGATATAAAATATTCAGGTCAATTTTTAGCTCATTAATGAGTATTTTGCTTGTATTTTAGCATCTCTGCATATCCATTTACTTTTTTGAAATAGTTGTTCGATATGATTTTCCAATTAGATACAGCGCTCGATGTAGGATTACTTCTATTAAGTGTTTTCTTCAGTAATCACTCCTAAATATATAAAACTTTGACCTTTTATTTTCTTGTAACGTTAATCTGCCTTCTTTTTTGCCTTTTTGTGTGCTAGAAACACTCTTTATCCTGTAAAACTGAAACGAAGAAGTAATGCAACAGAAAAACAACGACTTTACAACGTCTTCGAAATATGTGGCAAAGTGTATTAACCGGTCAATGAATACCTTTGCTCTACAGGTGGTGTGTTCTGTTCTCACACCCGGCAGACTTCACGCCAGTGTGTACCACAGAGCTGGGCCGCATCGCCGACCACAACCCGGAGTTCCAGAAGCGAGGAGTCAAGCTGCTGGCACTCTCCTGCGACAAGCTCAAGGACCACGTCGACTGGGTCAATGTGAGTGGTCCTCACTACTGGCTAATTCTGAGAACATTATAAGATAAATAAGCTGCATGATACTTCCATTTTACACCAGAGCTCAAGAATATCGCCCCTGTGTTGTCCACAGGACATCAAGTCGTACTGCAAGGACATTCCGGGCGACTTCCCGTACCCCATCGTGTCCGACGAGACGCGCGAGCTGGCCGTCAAGCTGGACATGATCGACGAGCGCGACAAGGACAACGTGGAGAAGGCGATGACGGTGAGGGCCATGTACGTCATCGGGCCGGACAACCGGCTGCGACTCTCCATGGTGTACCCCGCGTCCTGCGGCCGCAACGTCGAGTGAGTGCCGCTGCCACACCCTCCCCCCTCCCACACACTCACACAGACACACACTACACGTAAACTGTAGACTGTACGCTGCACACTGTACAGGGTTAATATGACGCTTGTCTCTGGTGTTGCAGTGAGCTGCTGCGCGTGATCGACTCCCTGCAGCTGACGGACCGTCTGAAGGTGGTGGCCACTCCCGCCAACTGGACGCCCGGCACCAAGGTGATGATCCTGCCGCACGTGCCCGACCAAGACCTGCCCAAGCTCTTCCCTGGCGGCGTCGAGCGCGTCTCCATGCCCTCCGGCAACAACTACGTGCGCACCACCACTGACTACTGATACATGTGTCACATATAAAAGTTCTGATTGTGATGCTATTTATATTTAAAAATTTATTTATACTGTAAAAATTATTTCTAATAAAATATTTGTTATTCTTAAGTGTACGTTTATTTCATTTGATTACCATTTTATTTTCAGAAGTAGATTTGCTTTTGTACTAAAATCTTCAGTGTAAATACACCCCTTCCCCTTTCTCTTCTAATCTCTTGTCTTTTTTTAGCCGAAATATAGATCACCTGTTTTTTTTTTTTTTTTTCTTGACTGGATCCACAGCCATCAGACACTTGATCAATGAAGACATGTTCCCAGTGAGGCTGTAACTTTATGTAATACTTTTATTTGGTAGTAGCCTTTCTCAACGTCAAAGTCGTTATGAAATGTATGCCTATTAACACAAAGCAGCCAAACATATATCAAACACATATCTTTAAATGAAAAGATAAATCCTAGTTACAAAATCTCAGTTAATGCATTGATAATAACGCTACAAGGATGTTACTTACATATACTTAGGCCTGTGTCTACTGTCTGCAAGTCATATGTGAATCAAAAAAGAAAATATTGGCAAAGAATACCAAGGTATGTTCTAGTTAGCATCGTTGAACCTGTTTATAACGAAGACACGATCAGTATATGGTGAGTGTGCAATATCTGTACGTTCAGCTATTGCAATGAATCTTGTCATCATAATATAATTCACACACGATGACGTATTTAGAGCTGCTACTGAACATCTGAGCACCTCACTTCAACTGTCCTGACACACTGGCCAGTAGCAAATAAAAGTATTACATTGCAGCTGCAGCAGAAACACGTCTCCATAAAAAAAAACAAAAAACACTATTTTGAATGACGTAATAATCTTATCTAAAATAAAATGCAGTGGGAGATTATTCATAACATGTAGAGATACATGTGGTACCGTGGTTCATGGTGTGGGTTCCTGTAGTCATGTCCTAGTTCATGAACCACGGGCAACGTATGAGTGGCCAAGTAAGTGGTCCCGACAGTCGGGATACCAGTTACTTTGGAATAAGGCTGGGCATCTCGGACATATTCTGAGTCGTGGTCACCTTTGTGCTCATACGGCAAAGACTACCAAATCCACCGGTTAGTCCCTCAGCCGTTAGGGGTAAAACCCAATGGGACTCGGGGCAAGTAAGGCTAGCAACCTGCTTCCCTGGTACATTAAATATGATGCTGGCAACAATCAGAGCAAAATGCCTCGGACCTTTGGAGGTGACGGAGACCCACCTCTAACTGACAAACCAGGGACTCCTAAGATACGACTTGTCAAACAAATGGTAATGAGATGGGGAGCTATTAATATCAATGGGGGCTACTCTGGGAAGAAGGTAGAGCTGGCAGAGGCTGCAAGTAAGATGGGGCTGGACGTTTTAGCTGTTAGTGACATTCGGGTAAGGGGTGAGAAAGAAGAGGAAGTGGGAGAATACAAGGTCTACCTGTCAGGAGTCAAAGCAGGAATAGCACAATGGAGTGTAGGACTTTACATCAGGAAAGAAATGGAACCCAGCGTAGTTGCAATAAGGTATGTAAACGAACGACTGATGTGGTTAGATTTGACAGTGTCTAGCAAGAAAATTAGGATTGTGTCAGTATATTCGCATTGTGAAGGTACAGATCAAGATAAGATGGATAGTTTTATGAGGCACTCAGTGATGTAGTTGTTAGAGTAAAGGACAAGGATAGTGTTCTGCTCATGGGTGATTTTAACGCCAGGATTGGAAATCGAACAGAAGGGTATGAAAAGGTTATGGGTAAATTTGGAGAGGTTATGGAGGCCAACAGGAACGGGAAACAACTCTTGGATTTCTGTGCCAGTATGGGCTTAGTAATCACAAACTCCTTTTTTAAACATAAGAACATTCACCGGTATACTTGGGAAGGCAGGGGAACCAGATCTGTCATTGACTATATAATAACAGATCAGGAATTCAGGAAGGCTGTGAGGGACACACGTTTATTCAGGGGATTCTTTGATGACACTGATCATTATTTAATCTGCAGTGAAATTGGGATTATGAGGCCGAAAGTGCAGGAGGTCAGGTCCATATGTAGGAGGATAAGAGTGGAGAAACTTCAGGATAAGGAAATCAGGCACAAGTACATAACAGCGATCTCAGAAAGGTACCAGTTAGTTGAATGTAGTCAATTACAGTCATTGGAAAAGGAATGGACAAGGTACAGGGACACAGTACTAGAAGTGGCTAAAGAATGTCTTGGAACAGTAGTGTGTAAAAGTAGGATGAAGCAAACAGCTTGGTGGAATGATACAGTCAAGGCAGCCTGTAAAAGGAAAAAGAAGGCGTATCAAAAATGGCTACATACCAGAACCCAGGTAGACAGAGAAAGTTATGTTGAAGGAGGAAACAAAGCCAAACAGATAATTGCAGCATCGAAGAAGAAATCGTGGGAAGACTTTGGAAACAGGTTGGAGACTATGGGTCAAGCTGCTGGAAAACCATTCTGGAGTGTAATTAGCAGTCTTCGTAAGGGAGGTAAGAAGGAAATGACAAGTATTTTGGACAGGTCAGGAAAACTGCTGGTGAATCCTGTGGATGCCTTGGGCAGATGGAGGGAATATTTTGAAGAGTTGCTCAATGTAGGTGAAAATGCGATCAGTAATGTTTCAGATTTCGAGGTAGAATGGGATAGGAATGATGATGGAAATAGGATCACATTTGAGGAAGTGGAAAAAATGGTCAATAGATTGCAGTGCAATAAAGCGGCTGGGGTGGATGAAATTAAGTCGGAACTCATCAAATACAGTGGAATGTCAGGTCTTAAATGGCTACACAGGATAATTGAAATGGCCTGGGAGTCGGGACAGGTTCCATCAGACTGGACAAAAGCAGTAATCACACCAATCTTTAAACATGGAAACAGAAAAGATTGTAACAACTACAGAGGTATCTTTTTAATCAGCGTTGTGGGTAAAATCTTCTCAGGTATTGTTGAAAGGAAAGTGCGAGTATTAGTTGAGGACCAATTGGATTAAAATCAGTGTGGGTTTAGGCCTCTTAGAGGTTGTCAGGACCAGATCTTTAGCTTACGGCAAATAATGGAGAAGTGTTATGAGTGGAACAGGGAATTGTATCTATGCTTTATAGATCTAGAAAAGGCATATGACCGGGTTCCTAGGAGGAAGTTATTGTCTGTTCTACAAGATTATGGAATAGGAGGCAAACTTTTGCAAGCAATTAAAAGTCTTTACATGGATAGGCAGGCAGCAGTTAGAGTTGACGGTAAATTGAGTTCATGGTTCAGAGTAGTTTCAGGGGTAAGACAAGGCTGCAACCTGTCTCCATTGTTGTTCATATTATTTATGGATCATATGTTGAAAACAATAGAGTGGCTGGGTGGGATTAAGATATGTGAACACAAAATAAGCAGTCTTGCATATGCGGATGACTTAGTTGTGATGGCAGATTCGACTGAAAGTTTGCAAAGTAATATTTCAGAGCTAAATCAGAAAAGTAAGCGCTATGGTATGAAGATTAGCATCTCCAAAACGAAAGTAATGTCAGTGGGAAAGAAATATAAACGGATTGAGTGCCAAATAGGAGGAACAAAGTTAGAACACGTGGACGGTTTCAAGTACTTAGGATGCATATTCTCACAGGATGGCAACATAGTGAAAGAACTCGAAGCGAGGTGTAGCAAAGCTAATGCAGTGAGCGCTCAGCTACGATCTACTCTCTTCTGCAAGAAGGAAGTCAGTACCAAGACTAAGTTATCTGTGCACCGTTCAATCTTTCGACCAACTTTGTTGTATGGGAGCGAAAGCTGGGTGGATTCAGGTTACCTTATCAACAAGGTTGAGGTTACGGATATGAAAGTAGCTAGGATGATTGCAGGTACTAGTAGATGGGAACAATGGCAGGAGGGTGTCCACAATGAGGAAATCAAAGAAAAACTGGGAATGAACTGGAATGAACTCTATAGATGTAGCAGTCAGGGCGAACAGGCTTAGATGGTTGGGTCATGTTACGCGCATGGGAGAAGCAAGGTTACCCAAGAGACTCATGGATTCAGCAGTAGAGGGTAGGAGGAGTCGGGGCAGACCGAGGAGAAGGTACCTGGATTCGGTTAAGAATGATTTTGAAGTAACAGGTTTAACATCAGAAGAGGCACCAATGTTAGCACTGAATAGGGGATCATGGAGGAACTGTATAAGGGGGGCTATGCTCCAGACTGAACGCTGAAAGGCATAATCAGTCTTAAATGATGATGATGATGATGATGGTGATGATGTAGAGATACCAGACTGTAGTTCTAAGCGTCGTAGGACATGAGACGTGGCAGTTGCTGATGGAGTGAGACTGGATTTTTGCCTATTCTCACGTTATCCTATCTGAGCATTAAACAATAAACAAAATGAGGACAAATTTGAAAAATGAATCGAGCTACAGGAAGAAGAAATAAAACTTTTACTGCTTGTGATGACGCTATAAACCTGTCAGTGACTGCATAGCGAGGGCGAAAATTTGGGATGGTACTCTGGTTAAATTTGAAAAAAGAGACAGCATTGGTCGTATATTTTTTACTATCGCAAAATCGATTTTCTGTCACTGAGTGACCATCTTCAGTGCTATATTGTATAACTTAAATTAGGATGCACTGTTGTCACTAAGCTTACGGCAATCACATAGACTGGCAGTCTATGTGATTGCCGTAAGCTTAGTGACAATAGTGCATCCTAATTTAAGTTATACAATATAGCACTGAAGATGGTCACTCAGTGACAGAAAATCGATTTTGCGATAGTAAAAAATATACGACCAATGCTGTCTCTTTTTTCAAGTATACCTGTTATGTGGTCGTAGTGCACAAGGCAACATGGAGTCGCCAATCAATATAACTCTGGTTAAAGTTGATTACTTATTACAAAAAGCAACTACCGACATGAAAGAAACATAAATTCGTATCATACTAATGGTAAAACTGTAAAGTCCTTTACTTGCATGATAATCATGCTTCAACAAAATTAAAAGGGGAAGGCCAGAGTGAGTGCCTTCAGAGGCATAGTCATGACAATTGGAAATCCATTCTTTATAAAGGAGAATCATCCTGCACTGAAATTAGAATAAACACAAGAAACGTAGTGTCCAAAAGAGGCAATTGCTTCTCCCCCACCATTGAACCATACAAGTGAAATTCACTGAGCTAAAATGCGATTGAAGTCAGTGTCAGAGGCTTCCCACATTTTTGTTTTCCTTCTTTGAGCCATCAGTCTTCTGACCGGCTTGATGGGCTCCACTACGAATTCCTCCCCTATGCCAACCTCTTCATCTCACAGTAGCACTTGCAACTACATCCTCAATTATTTTCTATATATATTCCAGTCTGTGTCTTCCTCTACACTTTTTACCCTCTACAGCTCCCTCTAGTAACGTGGAAATTATTTCCCGATGTCTTAACAGATTATCTGCCATCCTATCCGTTCTCTTGGCAGTATTTTCTATATATTCCTTTCCTCGCTGTTTCTGCGGAGAACTTCCTTATTCTTTACTTGACCATTCTGCCTAATTTTTCACATTCTTCTAGGATCACATCTCAATTGCTTCGATTTTCTTCTGTTCCAGTTTTCCAACCGTTCACGTCTCACTACCGTGCAATACTGTGCTCCACACACACATTCTCAGAATTTATTCCTCATATTAAGATCTATGATTGTTACTAGTGAACTTCTCTTGGCCAGGACCGCCCTTTTCGTCAATGCTTGTCTGCTTTTTATGTCCTCCTTGCACCATCCGCCCTGGGCTATTTTTCTGTGTAGGTAGCAGAATTGCATAACTTAATCTACTTCGTGATCGCCATCCCTGACGTTAAGTTTCTCGCTGTTCTCATTATTTTCATCTTTGTTGGATTTACTCTCAGTTCACATGCCCTTAAAATTGATAAATTCGGTAACGTCAACTATATTTGAAAAAAGAGAAAACTTTATGAAAATTGAGGTTCGTTCTACATAGAATCACTTTTTCTATTCAATAGGTAAGCCTGCGCTCGCAATGTCTTTACTTTCTTCACACATGGCAGTGAGGTCACACGAAGATTCCACGCCATAAACAGAAGAGCTACGTCAGATCACAACATCAAATCCACATTAATACTTATCACGATTGCGAGATCATCACTGAAGGCGATAACCTCCAACATCAGTTGCAAACTATCTCTCTTCTACTCGAGGATCATCACATGAAACCATCTATCTGCTTACGCTGCAAGAAACTGTTCTCGCAAATTTAAGGAAACGCTTCTTTCAAATAAACGCAAAAAGATTCTCAATTAAATGAACACCATAGCTGGCAGTATATGATTGGTATTGATACGACCAAAAGAAGAAATCAAATTGAAATATCACTCGCGAAAGTAAATTTAGTAAAAAAAGGAAATAATAAATGCTCCCAAACATTTAATGAAATTAATGAATTTCTTTACTAACGAAAGAAGAGAAGTATCAGTGCTCAATAACCGAAACAGAAATCGCACCAAAGCACATTCCAAGGGAGATCCATGGTTACCAGCGCGATGACGGAACCCAGAGAGACAGCCTAGAACGCCAGCCGTGGCCGCTACCGCAAGGTCATTTGCCAGACCTCTCTGGACAACATTATCGAGGTAGGTGCTACACTATCAGACAGCACAGGAAAGTCTCGGCTTACTTCATCGGCTGATTTGAATACATTCATTCTCACATTAATGCTTGAAGAGATTATTCTTGGATAAGAAGTGGGTCAGGAGAGCATACTGCTTATTACACAAAATAAATATTTTCGCATCACGCGCATTCTAAGGGACTACAACACCAATAAAAGCCATCTGTGCAACACATGAACGAGCTTAACAAGAAATGTTATACGAGAAAAATGAAAGTGGGCTTAGACAGACCCCTATCAAGCTGAGACCAGAGAAGGTAGTGATACTGGACCTTGGTGTGTTAAGCGAAGTCGATATTCTAACTCATCCAAATCTTCGATAAGTGTAGAAGCTGAAGCAAGGAATTAAAATTTGTGCTACACCCACGACTTGAAACTACGTTCCCTGCTTACTGTACACACATGCTAGGCACTACACCAGCGTAGCACTGTGCTTTAAACACCTGCAAGAGTTGCTCTAGTCCAATGCCCAACCTAATACAGACTTCAGTTGATACCTTCAACCCATTTTCCGCTTGTTAAATGGGCTCAAGTAGTGAACTGAAGTTTGTGTTAGGAATGACACTAAGGTAGAGGAGGCTATGCAGAGGAGGCAGCCACAGTGCTATGGTGACGTGCTGGTTAGCCTATATGCCTAGTGAGCCGGACACCTGGGTTCAAATCCTGACCATAGCACAAATTTTAATTCATTTTCTCAGCTTGTATCCTTATCAGGATTAAGTTGAGAATCATAGATCTCCAGTAAAATATAATTCAATCATATCATACCGAAGTGTTTTACTGGGTGCCAAAGCCTTCCATCGGATTGCCACAGGGTGTAGCGTGTTTAATCACTCCACAATACATGTTTCAGTTATCCACTCTCCAGTGGCGTCGCTCTTTATGTCGCCTCAAGCACTGATCAGCATTTTTCAGAGATGTGTGGCTTCTACGGAACTGCTCGACCATTTTAACCTATTCTCTTTAACCCTCCACCCACAGTTGTTGTGCTAGCTGCAATGAAGGTAGGACTTCGGAACTCACAACTGAATCCTTTTGCTGACTTCATGCGACTTTTTTACATCCACCCTCCCCAATCCTAGATGGCTCCTTCCTTTCAGTATATGAGGTCTTCCTGATCCTGTGTGCTTCTAGTTGTTTCTTTGTATTTCCAGTCTCAGTTACATCACGAACAATCGACTTGGACAGCCTTAGGTGGGTTGAGAGGTCACTGATTGATTTGTTACTTAGGTGTCATCCAATTTCTAGTCCACATTCGAAGCTACTGATCTGTCTTGACTGACCCATTCTGCTCTGACTGCTTATCTACTGAAAAAACGATACTCCTCGCCTCTTTTTATGCTGTTGTATCCGACCTTCGCAACAGCTAATGGTCAATTCCACATTACAAGATGGTATCCAGATAATTTTTATTAAACTATGTTGATGACTTATACATACGACTGTTTTGGGCACCATGGGCCGTTGTCTGGCAAATTAAGACAAAAATCTGTTTTAGAGTACACTAAAAACTAAGAGAATGCTTTGATTGTATGGGTAAGCAGTGGCCACTGAAAGTTGTTTATATTAATATTAACATTTAAGTATGAGATGAAACTATTCTGATAAGCTTGTACAATATATTAAGATAGTTTTAACCCCCAGTAGCCGGCAGCGCAACAATTTCTTCAGAAAAGTTGGATTGAAAATCGTTCTTGAGATGACGGAGGATAATCCTCCAAAACGCGTACTGGGAAGAGCAGTAAAAGAGTCTGGTGACATTGTATTTCAAGAGGATATTTCCAAAAAGTCAGTTACACATTTCCTTGTGGCATACTCCTTCGATTCCGTACATAAGTTCCTCGTAGAAGTTGAGAACTTTTTTCTCAGTAATGCGTTATTTATTTCTAAAGTTCCTGTACCTACTATCTGTACTTTCGTGTTTCATTAATTCTTTAAATCTTCGTAAATTTTCTAATAAGCACGTGTTCCAAGATCAAAGACCTTCCGCTCCAAGGCACAAGATCATGCACGACTGACGTAGTATGGCTTACCGTCCACAGCTTGCGTAACCATTTTTAAAAATATACAGAACTTTACTCACTATCAAAATCTGTAACTGAAGAATTAATAATATCCTCCAGATACCTTTAATACATTACTCAGAACTTAAATATGTGGAACTCGAAATATTTACAAACGTTGCACAGATCACATCCTCAAGCCTTGTAACTACAAAAACAGTAGAAAAGGCCGGAAACGTTTTGTGGCGGTTCCTGGGTTCGCGTGCCTTTACGTGACTCTAAAAGCAGTCACTAGAATGAAACGCCGACCAGGAAAGATCGCAGGTACAACACTCTTCCATACCAACCACTGTAAGTTCCAAGAAAATGTTTTAGCCACTCATTTCTAAGGACGTACAGAATGTTCATCGCGCAGTCTTGGCTCGTCATTCCCGGTAGTTGTGTGTGTGTGTGTGTGTGTGTGTGTGTGTGTGAGAGAGAGAGAGAGAGAGAGAGAGAGAGAGAGATAGTGCTGTGTCAGCAGCTTCGTGGTGTCGCAGTGTAGTTGAGATAAGCTATTGCGATACAATCCATCAACGCCTCTCCCAGCGGTGCACTTTGCTTCCAATCTGCTTATTGTAGGGCGGCTAGTCACTGTAACCAGATAATAGGATCTCGGCGGTACCATACACGCTTAATGTTACTCAACTACAGATACGGTTCCACTCTAATGTCAACAGTGCCAACCAAGTCAAAGGCTCACGGTTCAATATCAAACACCAGTTGTGAGACCGATCAGAATGCATTGGGAAAAAAATCACATCAAGTTATTTTAACGAAACAAGTTATTATTTATGGATCATATTTTGAAAACAATGGACTGGCTGGGTGAGATTAAGATATGTGAACACAAAATAAGCAGTCTTGCATATGCGGATGACTTAGTTGTGATGGCAGATTCGATTGAAAGTTTGCAAAGTAATATTTCAGAGCTAGATCAGAAATGTAAGGACTATGGTATGAAGATTAGCATCTCCAAAACGAAAGTAATGTCAGTGGGAAAGAAATATAAACGGATTGAGTGCCAAATAGGAGGAACAAAGTTAGAACAGGTGGACGGTTTCAAGTACTTAGGATGCATATTCTCACAGGATGGCAACATAGTGAAAGAACTGGAAGCGAGGTGTAGCAAAGCTAATGCAGTGAGCGCTCAGCTACGATCTACTCTCTTCTGCAAGAAGGAAGTCAGTACCAAGACTAAGTTATCTGTGCACCGTTCAATCTTTCGACTAACTTTGTTGTATGGGAGTGAAAGCTGGGCGGATTCAGGTTACCTTATCAACAAGGTTGAGGTTACGGATATGAAAGTAGCTAGGATGATTGCAGGTACTAGTAGATGGGAACAATGGCAGGAGGGTGTCCACAATGAGGAAATCAAAGAAAAACGGGGAATGAACTCTATAGATGTAGCAGTCAGGGCGAACAGGCTTAGATGGTGGGGTCATGTTACGCGCATGGGAGAAGCAAGGTTACCCAAGAGACTCATGGATTCAGCAGTAGAGGGTAGGAGGAGTCGGGGCAGACCGAGGAGAAGGTACCTGGATTCGGTTAAGAATGATTTTGAAGTAATAGGTTTAACATCAGAAGAGGCACCAATGTTAGCACTGAATAGGGGATCATGGAGGAACTGTATAAGGTGGGCTATGCTCCCGACTGAACGCTGAAAGGCATAATCAGTCTTAAATGATGATGATGATGATGATGATGATGAGTTAAAATAATTAAAACAACTATTCATAGTGCCAAAAAATTTGCTTTTCGAGCACATTTTGACATTAACAGATTTTTAAATTTCAGTTAAAAATGTGAACAATTTTTCGTTTCTCTCCTATTAATTGTCTTTTCCCTATCGTTTCCGGAGCTACTTTCAACTTATTCTTGTATAGACAGAGTCATCTCAAACAACGACTGCACCGATAGAGATGGCGCAGTAGCTAAAGTCACTGTAATCGGATACTTGGGAACCAGTGTTGGAGTCCTGTCCCTTATCGAGATTTAGATTTCCCTCGGTTTCAAATGGTTCAAATGGCTCACAGCACTATGGGACTTAACATCTGAGGTCATCAGTCCCCTGGACTTAGAACAACTTAAACATAACTAACCTAAGGATATCACACACATCCACGCCCGAGGCAGGATTCGAACCTGCGACCGTAGCAGCAGCGTGGTTCCGCACTGAAGCGCCTAGAACCGCTCGGTCACATCGGCCGGTCCCGAGGTTTTCATAAACCTTCTTCTTCCTAGCTATATGCCTGTAGTCAAAGCATTCCCTAGGTCATGATCTGCTAATCTTTTACTTTAACAATATAGCCGGATAACCTTCTTACCGCCACAGTCGTCAGTTAACCAACGGTTGAAAGTCGAATGCACAGTACACACGGTGTCTCTCCTAAGAGTCGTCAGTCGCATTTTCGCTAGTGTTTCGGCAGACATTTCCAGTTATGTTTTTGGTATGTGTAGCTGGTGTCAGCCCAAGGAAATAGTGTTCATCGCGTGTTTCATGCCATGCCCAGGATCGACGCAAAGCGTCGGTTTGTGTGCCGTTACAATAAAAAAAAAGGTGGAATGCAGTAGCAGCTCTGTTAAGTAGCTGCCGCAGTACTATTTATTCTTCGTGTTTTATTGTCCCTGTCAATACATATCCATAATACAAAAATCACACTAGACTAATTAGGAATCGCTCTAACTAATGGATATGTAAAATTGCACTTTAAAAATAATTTTGTGCTTTACGGGAATCAAGCCACACTGCATGCATGAAAGACGTGATGAGCTGTATTTGTATTGGCTGACTCCAGCTACACATTTCAAAAATCTTAACTGCAAATATCTGCCGAAACACCACAGAAAAAGCACCTGACGACTCGTAGGAGAAACCCCCCCCTTTCCATATACGTAAATAGTTCCGTGTGTAATATATTTTCAGTGTTTGTGTATCGCGTTTTCTGAGGAGGCGATTTGGTACCAGCGCGGTATTTGCCTTGACAAGCACGGGAAATCACCTAAAATGATTACTCAAATTGGTCAGTGTACCGGACGAAGGATTGTTAATCCTATCCTGGGGTATTATGGAGCCGAAACGTTATGACCGCCTACTTAACAGCGCGTTGGGTCACCTTTGTAACTCAATACAGCAGAGATTTTGCCCAGCATGGACTGGACAAATCCCTGGTACGTTTCCAGGGATATGTACCAGCAGATATCTGCGCTCAGGTCACACAGTTCCTGTGATTTACAGGGCGGTGGTTTGTGACAGATGTGATCCATCAGGTTCAGATCAGTCGACTTTGATAACACGTACAGTTCGAGTTCACTATCATATACCGCAAACTACTGCAGCGTAATTCTGGCCTTGTGATATGGAGAGTTATCCTGCTTGAAGATACTACCGTCGTCGGGCAAGACATCAAGCATTAAGGGATACACGTAATCCACAGCTGTCCTCCATTACAACCAGAGGTCCCACGGAGGCTCAGCTGAATGTCCCCAAAAGAATAAAACTCCCCCCACTTCCCCCAACAGCCTTTGTCCATGGCGCTGTGCGTGTTTCGAGCGTTCGTTCGCCTGCATGACGGAACATACGGACACGATAGTTGACCAGGTGTAACAACAAACGTCATTCATCCGAGCAGGCGACGTATTTTCATTGGACCACGGCCCGTCTCTTTGCTCCTGTACCCACTGCAATCGTAGCTGACGATGCCGTTGAATCAGCATGGAAACGCGTGGGGGTTATTTGCTGCCGAGTGCCCCATTTTGAAAAATGTGCTCTGAACAATATGCTCCGAAACATTTGTGTCTGCACCAGGATTGCATACTGTGGCGTGAGGACTGCCACGAAGAGAATAACGTTGCATCGTAAAGAAGCGAGAGAAAGTTCAGTTATGTTATAGTCGTAGCGGTATTGAGGATTCTTTCAGTGGAAGGAAGGGAGGGATACGAGCGGTGTGTAACGGATACAATATTTACTATTCAAATACATCACAAAAATTTATCGATATTAAGGAAAGAGTCAAACAGAAAAGAGCTGCTATCACTTACGTTTAGCAAGTGGTCAAGTTATTAAATGAAAGGTTTCAGGAATTACTGGAACCAACTGTCGTTTTTTCTTCAATTTTTATTTATTCATGACCGGTTTCGAATCGCCTGGAGATTTATCATCAGATGATACAATTTAGTTTCGTGTATTGTGGGGGTCGTGCATCCGTGGCAATTACAGAGACGAAAAATTGAGCACTGTATGTGGGAAGAGTTTTAAGATTGTAAGATTGATGTGATGCTATTACTCACTGTTTTTATTCTTGTTGCAAGCACTGCTCTGGAAAACATAATGTATTCTTTCCAGTATAGTTAAATATCAAGTGAAGCAGGCACTTTTCCACCGATGGTGACTTCCACATACTTTACAAAAAATAAACAAACCAAAGAGTGTGGCTGTTGTTGTCCCAAGAGTTTTGTGGAGGCGGAGATTTTCCTTGCTCATTTTTCGTTTTGTGTGGCATTCGTAATAAAATACACTCCTGGAAATTGAAATAAGAACACCGTGAATTCATTGTCCCAGGAAGAGGAAACTTTATTGACACATTCCTGGGGTCAGATACATGACATGATCACACTGACAGAACCACAGGCACATAGACACAGGCAACAGAGCATGCACAATGTCGGCACTAGTACAGTGTATATCCACCTTCCGCAGCAATGCAGGCTGCTATTCTCCCATGGAGACGATCGTAGAGATGCTGGATGTAGTCCTGTGGAACGGCTTGCCATGCCACTTCCACCTGGCGCCAGCGTTCGTGCTGGACGTGCAGACCGCGTGAGACGACGCTTCATCCAGTCCCAAACATGCTCAATGGGGGACAGATCCGGAGATCTTGCTGGCCAGGGTAGTTGACTTACACCTTCTAGAGCACGTTGGGTGGCACGGGATACATGCGGACGTGCATTGTCCTGTTGGAACAGCAAGTTCCCTTGCCGGTCTAGGAATGGTAGAACGATGGGTTCGATGACGGTTTGGATGTACCGTGCACTATTCAGTGTCACCTCGACGATCACCAGTGGTGTACGGCCAGTGTAGGAGATCGCTCCCCACACCATGATGCCGGGTGTTGGCCCTGTGTGCCTCGGTCGTATGCAGTCCTGATTGTGGCGCTCACCTGCACGGCGCCAAACACGCATACGACCATCATTGGCACCAAGGCAGAAGCGACTCTCATCGCTGAAGACGACACGTCTCCATTCGTCCCTCCATTCACGCCTGTCGCGACACCACTGGAGGCGGGCTGCACGATGTTGGGGCGTGAGCGGAAGACGGCCTAACGGTGTGCGGGACCGTAGCCCAGCTTCATGGAGACGGTTGCGAATGGTCCTCGCCGATACCCCAGGAGCAACAGTGTCCCTAACTTGCTGGGAAGTGGCGGTGCGGTCCCCTACGGCACTGCGTAGGATCCTACGGTCTTGGCGTGCATCCGTGCGTCGCTGCGGTCCGGTCCCAGGTCGACGGGCACGTGCACCTTCCGCCGACCACTGGCGACAACATCGATGTACTGTGGAGACCTCACGCCCCACGTGTTGAGCAATTCGGCGGTACGTCCACCCGGCCTCCCGCATGCCCACTATACGCCCTCGCTCAAAGTCCGTCAACTGCACATACGGTTCACGTCCACGCTGTCGCGGCATGCTACCAGTGTTAAAGACTGCGATGGAGCTCCGTATGCCACGGCAAACTGGCTGACACTGACGGCGGCGGTGCACAAATGCTGCGCAGCTAGCGCCATTCGACGGCCATCACCGCGGTTCCTGGTGTGTCCGCTGTGCCGTGCGTGTGATCATTGCTTGTACAGCCCTCTCGCAGTGTCCGGAGCAAGTATGGTGGGTCTGACACACCGGTGTCAATGTGTTCTTTTTTCCATTTCCAGGAGTGTATATATTTATTACATTACTTTCTTTATAAAAATTAGTATTATGTTTTTACATTGCATTTTTCACCATCGATAAGGGACACACTACAATGACGAGAATATGGCTTCCTAGCTTTTACCAGTGTTATGCCAGGTACATAAAACTCTTCGTAGATACATTGCATCACGTCAGTATTCTCGATTACTTGCACTTGTCTCGTGATCGGGAATGCTGATGTGATACAATGTTTCTATGAACAATTTTACATAACTCACATAACACTGGTACGTGTAGTGCCCCTTTTGGGATGTTTAAGAATAATGCGTGTGAAGTGTGTATAAAAATATTGAATAAGACCAAACATACCAGACTGAAAGTCAATTGTGAGAAAAAATAAATAAAATTATTTACAAAATGTAACGTCGATACTACGGGAGGGAAAGACAATAACGATGATAAGCAATATCGCAGTAAAGAATAGGGTGAAATAAAACATTTATATCTTTGTATAACTATAGAAGATGGAAAAGATAAGTTATTACTCACTCTTCTGCTCTTTCGGATTCTCATGTTACTATTGATAGATAGATACTGCGTGTAGCGTTGAACGCTAGCAGATGTTCTTTTTGTTCTTTCGACTAGACGATAAAAAAGGTGTGTATCAGGTTATTGACGGAAATATATGTGTAAAAGTGAGTTCAGTGTATTATTTCAAGAACATGCCAGCCTTTAATCCCAATGTTTTAACTGAAAAGAGAGAATAATTAGTGTTTTTCAGCTATCAAGAAGACGAAAGCAGTGTTCGCTGACTGCCAACAGTTGGCCGTCATTAAGCGGCGGACTTAATATTAACTTTTCTTATAGCTTTCCACAAGAGCAGAAGTTTTCGCGTAATAGTTCTCTCTCTCGCGAAATGTAAAATTATTGCTCTTTGGTTTCTTTATTCTCTTTGTAACAACACATTTACGGAAAGAGTTACGCGAAATACTTTTATCAATGCTGTGCTTTGCTTTTCATTATCATCATTACCTTTTAGCGGAATAAAATGTATATATGGAAGGTTGATTGTTCTGGATCTGGCCTACAATTTAAGGAACGATTTTTAGTAACTGCAACTCATGCTAGAAATCAATATATCTTCCCTACCTCATAATGAGTAAAAGTTGAAATTACTTTGTTATGAACACTAATGTTACAGTCCGTATGATCGTTCAAAAACACAAGTTCGCAGTGGATTTTATTTCTCGTTAAAATGCTATTTCACACCACGACTAGCCCAAGAACATGAGACTCTCATTAAAAAATACGTTGTCACTATAAAGTTTGCCAGATCAGAACGGAGCACAGCAAGATTCCTATCAGATTCTGAAGGTACATTAAATTATTTGCACTGTAAATTATATCCTATCAGCAGCCCGCGTCAATCTGCAACACATCATAAAATCCGCTGATCTTCACTGCTAGTCTGGGAGCTAAAAGAAATAATATTATTTTACTATTATTTTACCGCTTCCTTGCGGTATGCTCGACTATATTGTAAGTCGTTTAAATACGCCGCGGCAGCGGCTTTTCGTTCTCCACGCAGCTCAGCACCACAGATAATATTTATATAACTGAAAAATGTCTCAACAGGATGGGATAATATGCAAGCAAGCTTAACAATAAATGATACAAGTTTTCATTTAAACAACTCTATTAAAACCTTTAAATATCTCAGTGATTACAGACCTTTGTGAATTCAGACATAATGGCGTCAAATGCTTAGTTTCGACAAAAGAGTGCTACATTCGCGTTCTCTACGACAACAACAGGAGATCTTACTCGCGCAACTTCCAAACTAAGAAGACAAAGACATTAATCTACATCACGTATTATATACTAGTTCATTTCTTTTATCTCTGTTTAACATTTATCTTCTGTGTCGGTTTTATTACTCGCCGACGCAGACGTTTTCAAAAATAAATAATAAAAAAAAAATACATAATTTTATGCAATGACACAATATGATACATCTAATTCTCTAATTACTACATAATATATTGTTTTTGTTTCTCTAGACGTTACAATGCCCCCTGGCAGCAATTGACTAACGTTGGAAATGTTCGGCAATATGCTGCCACTAACGTCTGTTTGGTTATTGTCTGTTACCTTGGTTGGAACATTCACCATACACTTCTTAGTTCTTTTACACTGTAGGTTTAATTACACTTTTTATACTGTTCTTACACTTTGCGAGGTGACCGTCAACCTAGTCCCAGGGTCATTACATTTATTTGGCTCCCCCATTCGGGCTACGTGCGATCAGAAAACCTGGGAAAACTGCGCCGGAGCCATGGTCATCTCGCCTGGTTTGTTTTAATACCCAGTTTGATCACAAAAAGTTCAGATTCTATCCAATGTTCACATATAATAAAGGCTATTTGTGAGATCATGTTAAACTTTTAGTCTCTTTGTTACCCATATAATATTTGTGTTTTGGATTGTAATGAAAGTCACTTATTACACATTTTTACCGTAGTATCATGAATCGTCCTTGCATTTACTCGCGACAATTGGTTTAAAATTTCTAGCATTCGTGCGAGTATACTTCATTAACATGACGAAAACATATTACACCTATATATCACTGAACCAATGAATACTTCGGGTCTGTATTGAATAACTCAAAAAAAAACTGTTTGTCACGTCATTTAGTGTCCACTAAACCCTATTCATGTTAGTGCATTAAACACATATTTGATAGTTCATTTGAATGACAACAATGTTGTACGGAGCTGGCGGCGCGAAGCAATTGTTGAGTAGCGTCGTCTGGAACGCCGCGTGCCGACGGCCGCTGGGTTCGACGACCGGCTCTCAGTAACAGCGACGTCGTGCTGACGTGGCGCCCAAGCAGTCACGAACCGCGCTGAACCATTCGCCGATGTCGGCGATTGGCAGTGGTTTACCGCGACCGGCTGGCTGGCGACACGGCACTCGTCTCGGCTTCTCCGCATGGCTCCCCGTCGTAGCGCATGAAACAAACATTCCACAACGGTGTACTGTCTTTAAGGACACAGATTACTAGCTGTGGGAGAAGATGCAACTTGTTAAAAGCGTTTATTGTTCAGTAAGCCGTCGCTTCACTGGTATGCACAGGATGGTTTGGCGTGATAACAGGTTTCTTGTGGCATTGTGACACTGGTATTCAATGTTCGTCACACGCACATTGTACTACACATTTTCACTCACTCCACGGTTGGTACACTGCCAGAGCGTCTTTCAACACGTGAAAATGTTTCGTAACACACATACTAAATGTCCCCATCGAGCGATGTTCGTTTAAATCGACTCCGAACGGATCAATAACTACTGTTTTTATACACTGTCTATTGTTCGTTGAGCACTGCACTAGGACAGTCTGTCACTCAACACTAGACTTATCGACGTATATATTGGTGCAGATACAACAGTCATTTTCTGTCCCTGCTACACACAATATTGCGTCCTTTCCTCCATTATTTATACGCACAGTTTATTTTTTTTAGTACCTTTTAACTGTTCTTCGCATACTCACTCTCATCTACATGGCGTCTATTTGTTTTTACCTTATCACAACACACTTTTCATATTGTTACTAGGCGTATATAGCCCTTTTGTAAAATTTTTTAATTTTCTTATCAGTGTAGCTTGCCTGGTTATCACCCATCTATCAAACAGATTTTACCATGTGCATGACAGCTTGACTTGGGCATATTGCTCAATAAATACTTCATTTAGCACTAGCATTATTTTTAATGATTTTTCCTATGTGACTACAGTGTAGGTTCCACATTGGTTGACTTAATTCGCGTATCGCGTAATGAATATTCAAGGGCGTGTACCAAGTACACAGGCTTCAATTGAAGCATTGTTATATACAAAGCGGAGTTTCCACGGAACCGGCTTGGTTTTTTGATTAGCTTATGCTCCAGTGTCGTTCTCAAATCACTACTGGCAGCAAACATCACATAATTATTGCATATTACAAAGTCCATGTTTGGCTAGTCAAGACTCTCTCTCTCAGGGTTCCTTATTCTAATACAATTACAACAGTTATCTTACTATATTAGATTGCATCATTAATTGCACTTACACACTACACCTAGAAAATGGTTCAAGAAATTAATCCTTTGTATAATGATTCAAGAAATTAATCCTCACTTTATCAACAAGAAGATTGTTCGTTGCTTAATGAGCATATAATATTTTTAAATGGCTCTAATTGTCTGTAAGCAAAATCTTTCCTGTGTAAGCTATTGCCTACTTTCTGAATCCATTTCCTCCAAGTTTCATTACACACAAATTTCTTTCTTAATACTAACATACTTATATTCTAAAACACAATTAAGATCTTCTTACAACTATTACTCTTTATATGTGATATGTCACTGAATAAATAACTTCACATCTTCCGAATCTCTTTAGCTACTAATTCCCTCCTCGACCAAGGGATGGAGTAAGTTGCGCGACAGTATGTTTTATGGGGCATCACCTCTATGTGATAGTGGTACCCTTTGACTATTCCTGGTCGGTCGGTAAATACCATAGTGTATTCCGATAGCAGCTGCGTCAACTGTTGCTTTTGTGTATCGCTTAACCCTTCAGATTCCTGCACTTTGGTTTTAAATGCCTGAACATTTATTTCAAAATTTCGATCCTCTAAATTCGGATAATAGAGGTCTGCTGCATGTGAAAAATCATCAAGGTGTAGTACCCAAGGGTTCCTACCCTTGATATTGATTCGATTACAACACGGCACAAGTACCTCCTTCGATTTCATCATAGATAACTCAATCCTGCTACCCCTATTAACTATGCTTAATTTCCCCAAGGAGAGGTCGATCAATGCGTCCCTCTCGCGGAGAAAATCTACTCCCAGAATGCAGGCCACCTTCAATCCTTTAACAACGAGGAACGAGCTCACTATGGCTTCGCCCTCCTTACAAATCTCCACCTGCACCTGGTACTTAACTGATTGGCTCTGTGCACTAATGGCTCCAGACACCTTACAATTATTAACCGGGAAAGTCGGAATGCTATGTCCTTTTCCCAGTGCCTTAAATAACTCCATACTCATTACACTTACTGAGGCACCTGTGTCGATGATTATATTCACTGCAACATCATTGATTTTCGCTTCGATAATAGCTTGCACATTTTCGTTATTATCTTTCTTACATTCGTGCGGTTCGTTCAGTAGATCTTTATCCATACTGACACCATCGTTGTATCGCAGCATACGTATCCCAGGTATATCCTTATCACTCGTGTTGCTCTCACTCCATCCCTCGGCCATCGATGGAGAGCATATCGAGGCCGATTCTAGTTTGTTGGATTAGTTACTTGTGAAGTATTTGGACGGCTATTGTCCGCGACCTCCACTATATGTACACTCTGATTTGTCGGCCGCCACGGCTGCGCAATGGGCGCGTTTTGCGGTGGTGGTCTATTGTTGTCATACCGGTCATTACCCTGTCGCTCTGGGCTTCTTCGCTGATTTTGCTGCCAATTTCGATTACTATCACTATAATTGCTCTGCCACTGACCTCGCGCATTTTTCCAGCGGTTGGTCCCTGACATTCCGGATTCGTACCGGTCGTCAAATCGACGCTTTTTGTTATAAGTTGTTTGTCCATACCCGTTCTGGCCTCTACCATTACTACCATTTTGCGAATGTTCTTGCCGCTTGTTACCACCCCCACTATTTCCATGGTTGTGGTTTTGTGCACTACTATTTCTGTCATGTTTACATCCTGACCCATTATTCCGCGAGTGATCACACGCTGATTTTGCGTCTTCCTGTATCAAGTCTATAGAATCTAGAACAGACAGGAAGTTTTCCATATCGCTTTCTGGTACGTGCATTAATTTCTCTTTGATATGAATGGGTAAATGTGATTTTAGTAGTCTTATTATGTCTCTTGGTGATATAGGTTCGTCCCAGTAGCGTGTTTTGTTTATATATTTTTCAAAATACCGTCTCAAATTCCCCAGACGAGGTGAGTACGGTTCGGGATTATATACTTCTTTTCTTAGCCGCTCTTGTATACAAGGCGACCAATATTTCGATAGAAATGCCCTTTCGAACTGTTCATATGTCATGCAGCTGTCTGCTACTTCTGTAGCCCACAACGCTGCGTCACCTTGAATGTACGACATTACGTATTGAATTTTCTGTGTTTCATTCCACACACTGGGCAAGATATTTTTAAAGCTTTTTATGAATACCACTGGGTGTACTGATTTCCGTTCAGTAGTAAACGTTTGAAATTGTCTATTTTTGATTAAACTTTCTTCCACTAATATTTTTGAACTACATGGTTTTGCTCCTAGGACATATGCTGTGTGCTCCGAACCGAAGCTACAGCTCTTCGCATTGTCGACTACAGATTCCTCATTGTTGTATCGCGTATAAGTTTGTGCGTTGCCAAAACCGTGGGCTGTTGGCGACAGAGGTTCCTGTTCCAAGTACTTTCTGCTTTGTGCTAAACCCTTCTCCAGGTCGGATATCCGTTTGTTCATGTTCACTTGCCACTGCGGAATATCCTCACTGAGTATTTGTTTGATGGTTTGCACGTCGTTCTGTACCTGACTATTTACTGCGGTACTGCACGTTTCGGGATCTCTATTTGCTATGGCTGCTTGCACTTTGGAATTAATGTTCTTGTCAATCTCACACTCCTTCACTTCTAGCCATGAGTTGAATTCTGTTTCAATTTTAGTTGCTTGTTCGTTCCACTTCTGCTCTACAAGCTGCGTGGAATCTATTTCTAGCTTTTCTACTCGATTAGCTAATACACCTATTTCGTCTACCCTGTTAGTGTTTGCTACTCGCAGGTTGTTGACCTGTTCAGTCAGCTCCTGCACGGCCTTAGGTATCGACTCATAATTCTGTTTCATATCTGCAATCTCTTTTTTCATGTTTTCTAACGATTGCACAAGTTGCTGGTCCCGCTCAGCTTGCCGGCGATCTCGCTCAGCTTGCTGGGCAAGTAAATTTTCTGCTAGCCTACGATCTCGCTCAGCTTGCTGGCGGTCTCGCTCGACTTGCTGTTGCGCAAATTCTGCCTGGTAATTCAGCACGCGCTCTAATATAGCCTGAAGCGAATACCCACCAGGCAGATTACCACTCTCTGGTTCCTGCTTTTCTGGTGGTGGTACAACTTCTTTCTCTACATCCCCTTGAGGACTAGTGGGCGGTGGCACCACTTCCTGTGCCCCTGCCCCCACATTCTCACATGTTATATCCTCAAAGAGAGTACTAGTACTACTTGAGGTACCCGGTTCCACATTTCCTGCACTAACTAATTGTTGTTCCTCAGTATCCATATTGCTCGGACGTTGACTACGCGACTTAACCATATTCCTAAATTGCTTACTAAAACACAAAGTCTGACAGTTTTGCCCCTTGCACACAAAATACGTTAATTTATCTACACTAACTGCACACTAAAAATTACTATCTACCATCAACTTTGTCCTGTCACAAACACTAACATCAAACTACATACAATATGCATACCACTAGCGAAATGAGATCACTTCACTGGAGCTCGACTTCTACAAACAGGACAACTACACTGTAGTCTTACCTTTAGTTTATCTTATCTCGGGGTTCGGCTGCCCCCGGATTACGTAGTCGTTACAGCTTCTCAGTACTATCAGGATCGTCTTCTCAGACTCGTTTGCAGTAGTACGTTTTGTCATGAAAGAGTGTTTACACATTCATTAATACATAGCATTGATCATGATATACATACATACATTCATCACTAAATACATATATATCTATACATACATAACAATCAACACTGAAAGAAAAATACATAAAATTTTATATTTGTGGCCACTGCAAATTCGGGCCCCGCGTTTTTGGGCGACAGTTTCGCGTAATAGTTCTCTCTCTCGCGAAATGTAAAATTATTGCTCTTTGGTTTCTTTATTCTCTTTGTAACAACACATTTACGGAAAGAGTTACGCGAAATACTTTTATCAATGCTGTGCTTTGCTTTTCATTATCATCATTACCTTTTAGCGGAATAAAATGTATATATGGAAGGTTGATTGTTCTGGATCTGGCCTACAATTTAAGGAACGATTTTTAGTAACTGCAACTCATGCTAGAAATCAATATATCTTCCCTACCTCATAATGAGTAAAAGTTGAAATTACTTTGTTATGAACACTAATGTTACAGTCCGTATGATCGTTCAAAAACACAAGTTCGCAGTGGATTTTATTTCTCGTTAAAATGCTATTTCACACCACGACTAGCCCAAGAACATGAGACTCTCATTAAAAAATACGTTGTCACTATAAAGTTTGCCAGATCAGAACGGAGCACAGCAAGATTCCTATCAGATTCTGAAGGTACATTAAATTATTTGCACTGTAAATTATATCCTATCAGCAGCCCGCGTCAATCTGCAACACATCATAAAATCCGCTGATCTTCACTGCTAGTCTGGGAGCTAAAAGAAATAATATTATTTTACTATTATTTTACCGCTTCCTTGCGGTATGCTCGACTATATTGTAAGTCGTTTAAATACGCCGCGGCAGCGGCTTTTCGTTCTCCACGCAGCTCAGCACCACAGATAATATTTATATAACTGAAAAATGTCTCAACAGGATGGGATAATATGCAAGCAAGCTTAACAATAAATGATACAAGTTTTCATTTAAACAACTCTATTAAAACCTTTAAATATCTCAGTGATTACAGACCTTTGTGAATTCAGACATAATGGCGTCAAATGCTTAGTTTCGACAAAAGAGTGCTACATTCGCGTTCTCTACGACAACAACAGGAGATCTTACTCGCGCAACTTCCAAACTAAGAAGACAAAGACATTAATCTACATCACGTATTATATACTAGTTCATTTCTTTTATCTCTGTTTAACATTTATCTTCTGTGTCGGTTTTATTACTCGCCGACGCAGACGTTTTCAAAAATAAATAATAAAAAAAAAATACATAATTTTATGCAATGACACAATATGATACATCTAATTCTCTAATTACTACATAATATATTGTTTTTGTTTCTCTAGACGTTACACCGTCATTAAGCGGCGGACTTAATATTAACTTTTCTTATAGCTTTCCACAAGAGCAGAAGTGATACAATCATTTTAAAAAAATTATTTAATTTAAATCTGAATAGTTCCATGAGTTAATTTTGCGAAAGTTCAAATACATCTAGAGATACCATTTGTCGTAGATCTGTGAACTTTGGACTTGACTGTATTTAGACGAAAACCAGTTATGATAATCTTGTAGGGAGCCTGGCGTTCATTTAAATTGAAAACAAACATTTATTGTGGCCTCCTATAAGATACTTTGCTTCTAACGGTCTCACTTACGTAAAGAAAATAATTAATGCTAACCTCTAATCTTACGTAGCATTAAAAAGCATAAAACCAATATGGAATATTAAAAGAGAACCGTTAGATACGCTAGGAAGCCATATTCTTGTCATTGTAGTACGTTTCTTATCAACGGTGAAATGTATCTATTTTCATATCTTCTGATACCAGTTTTTGTTGTATTTTGCAATCTTTGAAAATGACGTACAGTCGAAATACGCGAGGTTGTTGTAAAAGTGAAAGTGTGGTCAAGACATAAGAAAAGTTATCGAAATCGCATCTAAATGACCGCGTCGTTTCACAGCATTTACATGCAAAGGGCAGTTGAAATAATAGTGTTGACTGCACTATTTGCTTTCTAACTGTTCATGGGAGTGTGATTGTCGATTCTAGAAACCCTGTCACAGACTAAGGAGAGTGTGTCAGTGACATTCTTGCTCTGTAAGAAAAGTATGTGAGCTATTGCGCTGGTATTCACAATTTTCCGGGAAGTTAGACGAGTCGTATTTACGGGTTACCGGCTTCGGTGGATTGATACAGTTAAGGGAGTTGCTTGCGATGACTCAGCACTGCGGCAGTCACGTGTTTTCGAAGTTAGTGGTGGCCAATGAGGACACGGTGAGCTGACACATGCCGAGGCCTACGATCTCGTGGGCCTCGCAGGTACTTTTGTGACGTAGCACTACAGCGTCACCTCTGAAGCGGGGATTTTGTCATATCACGTCGAAGGTGTCGGACACGGCAATGATATTTACTGTCGCCTAACTTACCGTCGCCCAAATTTTGGCATCCCTCAGATGCCTACTAATGAATACCAGAAAATCTTGAGGAAAGTTTCCCAGCAACAGAGCTATAAACTCACGAAGCCATCATAAGACTCAAAAACAATAAAGCAAGTGGTAAAGCCTCCATTATGGTATAATTACTGAAATGTGTCAGAACCAAGTATTTATATGTCATCTGCACTTGCTCTTTGAGAATTTTCTGAATTAAGAAAATACTCTAGAAGAGTGGAAAATCGCATTAATCCTCCCACTTCATGAAAAGGGAGGGAACAAAATGTCAACAAGTACAGAGGAGCATCTACTCTTGCTAGTGGCATATAAAATAGTGTCAACAATTCTCCTAAAAAGGGTTAAAAACTGTAGATGAAAGCTGGGAGGATATCAGAGTGGTTTTCGAAAGGCGAAATCCTGCGTAAGAACATAATTTTAACTTAAAATGAATAAATTGCCACAAAATATTAACGGTAATAGTATCATTTATTGATTTCAAGAAAGCACTTGATTCTGTAGACGGAGAAACAATATACAAAAGCATTAGAGAATTCCGTGTTAAAGAAAATTAGCAAATATATTTGGCGAAGCACTAACAAATACGAATCTAAAGTTAAAATTTATGGGTGACGTATCACAGCCATTCGAAATTAAAACAGCTGTTACACAAGGAGATAGCTTGTCATCTTTACCGTTTAGCTGTATTTTAGAAAAAAAATTGTAAGGCTCTAGAATCTGGAGATAAAATCACCAAATTGCAGCAGTAATTCTGGGAAGAAAATGCAGTAGAATTAAAATAAACTGCCTTGCTTTTATAAACGATTTAGTAATGCTTTCAAAAAATCTGACAGAAACAGTTACTAAGACCATCTGGAAAACGTAGAAAATAGAACTGATCTCAATATTTCCGCTGGAAACAGAACATTCTTGAGAAATATAGAAAGATACACCAAACTACATAGAAACAGGTAAAATAGTAAATTTAAATATTATTGGAGAAACCATACAGCAGAACGGACTACAGAAGTTTCAATACATGTAAGAGTTAGTGAAGTGGGAAGTGCGTAGTTTGACAAAAAATATTTGCAACAAGAGATGTATGTCTAGATAAACAAAACTAAAACACCATACCACACTGGTAAGACTGGAAGGTTTATATGAATGTGAATGCATAACGATGTACTGTAAGCTGGATAGAATACAGGTAACTGAAAAACGGCTTATTAAGAAAGTAATAGGTGCAATAGAAAATCACAGATAGTTGGAAAACGAGAAATAATAAGACAATCTACTGAAGTACAGAGAAAAGAACAGAAGTAATGCGAGAGCAAAAATTAATCTTCTTTGGACAGCTCTGGCTAACGAGAGAAACAGTCCTGTATTTCTGGGAAAAGAAATCGACAATAGCATGAATTCCCTAAATAAAAAAAGAACTAGA
Organism: Schistocerca cancellata; assembly: GCF_023864275.1. Classification (NCBI taxonomy): domain Eukaryota; kingdom Metazoa; phylum Arthropoda; class Insecta; order Orthoptera; family Acrididae; genus Schistocerca; species Schistocerca cancellata. The sequence continues at coordinate 549,762,827 of NC_064631.1, forward strand.
AAGAAACAACAGCAAAGATTTGAACAGAAAATAACCTTTTTAAGAATGAAATACAATATTCAGAAGGCTATAGAGTCAGAAGAAGTAAGAAATCAGGAACAACATGGACAGAAAAAAGGAAAAACAACAACATCTGGAAAATGAAGGAATATCAGAAAAATAGGAAAAACAAAGGAAGAAAGGAACTGCAGTTGTTACGTGATCCTAGTTGGTCAATACAAAGATAAAAAATGAAAAAATACGCATATGAAATGTTTTTATATAATAATAATCTGTTTACATAAATTATTATCGCTATAGCATTACTTTCAAGAAACTGAAATTCTAGAAAAGACATTCTGAAAAGCATTCTTCCGAAAATTTCCGAAGTACATGTATCATACAGCTGATTTAAGAGCTGTAGTAGTAACAAACTCTTACAACTTTGACGTCATGAGAATTTACTCAGTCTAAAGTCAAAGGCTTCGATCAACATTACGACTGTTTCACTTGCGACTACAAATGTGAACAAAGGTCTACAGACAAGTTAGTCTTTCTGTGATTGTTTCCTTATAGTCTAGGTGCCTGTGATAAATAAGGACAACCATTTTATGCTAGTTGGTGTTTTAATACGTTGTTATTGACGCCTTAACAAACAAAAGTGCATTATCAAAAAGTTCTGTTTCGGGGACATGCGACACCCCCCTATTTTCAAATATGTCGTAAAATGTAATGTCCGAAAACTACCTCATACTAGCCAAAACTATTTTTGCATCATTTGCAATATAAATTGTTGATGGATAAGGTCAGCAGCACCTAACGGGGACTAAACGCCATCAGCAACATTCCAGAGATGTTAAAAACGTATACAGCGTAATCATTTTATACTATTCGAAAGCTTCGTCTTTTGCTTCGCTTCTCACCATATTATCATAAGAATAGAAAATAGATTATTTTGGGGGATTTTGGGTGATCATTACCGTAGAAAATGACAATGCGAGCGCGATGCGCGCCTCGCGTTTTACTGATTTTTATTCTAAGTTATTTTACCGTGTTATAGTTCTTATGTAGTATTATAGTTATTTCATTGTATTATAGTTATTATGTAGTATTATATTTATTATATAGTATTATAGTTATTTTTAAAGTAAGTCTTTCAGGTGTGATTGTTTAAAATATTTATGACAATAAACAAACGTCTATTATTAATATAAGTATGTATTTTAATACTTACAGTGCAATATTGTTATTAGTAATAACATTCGTTGCAGAACATATTATTCAAATTGCTGACTTTTTCTGTCAATTGACAAATGTAATAAATTGGGGATACATAGATAGAAAGACCCTTTGCTGTATGATTAAAAAATTACAGGACAATCTCTGGAAGTAGTTACTGTCATAATATATCTAGGATATACGTACCGAGCAACTTGAAGTGGAACGACCATATGAAATTAGTAGTGTTAAGGCAGACACCAGGCTAAGATTCATCGGCATTGGAAGACTCCTCAGGAAACGTAGTCCATCAGCAAAGAAAGTAGCTTGCAAAACACACGTTGAACCAATACTTAAATTTTGCTCGTCAGTCTGTGAAACGTACAAGATAGGCCTCATTGAGGGAACAGAAAAGACCCAAAGAAAAGCAGCACGTTCCGTTACATGTTCATTTAGTAAGCATGAAAGCGTCATGGAGATGCTCAGCCAAATCCAGTGGCAGCCGCAGCAAGAGAGCCCTTCTGCATCAAGGAACCGTCTACCGCTAAAAAGCCGGCCGCGGTGGCCGTGCGGTTCTAGGCGCTGCAGTCCGGAACCGCGGGACTGCTACGGTCGCAGGTTCGAACCCTGCCTCGGGCATGGATGTGTGTGATGTCCTTAGGTTAGTTAGGTTTAAGTAGTTCTAAGTTCTAGGGGACTGATGACCTGAGATGTTAAGTCCCATAGTGCTCAGAGCCATTGGCCATCTACCGCTAAAATTCCGAGAGAGTTATATTCCTACACACACCCTTCAATGGCTTGCGGAGTATAGATGTAGATGTAGACTCATAGCGCTAATAATGCATAAAAAACTTTTAGCTAGTATGAAGTAGTTTGCGAACATTACATTTTACGAAACTTTTGAAAGTGCGTAAGTTTCTGATGTTCCAGAATACAAACATTTTGGTAATAGGCTTTTGTTTTTTAAGTCGCCAGTAACAGACTATTAAAATACCAAGTAGTAAAAATACTTGCACTTGTTTGTCACGGGCTCCCGGATTATTCGGGGAGTGTCTTTCACTTCCCTCTTGCCTTAATCCCTGTGGTTTGCCAGGCCTATTTGTGGTGTCATGAACCGTGTTAGATTTTTCGTTGGCAGATGAGTGTAGACCTTTACCTCGTTGGCGATCAGGACGCCAACCCATCCACGTAGAAAAGAAACTAAATAGAATGTGATGTTGAAAATTTTACTCGTAATTTTCTTGGTATCCTTGCCATTTTAGAGACAGTTTTCGTGCTAATTTACTCTCTGTAAGTTAGTTAAAAAATGTGGAAGTTGATATACAAATACGTAAAGATATAAACACTGCGACCAATTTTTTTTTTGAGGAGGGGTCACATCTCCCACGCCCCTCCCCTTGGATCCTTACCTGTCTCCAAGATTGTTAGCAGCCGTTCTCGTACTTTGAGGGCGAGGCAAGTAACATAGGACACCCCAGATATATACATAATGAGTAAATATATGGAGGTGCAGTCTTCGCCAAGTTGTAGCGGACAATATATCCACTCTCTTGATCTGGGCGGGCAGGTCATTTGCAACGTTCACAGATGCCGATTTATAACACATTGTGTTTTAATGAAACTGTACACCATTTCCTGTGGCAGTACTTAAACGAACTTGATTAACTTGATAACAGCGCCACAAACCACTGTACCGCATGTGTCAGCTGTACTGTACCAAATGAAAGCAGACACGCAACTCAGTTACAGTTTGCATATTTATTATTATCACAGCCTCATCGAGTTGGCCACGAACACTGATACACTTTATAAAGTAATTCAGGACTGCTCTTTCACCTCGACCTATCGCAGCACAGACCAGATTTTTCTCCTACGCTGGGAGTCAACGAAACGGAATGGAAGTCAACGTTATCATCAAATGATGGCGTATTCACCCTAGATGGTGGGATATAATTCTACTAAACTCACATCTCTTTTTATAACTCTGAGGTCGCCTGCGACCTCTGGAACCACATCGAATCGATTGCTTCAGACGAACGCTAGGGTAGGTGGGAGTATAGCCCCTTGTGGAGTATTTTAATTGACTGCCATCTATTCAGGAGTTGACCACCAGTTTGTAGGTTTGTCTTATTGTAGCTTATTGTCCCATGGAAGTTTGTGCTCCAGAGGTGAGATACTGAGTTTTTTACTACTTACATTTAACTTTTCTGATGTTTTACTTGAACGTTGTGTAATGTATGGTTTGAAAAGAAGAATCAACGAATTACTCGTTGTTAATCCTATATTTAAGCTTCAGTTACGCGTGGACATATTTGTTCCACTTGGTCACTAAAATCAATGGTGTCACATTTGTCAGGAAATGGCGGAACGGGCAAATTTCCGGAGGTGTTTTGGGATAAATTCCCTCAACTCCAAAAATGTGTCGATGATTCTTCAGTGATAACACAGCAAAAGACGACATTCAACACATACTGCGTGAGCTTATCTGATCTGAAGATATAACTTCGCTGTCTAACGCCGGCCACGGTGGCCGAGCGGTTCTAGGCGCTACAGTCCGGAACCGCGCGACTGCTGCGGTCGCAGGTTAGAATCCTGCCTCGGGCATGGATGTGTGTGATGTCCTTAGGTTAGTTAGGTTTAAGTAGTTCTAAGTTCTAGGGGACTGATGACCTCAGATGTTAAGTCCCATAGTGCTCAGAGCCATTTGAACCATTCGCTGTCTAAAATAAAGATTTATGGGAAACATTTTTGGCAAAGAATTGAATCTGTGCATTTGCTGTCGACACGCAACAAAGAACGAACGGAAGAATGATGAATGAAAAAAAAATGGTTCAAATGGCTCTGAGCACTATGGGACTTAACATATATGGTCATCAGTCCCCTAGAACTTAGAACTACTGAAATCTAACTAACCTAAGGACAGCACACAACACCCAGCCATCACGAGGCAGAGAAAATCCCTGACCCCGCCGGGAATCGAACCCGGGAACCCGGGCGTGGGAAGCGAGAACGCTACCGCACGACTACGAGATGCGGGCGGACTTAACAAAAGGCACTATTTACACGGTAGTTTGAACTCATTCAGGTTACTCTACTATTCTTGCTTTCGTTCAGAAAGAAGCAGTATTTTTTAAGCATTATGTTCAAATATACGAGATATTTCAGTTCAGTATTGTACTGAGTAACTTTTCTTCAACACAACAATATTACAAAGGGTTGCTTCAAGTGTTTTTATTATACAGTCACTAAGAGGAGCACTGCGGGGCTTTACTCCATTTTGTGAGATAAAACCCCGCAATTTTTGTTTTAGTTAAATTGTATATATCTTTGTAATTAATAATCACATAAAGCTGGAATTTGGAAGGGTTATAGGTAACAACTGAACCTTTGATTTCAATTGAAGTTTAAAGGATACCCCTCATTGAACACAATCTTAGAAAAATTGAAAACTGCGGGGCTTTATTTCCACCTACCCTACTTTGTAAACTATAATGGCCAGGGGTGCCGATGCAGTAATATGCCGCATCACCTTTCCAGGCAACGTCGTAGCGGAGATGGTTTGCCATTGCCTTCGTTCGCCCTTTTATGAATTGTCAAGTGTGTATCTGTGTGGATGACTGAGATGAGCGCTTGTGCACTATAGTGTACTTGTCGACTACGACATTACTGCACTTGGCCTTTCGTAGCTGTAATGGGAAACACACGATGTCCTTACAGTAAACACGTACAATGGTGAGTAAGGAAAACTAATCGCACTGTGAACCCTTTCAGGACAGTTATGGGTATGCTATGAAGTGGTTCACGACAAGCCCACGGAAGCACCCTCACTCCCATGTACAATAGTATTGTGGTCGATTGATTTAGTGTTGTGTCTGTGTTGTTATGGATGGGGGGAAGGGAGAGACTGGAACCCGGTGCCAGCACATAGATTACTCCTCTGGAATTGCACAAAAGGGGTCGACGGGCTTAAGCCCCATGCAGACGGATCACCATCAGCAGTGTCACATGACTTCACTTCGTGAGACAACGCGGGGAAGTTCGGAATTTAATCCATGACATTGGTGCAAACACTGATGAACAGGTACTTCAGGCCACAAACCCTCCTCTTCTTGCCGCCCAAATACTGGCTGCTGCTGAGCAAGTGTGTAAAGAGACCAAGCAGCGAAGGTCATCAGTCTCTTCTTCACCACCCTCACTGCCCCCAGCCTCCTCCAGAACAGAAGCAGTGTACCCAATCTGTCTGTATATAGAGTAAATACTATGTGCAACCGTGAGAAACTGCCCAATTTTTGCGTAGCGTGTGTCTGAGGTGGAACATGGGAACCAGACTTGTATACACCTAGTGGGATGTGGGAAACCGCCTAAAAACCACATCCACACTGACCAGCACGCCAACCCCTCGTTGTTAGTCTAGCGGGAGGATTCGATCCAGGACCGTTTAACAATCTATGTAGTTCATGTCCATTATAATTATCCGGGCTGTTATGCCGTGGTCGGTTGATGAATTCTGTGGTGATTCCCAACGTTTCGTCTCCGACTGCGGGAGACATCTTCAAGGGGGTCCGTGGCTTGATGGAAGGTCCAACACACACACTGGCTCGCTACTGACTGCCGCTAAATTCCGTGTCCGCGCGCCCCCGCGCCGCGGCGTGACGTCACGTGTTTTGAAAACGTCAGTGCAATTGGCCGCTGTCCGTCGCCGTCGATCGCCGTTGCCATCACCCAGTAGTGGACGAGTGGTACACATCTTCTTTAACACCGGCATCCATATACCGTTTAATTTGCGCCCTCCTCCTTTCGGTTGAAATTATTTGGGTGTTTAGCGATTTCGATTGCCTCCCTGTCGAGTCTTTCGTAGTATCCGCTCGTGGCCGCTAGTACTTGCGTCTCCTCGAAACGAATATTGTGGTTCCCTGGCTGGAAAGCATGCTCCGCAACAGCTGATCGTTCCGTTTCTCCTGTTCTACAATTTCCCTTGTGCTCTTCCAAACGTTTAGAAACAGTTCTTTTGGTGGTACCCACATAAACATCACCACAGCTGCATGGGATCCTATACACTCCAGATTTTTCCAATGGTTTGCGAGCGTCCTTGGCAGGCCTAAGGTATTCCTGTATCTTCCTGGTGGGCTTGTAAATTACGGTAATATTCCGCTTCGTCAAGATTCTCCCTATTCTTTCCGTTACATTTTTAACAAACGGCAGGAAAACCTTAGATTTTGCAGTAGCCTGTACGTCAGTATGATTTCTGCGTGGCTGCCTCAACGCACGTTTTATTTCGGCGGACGAATATCCGTTCTTCGTTAGTGCATTGTGGAGATGTTCCATCTCAGCGTCGAGCAACTCAGGTTCAAAAATATTTCTAGCTCTGTCCGCTAACGTCTTGATAACACCCCGCTTCTGTTGTGGGTGGTGGTTCGAATCCCGGTGCAAATAACGGTCCGTGTGCGTGGGTTTGCGGTACACTGAGTGGCCCAAACTACCATTTTCGTTTCTAAACACAAGCACACCGAGGAAATGTAGTTTGCCGTCTACCTCCTCCTCCATTGTAAACTGAATTCTTGTGTTTATACTGTTCAGATGTTCGTGGAACCGGTTTAGTTCCTCCCTACCATGTCTCCACAACACAAACGTGTCATCCACGTGTCGGAACCATACATTTGGTTTCTTGCTGGCAGTACCTAAGGCCTGTTCTTCGAATTTCTCCATAAAGAAGTTTGCAATTACGGGACTTACGGGGCTTCCCATAGCCACGCCATCCGTTTGCTCATAAAACTGTTCATTCCACTTGAAGTATGTGGTCGTCAAACAACACTTAAACAGCTCTAAAATATCGGCAGGAAAAATTCGATCCAGCTGTTCCAATACATCATTAAGTGGAACCATGGTAAACAGCGATACCACATCGAAGCTGACCAATATGTCCTCCGGCTGGACCACTATGCCATTCAATCTGCTGATGAAATGTGTCGAATTCTTTATATAAGAGTCCGAACGGCCCACATGTGGTTTTAACAGCGTAGTCAAAAACTTGGCTAACGAGTAGGTGGGCGAACTAATGGCACTTAGTATCGGTCTTAACGGAACATTTTCTTTATGAATTTTGGGCAATCCATAAAGCCTCGGTGGTAGCGCAACCGAACTGCAGAGACCTTTCTGTACACTCTCTTCAATGGAGGACTATTAACCGCGACACAGTTCTGAGAACGTTGTTAGTAGTTGACCAAAGGGAAGTTAGCAATGGTTTTAGCGAAAAGTAAAGATTCAGCAGTACTGACAGTAGCAAAGATACAGTAACTCAAGGTTTGGAAGTCATAGAAGAAAGTAAGAGTGGGGACTGAATAAAATTATCTACGTCTTACTTTCATGCAGCCATCGGTAAACAATCTATGCTTAGACTGTTGAAACCAGTATAGCCACTATCAATACAAGGTGGTCAGAAAGCCTGAAAACTTGTAAGGGCGTCGCAGGGTAGGTTGCGCTGAGAAATAATTATTAAGAAAAAGATACGATACGCTGCGCCGTTCCTGATTTAATTAGCAATGAAAACAAATCAGGCTGTTGCGCCGGCAAATTCAAGCGGCCCACCAAATATAAATAGCGTCGGTTGTTCTGACAGTGTAGATCAGGTGTAGTCAACCTTTTTTGCCCACCGCTCACTTTTGTATCTCTGTCAGTAGCAGTTTTCTAACCGGCCTCCGGTGCCACAGCAATGGTGATTTAGGAAGTCGAGAAGTGAATTAACTTTATCAAAATTGTAAATCAGAGTTACAGCAAGTTAAAGCATACTACAATGGTAACTTACCAAATACTTTATGTCCAAATATTACGAAAACCTAATGAAAACGTTTTTAAAAATCACCACCTCTTACCGCCCATCATGTGAGCTAGAAAGCCAGCTAGTGGGCTGTAGGGACCAGGTTGACTACCGTCAGTGTAGATGATAGGGCGTGAGACGGTTCAATCTTCGGCTCGGTTTCGATCCTTACTACCGTCCCACGTCCAATTTTTGAATCAATCTCTTGTTTAGTTTAAGGAAATCAAACGAAGTACACGTTTGGCTACACCAACCCTGGCGGGCCACGTGAATTTGCGCAAGCAACGGCCTGACTGACCAACTGCAATCCTAATTAACTCGGAAACGGCGCAACGTATTGATTTTTTTTCTTAGCAATTATTTCTCAGCGCAACCTATCCTGCAACACCCTTATAAGCTCTTCGGACTGCTTCTGGCCTCCCTGTATGTGTGAGCAGTGACTGAAAAAACTTTATGGTGTAAATAATGTGACGACTGCTGCTCTCATCCAGTAACGTGCTAAATGTAAGTAGCATAAGCACTTCCTGAATAAAAAAATCGCAGTCAGCAGCAAAAATAGGCTTTAATTTGAGAGAGAAATCACATCGCCTATCCGCCTTCTATTAATTCAGTTGCAGAATTTCAGAATTTCCAGCTATGTATACAGGGTATTTCAAAAATGACCGGTATATTTGAAACGGAAATAAAAACTAAACGAGCAGCGATAGAAATACACCGTTTGTTGCAATATGCTTGGGACAACAGTACATTTTCAGGCGGACAAACTTTCTAAATTACAGTAGTTGCAATTTTCAACAACAGATGGCGCTGCAAGTGATGTGAAAGATATAGAAGACAACGCAGTCTGTGGGTGCGCCATTCTGTACGTCGTCTTTCTGCTGTAAGCGTGTGCTGTTCACAACGTGCAAGTGTGCTGTGGACAACATGGTTTATTCCTTAGAACAGAGGATTTTTCTGGTGTTGGAATTCCACCGCCTAGAACACAGTGTTGTTGCAACAAGACGAAGTTTTCAACGGAGGTTTAATGTAACCAAAGGACCGAAAAGCGATACAATAAAGGATCTGTTTGAAAAATTTCAACGGACTGGGAACGTGACGGATGAACGTGCTGGAAAGGTAGGGCGACCGCGTACGGCAACCACAGAGGGCAACGCGCAGCTAGTGCAGCAGGTGATCCAACAGCGGCCTCGGGTTTCCGTTCGCCGTGTTGCAGCTGCGGTCCAAATGACGCCAACGTCCACGTATCGTCTCATGCGCCAGAGTTTACACCTCTATCCATACAAAATTCAAACGCGGAAACCCCTCACCGCCGCTACCATTGCTGCACGAGAGACATGCGCTAACGATATAGTGCACAGGATTGATGACAGCGATATGCATGTGGGCAGCATTTGGTTTACTGACGAAGCTTATTTTTACCTGGACGGCTTCGTCAATAAACAGAACTGGCGCATATGGGGAACCGAAAAGCCCCATGTTGCAGTCCCATCGTCCCTGCATCCTCAAAAAGTACTGGTCTGGGCCGCCATTTCTTCCAAAGGAATCATTGGCCCATTTTTCAGATCCGAAACGATTACTGCATCACGCTATCTGGACATTCTTCGTGAATTTGTGGCGTTTCAAACTGCCTTAGACGACACTGCGAACACCTCGTGGTTTATGCAAGATGGTGCCCGGCCACATCTCACGGCCGACGTCTTTAATTTCCTGAATGAATATTTCGATGATCGTGTGATTGCTTTGGGCTATCCGAAACATACAGGAGGCGGCGTGGATTGGCCTCCCTATTCGCCAGACATGAACCCCTGTGACTTCTTTCTGTGGGGACACTTGAAAGACCAGGTGTACCGCCAGAATCCAGAAACAATTGAACAGCTGAAGCAGTACATCTCATCTGCATGTGAAGCCATTCCGCCAGACACGTTGTCAAAGGTTTCGGGTAATTTCATTCAGAGACTACGCCATATTATTGCTACGCATGGTGGATATGTGGAAAATATCGTACTATAGAGTTTCCCAGACCGCAGCGCCATCTGTTGTTGAAAACTGTAACTACTGTAATTTCGAAAGTTTGTCTGCCTGAAAATGTACTGTTGTCCCAAGCATATTGCAACAAACGGTGTATTTCTATCGCTGCTCGTTTAGTTTTTATTGCCGTTTCAAATATACCGGTCATTTTTGAAACACCCTGTAGCATAAGCACTTCCTAAATAAAAAAATCGCAGTCAGCAGCAAAAATAGTCTTTAATTTGAGAGAGAAATCACATAGCCTATCCGCCTTCTATTAATTCAGTTGCAGAATTTCAGAATTTCCAGCTATGTATACTTGGATTTAGAGCACTGAGAATAACGCTGTAATTAGTTGTTCCTTTCCTCTCCGACTAGCCAGACAGAAAAAGGGGAGGCATGACTTGGCGTGAAGCGATACCTGTGAGCCGACTGATAAAAGAGTCCGTGATGGCGCGAGTGCTCGAGCTGGCGCAATGGCGTAGTCGGTCACATCGGCCAAGGTTGCTGGTGAGACGGACTCTCTTGTTGTGTATCTCCGTCTCTCTCTAACGCCGTCAGTGACTTGCGGAGTCTGGGGAACATCCTCTTCAGCTGCTTTCCTCTTACAGCCTCATCATCCACGCAGTACTGCACACATTGGATACAATATGTACCTTTAGTGATTTTAGTTTCGTTAAAAAAAAAAAAAAAGGTTAAGTTCAACCCATTTTCCCAGAATGCATGTGACCTATAAATGAAATTAGTATCTCAGTACCAAAAGTAAATAGTTTCCTTTATGTGTTCTGTTGTTGCAGTCTTCAGTCCGAAAAATGGTTTTATGCAGCTCTCTGCGCCAATCTATCCTGAGTGAACCTCTTCACGTCTGCATAATTAATGCAACCTACATCCATTTGAAGCTGCTCATTGTGTTCAAGCCTTGTTCTGTCTCTACACCTGTTACCTCTCCACACTTCGTTCCATTACCAAATTGATGATTCGTTGATATCTGAAGATGTGTTCCACCTATCAATCTCTTCTTTTAGTCAAGTTGCTCCAGTTTTCCTTTTTACCCAGTTCGATTTAGTACCTCTTCATTTGTTATTCCATCTACCTACCTATTTTTCAGCATTCTACTGTCACACCACGTTTCATACGCTTCTGTTCTCTTCTTGTCTTAACTACTTATCATCCACTTCATTTTCGTACAAGGCTACACTTCTTACAAATAACTTCAGAAAAGACTTAAATTTGTATTTGATTTTTGTGTCTTCTCTTTTTGAGAAACGCTTTTGACTCTCCCTGAGTTCTTTTCGCAGCTGTTACCACTCTTACATCGCCATTTCTCTTACAATCACCAAACATGCATGTCAGTTCCAGTGATTTTTGTGTATTACCGTCACGAACTACATGTGTTTGTGCCATGCTGCGATGTTGCTTAAGTCAAAAGAAAGAGGGCCTGCTAGACAGTTATTATATGGTTCAAATGGCTTCAAGCACTATGGGACATAACATCTGAGGTCATCAGTTCCCTAGTCTTAAAACTACTTAAACCTAACTTAACCTAAGGACATCACACACATGCATGACCGAGGCAGGATTCGAACCTGCGACAGTAGCAGCAGCGCGGTTCCGGACTGAAGCGCCTAGAAGCTCTCGGCCACAGCAGCCGACAGTTATTATATGTATATCCATTGTATGATTATCTGTGAAATCATGCGAAACGACACATTGTGAACGTTAAGAACACAGCATATGATTTTTTGTGAATAGGGCTAGACACATGCCATTTAGGGTTTATTAAAAAGCAAATTAAAAACGAATATAGTTAGTCTTTAACGTTACTCATATAACTTACACAAATTTAGCATTTTTTAACTATCGATGCCTCCCCCCCCACCACCATCTCTCGCCATCTCCTCCTCCCCCCTCTCTCCGTACATCTCCTCCTTCCCACTGCAGTCCATTTCCTCCCCTCACTCTCTCTGTCCGTCTATCCCTCACCTACTCCGTCCTTCAGCCTTGTTTATTATTTTTTCCAAAGAAACCATCATGGGAGTTGCAGACGCTTAACAACCGGTTTTTGTCATTGGTATGCGGGTTATCGGAGACCTCTCCCGCCGCTGGATGCGTGTGGACAGTGGCGTAAATGACACTATTTTACATAATTTTAATCTGCCCTGCACTCGTAATCAAAACTTACTGTGAGAAATAAACGAAGCCACGCATTTTCACAATACAGGCTTTTCTTTCTCGTACTCGACTGAAATAGAAAATCTGAGCATTACTGCTTAAAAAAATAAAATGGCCCCAGTCAGTTTGAACGCTGAATCGAAGAACTTTTCGAGATTTTTGCTGACAGCGTTTCCCCTTCATACAGTACACATATACACTCCTGGAAATGGAAAAAAGAACGCATTGACACCGGTGTGTCAGACCCACCATACTTGCTCCGGACACTGCGAGAGGGCTGTACAAGCAATGATCACACGCACGGCACAGCGGACACACCAGGAACCGCGGTGTTGGCCGTCGAATGGCGCTAGCTGCGCAGCATTTGTGCACCGCCGCCGTCAGTGTCAGCCAGTTTGCCGTGGCATACGGAGCTCCATCGCAGTCTTTAACACTGGTAGCATGCCGCGACAGTGTGGACGTGAACCGTATGTGCAGTTGACGGACTTTGAGCGAGGGCGTATAGTGGGCATGCGGGAGGCCGGGTGGACGTACCACTGAATTGCTCAACACGTGGGGCGTGAGGTCTCCACAGTACATCGATGTCGTCACCAGTGGTCGGCGGAAGGTGCACGTGCCCGTCGACCTGGGACCGGACCGCAGCGACGCACAGATGCACGCCAAGACCGTAGGATCCTACGCAGTGCCGTAGGGGACCGCACCGCCACTTCCCAGCAAATTAGGGACACTGTTGCTCCTGTGGTATCGGCGAGGACCATTCGCAACCGTCTCCATGAAGCTGGGCTACGGTCCCGCACACCGTTAGGCCGTCTTTCGCTCACGCCCCAACATCGTGCAGCCCGCCTCCAGTGGTGTCGCGACAGGCGTGAATGGAGGGACGAATGGAGACGTGTCGTCTTCAGCGATGAGAGTCGCTTCTGCCTTGGTGCCAATGATGGTCGTATGCGTGTTTGGCGCCGTGCAGGTGAGCGCCACAATCAGGACTGCATACGACCGAGGCACACAGGGCCAACACCCGGCATCATGGTGTGGGGAGCGATCTCCTACACTGGCCGTACACCACTGGTGATCGTCGAGGGGACACTGAATAGTGCACGGTACATCCAAACCGTCATCGAACCCATCGTTCTACCATTCCTAGACCGGCAAGGGAACTTGCTGTTCCAACAGGACAATGCACGTCCGCATGTATCACGTGCCACCCAACGTGCTCTAGAAGGTGTAAGTCAACTACCCTGGCCAGCAAGATCTCCGGATCTGTCCCCCATTGAGCATGTTTGGGACTGGATGAAGCGTCGTCTCACGCGGTCTGCACGTCCAGCACGAACGCTGGTCCAACTGAGGCGCCAGGTGGAAATGGCATGGCAAGCCGTTCCACAGGACTACATCCAGCATGTCTACGATCGTCTCCATGGGAGAATAGCAGCCTGCATTGCTGCGAAAGGTGGATATACACTGTACTAGTGCCGACATTGTGCATGCTCTGTTGCCTGTGTCTATGTGCCTGTGGTTCTGTCAGTGTGATCATGTGATGTATCTGACCCCAGGAATGTGTCAATAAAGTTTCCCCTTCCTGGGACAATGAATTCACGGTGTTCTTATTTCAATTTCCAGGAGTGTATTTATATGTCATTTGTGTTTTAAAAAAATGTTACTAAAGTAAACTAGTCAAGAACTTTCGGCACTGTTTATGTATCAACGGCCTAGCTGCAGTGGTAACATCGACACCCGTCAGATCACCGCACTTAAGCACTGTCCGGCTTGGCTAGCGCTTGGACGGGTGACCGCCCGTGTATTCCTAGCGCTGTTGGCGAGCGGGCTGCACTCAGCGCTTGTGAGGCCAAATGAGGAGCTACTGGGTGGTTATAATAAAACGTTCCCTAATTAACACAAATTCTAACACGGAAACTAATTACTGTACGAGGACCAGACTTGGTAACATTAATGTCATGGACATGGGGAAGAGAAATAATGCAGCGTCAGTTGAAATGAAACACTTTTAATGCGCTGCTACGGTGCATCATACAATTACATACTGGTTCCACTACTGCTACGAAAGGGGCTCAATATGGCTCCCATCAGTGTCCATAGAGTCTGGAAGTGCAGTATTGCACTCTAAGCAGCAGAACGAAGCAACTCAATAGGTATGCTGGCTACCTCTCTTGATATGCTGCGGTTCAGATGCACATGTGTGAATGCTCCTCTGGTAAACCATGTCCTTCAGGTAGGCCCACAACCTGAAATCACAGGGAGTGAGATCAGCTGAGCGTGCCGGCAAAGCACTTGGAAACGACCGACTGATAATTCTGTCGTTTCCAAATGTGTTTAGAAGCAGGTGAACTTCACGAGTGATGTACGGTGAGGTCCCATCTTGCATGAAAACTTTTGAGTTCAATGTCTCTCTCTCTCTCTCCTGTAGGGCGGGTATGACACGCTGACAAAGCATATAGCTGTAACGCTGGCCAATCACACTGCAAGTCTTTGGTCTTTGAGAGTCAACCTGTTCAAATAGGAATGGGCCAATGATGAACTTAGCCGTGAAGCCACATCATACGGTGACACTTTCACCGTGCAGAGGAACTTCATGCACAGCAACTGGAGGTGAAGATCCCCACACTCGACTTGTGTTCACCTCACCTATCAGAGAAAAATGAGCTTCATCTGTCCATAGGATGGTCGTCAACTTCAATCCTTGCGAAATAGTGGTGAGAGAAGTCAACATCTTGTTGTACGTCCTGTAGTGCAAGCTGTTGTACGATATCGTTCTTGTACGGGTACCATTTGAGAATGGTTCGAAGCACCTTCCGTACAGTGGACCAAGGGATGTACAATTGTTGTGACACAGCACGCGGACTGCCTGACGATCGGCAATTGCGAGCAGCGTTGTCTGCCACAGCAACAGCGATTTCATCAACCACCTGTGGTGCAATTTCCGGCCTCTTCCCGGAGCGATGCCCAGTTCTCCAGATGACTCGAACTTCTTCATCATGCTGTGCACAGCAGACGGAGAAAGAGGACCCTTCCATAATCCTTTCAGCCGGCGATATTCTCGAAGTGCAGCTGCAGCATTTCTGTTGGTTTGGTAATAGAGCCTCACCAATAAAGCCCTGCTCCTTTCTTTCCAAGCTCATGTTGACACGTCAACAAGTGCACTGCGACTGTTCAGGTGTGTGAGACTGTGAATCACGATGACTGGTCACGGCACCTGACGGCCACAGTTGGAACTGGACAATGGCGCTGTGACGCGTGGAAATCATGCACCCCACACTCTGGACATTAATGCTACCAATTTTGATACTCGTACAGTAATCAGCTTCCGTGTTATAACGCGTTAAATAGGGGAAGTTTAATTATAACCACGCGGTGCTTGACTGAGAAGTGGCGACTCCGTTCGCTAGGACTGCTTGCTGTCGGGAGAGCGGTGTGCTGACCACATAACCCTCCACATCCGCACCCAAGTGACGTCTATCGGCTGAGGACGAAACGGTGGTCTGTCGGTACCGTTGGACCTTCCAAGGTCGGTTCGGACGGAGTTAGTTTATGTAGGTTTATTCACCATGTATATTTAAAAATACACTCCTGGAAATTGAAATAAGAACACCGTGAATTCATTGCCCCAGGAAGGGGAAACTTTATTGACACATTCCTGGGGTCAGATACATCACATGATCACACTGACAGAACCACAGGCACATAGACACAGGCAACAGAGCATGCACAATGTCGGCACTAGTACAGTGTATATCCACCTTTCGCAGCAATGCAGGCTGCTATTCTCCCATGGAGACGATCGTAGACATGCTGGATGTAGTCCTGTGGAACGGCTTGCCATGCCATTTCCACCTGGCGCCTCAGTTGGACCAGCGTTCGTGCTGGACGTGCAGACCGCGTGAGACGACGCTTCATCCAGTCCCAAACATGCTCAATGGGGGACAGATTCGGAGATCTTGCTGGCCAGGGTAGTTGACTTACACCTTCTAGAGCACGTTATGTGGCACGGGATACATGCGGACGTGCATTGTCCTGTTGGAACAGCAAGTTCCCTTGCCGGTCTAGGAATGGTAGAACGATGGGTTCGATGACGGTTTGGATGTACCGTGCTCTATTCAGTGTCCCCTCGACGATCATCAGTGGTGTACAGCCAGTGTAGGAGATCGCTCCCCACACCATGATGCCGGGTGTTGGCCCTGTGTGCCTCGGTCGTATGCAGTCCTGATTGTGGCGCTCACCTGCACGGCGCCAAACACGCATACGACCATCATTGGCACCAAGGCAGAAGCGACTCTCATCGCTGAAGACGACACGTCTCCATTCGTCCCTCCATTCATGCCTGTCGCGACACTACTGGAGGCGGGCTGCACGATGTTGGGGCGTGAGCGGAAGACGGCCTAACGGTGTGCGGGACCGTAGCCCAGCTTCATGGAGACGGTTGCGAATGGTCCTCGCCGATACCCCAGGAGCAACAGTGTCCCTAATTTGCTGGGAAGTGGCGGTGCGGTCCCCTACGGCACTGCGTAGGATCCTACGGTCTTGGCGTGCATCCGTGCGTCGCTGCGGTCCGGTCCCAGGTCGACGGGCACGTGCACCTTCCGCCGACCACTGGCGACAACATCGATGTACTGTGGAGACCTCACGCCCCACGTGTTGAGCAATTCGGCGGTACGTCCACCCGGCCTCCCGCATGCCCACTATACGCCCTCGCTCAAAGTCCGTCAACTGCACATACGGTTCACGTCCACACTGTCGCGGCATGCTACCAGTGTTAAAGACTGCGATGGAGCTCCGTATGCCACGGCAAACTGGCTGACACTGACGGCGGCGGTGCACAAATGCTGCGCAGCTAACGCCATTCGACGGCCAACACCGCGGTTCCTGGTGTGTCCGCTGTGCCGTGCGTGTAATCATTGCTTGTACAGCCCTCTCGCAGTGTCCGGAGCAAGTATGGTGGGTCTGACACACCGGTGTCAATGCGTTCTTTTTTCCATTTCCAGGAGTGTATATAGTTATTATCTGTCCAACTGTTTATGAGAGAATCGTGTAAAATGTTGACGTAAATCGGTCAAGAGCTTTCCGAGATATTTGGTAACAACTTCAAACACCTACTTGTCTTTAAATAGTAGTATAGATTTGGATGCAATAAGAATTGTTAAAAAGGACCCTATGATGGAAATAAAGTTTACGTATCAGATATTTTATGTCATTGGGTAAATGATTAAAAATTATTGTTGTTCTATTTTGAACTCCATTCTGAGCCACTAACAGCTTTAGTCAGATTAATGTAGATAATTTCTCCTTCTGCTCTTGTAGCTATGAACATCACTGGTTTTCTGATAGTGAGGAATTTCGTTAGGGAATGCACTTATTGAGGTTGTCAAAATGCCTATCTGAAGACGTGGCTCAATGAAGACCGTGAATGAACACCAAATTATCCTAACTAACCTCTTTTTTGCACTCAGCACTATCTTTATAAGTGATGAGTTAACCCAGAAATTATACAATAAGATATTAATCAGTGTATACACGAAAAATATGTTTAGATATTGATTTGTTTGTGTCCACTGGAATGACATACAGTGATGACTCAGAACAATAATTCTTCTGAGAATGCAAATGTGAAATGAGTGGTTTCCATGGTATGTCGAAATGGAAACCTTCGTCTCGGTTTAGCTGATAGTTGCTAATATTACTTCCGCAGCTTCCTTGAACACTGAATCACAATACAATGAGGCTATGACCAGTATATTTACCGTAATCCATAGACTGTACAGAGGAAGTACAGTGTTCCGCTAGTGCAGAATAGTTTGACTATTAGGCGGGTTTATCGCTGGTGTGCCATGCACCGCTTTGTACAGCGCATATTTTTTGTCTTGTGTACCTTTTGCCACACTGACCGAGAATTTGATCTGTACTGACCCTTCTTAAACGTAGATAATCTTTCATATATCCAACTGGCTAAGACAGCAGTTTATCTGGGATCTGTGAAAGACGACCCGCTTTTGCGAAAGACGGTTATAGATGAAATCCTTTGTCAGTGCGGCAAAAGGTGCATGGGGCAAACAATATGCACTGTTTATTACATTAATTTTTTTAATGTCTAGAGCACAATTTTCCTTTTACAATTAAAGTACGATAACCAGGTTTGGTTGTTATGTAAAACCGTCCGCAGATCGTTCAAAAAGTAAAAAAGCGGTGGATATGCATTGGAAAGCATCATTAGTTGTAGTCATGCAGTGACATGCATTAGTAAATACCAAGACGACCAAGACAAATGGATGTCATTGCATGGCTGCAGCTAATGATGCTTTCCAATGCATATTGACAGCTTTTTTACTTTTTGACTGACTGAAAATGATATTGATAGCAACAGAAGCTATTTACCGTACTTCAGTTGTAATAGGGATGTTATGGTCTAGCACTTAAAATTTATTCCTTTCAAATTTTTATTTAATAAACCACGTAAAGACCATCGGACTCTCTCTGACAATGTCAAGCTTCACTAATATGCGCTGTGCTGGAACGGTGCATCTATTATCAGAGACAAACACGCCTTCTACAGACCAAGAGATTTGCGTTGGTTGAACAGTGTATTTCCACTGGCCAACCCGTGGATTACGGTCGCAGGTTCGAATCCTGCCTCGGGCATGGATGTGTGTGATGTCCTTAGGTTAGTTAGGTATAAGTAGTTCTATGTCTAGGGGACTGATTACCTCAGATGTTAAGTCCCATAGTGCTTAGAGCCATTTGAACCATTTGAACATTTGGTTACGGAAAGGTACTGGCAATAGTCTCATCGTACTGAGATTTAGTCCTCAAAGAAGCGGCTGAATTACAAATAGTAGACAACTTGTTCAACCGAAGCGAGGATTTCCGGTGTGCCAATCATGGAAAATATTCATTACACCTCAGCACTCTCAGGGAAATTATTGTTCTGAGTCTTCCCTACCTGGCATTCCATCACATACCACCCATTTTGATAAACAATCGCGTAATTCGTAAGCACTGTGGATTTGCTGACTTCCAGCTTACTTTTTTTTACTCTTGGACATACAAAGTTTTATGAATGTCTCACACTCTTGTTGTTATCTCTGGTGCGGTTCCTGTCCGCCGAGGAAAACTGAAGAAACACAGCCCTGTAGCATTATTGGTATTCTGCTTGACACAGACACATGGATTGAATATGCTTAGAGTTGTAAAACGACATGAAATGGAATGAGCACGTAATGTCGGTTGAATGAAAGGCGAACGGTCGAATTCGATAATGGGAGAACCATAGGAAACTGTAGCTCATTTGTAAAGGAGACTGCGTGTAGATCACTGGTGCGAGCCGTTCGTGAGTACTTCTCAAATATATATTTGTAGCCCCCATCTGGTCAGATCACGGGAAGATATCGAAGTAATTCAGAGACGTGCCGCTGGGTTTGTAACCGGTAGATTCGATCAATACATGAGTATTACGGAAGTGCTTCGTAAACTGAAATGGTGCATGGGGGCTTTATTAAATAATTTTTATAATTATGCAAATAATTTTTTTTACTGTCTGTCCGGTTACGCAGTCTCTCGTAAACGGTTGGCCCTGACTAGTATTATTACGCAATCTGACTGCATGAAACAACAACAAAGAATGAAAGGAAAATTTCAGTTAATACAATTAATTAATTAAGTCCCCAGCAACTATAAAATCTACGAAACAACAAACACAAGTGTAGCTGTTCTGTATGTGGTAGTATGACTCAACGCACATCTGGCACGGTTCTTCTTCAACAAGACAAGAATTTTTAAATACCAATTATACTGACGTGATAAAAGAAAATTAGAAATACTATAATTGCGCAAGAAAACCAGAATTACACTCTAATACAAGAACACACGCCAGATGCTTTGTTGACTGAACCTGTAATGACACATTATTCAGGTCACTGAAAGAATAAAAGAATAAAAGAAAATACCTCCATATATATTGACGAAATGCACTCTGACCATTAAAATATCTCCATTAGAACAACATCTGCTATCTCTCCCATCAAATAACTGCATAAAACATGGAACAAACACTCCCTACTACCACATATCCACTCCGAGTTCACGACAAACAGTGTCCACCACAACCTCTCGGCCAGAACTGTTTGCCGCTACGTCTCAATAATCACTGCCAGTGGAGGCGGCCGAACAAAACTCTCTGGCGCGATCTCTGGCGCTGTGGCTCAGTGTAGCCACCTTTCAATGGGAATCACTAGAGAAGATCTTTCCGCAGAACACTGTTGAGAAAGGTTGGAGAACCGACATTTGTGACAGGCTGCAGAACGATTCTACTGCCATAAATGTAGATCTCACGTAAGGACGCTAATACAAGATAAGAGAATCGCGGCTCGAAGGGAAGCATATAGTCGTTTTCTCTTCGCTCCATTTGCGAGTAGAACAGGAAAGGGGATGACTGGTGTTGGTAAAAGGTATCCTTCACCATGCACCATATGGTGACACGTGGATTATATGTAATGATAATGTAGGTGTACAAGCAGACACAAGCGCCCGTTGTTTTGTTCCCGCTGGAAAGCAGCAGTTCTGGGGTGGGCGTAAGCCAGGCCTTGCATATCGCAGTACGAATGACGCAGTGATTTCTCGCCGGCGAGGAGCACGGGTGAAGAGGGCCGCCCGCAGCGTTCTTGCAGTGACTGTGAGATAGCAGTAGGAGTGTTGGGTGACGCAGCACGGAGGGCGGCAGATATAAGCAGCGGCCGCAGCCTTCCCAAGTCAGTCCGCACACCACCGACCGGCAGTACAGAGGCACAGAGACAGCAGCATGAAGCTCGAGAGCATCGTACCCAACTTCAAGGCGCCCTCCACACAGGGGCCGCTGGACTTCTACAAGTGGAAAGGCGACTCGTGAGTACCCCAGCTGCAAATACATTTCTGTTTTGTTTCACCTCTCTACGGAATACCGTTATTTTTGTTTCCCACGACGTCATGCGTCTATAAAACAATTAGTAAAACAGTTATGTACAGTAACTAGTTTCTGTCCCTGTGTGTTCCACTTCGTAAAAGTAAATGAGGTTACAATCTTTTCAACTTAATCCCCTAATGTTGTTTTCGTGGCCTTCGAAGAGGAATCTAGTTGATGTTTCTTTCCAAGCGAAGCTAATCTTTTTGTCTCTGTAAAACTACTGTAACACTTGAACGTTGGTATTCCCTTAAAATTTTTATCCATCACCCAGTCCTCTGTTACTAAATGAAAAATTTTGTTATGCCTGTGGCTTTCTTCTATCAGCCTACGCCTTCTTTTAATCAAGTTGTGCCATGAACTTGTTTTCTCGCCTTGTTTCAGTATCTCTTCATTAGCATTCCGATCTACTCATCAAAGCTTCAGCGTTTTTCTATTCCATCAAAGCTTCTATTTACATCTTGTCTGTACAGTTAATTGTTAGTACTTCTCTTCCATATCAGGCTAAACTCCGCTCAAATACTTTCAGAAACAATTTGTATTAAATGTTAACGTAGTTCTCTCTTTCATAACAGCTTTTTTGCAGTACCTGTATGATACATCTTCCTCATTTCTGCCATTGTCAGTTTTTGTGCTGGGCAAAAAACAAAACTCTTCTATCTTCAATCTCTCTTTTCATAAACTAATTTCCCCAGAACCACCTGCTTTAATTACACTAAGCTCCATTACTTCTGCTATTCTTTTGTCGCTATACGCCACATTTTTTCGGAAATATGCCAACTACATTTTCCACCATTTTCTTTCTATGTTCGTGTAAATGTCTACCTCCGAGTTCAGTACCCCTTGCTAATGTGAAGATTTCGATTGTCGTCTTACTACCTACATCTCTCTTTCATAAAGCTAAGCTCCCGAAAACTATCTTTCTCAACCAGTCATGTCTCCCAAAGTGCAAACTTTTTAAACTCCGCTGTCTGTAATTCCACCTGTCGTCTTCTCCATGTTCTGTTTGTCACAGTCACAACTTTTGTTTCCACCTCCTCAGTTACGTACCATGTAGGATCAATTGTAATTTAATTTTTTTCACGGGGTTGCATTGCAATTGCGAATTATAATTTCACTATTAAAGCTCCTGAAATAAGTTGATGTAGCACTAGTAGTTACCGTATGTTGCCTCTAGGAAATGGCATTTCTGTCAGTAGTTCCTACAGAGAATCTACCAGAACCGCCACCATTCCATGAGCACATACTAGACCTTAGCACAATCATCGATGTTTCTGTTTGTCGCATTAAATTTCGTGTACTATGTCTGCCGTGTCATAATTAAAGGGAAAAATGGTAAAATCAATGTTTTTTATTGACCACCAACTAGCAGTAACAGTGTCGTAATTTGCTGACATGAATCGTACTGTTATTTTTACTGGCATTAAACTTTTACGCTGATTTCGTTTGCTAATTATAAAACCCATAATTCTATTTTCAGTCACAATGATTTTGCACAAATAAAAAACGAATCACATATTTTATTTCATTGTAACTCTGGGACGTTTTGCAAGTGGTTTCAGTAAATATAAATCTTATCTATTATGAAGCATAAAACTCCAGCGTAACTGTGGACGATTTATAAACTTCAAACGTGGATTACCAGTCGCTCTCTAGTAATTGATAATGTGGGTAACAGAAGATTCCTAGTTTCAGCTAGTGTAATTAGTGCTAATAAATGGACAGTCTTGTAAGTTTAGTAGTACGAAATCAGTGAAATCCCTTCTTCCTTTTACGGTAGTTGATGGATTGATGTTATATCATGAATACACATATTTGTCCTGGATATCCAGTTTATGGTAACATGGAATATACTATTTGCGAGATTTTTTCCTACAGGTCAGACAGTGTGGACACATTAACTTTTTTGCGCAGTTGTAACTTTGTGAAGCAGTCATATTTATGGGTAAATCTGCATCATTCACAAACATCCATTACCCATTTATCAAGTCTGTTACTCTAAATCAACGCTGAATAATTCGTCTCACAAAAAATCATTCGTGAATGCATCTTACAATGAGAACTAACTGCTTTTGAGCTGTTAAAATGTTTTCTGGAGGATAAGTACTTTTTCTTTTTTGTTGCCAATTCTTGTATATTGGAAATGGGAATAAGATTAAGAACCTGAAACTGAATATTATAACTACTTGATGCACTACCTAGTAACATTTTCAGAACATTTTCCTATAATTTTGTTTAAAAAATAACCATTAATTGGCAATGGTATCCAATTGCTCCTCAGACAAAATCAAACTTCAGCGATCAAATTTTTGATGATACAGTAGAAAAAAGAACACCACACAATATAAATTCTGTTTATGTTATCAAATAATAATTAGGAATTTAGTTCATAAGAAAAATCTCAGACTAACAGTAGAGTCGGAGGTTCGAGTCCTCCGTCGGGCATGGGTGTGTGTGTGTGTGTTGTTCTTAGCATAAGTTAGTTTAAGTAGTGTGTAAGTCTAGTGACCGATGACCTCAGCAGTCTGTTTGCTTAGGCATTCACACGCACACTCACACACACACTAACAGTAGAACTGTAGATTAGTATGGTACACAAGTTTAACCTGTGTATTTGCACCTTTGCTCCACAGGTGGTGTGTTCTCTTTTCGCACCCGGCAGACTTCACGCCAGTGTGTACCACAGAGCTGGGCCGCATCGCCGTCCACAACCCAGAGTTCCAGAAGCGAGGAGTCAAGCTGCTGGCGCTCTCCTGCGACAAACTCAAGGACCACGTCGACTGGGTCAATGTGAGTGGTCCTCACTACTGGCTAATGCTGAGTGCATTATAAGATAAATAAGTTCCGTGATACTTCCATTTTACACCAGAGCTCAAGAATATCGCCCCTGTGTTGTCTACAGGACATCAAGTCGTACTGCAAGGACATTCCGGGCGACTTCCCGTACCCCATCGTGTCCGACGAGACGCGCGAGCTGGCCGTCAAGCTGGACATGATCGACGAGCGCGACAAGGACAACGTGGAGAAGGCGATGACGGTGAGGGCCATGTACGTCATCGGGCCGGACAACCGGCTGCGACTCTCCATGGTGTACCCCGCGTCCTGCGGCCGCAACGTCGAGTGAGTACCGCTGCCACACCCTCCACACCCACCCACACACAGACACACACACAAATACATGTGCACTGCTCTCTGTGCATGGTTGATGACACGCGTGTCTGCTGGTGTTGCAGTGAGCTGCTGCGCGTGATCGACTCCCTGCAGCTGACGGACCGGCTGAAGGTGGTGGCCACTCCCGCCAACTGGACGCCCGGCACCAAGGTGATGATCCTGCCGCACGTGCCCGACCAAGACCTGCCCAAACTCTTCCCTGGCGGCGTCGAGCGCGTCTCCATGCCCTCCGGCAACAACTACGTGCGCACCACCACCGACTACTGAGATACTACAGCTATCTCTCAACTCATTTGTACATAGCTTCAGATCAATCTTGTAAATAATTTATATTTTTAAAAGCAAATAAACTATCTTGTACCATGACTGTAATCATGAGTAGTTTATCACGAGTTTGTCTGGTTAAACGTGGAATGAATTAACGCCTTTCATTTGCAAGTACCATAAAGACAATAATCTCTTCAAAAGATGGAGGCAAAACAAATGTAAACGAGACTATTGGTAGACCAATACAACTAATGAGCAGTTACAAAACTTTATCATGATCGCTCCATTATTCGTGTGTTTTGTCGTAACAGTTTACAATATGAGATTCACAAATGTACACCCTGCAGCATCTGTTGAAGCAGCTGGGAATTTTAGCCACAGACTCGCAGTACATTTATTCATTGACGAAATTTGTTTTTAAGAATCACTTACAATCAATCCTGTTAACACATCATAAATAAAATATGAGAAGTAAGAAACACATTTACTTTCTCTTGTGAATCTGAATGTGGTACGGAAAAGTGGCATAATGTACAGCCATAAAACTTATAGAGTGTTTTCGCATGGAAATAAAAAGTTTGATAGACAACATAAACGATATGAAGTGTGGGTTAATGTTAGACAACCTCTGCTTAACATTAGTCGGGCCTAGTAGTCGGTTGGTATAGCACATGATTAGAAACGATGCTGTATGACTGAATCCCTGTCGCACCATGGAATTTTTTCGGTCTGCCATTAAGTCTGGCTTCTCCTATCAATGATGTGAAGATTGCCTAGGAACAACACGTGGTTCAAGTTGCTTGATAAGCTGTGGGTCACCTTTCCCTACTAGTATTACTTGGGTAAGTTAGGGACACACAAGTCGCTGAAATGGCGACCAATTGAAAGACACACCAGGCCGTTAAGCCACATGGGATTATTCTTCTTCTTAACATTTCTTTTTGCTCCTAGTCTGATGTAATTTATACTCTGGAGATATACTGAGTCTCAGTTGTATCTTTGATAAGGATAGAAGCTGAAGTAATGAATTAAAACTTGTGCCAAGGCCGGGACTTGAACCCGAGTGTTCTGCTTACGAGGCACCTATGTTACCCTTTACTGTAGCCTGTCACTCTAGCTTACAGAACTGCCAGGACTACTGTAGTGCAATGCTGTCCCTAACCAAACTTCAATCAATACCTCAGCCCATCTCGATTTTCCCCTTTGAATCATCAGTACTGCTGAGGCACATTAACTACTAGACCTGATTGATGTTAATTAGAACTAACTTTAATCCATAGACGAATAACTGAGTAGGTGCAAGTAGTCAGTTACAAACATGTAAATGCTGGCATTTGGATGTACAAATAGAAGTAAAGCCGTCTTCAGCTAAGGTTGGTCTGTGTTCGTTAAAGAGTCATTGAGTGACTGTAGAAGTGTACGAGATGACGTAGACAAATTTCTAGTTGGTGTAATGAAAGGTTGCTGGCTCTAAATGTAGAAAAATGTAAGTTAACGCAGATGAGTAGGAAAACATCATCCACTGTTCGAGTACAGTATTGATGGTGAGCTGCTAGATACAGTAACGTCGATTAAACAACCAGGCGTAACGCTGCAAAGCGACATTAAATGGAACGAGCACATAAGGAAGGTGAATAGTCGGCTTCGGTTTATTGGGAGAACTCTAGGAAAGTAGGACTCATCCATAAAGTTCACCTGTAGAGCACTTTCGCGACTCATTCTCGAGTACTTCTTGGGTGTCTGGGATCCCCATCAGGTAGGATTCAAGGAAGACTTCGGAGCAATTCACAAGTATGCCGCTAGATTTGCTACACGTAGTTTCGATTAACACGTGGGTATTGCGGAAATGCTGTGCGAATTCGAATGGGAATCCTTCGAGGGAAGACGACGTTGTTTTCGCGAAACACTATTGAGAAAACTTGAAGGGCCGGCGTTTGCGGCAGACTACAGAACAGTTCTACTGCCACCAACGTACATCTCGCATGAGAACCACGAAGATAAGAGAAATTAGGACTTGTAAGAAATAGTAGAAACTGTCGTTTTCCCGTCCCTCCGTTTGCGACTGGAACAGGAAAGGGAAGACATGTAGTACTACACGTTATACCCCTCCACACCGTATGGACTATGTATGTGTGTATGTAGATGTAGATGTAGACTGCACAGCGCAATGCTTTGATGGATGTGGTCCTAGTGGAAGTGCTATGTCCTTGTCTCGCTTCAGCATCTGCCGCCTCCAATGATCTCGTTGTCGGGACGTTAAATTCTAATCTTCCATCCTTCCTTCTTCGACCCTCTGAAATGACTTGCCTGATTAGGAATAGTTGTAGCAGGGTGTAGATATGAACTTTGGTCATGGTGCGATTCGGTATTTTTCACATTAATTTGTAATTCCTAGAGACGAAAGAGTTGATGGGTGACAGGAAAGAAAGAGTGAGGACTTCATTAATGACGGGGCATCGAGCGCTGAACCTAGAAACTGGTGCTCAGATACTTGCCCACTTTGTCACTGAGGAACACCACACAGATATATTGGGTGTCCCCAGGAGGAATGAGCAATACTCAGGGTATTGACAGGAACGACCATTCGAAGCAAATTGGGCACTAAAATACATACCTTAAGAACTATGTGTCTTTCTTCTGCGAGAAAAATCTATTTTACTACAAGTTCTTTGCTTTCTATATTTTCAGAGTGGAGAGGTGGTAGTATGATCCATAACAAGAAAAAATGTGTGGTAAACATGGGCTCTAATGTGTGTACATTAAGACATTAAGAGATGTGGGCACTTATTCATCTTCGTGGCAGTGAAACATATTTGCTATCCTGAACAAATTCACAAGTTTGCTAGAAACTTTTTCTTGTTTTTGTCCATACTACCTCCTCCCAAAATCTGGAAAGCAAAGAGCTTGCAGCAGAACAGATTTGTTCCACAGCATCAAAGATGAAGGGCTCGTAGCTCTTAACGTATGCACTTCAGAGTCCACAGCTACTAGACTTTTTTATTTGTATGATAATTCCTGTCATATCTCTAAATATTAACCATTCCTCCCGGGACACGCTGTTGCCATATATATATATGTGTGTGTGTGTGTGTGTGTGTGTGTGTGTGTGTGTGTGTATGTATCTGTCTATGTTCCACACCTCCTCCCAAACAATTGGACCTATTTCAGCCAAGCTTGGTTTATATATCCCTTACTGTCAGGCAAACAAGCGATGTTGGAATAAGAACCACCTACTTATCATAGTTCAGGAGATATGACGCCATAACAATAAGACGTGTGGAGACTTGTCGCATCATGTATGACGTTTAAACTTGTTACGTCTTTGCTACTAACTCTCTTCGCAACATATTTCGCAGAGAGTAGCCACATATGCCGCTGAATGTACCTGCACAAATACATTACTGTACGACGCATAGTTCAAGAGATGTGACTTCATAAACCCTGAGATGCGTGAAAAAATGCGGTACAAGCATGAAGTTGTAACACATTTTATTCTTTGCTACTAAGACACTCGTACAGTCGAGGCAATTCAAGGAAATCCCTGACACCTTTCAGCGCAAACGGCTGCAGGCGAAAATGGAAAATGGACAAAATGAATATCTGGGCAATGCTGGGGTTGTCAGCTAGTATTTTTAGATTGTCAGTTCAATCATTTGTTCAACTGACATGTTCCACATAATTACGTTGATCGAGAATATGATTTGAGAGACATTCAACTAATTAACTGAGATTATGACCGTGAGAGATGACGTAGTGGGTATGACACTGGACTCCAGTTCTGTAGGAATGGATTTTAAATCTCTTTCTTTCTGCCTAAATATTGTGGATGTATAACCTCTCGATCAAGTGAAATTTGTGACTTACATGGTTTCTTGACAGGGAGGATACAGCGTTATATCTTGGAAAGAGAGTCATCGGCAGATGTAGAAGTAATTACAGTTGTGCCTCAGGGAAATTTGTTTGGGCCGTTGCTGTTCATATTGTATGTTAATGACCTTGCACACAATGTTAATAGTAACCTTAAAATTTTCGCAGAAGATGTGGTGATCTATAATGAAGTTATGTCCAAAAAGACTGTAAAAATATTCATACAGAATTTGGTTGTATTTCAGAGTTGTGCAAACATTGAGAACTATCTTTGAAGGTTCAGGTAAGTAAGATTTTGCACTTCACGAAGGGACAAAACG
This sequence comes from Schistocerca cancellata, assembly GCF_023864275.1. Lineage (NCBI taxonomy): Eukaryota > Metazoa > Arthropoda > Insecta > Orthoptera > Acrididae > Schistocerca > Schistocerca cancellata. The sequence continues at coordinate 549,791,577 of NC_064631.1, forward strand.
TAGTACCCTAGAACTGTAATACCAGAGAGTCACAACTGGAATCGGTCAAACCATACTAATAACTGAGTGTAGTACTTTGAATGATTATGAAATGGAACGATCGCTTAGATTCATCGTAGGTGACAGACATAGCTTCGTCAGTGTAGTGCTACCGGACTACAAAGGAAATTGTTTACAAAACACATGCGTGAGCCATTCTAGAATATTGCACAAGTATATAGAACTCGTACCAAATAGGACTAAAAACAGATAATCAAGATATACAAATAAGGGCAGCACGAAAGATCACAAGATTTGTTTGACCCATGGGAGATTGTCACGTACATAGAGAAGAAAATAAATTAGCAAACGCTCGAAGATACACGCAGACTTTACCGAGAAAGACTACTTACGAAGTTACACGAACTAGCATTATGTGATGAATCTAAGAACATACTGCAGCAACCTACGTATCGCTTTAGTAGGGTTCGCGAAGATAAGATTAGGCTAATTAAAGCATGTACAGAGGCGACTGAACAGTCATTCTAGCCGCGCTCGATACCTGAATGGACGAGAAAAAACGCTAATAACTGGTGCATTTGCCAACTGCCATGCACTTCACAGTGATTTTCAGAGTATGGCTGGGGATATAGATGTAGATACAATTGTAAGCCGGAGAAGATTTCATTTAGAACTTTACATACGTACCAGACTCGGTGAAACAGCTCCAAGCTTTCGAGAGTTATGCTTTAAATGTCACACCTTACAACACTAAGGTGACAAAAATCATGGAATACCCTCTAATATTGCGTCGGATCTCTTGTTTTCCAGCTTAGTGCAGCATCTCGACGTGTCATGGACTCAGCAAGTCACTGGAAGCCTCTGCAGAAATATTGAGCCATTCTGCCTTTATAGCCGTCCATTATTGCGAAGGTGTTGCTGCTGCCGAATTTTGTGCACGAGCTGACCTCTCGATTATGTTCAATAACTGTTAGATGGGAATTATGTCGCGAAATGTGGATGGACAAAGCAGTCGCCGGTCTAACTCTCCAGAATGTTCTTCAAACCATTTGCGAACAATTGTGGCCCAATAACATGGCACAATGTTATGCATAAAAGTTCCATAGTTGTTTCGAAACATTAAGTGCATAAGAGGCCGAACATAACCATTTCCAGTCAATGATCAGTTCAGTTGGACCAGAAGACCCAGTCCATTCCATGTAAATACTTCGCACACCGTTATGGAGCCACAACCAGGTTGCACAGTGCGTTGTTGACAACTTGAGTCTATAAGTCCGTGGAGTCTGCACCAAACTCGAACCCTACCGTCAGCTCTTACCAACAGAAAACGGGATTCATTGGACGAGGTCAGGGTTTTCCTGCCGCCTAGCGTCCAACTGACATGGTCACGAGCCCAGCAGAGGCGTTGCAGCCGGTGTCCTGCTCTTAGCAAAGGCGTCTGCTGCAGTAGCCGATTTACGCAATATGTTAGCACTGACAAGTCTGTGAAAACGCCGCTGCTCTCTGGCGTTAAATGAAGGCCGTCGGCCTCTGCATTGTCCGTGATGAGGAGTAATAGAGGGCTATTACAAATGATTGAAGCGATTTCATAAATTCACTGTAGCTCCATTCACTGACATATGGTCACTGCACACTACAGATACGTAGAAAAACTCATGAAGTTTTGTTCGGCTGAAGCCGCACTTCAGGTTTCTGCCGCCAGAGCGCTCGAGAGCGCAGTGAAACAAAATGGCGACAGGAGCTGAGAAAGCGTATGTCGTGCTTGAAATACACTCACATCAGTCAGTCATAACAGTGCAACGACACTTCAGCACGAAGTTCAACAAAGATCCACCAACTGCTAACTCCGTTCGGCGATGGTATGCGCAGTTTAAAGCTTCTGGATGCCTCTGTAAGGGGAAATCAACGGGTCGGCCTGCAGTGAGCGAAGAAACGGTTGAACGCGTGCGGGCAAGTTTCACGCGTTACAGGACACGTGTATCTGGACATGCTGGAAAATTGGCTCATGCCACAACTGGAGACCGACAGCGCCGACTTCATCTTTCAACAGGATGGTGCTCCACCGCACTTCCATCATGATGTTCGGCATTTCTTAAACAGGAGATTGGAAAACCGATGGATCGGTCGTGGTGGAGATCATGATCAGCAATTCACGTCATGGTCTCCACGCTCTCCCGACTTAACCCCATGCGATTTCTTTCTGTGGGGTTATGTGAAAGATTCAGTGTTTAAACCTCCTCTACCAAGAAACGTGCCAGAACTGCGAGCTCGCATCAACGATGCTTTCGAACTCACTGATGGGGACATGCTGCGCCGAGTGTGGGAGGAACTTGATTATCGGCTTGATGTCTGCCGAATCACTAAAGGAGCACATATCGAACATTTGTGAATGCCTAAAAAAACTTTTTGAGTTTTTGTATGTGTGTGCAAAGCATTGTGAAAATATCTCAAATAATACAGTTATTGTAGAGCTGTGAAATCGCTTCAATCATTTGTAATAACCCTGTACATGGAATTTGGTATCATCGGCACATTCTTGACACTGTCAATCCCGGAATATTGAATTTCCTAACGATTTCTGAAACGGAATGCCCCATACGTCTATCTCCAATTATCATTCCGCGTTCCAAGCCGGCCGGTGTGGCCGAGCGGTTCTGGGCGCTTCAGGCTGGAACCGCGCGACCGCTACGGTCGAAGGATCGAATCCTGCCCCGAGCATGGATGTGTGTGATGTCATTAGGTTAGTTAGGTTTAAGTAGTTCTAAGTTCTAGGGCACTGATGACCTCAGATGTTAAGTCGCATAGTGCTCAGAGCCATTTGAGCCCTTTTTGAGCGTTCCAAGTCTGTTAATTCCTGTCGTGAGGCCGTAACATCGTCAGAAACCTTTTCACATGAATCACCTGAGTACAAATGAGAGACCCGCCAATGCATTTCCTTTTTATATATTGTGTATGCGATACTACCGCCATCTGTATATGTGCATATTTCTACCCACTGACTTTTGTCATCTCAGTGTACTCCTAACCTCACCCCTAGGGGTTAAATGCCATCGAGGTTGTTACCAATCACCCTAGCGGCACATAATCCATGAGTTCGACATTAACGTAGTTCATAACGGCTGGCATTTGCGACATTTATTTTATACGCTTTAGGCCGATATCCAATCTTTGCTAACGCTTCGTGTATCAGTCTATCAGTAGCCTCTGATGATATCTTTAGCACTGTCAGACGAAACGATGGAGAAACAGGGCTTGGTCCACGGACCGCAGCCACTAGTACAGTTCATTTTCAATAATCTTTACATGTCAACCACTTCACTCGTTTAAAGTTTCTAGGAATGTTTAACCTCGACAGTATACTATTTCAGAATTTATGTTATATATACGCACTAAATTAGGTTGAAATTAGTGTAGGCAGTCCAAAACTAGTAGAAAGTAAAGCTTCGAAATATTTTCCATTTTAATATTTGTTGTTGGGGGCTAGAATCTTGTTAAAATTTGTTTCTACAATCTAATGAAGGCAATATTTTAAAAAATAATTTCGCAACTTTGGAGGTAATTTCTTTTTTACAAGACCAGCTTCTATCACCGTAGTACTAGTGAGGTGCATAAATATAAGGTCTTCCTAGATTTTTTTCTCTGAATAATCCTACACTGTGGTAGATATAAGAAGTCATGCTTGCTTCGGATGAAGAGACATTGCCATAGCTCAATCAGGTTGAAGTAGACTAGAATGTAGCTGAATTGGATAAGAATCAGTAATGTACTGAAATGTATGAGAGCGAGTGTATACTGGAAATTTCAATTGAAACAGAATAAAAACGTCGATAAAGTAACTTGTGAAAATCTGAGAGGTTTAATAAATGGTCGAGTAAGTTCATGAACATCTACAAAAGTTCATGGGTACGTTGAAGTTCCCTCAGTCTGATTTGCCAGCTTAGCTCGTTTCCTTCTTTTCTTTCCCTTTTTCTGTTGTTATTGCTAATGCATTGCCTCGCCCGTCAGGACGACTGGGTGTTAACAGCGGTATAGTGTTGCTCTTCAGTCGAGTTGTTGTTGTTGTGGTCTTCAGTCCTGAGACTGGTTTGATGCAGCTCTCCATGCTACTCTATCCTGTGCAGGCTTCTTCATCTCCCAGTACCTACTGCAACCTACATCCTTCTGAATCTGCTTAGTGTATTCATCTCTTGGTCTCCCCCTACGATTTTTACCCTCCACGCTGCCCTCCAATACTAAATTGGTGATCCCTTGATGCCTCAGAACATATCCTACAAACCGATCCCTTCTTCTGGTCAAGTTGTGCCACAAACTTCTCTTCTCCCCAATCCTATTCAATACTTCCTCATTAGTTATGTGATCTACCCATCTAATCTTCAGCATTCTTCTGTAGCACCACATTTCGAAAGCTTCTATTCTCTTCTTGTCTAAACTATTTACCGTCCATGTTTCACTTCCATACATGGCTACACTCCATACAAATACTTTCAGAAATGACTTCCTGACACTTAAATCTATACTCGATGTTAACAAATTTCTCTTCTTCAGAAACGATTTCCTTGCCATTGCCAGTCTACATTTTATATCCTCTCTACTTCGACCATCATCAGTTATTTTGCTCCCCAAATAGCAAAACTCCTTTACTACTTTAAGTGTCTCATTTCCTAATCTAATACCCTCAACATCACCCAACTTAATTCGACTACATTCCATTATCCTCGTTTTGCCTCTGTTGATGTTCATCTTATATCCTCCCTTCAAGACACTATCCATTCCGTTCAACTGCTCTTCCAAGTCCTTTGCTGTCTCTGACAGAATTACAATGTCATCGGCGAACCTCAAAGTTTTTATTTCTTCTCCATGGATTTTAATACCTACGCCGAATTTTTCTTTTGTTTCCTTTACTGCTTGCTCAATATACAGATTGAATAACATCGGGGAGAGGCTACAACCCTGTCTTATTCCCTTCCCAACCGCTGCTTCCCTTTCATGTCCCTCGACTCTTATAACTGCCATCTGGTTTCTGTACAAATTGTAAATAGCCTTTCGCTCCCTGTATTTTACCCCTGCCACCTTCAGAATTTGAAAGAGGGTATTCCAGTCAACATTGTCAAAAGCTTTCTCTAAGTCTACAAATGCTAGAAACGTAGGTTTGCCTTTCCTTAATCTTTCTTCTAAGATAAGTCGTAAGGTCAGTATTGCCTCACGTGTTCCAGTATTTCTACGGAATCCAAACTGATCTTCCCCGAGGTCGGCTTCTACTAGTTTTTCTATTCGTCTGTAAAGAATTCGTGTTAGTATTTTGCAGCTGTGGCTTATTAAACTGATTGTTCGGTAATTTTCACATCTGTCAACACCTGCTTTCTTTGGGATTGGAATAATTATATTCTTCTTGAAGTCTGGGGGTATTTCGCCCGTTTCATACATCTTGCTCACCAGATGGTAGAGTTTTGTCAGGACTGGCTCTCCCAAGGCCGTCAGTAGTTCCAATGGAATGTTGTCTACTCCGGGGCCTTGTTTCGACTCAGTTCTTTCAGTGCTCTGTCAAACTCTTCGCGCAGTATCGTATCTCCCATTTCATCTTCATCTACATCCTCTTCCATTTTCATAATATTGTCCTCAAGTACATCGCCCTTGTATAGACCCTCTATATACTCCTTCCACCTTTCTGCTTTCCCTTCTTTGCTTAGAACTGGCTTTCCATCTGAGCTCTTGATGTTCATACAAGTGGTTCTCTTATCTCCAAAGGTCTCTCTAATTTTCCTGTAGGCAGTATCTATCATACCCCTCGTGAGATAAGCCTCTACATCCTTACATTTGTCCTCTAGCCATCCCTGCTTAGCCATTTTGCACTTCCTGTCGATCTCATTTTTGAGACGTTTGTATTCCTTTTTGCCTGCTTCATTTACTGCATTTTTATATTTTCTCCTTTCATCAATTAAATTCAATATTTCTTCTGTCACCCAAGGATTTCTACTAGCCCTCGTCTTTTCATCTACTTGATCCTCTGCTGCCTTCACTACTTCATCCCTCAAAGCTACCCATTCTTCTTCTACTGTATTTCTTTCCCTCATTCCTGTCAATTGTTCCCTTATGCTCTCCCTGAAACTCTGTACAACCTCTGGTTCTTTCAGTTTATCCAGGTCCCATCTCCTTAAATTCCCACCTTTTTGCAGTTTCTTCACTTTTAATCTACAGGTCATAACCAATAGATTGTGGTCAGAGTCCACATCTGCCCCTGGAAATGTCTTACAATTTAAAACCTGGTTCCTAAATCTCTGTCTTACCATTATATAATCTATCTGATACCTTCTAGTATCTCCAGGGTTCTTCCATGTATACAACCTTATATCATGATTCTTAAACCAAGTGTTAGCTATGATTAAGTTGTGCTCTGTGCTAAATTCTACCAGGCCGCTTCCTCTTTCATTTCTTAGCCCCAATCCATATTCACCTACTACGTTTCCTTCTCTCTCTTTTCCTACACTCGAATTCCTCTCCCTTCACTACCTGAATAATTTCTTTTATTTCATCATACATTTCTTCAATTTCTTCGTCATCTGCAGAGCTAGTTGGCCTATAAACTTGTACTACTGTAGTAGGTGTGGGCTTCGTATCTATCTTGGCCACAATAATTCGTTCACTATGCTGTTTGTAGTAGCTTACCCGCATTCCTATTTTCCTATTCATTATTAAAGCTGCTCCTGCATTACCCCTATTTGACTTTGTGTTTATAACCCTGTAGTCACCTGACCAGAAGTCTTGTTCCTCCTGCCACCGAACTTCACTAATTCCCACTATATCTAACTTTAACCTATCCATTTCCCTTTTTAAATTTTCTAACCTACCTGCCCGATTAAGGGATCTAACATTTCACGCTCCGATCCGTAGAACGCCAGTTTTCTTTCTCCTGATAACGACATCCTCTTGAATAGTCCCCGCCCGGAGATCCGAATGGGGGACTATTTTACCTCCGGAATATTTTACCCAAGAGGACGCCATCATCATTTAATCATACAGTAAAGCTGCATGCCCTCGGGAAAAATCACGGCTGTAGTTTCCCCTTGCTTTCAGCCGTTCGCAGTACCAGCACAGCAAGGCCGTTTTGGTTATTGTTACAAGGCCAGATCAGTCAATCATCCAGACTGTTGCCCTTGCAACTACTGAAAAGGCTGCTGCCCCTCTTCAGGAACCACACGTTTGTCTGGCCTCTCAACAGATACCCCTCCGTTGTGGTTGTACCTACGGTACGGCCATATGTATCGCTGAGGCACGCAAGCCTCCCCACCAACGGCAAGGTCCATGGTTCATGGGAGGGGGGGGGGGGGGGAAGTTCAGTCGAGAGCATTACAAAAATATTCTCATACAAGCGTAGTTTCTAAGAAAGTATAAAATACGTAAATTTTTTAAATTAATTGAAATAGACGGTTTTGTATTGAAGAATTCAAGTAAAATATTATTCAGCATAACGAAAAGCCAGTCCAAATTGCAAATTGTACTCTTTATTCATTCGATAACTATTTTCGGGCCAAGACCCATTTTCAGATCATTGTAACAAAGTCGAAAATGGCATTTCCGAAGATTCAAAAATGTGCAATGAACATTTACCGTGCATACAGATAACTCAACTTGGTCTGATTTTTCGCTCTACTGACTAACAGAAATTGATGAACCAAGTTACTACAGCATGCTGGAAGTTCGTAAAATATTATTATCTTTTTAAAATATAGTCTGTTGACGACAGTCTTTAAAGAAACTGAACTTTGATGGAATATTAGGATATGATAGAAAAACTCCAGTGGAAGACTCTGCAAGAGAGACGCTCAGTAGCTCGGTACGGGTTTTTGTTGAAGTTTCGAGGACATACCTTCACCGAGGACTCAAGCAGTATATTGCTCCCTACTACGTATATCTCGCGAAGAGACCACGAGGATAAAACCAGAGAGATTAGAGTCCACACAGAGGCATACCGACAATCTTTCTTTCCACGAACAATACGAGACTGGAATAGAAGGGAGAACCGACAGAGGTACTCAAGGTACCCTCCGCTACACACCGTCAGGTGGCTTGCGGAGTATGAATGTAGATGTAGATATAAGCAGTAGTTGAGGAGGCATGTTGAAGGAAGCGTGGTGTGGAAGGAATGTGCTACGGAAGAGTGACGAGGAGAACTTCAGACCAAACATCTGGAAAGATGGTATATGGGGAGGAGGTGAGAGGAGTGATGACATTGGGAGCAAGAAGACTGTTCTTTTAAAGTTGGAAAGATGTACAAATGTGTGTAAATGTCTGGAAGGACTTCAGTGTCAAGTGGTGGGAGACAGTTTAAATTTCGATGGGGCAGGATGTGGAGAGCGTGAGAGTGGTGTTCAAAATGGCTGGGACTTAACATCAATGGTCATCAGTCCCCTAGAACTTAGAACTACTTAAACCTAACTAACCTAAGGACATCACACAACACCCAGCCATCACGAGGCAGAGAAAATCCCTGACCCCGCCGGGAATCGAACCCGGGAACCCGGGCGTGGGAAGCGAGAACGCTACCGCACGACCACGAGATGTGGGCGAGAGTGGTGTGTTGGTAAAACTGTGGCAGGGTGCAACAGCTAATAATCAGGGATATAATATAGCGTGTTTGGTATCTCGTTTGCAGGAGAAGTGGCGTTCAGTGTGGGAGAGTTAAGAGGAGAAGTTAATCAGATCAAAAAGGGGAGGGTAGATAGATACGGAAGGTCAGGTGGAGGGTATGGTGTTGAACGATTTGGAGGCGCTCGTATAGTTGTGGTGGAGAGGAAAACCGGGTGACATTGGCATAATAGAGAACTGGTCGGATTAAGGCTTTGTAAGTACGGAGTACGTCTTAGCACACATCGCCATCTTCAATCCTAGAACAAGCAACGTTTCAGACAATCAAAACATGGGAACACAAGAAAAACATCGGCGACGAGCTTTGAGCAATACAGGGTGAGTCGAAAAGGACTTTCCAACTTTGGAATGATATAGAAATTTATTGAGATAACTTACAGAATCGATAGATGTGTCATTTTATAGCAAACAACTTCAAGTTTCATTCTCACAGTACGTCAGTACCCCATTCCGCCATCAGGAAGGACAGTGTAGTGCACAGTTAAAATGACTACTTTCACTGGTGCGGAGAGTGCTTGAACGGGTTCTGTAGAGCTTTCCCCGCAATCTCAACAATAGATGCGACGTGCGTCTCGCGAAACCGGCATTCCACAAAAGACTGTCTTGTGAGTACTGCGTAGACGTTTACGCTTGAGACCATGCAGATTCACTACGGCACAGCACGTTAATGATGTAGATAAGGTTGCTCGTGGAAAGTTCTGTGCGGAAATGTTGCATTGGATAGAGGATGACGAGACATTCCCGAACACAATAATCTTCTGCCATGAGTCAGTATTTCATATCGGTGGCATGGTGAACACCCACAACCTCAGAATATGGGGCAGCAAAGATCCACATGCGACCCTGGAACACGTTCGTGACCGCCCCAAAGTTACGGTAGTGTAAAATTGTTAAGGCTTTCGAGGCCACTTGTTGACAAACTGCCTATTGGCTTCTGTCTCGGGTTCTTCGGCCGACGTTCATCTATTGATTTTACTGACTTTTCGCCAGCACGAGTTGCTGGCATTGTCAAAGCTTCACCCTCCATTGCAGTTCACCACGGACAATGGAGGGCTTTGACAATGCCAGCCACTCGTGCTGGCGAAACGTCAATAAAATCATTAGATGAACGTCGGCCGAAGAACCCGAGACAGAAGCCAATAGGCAGTTTGTTACAGTAGTGTGGTTTGAGCTCTTAACAAACTGAAAGTGAACGGTCCTTTCCTCTTTATGGAGAAAACTGTCGCTGGTATTGTGTATCTAGATGTACTTGAAAACTTTTCAATACCAGAGACTGATGAAGATGACCGAGGGTGGTTGGTTTACTACCGGCAAGACCGTGCACTACCATATTTCGTCACTTAAGTTCGAGGTTTCCTCGATAATCGCTATCCTGGTGGGTGGATTGGCCGTGAACGGCCAATTGCATGGCCACCTCACTCTTCAGACATGACGCCGCATGATTTCTTTCTCTGGTTTTCATTAAAGACTGTGTATGTTCCTCCCCTACCAAACAATTAAGCCGACCTGAAAAATCTAATCTACGCTGCCGTTGCCCAAGTTACGCCCGACTTTCTGCAACGAATGTGGGAAGAAATTGGTTACCGGTGGGATGTTCTCCGCATCATAAATGGTAGTCACATCGAACTAGAATGACACTTGTCACTTTTATGTATAACTGGAGGCTATTTGCTATAAAATGACGCATCTACCGATTCTGTTGGTTATCTCAGTGAATTTCTATATCATTACAAAGTTGGAAAGTCCTTTTTGACACACGCTGTAATTCGTGAATATCGCATGAAGAAATTAAAGAAACTTATTCCCCAAACGATATTGCTTGCCAAGTAGCGTCAAAAACTTAAATACCATGGGCTCCAAAACTTTGCTTATTGCGAATTATTCGAATGGGAAGATGATATATCTGTGCTTGACATAGGTAGTTGCCATAAATGTATCTGATGCCAGCCATAACTGGTTTGTACGAGAAATATCACAAACTGATATTACTAGTTTGGTTGTAACACCTTGGACGTAGTTCACCCGTTTGCCATAAAAAATCAATAGACATGAAAGTAGTTTGTGAAAGACACAGAATGTGGAGGCTAAGATACACGTTTAGCAAACAGTGTACTGATGGCTGGAGCGTACCATACTTTGGTCAGCCACCGGTGAGCGTTTCCTCAATGACACTGCTAACGTCCTTGAAAGATTGTCCAAAGTGTGTGGGAAAAATTCTTATGACACTGTTCTTTCCGAAACGCCAGCCCTGTCGTTAATGTAACAGTCGACAAAGCTAAACAATATTGTACAGTACGCTTCAGACAATAACGTGACGTTCAACGTTACAATGGACAGGAAAGATCCGTTTTATAGCACTGTTAGAAAGTTGGTGCGAAAGCAGCTTACTTCCAAGTAGTCCATAGTTCTCATGTGCCTTCGATTACTACCACAGGTCCCATGGTAGCCCAGGCGAACGTCCCCCATAGCATAATGGTGCCCCCAAAGACACGGTGCACGTTTCGAACAGCCTTTTGCTTGTATGACGGCGTATTCTGATACGACGATCAACTTAGTGTATCAAGAAACACGATTTATCCGACGAGGCGATACGTTCCCATTAATCCAATATCGATGACCTCGTACCTACTGCAATCGTAACTGTCTTTGGGTCTACGTGGGAATATGTTAGGGTCATCTGCTGTGGGGCGCCACGTTCAGCAATGTGCACTGAATAGTGTGCCTCGAGAAACTTCTGCCTGCACCAGCATTGTAGTCTGTCGTCAGATCTACCACAGATCGACACCTATCCTGCTTTACAGAGAATACAAGCCTCCGAACTCTGTGGTGAGGCGTGGATGTCCAAAACTTCGTCGCCCATTCGTGCTTTCACCATCCGTCAACGACTTCATATAAATAATCACGAAAGAAGCACGCGAGCAGCCGACTAGCTTCTCTGTTTTCGAGGTCCTTGCTACCAGGCACACGGCTATCACAATCTCCCACTTTTCGAAGTTGCTTATGTCAGTTGATTTCCCCATTAGCGGCCTGTATTGTCCCTAGAATAATTCTCTACTCCGCTTCCGTACCGTGTAACGCCACCAGGTGGTATTCAAATCGTGTTGAGCAGTGGCCATAATGTTTTGGCTTGTCAGTGTGTGTCTAAACGTATATTTTTACGGGTATACTGATTCGTCTATCATGAAAATACACTCCTGGAAATGGAAAAAAGAACACATTGACACCGGTGTGTCAGACCCACCATACTTGCTCCGGACACTGCGAGAGGGCTGTACAAGCAATGATCACACGCACGGCACAGCGGACACACCAGGAACCGCGGTGTTGGCCGTCGAATGGCGCTAGCTGCGCAGCATTTGTGCACCGCCGCCGTCAGCGTCAGCCAGTTTGCCGTGGCATACGGAGCTCCATCGCAGTCTTTAACACTGGTAGCATGCCGCGACAGCGTGGACGTGAACCGTATGTGCAGTTGACGGACTTTGAGCGAGGGCGTATAGTGGGCATGCGGGAGGCCGGGTGGACGTACCGCCGAATTGCTCAACACGTGGGGCGTGAGGTCTCCACAGTACATCGATGTTGTCGCCAGTGGTCGGCGGAAGGTGCACGTGCCCGTCGACCTGGGACCGGACCGCAGCGACGCACGGATGCACGCCAAGACCGTAGGATCCTACGCAGTGCCGTAGGGGACCGCACCGCTACTTCCCAGCAAATTAGGGACACTGTTGCTCCTGGGGTATCGGCGAAGACCATTCGCAACCGTCTCCATGAAGCTGGGCTACGGTCCCGCACACCGTTAGGCCGTCTTCCGCTCACGCCCCAACATCGTGCAGCCCGCCTCCAGTGGTGTCGCGACAGGCGTGAATGGAGGGACGAATGGAGACGTGTCGTCTTCAGCGATGAGAGTCGCTTCTGCCTTGGTGCCAATGATGGTCGTATGCGTGTTTGGCGCCGTGCAGGTGAGCGCCACAATCAGGACTGCATACGACCGAGGCACACAGGGCCAACACCCGGCATCATGGTGTGGGGAGCGATCTCCTACACTGGCCGTACACCACTGGTGATCGTCGAGGGGACACTGAATAGTGCACGGTACATCCAAACCGTCATCGAACCCATCGTTCTACCATTCCTAGACCGGCAAGGGAACTTGCTGTTCCAACAGGACAATGCACGTCCGCATGTATCCCGTGCCACCCAACGTGCTCTAGAAGGTGTAAGTCAACTACCCTGGCCAGCAAGATCTCCGGATCTGTCCCCCATTGAGCATGTTTGGGACTGGATGAAGCGTCGTCTCACGCGGTCTGCACGTCCAGCACGAACGCTGGTCCAACTGAGGCGCCAGGTGGAAGTGGCATGGCAAGCCGTTCCACAGGACTACATCCAGCATCTCTACGATCGTCTCCATGGGAGAATAGCAGCCTGCATTGCTGCGAAAGGTGGATATACATTGTACTAGTGCCGACATTGTGCATGCTCTGTTGCCTGTGTCTATGTGCCTGTAGTTCTGTCAGTGTGATCATGTGATGTATCTGACCCCAGGAATGTGTCAATAAAGTTTCCCCTTCCTGGGACAATGAATTCACGGTGTTCTTATTTCAATTTCCAGGAGTGTATATTGCTTAGGAAGATCCGAAGATGACAGTTGTAAATGTCGAAACTGGTCGATAAAAAATAGTTTTGAACTCGACCTTGGCTACAAAAAATCTCTTTAATGTACATAGAGATTGTTCCTTCCCATTTCTCATTATGAGAAACTTTAATCACTTTTTCATTTCATTTCTGTACGGGGAAGGATATATGTACTATTTTTCTGTAAGCTGCGTTTCCTGGCTAACTGTAGGAGAATGAGGACCACAGGGTTGCAGCTGCAAGTGGGTGATAAAACTGTGTCCCGCTGAAAGGCGGAGTCACGGCTAGATACAGACTGAACGGACGGTCGCTGTCAGAGATGTGTCCCATGTTATGCTGAGAGCTTCAGAGAGAGCAGGAGGCTGCATTCAGTGGGCTGTAAACTTCCATTGTGAGAAGCAGCATGAGGAATGCTTTGTAAAACAGATAGAGATGTGCAACTCTATGAGATAACACGAGGCACCCAGAGCGAGAAAAATCTGTTAGACCCAGAGGAGGCCAGCAGTCTTTGATATTTAAATTCTGAAAGGGACCCCCGTTTTGGTTCACGAAAATTATTTTTGCAGTGGGGTTGAAGACTCGCGAGTGCATATCTGCAGTCGCTGTCGTTAGCCAAAACGTGAAACCACTCTCATAGTGGGAGAGAATTTATGCTCACTGCCCCACACTAAGACAAAAATTTCATATTACTGATTAATAACAGTAGAGTCTTTCGAAGAAGGGAGATTGTTGCTATTGTTAAACATTTTTCATTGGTCACAACTCGGAAGGTCTACAGTGACTGGCTAACGAAAATCCGGTGCTGAGAGAACAAGCAAAATTTCTAGAAGAAGATCAGAGAGATTTGTCTTGGGTCATTAAAGGGAGACGTGTCTTCGACTTAAAATTGCAGAGAGGGAGGACTTACTGCTAGTGCTAATGATCGATGTCAGAGCTGAACTGGTAATTCTCTGCTACCACTGTAGATATCTTCTGCACCTAAGGTTTAGAACGATGGCAAGCATGCGCCTTATTTGCTTACGTCGTGACGAGAGAACCGCAAAGTCGTTTGTTTCGAGTTTGAGTTTTGCTGATCTCAATTAATTCACGCAGTCATCTAGTTGAACTCAGCAAGCACTTAGGCATGGGAAGTGGTGCTCGTATGCGCTTTTCCTAGTTATTTCTCTAATCTGTTTCACTGCTTCAGCAATAATTGGCAGTTTAGATGGACATAGCTAATTGTATCATTTCATTTCAAGTTCCACCTAGCTGTGCCAAGGAATTATCATGAAAGTTTAATGTTTGGTTTGAACCGTTTTTACAGCTCGTAATTATTGGTAATACTTATTCAATATCTGGAATAAAGTTAACGCAACTCAATAATAAAGAGGGTTCTTTTGTGAACTTCACTTTAACTCCATAGCTGGATGACACCCCTCGTCACTGTATCTATGTAAGCTATGGCACCTCGAATATCGTGTTTAATAGTGCCACCCCTGTTAAAATTCAGATGTTCAGTAGGTTCCGTAGACGACATTTCCTTAATGTTTCACATGATCTTAAGGGGATTGGTCTGTTCACTCTATAGGCCACCAGGTTCAGATCTTCTGAGTATCACAGTGGTATGTTCAGAGCCGAATCCAGGATTTTGGTCTGGGAAATTTTGTATCATCGTGACGTCTCCAAATTGTGTAGAGTAAACGAAGGCGTTTCCTCAATCAATTATAACACGAACTACAATAGCAAAAATTTTCGAGGCTGTTAAGACTGAAAGCTATGTTGCAAAAAAATTTTGTCTCTCTCATTATGAGATTAAAAAGAACCAGATGCACATTTGGGGGGAGGGGGTTGGGCAGGTTACTAAATGAACCAGTAACAAAACCTGTTGTTCTTCTTTGCATCTTCTCTCTTTCCTCTATCAGTCCTGTCTGTTACGCATTTCACACTGCGAGGGATTAGCCGAGCGGTCTAAGGCGCTGCAGTCATGGACTGTGCGGCTGGTCCCGGCGGAGGTTCGAGTCCTCCCTTGGGCATGGGCGTGTGTGTTAGGCGACCACGCGGTTGGACCACCTCGGGCTATCCGTCTTTCACCATATCGTCTGTTGAGATGTCTCCGAACCGCGATTGGAAAATGAGGTGGTCAGCTACCTCCTTTGCTGACAGACTACAATTTCTGAGGATTCTTCCAATGAATCTCAAATTGGCGTATGTCTTACTTGTGATTAATTTCATGTGGTCTTTCCACTTTAAATCGCTCCTTAGGCACACTCCCATGTATTTAATGGGTCTGGCTGCTTCCAGTGGTTGATGTGCAGTCATGTAATCATACCGTAACGGGTCGTTCTACATATTTATGCGCAGTTCGCTACAATCGTTTATACTGAGTGTGTCGAGCGTTGATCGTCTGCGGCTTTAATGATTTTTATCAGTGGGCTTACTTTGGTTGGCGTTTGAATATCTTCGAGTGTATTCGGATTGCAAATGTTATCTCCTCCTCTTGATGCCCGTGTTGCATGTAGTTTCAGCGCTAGTGCTTGACCTACAAAAGAAAGCGCTGCAAAGAACTGCAAGACTTTGTTGACTGTCATTACAGTTAAGGTATTTCGTTTGCTTTTCCATAGATGTGCTGCGTTATGTTACGGACGCAGCATGTGTTCAGCAGCACAACGTGTCATTGCGAGAGCGGGCGCGGAAGTAAGAGGGGACGTCATCGCGGTAAATTGGTGAAAATACGTTGCTCCATCAGTGGTCAAATTTACAAATTGAGAAGTGAGAAAAGGACTGGATGTAGTAAACTGAATGTAGCTGAATATAGTGAGTCCACTATTAGAGCAACGTAATTTTTGTAATCAATTCTGGTCTTTCTGCCCCCTGCGGTATGGCTTGTCATTTTTTCCAGCACGTGCGATAATGTGCTGTTTGTTGTCTTCTGTTTCAGATTTGTGTGGATTGCAGCGCTGCCTTAGCTAGTATTGACTGGGCTGTTCCTGTTGCTGTTATCTCTATGACTTCCTAGCTGCATTTGTTACGACTGCGTGATACCTTTTTCGGTATTACGTGAATACACCCCAAAGGATTATTACAGTTTTTAATCAACGAAAATGCTTGAATCAAACAGAGTTATTTATTTTTAAAAAATGCTGTTTGGAAGCATATTTCTTCCTCCCTTTGTAGCTCATACAGCTGCGCCTCTACGTTCAGGCACTTGACACCACACAGCAAGTACTCCATGTCTACTTACGAGGGTCACTCCAAAAGAAATGCACACTATTTTTGTAAAAATACAGTTCCCATCCTGCATGTGTGAAAGTTTTACAGTGTGTATATACATCCTTCCCGCTTGTTTTCAAACTTAGTTCAATCTGTTTCCGTGAGTGATACGGTCACAGCATGTCTTCAAGATGGCTGCTACACTTGACGTTCGTCAGAAGGAACGCGCTGTCATAGAATTCCTGTGCTGTGAAAACGAGACAGTGGAAAACATCCACAAGAGGTTGAAAAAGGTGTATGAAGATGCTGCTGTCGATCGCACTACAGTTAGTCGGTGGGCAAGCAGGTTACGTGATGAAAGTGGGCACGGCAATATTGAGGATTGTCCTCGCAGCGGCAGGCCTCGTACTACACACACTCCAGACAATGTGCAGAGAGTTAACGAATTGGTGACTGCTGACAGACGCATCACAGTGAACTAATTGTCACGCTACGCTGGGATAGGGGAACGAAGTGTTTGCAGAGTACTGAAAGTGTTGGCGTTAAAAAAGGTTTGTGCCAGGTGGGTTCCCAGGATATTGACAGTGGCTCACAAAGAAACAAGAAAAACGGTACGCAGCAACTTTTGTAACAGTACGAGAATGGTGGAGATGAATGTCTTGGAAGAATGGTGACAGGTGATGAAACAAGCTCCATCATTTTTCACCAGAGACGAAGAGGTAATCAAAAGAGTGGCATCATGCAAATTCACCCAAGAAAAAAAAATTCAAAACCACACCTTCTGCTGGAAAAGTTATGGCTACGGTGTTTTTCAATTCCGAAGGACTCTCGCTTGTGGACATTATGCCAAGTGGAACCACCATACATTCTGATGCGTATGTCACGACACTGAAGAAACTTCAAGCTCGACTGAGTCGTGTTCGCCCACATCGGCAAAAGTAGAATGTTTTGCTGTTGCACGACAATGCACGGCTACATTTCAGCCAAAAACCATGGAAGCTATCATAAAACTCGGATGAACAACACTGAAACACCCGCCTTACAGTCCTGACCTTGCTCCATGTGACTGTCATCTCTTTCGGAAACTGAAAGACTCTCTTCGTGGAACAAGGTTTGAAGATAATGACTCCATTGTGCACGCTGCCAAACAGTGGCTCCAACAGGCTGCTCCAGAATTTTACCGTGCGGGTATACAGGCGCTGGTTCCAAGATGGCGTAAGGCAGTTGAGAGGGATGGAAATTATGTGGAGAAACGGAAATATTGTTCCTAAAGGATGTATCTACACACTGTAAAACTTTCAAACATGTAGAATAACAGATGGATTAAAAAAATGTGTGCATTCCTTTTGGAGTGACCCTTGTACTTTTTTCACCTTGAGTCGCTCCAGCCCACAATTCATACATTCAGTGTTCTATTCAGCAGACACAGATGAGAATCAGGTCAACTCTCTTCATCCTTCCACTTACTTTACATTACTTTATCTCTGGGCATTGCATTTTAAAATAATATCACATACAGAACAAAAATTTACATATGTTGCTTTGGCTTTTACAACAGTATTAAGATAATTTTGTGTTACACAGACTTACATTCCCACAAGAAAAAATGGATCAGATTACTGTAACGGAAATTCCTCGTAGATTAACGAAAATTGTAAATAAACAGTGGAGCTACATTTTCCAAAACAACCTATGAACTATTCTTGTACACATGAATGAGCGAGTCCGCGCTGGGAGCGGACAGAACGCATGTCCTGGTACGAGTGGTCCCCCAGGAAGCTCAGCTGCAGAGTGTCTCATCCACAAGGCCACTGACGAACCGAGTGTTATCTCTCTCCGTCTTTCTCTAGCGGCGGCTATGACTTGCGCAACCGTGCAGTGTTCGCACTATCTGGCTACGGGAAGGTCGCTATTACACTGAAGAATTTGTGAAAATCCTGTTCATTGATGGTGGGTAAGCAACTGGTCAACATTGGCTGATTAGCCGTCGCTCGTGAGGGCACCATGTTTAGCGCCTCACCGCGTTTAACCGCAATCGTTGCGGTATGCTTAACCAACAAATCACAGCAGTAACCACAGTTGAAAGATTCAACTATGTAAACTCAAGCACAACTTCACAGTTTGAATTCCAGATGAAAAACGACAATCGATGAACAAACATGTAACAACTGAGGTACCAACATGCAGAATGAAACTTTTTTCTGTAACCAGTTGTATCTCTGTCAGCAATAAGAATTGGATACACATTATATTTGAATTAATCTATATTACTACCTATCAAAATATTTACTACTACTCCTGAAACGTTTCCAGCGTCTTCAAAACACTGAATAAGTTCTACCGAGGCATATTAACTGTGATCATTCAAAATCACAGTTCAGTAGGTCTTGTAGTTCGTTCGTGATTAATAATCTGTGGACGCATCCACAGTCAGAACCACATTCTCATTTGCCATACAACAAATGTAAAAGCGAAATAGGTACACAAATTTTTTTTACGCCAACGTTTTGTCCAACAAATGTGACAAAATCCAAAATCCGTCGAAACCATCTCGATCACATAAGATTCAAAATCAGTAAAAAAAAAAAAAAAAGTAATCAGTTCCCCAATACATTTACCTTTAAATTTTTCTGTTACGAAATTTAAACGTCAAACGTCTCCTGCCTCCTATTTTGCATGTGTGTTTATCGAATACAGGTAAACAGTTCGCACTTGCAGAAGAGACTCGACGCTCTAGCGAAAAGAAATTAAACTATCTTCGCCTTCAATCACAAATCGTTGCTTTTAATAATACTTAGGATGCATATCAAGCTCTGAAGCCCATTACACAAATTATTTAGCTTGATGAAGAAATAATGGTAACTAATACAAACATTTGTAGATAAGTTACCTACTGCTTCTCTTACCACCTGTACAGGCTTGAAGTACAGATAACGTACGTTGTCAGTTTTGTGCAGATTTGTAGATTGGTGTTCTTACGGCCCCGTTACGTTATTTATTCATAATGCAGCATCTTGTTCAGTGAATCAGACAAATAATACAATTCCATATATAGCATAACACGCACAAAAGCGATATTTCTAGGACTAATAGTATTTTTACACTCAAATAACCATAACTGGCAAACAGATGCCAATTAATACCTCATTCTACACTTCATAAGGCGGAAAGACTGATTCAGCCTACAGAAAAGTTACAATAATCTTCGGTGAAATTAAAAGCAGAGTATAAGATGATTTTAACTTTAAACGCAGATGAGAGAGAGGACTGATGGGAAGAGTATGTTGAAAGTCTTTGCAAGCGAGAGGAACTCTGATGAGGAAATAGAACAAAAAATAGGAGTTGATATGGAAAACAACGGGCATCCAGTACTAGACTTGCGATAATATAAGACGGAAGACATAAATATCATTCCTTCAGAATTTCTAATACCATTGCGGGAAGTCGCAACCAGATAACTTTTCACGTTAGTTTGTAGAATTTATTGAGGCTGGAGACCTACCGTAAGCCTTTCGGAAAAATATCAGCCATACAAACCCAAACATAGGAAGGGCAGATAAAAGCGAAAAGTATAGCAAAATTAGCTTAACGGCTCATAGGTCAAAGTTTTTGACAGTAGTGGTGTACAGAAGAATGGAAAAGAGAATTAAGGACTCGCTAGATGACTATCAGGTTGGCTTTAGGATAGATAAAGGTATTAGAAAGATAGTTGTGACGTTGACTTGATAACGGAACCAAGACTTAACGACAACTCAAGAAATGGTAATAGGATTTAACGGCATACAAAAAGGATTCATCAGTATAAAATATGCGAGATGTTCGAAATACTCAGTAAAATAGATTCATGCCATGAGGAAAGGCTCATAAGCAACAAGTTCACTGAACGGTCGTTGGGAAGACATTGTTGGTAGCCGCTTGATTCATCTGGACGCTCAGTTGCTCAACAATTGCACGTCTGTTCACCCGTACGCATCTCCCCAGCCGTCGTTCACCCCTGACATGTATGGCCCGTGGAGCACCCCAGTTGCTTCGGCGCCGGTTTTGGATAGTGCCATTTTGCCACGCACAGTACAGTTTAACAACGTCGGCACGCACACAATTTACAGACTTAGCCGCTTCGAAAACTCTTCCACCCATGGATCTCAAAAGCCAATAACAATTGCCCTTTCGGACGTCAGAAAATTCACTCCATTTTTACATTACGACAATGACTGCACTGCTTCCCGCGTCCCCACAACACGCCCAATACCTTCTACTGCTAGTGCTGCTGCCTGCCCTTTGTGAGTGGTTATTGCACGTTGACGCCGAACACAGGCTGTGGTCACATTAATGTGACGGGATTGTGTATTTGCCTGGACTGGGATGTCGCTACCGATTACTAGATGGCAGCACCATACGGCAGATGGAATTTTACCGCCAGCGGCGAGAATGATAACTGTTTTAAATACTTAAAATGGCGACGTTTTCCTTACTTGAACAGCGTGCAATCATTCGTTTTCTGAATTTGCGTGGTGTGAAACCAATTGAAATTCATCGACAGCTGAAGAAGACATGTGGTGATGGAATTATGGATGTGTCGAAAGTGCGTTCGTGGGTGCGACAGATTAATGAAGGCAGAACATCGTGTGACAACCTCGGGCTCGCACAAGCCGGTCTGACGACATGATCGAGAAAGCGGAGAGAATTGTTTTGGGGGATCGCCGAATGACTGTTGAACAGATCGCCTCCAGAGTTGGCATTTCTGTGGGTTCTGTGCACACAATCCTGCATGACGACCTGAAAATGCGAAAAGTGTCATCCAGGTGGGAGCCACGAAAGCTGACGGACGACCACAGGGCTGCCCGTGTGGCATGTTGCCAAGCAATGTTGACGCGCAACGACAGCACGAATGGGACTTTCTTTTCGTCGGTTGTGCCAATGGATGAGACGTGGATGCCATTTTTCAATCCAGAAACAAAGCGCCAGTCAGCTCAATGAAAGCACACAGATTCACCGCCACCAAAAAAATTTCGGGTAACCGCCAGTGCTGAAAAAATGATGGTGTCCATGTTCTGGGACAGCGAGGGCGTAATCCTTACCCATTGCGTTCCAAAGGGCACTACGGTAACAGGTGCATCCTACGAAAATGTTTTGAAGAACAAATTCCTTCCTGCACTGCAACAAAAACGTCTGGGAAGGGCTGCGCGTGTGCTGTTTCATCAAGACAACGCACCCGCACATCGAGCTAACGTTACGCAACAGTTTCTTCGTGATAACAACTTTGTAGTGATTCCTCATGCTCCCTACTCACCTGACCTGGCTCCTAGTGACTTTTGGCTTTTTCCAACAATGAAAGACACTCTCCGTGGCCGCACATTCACCAGCCGTGCTGCTATTGCCTCAGCGATTTTCCAGTGGTCGAAACAGACTCCTAAAGAAGCCTTCGCCGCTGCCATAGAATCATGGCGTCAGCGTTGTGAAAAATGTGTACGTCTGCAGGGCGATTACGTCGAGAAGTAACGCCAGTTTCATCTATTTCGGGTGAGTAGTTAATTAGAAAAAAAATCGGAGGCCTTAGAACTTGAATGCACCTCATATTTCGCCGCTACGTATTCAGCGACGCCTGAAATCAGGGTTCTGCGCAGGCGAGCGCCGATGACGCAGTGTTTTCATTCAGGCAACTCGGCGAGCTAACAGTTGTGCGATAATCACTGTGTGACGAAGGTCGTTCCGCAGCAGATATAAGCGTCTGCAGCGAGCCCAGAGTCAATCTGCACGCAGCCGGCGATTGGCATACGAGCTTCCAGGCAGCAACATGAAACTCGAGAGCATCGTGCCAAACTTCAAGGCGCCGTCCACGCAGGGTCCACTAGACTTCTACAAGTGGAAAGGAGACTCGTAAGTTGATTCTGTTGCCAATCATCTGATTCTTAACTGACATCAGATTCGAAATTAAAAGACTGGAATGAGAGTAACTTTACTATCTCTATTTATAGTTGTACAGATAAAGCTTTTAACTTTTTGCGCATAGCTCTTTTTGAATGACAGTAATTTATGATCTAATAATTGCACCTTTTGCATCTGTGCAGTAGAGCTGTACAGTTCCGAAATAACCATATCCTCATGAGAAACTTGTTTCACCAAATTTTTCTGTAAATCTAAGTGATTTAACTGCATTCTGTCATCTAAGAGAACAGTCACTTTTCTTGTATATTTTGACACTAGGAGTAATTTAAAATTTTTATATGAGTCAGCTTGTAACATATCATTTCTGGCGGATAGGGGAGAGGGTTTGGTTCAAATGGCTCTGAGCACTATGGGACTTAACATCTATGGTCATCAGTCCCCTAGAACTTAGAACTACTTAAACCTAACTAACCTAAGGACAGCACAGAACACCCAGTCATCACGAGGCAGAGAAAATCCCTGACCCGCCGGGAATCGAACCCGGGAACCCGGGCGTGGGAAGAGAGGGTTTGGGGAGGTGGAGCAATTACCTTACTGGTATTCAAATTGAAGGCGTAATTTTGCTTGTATTTTACTATTATCCGATAGAAAGAAGCATCTTCCAAATGTGATCTTGGCTGTTAGTGACCCAGGAGTCGACGCCCAGCTAAGTACTCGCAATCCTCGTAGGCTAGGGGGGTCTTCTTTTGAGGCCGATATCTGATGGTTTGGTTTTCCTTAACCCAGCTGCATTGAGAGTCACGGTGCATACTGTGTAATGTGAACCACATCTGCTAGGCTCGCTTCTCATGGCACCACGTATTTTCCTAGGACCTTTAAATTGAAAAATGAAATTGTGATACTTCCAGGGAAACGTTGTTGGCGCGAGAAAGGGATGACCTATGATACTGCTCGCCTTTGACAGCTATTCCTGGAAAGGAGACCCGGACTCTCACCTTTTATTTCCACTGTCGCTGAAAATATAAAACTGATGAGAGCGATATTGAAATGCCTTTGTTGTTAAGAAGAACGATGCAATATTACTCTGGACAGGCATACATGTCCGAAGGAACAGGTACTACAGCGGCTACAGCCGTCAGGAAATACACGAAATGTGTTTAGTGGAATACGAGATAAAAATTCGTGCCAGACCGAGACTCGAACCCAGATTTCCCACTTTATGAGACTGATGGCCTTAACCGCTTTGGCTATTTGTTAGTTCGTGAGTTCGAATACATGTTGAGACGCGAAAGGGCGACATATGGTAATTTGGTACAAGGGTGGCCAAAGCTGTTATGGCGACCGCTCGCGTAAAATTGGGAATCCGGCTTCGAGTCCCGGTGCGACACATTCATCCTCTTATACAGCTGATGATTGCCAGTATTCACAACAGCGAACATTTCATATAAAACTGTCTACCAATTGTCTTCTAAACATCAAGTATGTCAGTGATTTGTAGAACGAGAGAACAATAAAAAAAAAAACGAAACACTTGCTGTATCTACTATTTACTTCCTGACCATCGCTGGGAGACAACTGCATATCACAACCATAGATAAAATGAGGTGCAAGATATTACTGATACAGATTCAGGGTACATACAAAGAAACGCATTACATTAAAAAATTACGAAGGTCATTGTTACATTTTAAATACTATTCATAAGGTTCTATTGTACTGTGGTCCTGTCACATATACATGGCTGAATCTTAATTAGCAGAACGGGAAAGGGGAAACGGTTTCTGTTCATTTAAAAATAAGCTAGATTTCTATGTGATGTTTTTACAAAAAACAAACGCAATTTCCTTTTCCCTTCTGTTAAATAGTTTCATATTTGCTGATGGGAAAGAGACACTTTGTAGCAATAAAATCATCTTTATTATTCATTTTTAAAATTTAATAATTTCCTTTGTCACTTTTTTCCCTTGTAATGTTTGCCTTAATAATAGCTCAATATCTGTATCACTAATACCTACCACTAGGTCAACTGTTAGAAGTAAATAAATAATAACATGAAGATAACTTTTCCCTTTTGTTTTCATAACAGCCTCTTGATAATCTACTTTCCAGTGCACCGTCATTTCCTGTACATGTCTGGTTGTCTAGCATAACACTCGAAAATATTAAGTTCTTATTTCGTCACGACACTGATACTTAAGAGGGGAGTTTCTTCAAGTAAATCGAGCTTGCATTGCAATAAGTATGAAACATTACACAAGGGACAAGTATTGATAGCATAGGTGTAACATCTTCTGTTAATCCATATCTTCTGATTAAATTGTAAAGGCCCTCTAACGATTAACGCAGCTTTCTGTGAAACTTTGAAGCTGTGCCATCACTCATATTTGTACAGCAGTTTTGTCTTGGTGCAAATCTTAACAAGTGTAGTGGAGTTCTTAGATTATTAACAGATTTAGCATTTTATTGCGCAGTTACCATCATTCCGTTAACATAACAGTGATCTACCAGACTGAAAGAGCCAATAATAATTTTGAAGTAATTGCAAAAAGTGTAACTCCCATGGAATGCAGGACTAATATACGACTTAATAGATAAATGAAAACGTAAATATATAAAAATAAGTAACAGCAGAGTCTGCAGCAGCATAGTTACAAAATAATAAAAATAATTTCTAACAAATCTTTTGCAAAGGAAAATTGCACTTATAAAACGAGCTGTATAAACAGCTAATAAATGTGATCATAATCGTAAAGATTAGGCTATTAATCACCTGACTGATCCAATAACTCTCCCAAATCTGCACTTCTTACATGAGAGCGGTTATCCAAATCTATAACGAACAAGATTAATGTGCAAAGGAAAACTCACAAGTCATTGTCGTGAACAGTACAATTACAAATGGTTCAAATGGTTCTGAGCACTATGGGACGTAACATCTGAGGTCATCAGTCGCCTGGACTTAGAACTACTTAAAGCTAACTAACCTAAGAACATCACACACATCCAAGACCGAGGCAGGATTCGAACCTGCGACCGGAGCAGCAGCGCGGTTCCGGAATGAAGCGCCTAGAACCGCTTGGCCACAAAGGCCGGCAACAGTACAATCAACATTAAATATTGTATAGTAAATGCGCAATAAGTAACTATAATGATAGTAATAATAATAATAAGAAGAAGAAGAATAGTCTAATAATAACTGCAATTTGTATAGTAATGATTAGTAGAACTTAAGAAATGACAGTCTTATTAACATTAAGCATTTACCTACTCACCTACATCTACATGGCTACTCTGCAAATCACCCTTAAGTGCCTGGCAGAGGGTTCATCGAACTACTTTCACAATAATTCTCTGTTATTCGACACTCGAACAGCACATGAAAAAAACGAACACCTGTATCTTTCCGTGAGAGCTCTGATGTCCCTTATTATATTATTCTTCCAAAGTAGATAGTGCCAACAAAATATTTTCGCATTCGGAGGAGAAAGTTGGTGATTAAAAATTCGTGAGAAGATCCCGACGCAATGAGAAACGCCTTTGTTTCAATGACGTCCACCGCAAATCCTGTCTCATATCTGTGTCTCTCTCTCCCCAGTTTCTCAATAATACAAAACGTGCTGCTCTTCTTTGAACTTTCTCGATGTACTTGTTAATCCTATCTGGTAAGGATCCCACACCGCACAGCAGTACTCCAAAAGAGGACACACAAGCTTAGTGTAGGCAGTCTCTTTAGTAGATGTGCTACATCTTTTAAGTTTTCTGCCAGTAAAATGCAGTCTTTGGTTCGCCTTCCCCATAACATTTTCTGTGTGTTCTTTCCTATTAAGGTTGTTCGTAAATGTAATTCCTAGGTATTTAGTTGAATTTATAGCCTTTAGATTTATTGCGTAACCGAAGTTTAACGAATTCCTTTTAGCATTTATGTGGATGACCTCACACTTTTCATTATGTAGGGTCAATTACTAATTGTCGCACCATACAGATATCTTACTAAATCGCTTTGCAATTGGTTTTGATCTTCTGATAACTTTACTAGACGATAAACACGAGCGTCATCATTATTTTTTTGTAGATTGTGAGTAGTGATAGCCAAAAGCAACATTTCATAACAGAACAAAAGGATTTAATGTGGAAAAACCGACTGGTCACAGTAAGAGCGAGAAATAATATGGTAAGATTAGTTAGTGAGAAGAAAGAAAACAAAAATAGAAGAACATGAGAATAACAAACGTGGTTTACGATGCAGAAGAGAAACTGGTTCCACGTTAGACAGAAACAAAACAGCTGGAATATTCCGAGAGAGAAGCTACATCACAGATAAGAGGGAAAAGCTTTACTCTCATCTTGAAAACAGACTGAAGAAGGTTACAGGGCAATGACTAGAAAATTTAATAGATACAGTCCTTAATGTAATAACAACTATCTCAGATACTGATAATATGGATTATGAACAATGGGGGTAAGAGTGAGATGGAACAGTTGCATCAAAAGTGAAGGAGTACTCGATTTCAAAAAGTCATGTAACCATCCTTAATTACGGTATTTATAACTTTTCTGATCAGCTGTATACTGACGTAAATTCATAGACAGTATTTGTAATATCAGATCTCTTCTTTTCTCGAAATCTTGCTTCAAAAGTCTTGTTATATTAAGAAATAAGAACTGTTACGTTGAGGATAGAAAAGAAAAAGATACTGTAGAAATCGTATATTTTTCTGTAAAATGGTAGTTATGTATCAATCTTTATCTTATATCCGCAGGTGGTGTGTTCTGTTCTCACACCCGGCAGACTTCACGCCGGTGTGTACCACAGAGCTGGGCCGCATCGCCGTCCACAACCCGGAGTTCCAGAAGCGAGGAGTCAAGCTGCTGGCACTCTCCTGCGACAAGCTCAAGGACCACGTCGACTGGGTCAATGTGAGTCTTCCACACTACTGGCTTACTCTGATAGCATTACGACCGAGATGGAATCCATAATACCTCCACATTACACTAGAGCTCAAGAATATCGCCCCTGCCTTGTCTACAGGACATCAAGTCGTACTGCAAGGACATTCCCGGCGATTTCCCGTACCCCATCGTGTCCGACGAGACGCGCGAGCTGGCCGTCAAGCTGGACATGATCGACGAGCGCGACAAGGACAACGTGGAGAAGGCGATGACGGTGAGGGCCATGTACGTCATCGGGCCGGACAACCGGCTGCGACTCTCCATGGTGTACCCCGCGTCCTGCGGCCGCAACGTCGAGTGAGTGCCGCTATTCATTTACTAACATAACCCACATGCATTACAGGTTACACACAGACACACACACACACACACACACACACACACACACACACACACACACACACGCTCAAACTCACACTGTACACTGCCCTCTCCTGTGCATTGTTGATGACACGCGTGTCTGCTGGTGTTGCAGTGAGCTGCTGCGCGTGATCGACTCCCTGCAGCTGACGGACCGGCTGAAGGTGGTCGCCACTCCCGCCAACTGGACGCCCGGCACCAAGGTGATGATCCTGCCGCACGTGCCCGACCAAGACTTGCCCAAACTCTTCCCTGGCGGCGTTGAGCGCGTCTCCATGCCCTCTGGCAACAACTACGTGCGCACCACCACCGACTACTGAGACAACCCAGTTCTACAAGTCGTAATATTACTGTTGTTAATGTACAAAATGTTTTTGGTTTAAATATGTCTTTAATAAAAGTACTATGTACATATTTTTTTCAAAATGTTTGTTTTTTATTTCACTAAATTATGGATTACTCTTCATTAGTATGTTTGTTACCTACTTAAAAGGAAACTTATACGATTTTCCTATATCTGTTACTCATTAGGATGTTTTTTTTTTTTTTTTTTTTTTTTTTTTTTTTTTTTTTTTTTTTTTTGTTGATCATATTTGTGACGACAAGCCGTGATGTGGATGTAGATGCTGGTTATTTTCGTAACTGGATTTTATGTTTCAGTCTTTATCTACAACAAAATTGGCAAAATATAACCTAACCTCACACACATTGTCGACCCTGAAATTAATCTATCATATAGAAGGAGTTTTGAAGTGGAAATGATTTCAGTATTTTTAAAGCTCTCAGCATCTGCCAGTATCCTTGATACATAAGGGAATCAGACAAGTATTTTCATACTTCTCATACTTCACTCATTCCTGAGCTAAGAGTGAGGCTAAATTATGAACAGTAGAAGTTATTCTTGTTCTTAGTGTTACAGTATCTGATCAAAAGTATCTGGACACCTATTAGTAGACAATAAATGGGAAGTGTGTCCATCCTTCGACTTTACGACGTCTTGAACTCCGCTGGGGACACTTTCAGTGAAGTGTCTGAATCTCTTTTGTGGAACAGCATGCCATTCTTTCTCAAGAGCCGACACCAAATGAGGCAGGTAGTGAAGCTGAACGCTCGAACGTGGGGCAAAGTCGACCATCCAAGTCACCCCAACGGTGTTCCATTGTGTTCAGATCGGGACTCTGGGCAGGCCAGTCCATTTCAGGAAAGCTCCTCTATGCTTCACTGTTGAGACTAGACGTGATCGCAGGTAACGTTTGGCATGCATCGCGAAACCCTGACATTTTTGTCGGATTGTCACAGAGTACAACTCTTCGCTTTTCGCTCTAAATCAGTTGTTTCCGGTCATCCACTGCTCTTTGCACCACCTCAGGCGTCGCTTAGCATTGGCTACAGAAAAGCATGCCTTACGAGGAGCAGAGTCCTTGTGCTGGTTGGTCTGCTGGTAGCACACTGGAACTCAAGAGGGAATTCCCTCCGCTAATTTCGTGCGAGTTTTTACGACCACTATACACAGAGCTCTTCGGTACCTGACCTTCAGTACATGAAGTCTGTTTGGTCTTGATTTAACTGTGGTTGTTCCTTCCTATCTCCACTTCACGATCACGCCACCAACGGTAGACATGGGCAGCTTTAGAAGGGTTGAAATGCAGTGGCGTAGCGTGGTTGTAAAGGTTGGGGAGGCTCTGCAGTTATTATAGGGAGACAAAATAGTTCAATAACCAATAATTTAAACAAATGAAATAAAAAGCATCAAATAAAACAACAACATCTACTACTACTACTACTACTACTACTACTACCACTACCACAGCCACTAATAATAATAATAACTAACTTGTTCAAGAAACGATGACAGATTTGTAGAACTCCAGCAGCAAAAGAAGAAGCACTTACATTTTCTTGTACACAAGTGCAATGCGCCTGTCTTTTCTTTCCACGCATAAATCTATAACTTGGTCTAGAAATATCTGATCACTGGATAGCTCTCCAAGTAGCGTCTTTTCTATTGATAACGTGCTCAAACACGACAGCTGGATGTTGGACATTGAATTCCTTAAATAATTCTTCACTCGTTTAAGAGTACTCATGCTTCGTGCACTGCTTGCTGCAGTTGCGGGTAGGGTCAGAACCAAACCCAGGAACTTCGTTGTTTCTTCATAAACTGAGTCTAAATCATTGTTGACAATGTACTTTAAGAGGATTCTTGGAGATAGTGTTTTTTCTCATCAGCGTATATGTTAAACAGTTCATTTTCAAGTTGTTCTTGTTTGAAAAAAGGGCACTGTTCTAATAATTGAAGCAGTTTCAATTTGGGAATTCTTTTTGACAGTTCGGGGAACACTTTTCGTTCAAAAGTTCAACAAACTGAATTTGGGGAAGTCTTGAAACATTCTTTCCAACTGAACAATTTGCAAATCCAGCATCTCGTAAGTCAGTGCCCCGAGAGGTGTCTTTTGACTGTCACAGAATGGTAAGTTGCCATTCAAACACAAGCTGCATTTAATGCATTCATCAACGAATGTTTCCGTTCTTAACTGTCGTAAGTTTCTCAAAACAGTTTTTATTTCGTCGTGGCAAGCAGTTTATACTGAGAGATTTTGACTGAAGAACATTAAAGAGATGATCAACATAAACAAAGCACCCTCTGTAGAAGCAAAGCAAATAGACAAACGTAGGATCATCCATTCGTCGTTTCATTCCCACAGCACAGGTCAAAGATTCTGGGTCCCTCTGAGAGTCTGTATCATCAAATATATAATTAAAAACACTATATAGCCCTGAGAAATGACTAGATATTGTTGAAACTGCCCTGGAACGAAAGTTTCAGCGAGTGTTGCTCGCATGTGGCAGTTTAAATCCTTTCTCAGTTCGTTTTGATGATTTGCTGAAAACCGAATGGAATGCAGTAAGATCACTTGCAAACATGCGTACTTGTATGATTTTGGAGGCATGTAACAGTACTAAATTCAGTAGGTGTGCGTAACAATGAATAAACAGCGCATAGGGACAGAACTGCTTCACCAATTGTTGTAGTCCTCTTTCTCTGCCCGCCATTACTGCAGCGCCATCATATGTTTGACTAACCACTTTTCCTTCCACATTCCATTCTTTCAATACTGCATGAATAATGTTTGACAAACCTTCAGCAGTTTTATCTGCAGATACATCGTAAACTCCAACGAATCTTTCCTCAATTTTGTTTGCAATACAGTACCTGAATATTATACTCATTTGACTCTTGCATGACACGTCTAATGTTTCATCAGCCTGAATAGAAATGAAATTGCAGTTCTGAATTTAAGATTTTATTTTCTCATTAACTGCCAGAGTTATCATTTCTATTACATCATTCTGTATATCTGGAGAAGTTACTTTAAAGGTTGAAGATGATGACAGATGGTCTCGGATTAACATGCTCTCCATGAGCTAGTAAATCCAACAATTCCAAATAGTTACCTTAGTTGCTGGAGGATTCGTCTTCTCGATGGCCGCGAAAGACTAGTTCTTGTTTACAAAGAAATACAATTGCCTGAATAAGGCGAGCCAATACTCTCCTGCTGGATGCAACTTGTTTGTTGTATTTTATTGCCGGCCGGAGTGGCCGAGCGGCTCTAGACGTTACAGTCTGGAACCGCGCGACCGCTACGGTCGCAGGTTCGAATCCTTCCGTGGGTGGGCATGGATGTGTGTGATGTCCTTAGGTTAGTTAGGTTTAAGTAGTTCTATGTTCTAGGGGACTGATGACCTCAGAAGTTAAGTCCCATAGTGCTCAGAGCCATTTGAACCATTTTTGTATTTTATTGCTGTCAGACGAGCGGCTTCAGAAAGGGCGTGCTCAATTCTACTTTGTCGAATAACTGAAATGATTGTTCTGCAGGTGACGTTTTGATATCTGATGCTTTTGTGCTTTCCTGTCAAAGTTCTTTATTGTACAAATGCCCTCATTGCAGCATTCCTTTTCACCACCAAACAGAAGACATATATAACAATATAATCTGTTATTAACTGCATTCGCAGTCAGCCGAGTACACTTTTCGTACCAGGCTGTCTGAAAAGTGCGTTTTTGTTTGGCTTCACTTAAAACTACACTGAGTATAGGAGTAGGTCGTCTGTCCTTCAATTCGCACTTTTTTTCGTACGTTAATGTAGAAAAAGGCATTTTTAATAAAAACTCTATAAGGTGTTCAGTTGCTGGCTCACTCATGTTGGCGACACAACGAAAATATGCACTAAAATCACGCAAGAATGACTATGAAAACAAACCGCGCAACTGTTCACTTCCGTGTTAAAAGCCAGCATAGAAGCGGCAGAGACTAGTCTCGATGCCTGCTAGCAAGTGCAGCGCACCGGCCTTCGTGGAAGAGGGGAAGTGGAGGGGAGCCGAGAATGCCACTAACGCACAGGCGCACACAGCCAGCTAAGGGAAGGGAGGCAGAGACAAGCAGGCAGATACACTAACTCAGGGTGCGGCGGCGCGGGCTACAAAACTGATGTCTTCGCACATTTAGTGCTCTTAGTAGAAAGTTGTTTATATTTTTGTTATGAATTACTATTGCATCTTTCTGAAGCACGAATACAGGGGAGACTAAGTCTCAAAGTCTCCCCTCACGCTACGCCACTGTTGAAATGTCCCCATGAATTTGTTACGTAGGCGACATCCAATGACTAGCCCACGTTCGAAGTCACTGAGCTCTTCTGAACCATCCAGTCTGTTTGTCATTGCTTCACCAGTGGCAATACTCTCCACGTCCTTTTATACTGGCCATGCGAAGAGAAAATTGAACTAACTTCCGATATAAAATGCCTTAAAAAAATAGAACAAGACATTATTAAGAACAATACCGGAAAGGTTTACAGAAGGTTTAGAAAGTTATTTAACCCGGTATCAGCTATGTAATCTTTGCTTCCGTTGTTCCAACGAATCACTAGAAACCAGCACAGAAAATAAGTGACAAATTTAGACAACTACTTTTACTCTCTTCACAACTGCGAGCTCCCGGGTAGGAAAACCAGATTCGAAAAACCTCCGTCCTAGATGCAAAACGGCAGTCTCTCGAGAAACTGAAGGGAATAATCAAGTTTGAAAAGTAACAAGTCTCTTGGGGAAACAGGATCATAGCAGAAATATGGAAATTAAACGACAGTAATCTCAAACAAGCAACTCAGTAATTGTATCAGACATTTGAGAAAGAGAACGAATACATGCAGAGTGAAAATATGCATTAATTCACCCTGTTAACAAAAAATAAGATAAACCCGATCTGATTATTTACAGGAAAATTTCGTTGTTCCCTGTTGCGAGAAAATTTCTTCAAAAGCCTTATTATGTCGTCTGACAGAACAGTCAGACCAATTAATAGGAGAGTATAGGCCGAATTTCTTAAAGGGCGATCTCGTATAGAACATATATGGAACCTAGAAACAGTTTCGCAAATAAAATGATGTAGAAATATTGTGGTAACTCTTGACGACTACAAAACGACTTAAGATTCGACAGATACACAGACATTAATTTAGTGGAATTCGAAATCGATAGGAAATCAAAGGCAATTATCCAACAGGCATTTAAGGGTACAACCTCCAAGGTTAAATTCAAAGAAGAAACAACAGGTGCATGTAAAATCCACACCGTCATTCGTCAAGGAGATGGACGCTCCCCCTCCTGTTTCACATAATTCTGTAAAAAATATGAAAGCATGGGAAAATAAAATAAAGTGAAACTAACTTGTGATTAAGAAAGAGCAGAGAACCAACACGCCCGCATCTCGTGGTCGTGCGGTAGCGTTCTCGCTTCCCACGCCCGGGTTCCCGGGTTCGATTCCCGGCGGGGTCAGG
Organism: Schistocerca cancellata; assembly: GCF_023864275.1. Classification (NCBI taxonomy): domain Eukaryota; kingdom Metazoa; phylum Arthropoda; class Insecta; order Orthoptera; family Acrididae; genus Schistocerca; species Schistocerca cancellata. The sequence goes on from NC_064631.1 coordinate 549,825,069, forward strand.
GATTTTCTCTGCCTAGTGATGGCTGGGTGTTGTGTGCTGTCCTTAGTTTAGTTAGGTTTAAGTAGTTCTAAGTTCTAGGGGACTGATGACCATAGATGTTAAGTCCCATAGTGCTCAGAGCCATTTGAACCATTTTTGAAGAACCAACACGAAGTCTCTGGCTTTCGCAGACGATCTCGCTATTCTTAAACACAGTAGAAACGAAGCCAAAGGTGTCCTGTAGAAAACGAAATCTCACGGAAAACTGGCCTACATTCATGGGGTGGACAAAATACTATGAACATCTGAGATATACGCAAGATATCTTTATTAATAAGAAGATGGACAACCATTGACCTTAAGAACAGCTGCAATTCTTCGCGGAATATACTCGTAGAGTGTCTGAATAGTTTCTAACTGAATGCTGTGCCAGTCTAGTAACGAAACATCAGCCAATAGCTTGAACGATGTTGGAGCTGGAAATCTGCTTCTCACTCTCTGCTCCAACACTCCCCATAGTGTCGAGGCCTGGTGATTGCGTTGGCCAAGGAAGATCTTTGATAATATTCTGAGGCTCCACAAACCATGCCTGAACATATTTGGCAGTTTGTATGGACTGCTTATCGTTTTGGAATACGGCAGTGTTCGACAGCCGTGTGCTGGTCATAGTAAGCACTTCATTGTTGAGGATGACGCCCGATGTTCACTCGCAGTAATTCTGGCAGTGACGGTAATGAAAGGACCAGCTGAGTACGACGACGATAAAGCCCTCCCCCCAAATCATAACGAAATCTCTCCCACGTTCTCTTCATCGATGAGTGTCGCATATGCCTTCAACCAGACAATCGTCGGAGGCGTGTTTGGAGGCAACGCGGTCAGGCTGAACGCCTTAGACACACTGTGCAGCGAATGCAGCAAGGTGGAGGTTTCTTGTTTTTTTTTGGGGGGGGGGGAGGGGGGTGGCACGCTGCTGGTGGTCATGGAAGGCGCCGCAACGGCTGTACGATACGTCAATATCATCCTCCGACCGATAGTGCAACCTGCAACCATATAGGCAACATATTGACGAGGCATTCGTCTTCATGGACGACAATTCGCGCCCCCATCGTGCACATCTTGCGAATGACTTCCCTCAGGATAACGACATCGCTCGACTAGAGTGGCCAGCATGTTCTCCTGACATGAACCCTATCGAACATGCCTGACATAGATTGAAAAGGCTATTTATGGACGACGTGACCCACCAACCACTCTGAGGGATCTACGCCGAATCGCCGTTGAGGAGTGGGACAATCTGAGCCAACAGTGCCTTGATGAACTTATTGAACTTATGGATAGTATGCCACGACGAATACAGGCATGCATCAATGCAAGAGGACATGCTGCTGGGTATTAGGGGTACCGGTGTGTACAGCAATCTGGATCACCACCTCGTATATAGTTTTCAGATCTCTAAGTGGAAAAAAGAAGAAGGAACACAAGTTAATGGAACACATCTGAAATGCCTTACTGTTTGCCTCTAGTGCAAGTAAACTTGAAGAGCTAATGGAAAAATTTGATAGAACTAATTTGAAAGCTGGCCTGAGCACTATGGGACTTAACATCTGTGGTCATCAGTCCCCTAGAACTTAGAACTACGTAAACTTAACTAACCTAAGGACATCACACACATCCATGCCGGAGGCGGTCACGCGATTCCAGACTGAAGCGCCTAGAACCGCACGGCCACACCAGCCGGCTAAAGAATAAGAGTAAGATTGTTAAGATGAAGGGTGTCTCGCATGCCTCGGCGATTCAGGAACTGTGCAGTAGACGCAACCACAATATAGGCGTATCTGTGCAGAGGTCAGACTAACAAGGGGACCCTCCATACTGTAAATCACGGATTCTGATGCGCTTCAGATATGTTGTAGAGGCACTTACCCTAAGTACCTGGCTATCAGGTTTTTTAGCGACTTGTCTTGGTTTTTGAGAAAATCGATTTTGAAGTTCATTGCGCAGTTTGTATATCCATAGCATTACATGTATTTCAAGCATGTAAGCGTAGCGCAGGAGGTAACGTGTTAGAATCCTGCTACTGTATGTATTTTTTTTTTCAAAATCGACCTAATTTTTCATTTTATTTAAAAGAATATCAACAAACAGTGTAAGGTGTGCGAAATTATAAAGATATAGTCAGTTATTAATTTTTTCAAATATTCATTCCGTTTGTGGTTCGCATCGTATTCTCCCAATTCATCTTCTTCGTTGAACTCTATCAGTTCATCATCAATAACAATCTGCCTTTCGACCAAGAGATCCTGTATTGCGATACACATCTCATCTCCAATTGCAACGGAATTGGCAGAGATCACGCTAGGCGGAGTATTCGTCACGAGATTCAAATCGCGGAGTAGATTTTCGTCGTATTTAATGGCATTTGTGATTTCGTCTTCTGATTCTTCGTTCAGCTCCTCTACTTGTGGATCTTCTTCTGGCTGCACTACTGCAGAAACACTTGGTTCTTCCATTTCACAAAATTATTCTAACACACGGCACTAGAGATGCTTTGCGAGCAACTCACGCTGCAGTTAGATGCGAACGTAAAGGAATGAAACTCGCATCCTCATTGGCTGCAACTAGGAGCTGGCGTTCCCGTTACAGCTAACGGTATTCACAGGAGAGGGGATGATAATGGGCGGAGATCGATTTCAGGTAATAAAAGAAGCGACCGTTGTACGAACGTTTGGAACTCCGACTGCGAACCACAAACGGAATCAAAATTTGAAAAAAATTAATAACTGAATACATCTTTATCATTTCGCACACTTTACTCTGTTTGCTGATATTCTTTGAAATAAAATTGAAAAATTCGGTCGATTTAAAAAAAAAAACATATACGAGCAGGATTCGAACATTGTATATCCCACACTGTAGCACTGAAGCTTTACCGCTGCGCCACGCTTACTTGCTTGAATTAAATGTAATGTAACGGATATACAAAGCGCGCAATGAACTTCAAAATCGATTTTCTCTAAAACCAAGGCCCGTGGCTAAAAAACCGGATAGACAGGTACTCAAGGTATGTGCCTCTACAACATATTTGAAGCACATCAGAATCCGTGATTTACAGCGTGGAGGGTCCCCTTGTAAGTTACAACATCTAAAGAGGGGCAGCAGTCTGTTCAGTATTTACAGGGGTAACAATCCCAATGATTGATCTGGCATTGTAAATTCAGCAAACATGTCCTTGCTATGTTGGCGTGGCGAACGGCTCAAAGCAAAGGGAAACTACAGCTGTAATATTTCCTGAGTACAACTCTAGAATACAACTCAATGAGGACGGCGTTCGCTTGAGTAAAATATTCTGGATGTAAAACGCCCCTCTCCCCAAGCGTATCTCTGGGAGGGAGGGGGTAGTAGAGGATCACTAATTGTTCTGGCTCTGATCGCTGACATCGGCCTCAGCATTCCTGAAACATAACTTCAGCGTCAGCCCTTCCTGGGGTCACTCACGCCGCTGTCCACTGCTTGTACAACGACATCATCACTTCCCCCTCCCTGTAGCCAAAGCCAGCATGCTGACAGGGCCCCAGCGCACCTGTGACATGCAACCTCAGCCCCCCAACATTTGAGCAACCGTGTGCTCGCTGTCATTTGCCGTTTTTATCTCCATCCTGTATGAACCGTTGTCAGCAGCAGCAGTGATCACCTGGGAAGAAGAAGACTTATGTCTTGTTATGTTTACTATTACTATGTAGGTGTGTTTTGCTATACTTAAGGCTTCGTTACTGTTACAGACTAGGACACACGTTAAGTTCCTGCCTGAACCACAGCAGCAGCAGCAGCAGTCAATGTCCACAGGATGTCTTCACATCTTTCAAACCTGATGTCGTTTTAGCACAGCTACCGTGGCAGCAGTCATTCTCCACAGGATTCCTTCCCGACGTTTTGAGCCTGGCGTCATTTGACAATGTTGTGGCACAGCCACAGCAGCTGTTACCAGAACTTGAGTTTCAGTTAAGTGCCAACAGAATACTGCTCTTCACCAATATCCACAATCTGAGTTCAACTAGACTCAGGCATAATAAAATATGCCTTAACTTTAAAGCACTTTTAAGGCATGTAGCACAGCTAAAATCGGCAAATTGTAGCTTCCTTCGGAGCTCATACTACACAGGACCGTACCATTGAAAGGCTGGGCCCTGACTCGTTAGACTTTTGTAAGCATTCTCTAACTTCAAGAGAAAAGACGTGCGAGGAATACTCTGTTCTGATTGGTCGGTTTACTTTGAGGCCAATAGAAAAACACTATTATCCCGTCTTAGTCCGCGCTTTTCATGACTAACCAATCAACAAATAGCACACTTTCGAACTGTACTTTTTCCCGAAATTAAATATTTAACGTTCTAATATTTTGTTTATACTTCACGTTATTAGCTATTTTCATTTGTACTCGAATTAGCTTTCCTTTTACCATAAACTTACTTAACATATTATGATACAAATTTCCACATCGTCTGCGGTCACACTGTGCGTGCGTGGGTGAATTCCTAAGGGACCAAACCGTTGAGGTCAACCGTCCCTAGACTTACTACTTAAACTAACTTACGCTAAGGACAATGCTCACATCCATGCCCGAGGGATAACTCGAACTCCGGTGGGAGGGGCGGTCATACTGTCTTAAAATTTTCTCACGCTAGTTCGTACAGCGTTTATCAGTTGGACAATGATCTACATATTTACTTAAGATCACATTCACGCATCATTCACACTACTAAAATCGTATACAAAACTGTACAAACATCTACATCTACGTGATTACTCTGCTATTCACAATTAAGTGCCTGGCAGAGGGTTCAATGAACACCTTCAAGCTGTCTCTCTACCGTTCCACTCTCGTACGGCGCGCGGGAAAAACGAGCACGTAATTTTTTCTGTGCGAGCCCCGATTTCTCGTATTTTATCGTGATGATCATTTCTCCCTATAAAGGTATGTGCCAACAGAATGTTTTCGCAATCGGAGGAGAAAATTGGTGATTCAAATTTCATGAGAAAATCCCGTCGCAACGAAAACCGCCTTTGTTTTAATGATTGCCACTCCAATTCACGTATCATGTCTGTGGCGCTATCTCCTCTATTTTGGGATAATACAAAACGAGCTGCCCTTATTTGAACTTTTTCGATGTCATCCGTCAGTCCCACCTGATGCGGATCCCACAACGCACAGTAATACACCAGAATAGGGCGGACAAGCGTGGTGTAAGCAGTCTCTTTAGAAAATCTGTTACGCCTTGTAAGTGTTCTGCCAATGAATCGCAGTCTTGGGTTAGTTCTACCCACAACATTATCTATGTGATCGTTCCAGTTTAGGTTATTTGTAACTGTAATCCCTAAGTATTTAGTTGAACTTACAGCCTCCAGGTTTGTGTGACTTATCGCGTAATCGAAATTTAGCGGATTTCTTTTTAGTACTCACGTGAATAACTTCACACTTTTCTTTATTCAGGGTCAATTGTCACTTTTCGCACCATACAGATATCTTATCTAAATAATTTTTCAGTTCGTTTTGGTCCCTTACAAGACGGTAAATGGCAGCATCATCTGTAAAACAATCTAAAAGGGCTACTCAGATTGTCTATGTCGTTAATATAGATCAGGAATAACAGAGGGCCTATAACACTTCCTTGGGGAACGCCGGACATTTCTTCTGTTTTACTCGATGACTTTCCGTCCATTACTACGAACTGTGACCTATCTGACAGGAAATCACGAATCCAGTCGCACAACTGAGGCGATATTCGATAGGCACTCATTTGGTTGACGCTTCTGAGGAACGATATCGAAAGCCTTCTGGAAATCTAAAAATATGGAATCAATTTGACATCCTCTGTCGATAGCGTATTTACTTTCTTTGGTAAAGGAGCTTCGGAAAACCGTGATTAATAACTCTGCTTTAGTGGTACAGTCATCAGTGATTTCACCGTTGTTATCGCGCAGTGAAGGTATTGAGTGCGTCTTGCTACTGGTGTTCCTTATGTGTGACAAAATCTCTTTGAGTTTTCTACCAGATTCCGAGACAGAGTTTCGTTCTGGAAATTATTAAAAATATCTCGCATTGAAGTAGGCGCTATAGTTCGAACTTCTTCAAAACTTTGTCAATCTTCGGTATTTTGCGTTCTCTTAAATTTGAGGGTAATTTTACTCTGTCGTTGCAACTACAAAGATGCGTGACTTTTTCACCAGGCGCGTTTCGCATTATTGGTGTAAAGCATCATCATCAGTGGTGGTGATTTTCGGTTGATTTCTCCCTTGCATCGGGAAACGCCGTCTGCTACCACATCGTTGTTTTTCTGCGTTAGACACCGGTAATTTTGGTCTAATTTTTAGACGTTCTGCAACACTATGCACTTGTTATGTTTTCCACAACACACTTTTATGCACACCACTGTTTTCTCTTTGTTTTTGTCAGCTTTTTAAAATAGATGTACTTTGCGGTTCTTTTTGATGATTGTGGGTGTTACGGTGTTCAGCCTAGCAGCAACTGCCTTTTGGTCGCTGATCCCTGTATCCGTCATTATACTCCCTACTTGTCCGGGATTATCTGTTGTTAAGAGGTCAAGTATGCTTACGCAACCATTTACGCTTAGAGTGGGCTCGTGAACTAATCGTTCAAAATAATTTTCTGAGAAAATTTCGGATGACGTTTTATGCCTGTTGCCTGATTTAGCCATATGATTTTTCCAGCATATCGACGGTAGATTTAAGTCACCATCGACTATAATTGTATGAGTGGGGTACTTATTTGAAATAAGATTCTAGTTTTCTTCGAACTGTTCACCAACTATATCTTCTGCGTCGGGGGATCGGTAAAACTATCAAATTAATAGTTTGGTCCAATTGTCAAGTACAACTTCTACCCACACTTTCGCGGGAACTACCTACTTCAATTTCACTACTAGGTAAACTACTTCCGACAGCAATAAATACTCCACCACCAACTGTGTTTAATCTATCCATTCTGAACTCTGTTAGGTCGTGTGAAAAAATTTCGGCTGAACTTATTTCCGGCTTTATCCAGCTTTGCGTATCTATAACTATTTGAGCTTCAGTGCTTTCTGTCAGGTCTTGGAGCTCTGGCTCTTTCCCAATACAGCTACGACAATTTACAACCACAATACCGATTGTTTCTACAACTACCTTATTGTGTTTGACCTACTCCCTTTTAGATGGTTTCTATGGTTTCCTGAGACCCTCTAACCTAAAAACACGTCCAGTCCTTTCCACGAGAGCTGCATCAAACAAGTCTCAGGACTGAAGACCACAACAACAACAACCTTTCCATACAGCCCCCAGTACCCATGTAGCCACTTCCTGTGTATAGTGGACTCCCAAACTATTAAGCAGAACCCGTAAACCCACCACTCAATAGCGCAAGTCAAGGAATCTGCAGCCTAGACGGTCACAGAACCGCCTGAGACTCTGATTCAGACCCTCCACTCGGCTCTGCACCAAAGGACCACTGTCGGTTCTGTCGACGATGCTGCAGATGGGAAGCTCCGTCTTATCTTGCAAGCAAGCCTGGCAGTCTTCTCCATTTCCACACGCCGCCTGAAACCAGAGAGAATCTCCTCCGATCCAAAGGGAAACACGTTATTGGTACCGACATGAGCCAGCACCTGCAGTCGGCTGCGCCCTGTACTCTTCATGGCATCTGGACACACCCTTTCCACATCAAGAATAACTCCCCTTGGTATGCACGTGGAGTGAACACTGGCTTCCTGCCCCTCCTTGGCAGCTATGTTCGTCAGTGACCCCATTATGAGCCTAATGTTGGAGCTCACAGCTACTAGCAAACCCACCATCTGTGAATGCCCAGACCTTGCGGGCCGAGAAGCTTCCTCTGGAACAGGGTGGACGACTCTATCCAGCTTAGAGACTTCATCAGCCACAGATAACGCCTGAAACCTGTTCATCAAACAAATTGGGGAGGCCCTACGATCAGCCCCTCAGAAAGTCTTTCACTGCCTCCCAGACTTTGGAATGATCTCCCACTCGATCACAGCTGAGGCGCAGCCACAGCAGTGCAAAGATCGGGGAACTCATGGGATGTGTTCCACATCCCTCGCAGCCCCGCGTCCGACCCCCCACAGTGATGCCACTTGGCAGCAGCCTCAAGCTCTGTGACAGAAGCCAACACCACCTGGAGCTGTGACCGAAGGGTCACCGACTCAGCTCACATCTGTACACAGCAACCACAGCTCCTACCCATTACTGAAGTCGTTCCTGTTTGAAGCTTGTGAAAATATACAGGATGGTCCGTTGATTATGACCGAGCCAAATATCTCATGACATAAGCGTAAAACGAAAAAACTACAAAGAACGAAACTAGTCTAGGTTGAAGGGGGAAACCAGATGGCGCTATGGTTGGCCCGCTAGATGGCGCTGCCATAGGTCAAACGGATATCAACTGCGTTTTTTAAAATAGGAATCCCCATTTGTTATTACATGTTCATGTAGTATGTAGAAAAATATGAATGTTTTAGTTGGATCACATTTTTCGCTTTGTGACAGATGGCACTGTAATAGCCACAAACATATAGCTCACAATTTTAGACGAAGAATTGATAGCAGGTAGGTTTTTTAAATTAAAATACAGAACATAGGTACGTTTGAACATTTTATTTCGGTTGTTCCAATGTGATTCATGTACCTTTGTGAACTTATCATTTCTGAGAACGCATACTGTTACAGTGTGATTACCTGTAAATACCACATTAATGCAATAAATACTCAAAATGATGTCTGTCAACCTCAATGCATTTGGCAATACGTGTAACGACATTCCTCTCAACAGCGAGTAGCTCGCCTTCCGTAATGTTCGCACATGCATTGACTATGCGCTGACGCATGTTGTCAGGCGTTGTTGGTGGATCACGATATCAAATGTCCTTCAACTTTCCCCACAGAAAGAAATTCGGGGACGTCAGATCCGGTGAACGTGCGGGCCATGGTACGGCGCTTCGGCGACCAATCCACCTGTCATGAAATATGCTACTCAACACCGCTTCAATCGCAAGCGAGCTATGTGCCGTACATACATCATGTTGGAAGTACATCGCCATTCTGTCATGCAGTGAAACATCTTGTAGTAACATCGGTAGAGCATTACATAGAAAATCAGCATGCATTGCACCATTTAGATTGCCATCGATAAAATGGGGGCCAATTACACTTCCTCCATAATGCCGCACCATACATTAACCCGCCAAGGTCGCTGATGTTCCACTTGTCGCAACCATCGTGGATTTTCCATTTCCCAATAGTGCATATTATTCCGGTTTACGTTACCGCTGTTGCTGAATGACGCTTCGTCTCTAAATAGAACGCGTGCAAAAAATCTGTCATCGTCCCATAATTTCTCTTGTGCCCAGTGGCCATGCAATTCCTGGTGCATAGAAATATGATACAGGTGCAATCGATATTGATGTAGCATTCTCAACACCGACGTTTTTGAGATTCCCGATTGTCGCGCAATTTGTCTGCTACTGACGTGCGGATTAGCCGCGACAGGAGCTAAAACACCTACTTGGGCATCATCATTTGTTGCAGGTCCTGGTTGACGTTTCACTTGTGGCTGAACTCTTCCTGTTTCCTTAAATAAAGTAACTATCCGACGAACGGTCCGGACACTTGGATGATGTCCAGGATACCGAGCAGCATACATAGCAAGACCAGAAGTAACACTCGCGCAGAAGTCGAAATAGAAGGCCCTGACTAAAGTAACACATGACACGCCAAAGAACCAGGCACAGTGTCTAGAAAAACGGGACACATACAGTCAGCCGATACCAATGGAAATACAGGCGACTGAACCAGTAAACTCGAGGACACAATATAACAGTAGCACAGATACAGTACCGCGAACGATGAGAGTAGCGACAAACGAACAACACTTTTGTTCACCAATGTTACGATGTGATGCGAATATGGGTCAGGAAATCAAGAATATGCAGACAGGCAGTGGATTGCCAGAGAATAGGCAAGACAACACAAGCAGTGGCAGATTATTTGAGTCTATGAGTCAGCCACAACCAGGATTTATGAGTAGATACGCTACAGATCACTTTTTGACAGTTAGAAAATTCCAACATTTCAAGGAAGAAGGCGGTAGCTTGCATGCACACACATCATCGATCAGTTCCAGGTAGGCTTGCCAAACCATTGGAGCGTGGCTCACAAACTTGACTTCATTTGTGCATACATGTCAGGAACAGTAGCGGAGGTGATGCAAAAGATCGCTGCTACCTGTACGTCTTACCTATGGTTCAGAACAGCATTTCTCGAAAGATATTGGTCTAAGGAGGCGCAAAGCAAAATTAAATCCGAGTTACTTCAGATGACACCATATGAAAACTCAGGGGAGAAAAGCGTTGTAAAATTCTTTGATACAATTGACAAAAAGAATCAATGCTTAGATAAACTATACAGTAACGGAGAGCTGATACATCTATGTAGAATGAAGTTACCGGTAAAGTATCAACAGGCGACCGTAGGAAAGAATGAAAATACCAAGGAATTCAGAGAGGTCTTAAGGGAGCTCGAATTCATGTTCAAAGAAAACGAGGCGAAAGAAAAAAGAAGGGAAAAGGTTCAGCAAAAGGAGAGAACTAGGAACGAATATTCTAATAATAATAATCGTAATCCTAATAATAATAATTTCAGGCAATTTAACAGCTCAGGACAGTGGCATAATGGAGGTAATTGGCATAGAAACGGGAACCAGAATAATTGGTACCGAAATAGGAATGGTAATGGACACTCATACAGTGATGGATATGGGTTTAGGAATCAAAATGCCAACGGTCAAGGGTACTTTGAAAGAGGTCACGATGCCAGAAACACAACTGGCGAGACCAGGGTGCGAATAATTACAGAGGAAATCATGGTCCACAGAGACAAGAACAACACAGCAAAGGGAAACCAGAAGTACAAGTTAGACCACCAAATCCTGAAAAAGGTGAAACTTGACGAGAAAATATGGAAGAGGTTAGGCAAACTAACGTCCACCCATTAACACAATCAAAACAGAACATTCGTTTCTTCGAAGTAGATAAATCAAAATTAGAAAAAATTGACAATAGCCCAATTTAGATAAACAGTGAATTACGAAAATTTCCGAAAAAGAGTCAGCACCAGATACACTTGAATTACGCTACATGGCCTGGGAAAACAGCACAGAATGGGAAAATTCTCAAAGTAAGGATGAACTGCCACCAATTACACTATAAAAAATTATAGATCCACCGGAAAAAATAAAAGAAATCATTAAATTTCCAACGATTTCCCGAAAGCAACACAGACAAATCTCCGCTTCTGCCTTAGGGAACATTCGCTCAGCAGCAATGAGACGTAGGATCACCCAAGACAAGTCTGCCACAAAGAAACGCTTCACCTTGGGCCAGAAAGTATTCGTAAAGACTCATTACCTTTCACACAAGAGCCAAAACAAATGCCGTAAATTTTTTGCAATCAATAAAGGGTCGATGACAATTTCCAGAATCGCTCAAGAAAATGCCGTAGAGCTAGCGAACCCAAAAACAGGTAAGTGTATTGGCATCTACCGAGTGAGTCATTTAAAAGCATTCGAATGAAAAGAACAGTAACAGAAAAGAAAAGGAAAGATACAAAGGGGCAAAAGAAATCTCATATCTTATACAAATAACTAAATAAAAGATAATTAAATAATCAACAAATTAACAGATTAATTAAAAGAAAGAAAGAGAGATACAAAACAGACTAACAATTTTCTTATATCATTGTGTACACTGCAACATGCACACAAACAATAATGATACACAGTCATCAACAACCATCGGTTAGAAGTACCACTTCATGATGACAATGTCAACAAATAAGATCAGGCATCGCATGCTATAGTGCTTCTCAGATGATTTGTGACACCCATATAAATGAGTCGACGCTTTCCAGTACTTCAACGGAGAGCATCGAGCACAGAAATTGACAGAGTAGCACAAAACGAGAAGACTTATTTCGAATAAATAAATAAATAAATAAATTCTCTCTACACTAAAACAAGAGTAAATTTATGAAAATTATATACATTTGTAATACGATATTTTTCTTCTCTTTCCTTGTAAAAGTAATTATTTTTATTATATATGTTAAGTCCATAATTTATAGATACCTTAAAAACTTTGTGAAGAAACTCAGTATAGCTACATAATATCACAAACTCATGGAAAGTCTATTTATTTCTTTTATATGTAAAATTAAGAAAGGATTTATGCAGGATATTTCTTCTCTAAGTAACAATCAAAAACACCTTTTGGGGTAATAATATTAATACCGAGGATAGAATTAAGAGGGAAACGCTTCTTCATTCTTACACAAAAAAAAAAAACAGTGACACATAAAAGAAAAGATAATGCCTAAATAAACAAAACAAAGTAACACAACAGAGCTTTTGCGAATGTTTACGGAAAGCCTGACAAACGAAAAGAGATAATCACATCAAGACATAATACACTGTACACTAACGAGTTCAGATAAAGAAAGCATTGTAAAATAACTTTTGAGAATGAAAAAGAAAAACTGAGACACATAATGGCAACGGCAAAGAAAACTAATTTCTGCAAAGTCCATTTCTGCCTAGCAACAAAACACAAATTGTATAATTATAACAAGAAACAATAGCTATAAAGAAATAATTAAAAAATTGTTAAGAATGGCTGAGAAAGTTAAATGGAAAATCCGAAAGGACGATTTTTGCCTGACTGTCAATGTTTTCCTCAGCATTGACAAACCCCAGACAAAAATTTTGTCACAAGGGGGGGGGGGGGATATGTATGGGGGCGTGGCCACCTGACCTTCATTCCTTACATATTCCGACTCACCATCGTATTCTACATATCAAGACATTTCATTCAAACTCAAACTCGATAGGGTAGAGTCAATTTTACATATTTCCATTTAATCAATATGCAAATCTAATAAATAAATCGCAAGTACGCACCGAGATTAAAAAGTCGAGTCTGGCATACACAAACATCCAAGACATGACGGCCACAGAAGTTTTAGTTCGGCGGAGGCAACCAGCCCACTGGAAAGTCCGTAGGAGGGTGGGTTAGCACGCAGCTGCACCAGCCGACCGACTGCCCACGGACCAAAACAGTTTCTGCCAGAGAAAAGGGATAATGGCCTGTGCGTTCAGCTTAAAAGCAAAACCTGCTGTATTGTATGGGAGAGCCCAAGCATACACATTTTCTTGACGGACCTAGTGTGCAGTTTCAGAGTTCTCACAAGTGGACAGTAAATACCTAACGCAGATGCTATGTATTTCCGGATTGGTCGGCTTAGCCATTCTCTCGTTTGTAAGAGTAACGCTGATTGGTGGACTATTTCTGACGCAATGAGCCGGAGGAGTGAGGGAAAGACAGTGGATGATATACCCATTCGCTTTTTGCATGGAGGGAAGTCATTCCGGTGACGCTCTTGTAGTCGGAACAAATAGCGGGAGCGAGTGTGCTCGTGTTTGTATACAGAGAGGGAGGAACAAAGTCTCCACTCAGTACTGCACTGAGAGAGGACCTCTGTCGCTAGTGTATCAGACTGATACTCTATATTGAGTTGCTCGTGATTAAGCGTTTGTTCACTGTGTTGGCCACGACACTTGATGTGCGGTGCGAATACAGAGTATTAATTAGCGCCTGTGAGCGAACATTGAGTGGCATCGCGGTGTACTGGTTATCTGACCAATGTACCACACCAATAGCCAGACTAGGGGCAGATAGGAGTCCTTGACTTCATCAAGGCGTAGTGAGAGTTCGATTGGCGAAGATCAATCCATATAGAAACAGATAGTTTTGTTATTTTTCAGCGGTGAATGATGCAGGCAGCAGTCGTCGCAGCTCACAGTATTGTACGCTATAGGGTGGGCGAGCCCCGTCTTTCCTCCATTAGAAATAACATACTTCATTCAAGTCACTCCATTACATTTCTCATGAAACAGCCTCGACCGTAGTTAGAAAATTTCAGTCGGATAATTATTCAAGTTGAGTAGGCATGGCTCTCAACCATTCTGCCGAGTAAATAACATTCTTAAAGAAAAGGGATAAAAGAGCTTTCCCACACTTTGTATATAAATGTCACATAACAGGATTCCTATCCATAAGAGTTAACATCCTATTCCAAAAAGAAGCCAGAAATTTGTGTATCAGTTTATAAATAAAAGTTTCACTTGATTTTCTTAAATTTTGCAATAAATAATATTTTCTGTTCATTTAATGTTTTTCTTACACTAACTAGCAATACTCCAGTACCCAAGTATCCCACTAGTTATGTAAGAAAATAGAATATTTTTTGCGTATTTTCCTTACAGCAGACGACTTCAGAAGATATTTATTGCTGAAAGCTTATCAGGCATTTCTTTTTGGTACGTTAGGAGCGTCTGCCTGACTTCTGTAGCAGTGTGGGGTGGAAATTGCTTCTTGCAGTAGCCAAAGGGTACTTCTCAGATTAATCCATTGCACAACTCATCAACATAACTGCCACACATTGACAGCAAATGGCGAACTTGCCAAGACAGGTAAGATAGGTAGGTTACCAAGATAGGACAGTGTCAGAATAGGTGACAGATGATAGGTACGGCAGGTCGCAATCTTAGTAAAAATAATTTTTTTTTTTTTTTGGTGTTACAGAAAGTTTGTTGAGATTTATGCAATGTTAAGTGAAGCAGTGGTTGGGAAGGAGTGAGACATTTTTAGCCTATCCACTATGTTATTCAATTTGTATATTGAGCAAGCAGTAAAGGAAACAAAAGAAAAATTCGGTGTAGGAATTACAATCCATGGAGAAGAAATAAAAACTTTGAGGTTCGCTGATGACCATGTAATTCTGTCAGAGACAGCAAAGGTCCTGGAAGAGCAGTTGAACGGAATGGACAGTGTCTTGAAAGGAGAATATAAGATGAACATCAACAAAAGCAAAACGAGGATAATGGAATGTAGCCGAATTAAGTCGGGTGATGCTGAGGGAATTAGATTAGGAAATGAGACTCTTAAAGTAATAAATGAGTTTTGCTATTTGGGGGTGGGGGGCAAAATTACTAATGATTGTCGAAGTAGAGAGGATATAAAATGTAGACTGACAATGGGAAGGAAAGCGTTTCTGAAGAAGAGAAATTTGTTAACATCGAGTATAGACTTAAGAGACAGGAAGTCGTTTCTGAAAGTTTTTGTATGGAGTGTAGCCATGTATGGAAGTGAAATGTGGAGGATAAATAGTTTAGACAAGAAGAGAATATAAGCTTTCGAAATGTGGTGCTACAGAAGAATGCTGAAGATTAGATGGTTAGATCACATAACTAATGAGAAGATATTGAATAGAATTGGGAAGAAGAGAATTTTGTGGCACAACTTGACTAGAAGAAGGGACATTTTCTGAGGCATTAAGGGATCGCCAATTTAGTACTGGTGGGCAACGTGGAGGGTAAAAATCGCAGAGGGAGACGAAGAGATGAATGCACTAAACAGATTCAGAAGGATGTAGGCTACAGTAGGTACTGGGAGATGAAGAAGCTTGCACAGAATAGAGTAGCATGGAGAGCTGCATCAAACCAGTCTCTGGACTGAAAACCACAACAACAACAAGTTAAGAAAGAAGCAAATAACTGTTAAGTTATTTTTTAAAAAAGAAATTTAGTTAACTGAAGAAAAAAAATTTATTTTAGGATGCATTATCAATTTGAAAAATTTTCTGTCGTGTCTTAAAGAGTTATTTCCAGAGATTTAGGATCAGAATAGATACAAGTATCGAGGAAAGCAGAGCTGTAGTAAAAAGAGCTTGTGTTATTGTGTTGGAAAATTTTTGGATTTTTAGGATTTTTGAATAGCTGTTAGGGCATAGGATTTTCAGGTGATTGGCACAGATGCTGAGTGACGCAGAGACGCAGAGTGACGCAGTATCAAGTAAGTTAGAATTAAGAGGTAACATTTGTACTCTCTTTGCTAGCGCACAGGTGAAGATTGGAGACTGTAGGAGAGCAGACAGAACAGTGGCTGTGAATTCACGACGTTGTTGTTGTTGGTTCAACCAGCTGGTAAGTGGTAGTACAGTTTTGTAGATAGGCTTGTGATGTGTTGAACGAACTTCCATGTTAACGAGAGCGCAAGCCAAAAGATTACGTGATGGACAGCAAGTAGACAAGATGGGGGAGAATCAACCAGATAAACAGCAAGTAAACGAGTTCGTTGAGAATAGGTCAGATGGTGAACCAAAGGATAGGACAGTCGGTGAGCTGCAGAATCAACGGGCTCAGGTAGATTTGGATAGAATTGAGACAGATCAGACAGACGGGACTCGAAGGGACGAGAACACTGAATTTTCAGAATACGAAATTCCGTGTAGGGCGCTTTCTCAGCCAGAAATAGACAGCCCACGCAGGTAATGGCAAAAATTAGCAGTGAAAAATCTCAGGAAACTCGTTTGTTTGCCGCATATTCAGAGACAGAATACGTGTCAATACAGTCAATGAACCGGCAGTTAGTTAACGTTCAAAGAGAAGTAGACAGTGAGGAAGAGGGGGAACATTTAGAATACGTCGAACTTGTTGTACACATTTTAAATATGCCTCAGCAACAGGCACATAACTCTGTGAAGCTTCGAGCACCGCGAGAAGGTACCGTAACAGACGCAACTGTACCTGCAAACATAAGACATACACAACAGAGCGGGCAGTGTGCGGAGTTGTCTGCGCCACGAAATGGTTCGATGACATACGCAACTAGTCCTCAACATAAAGAGCAACACGGCAGCACGGATTGTTGCAGTTATCGAACTTAGAAACGTCACAGGACAGTCCAGTAAACGACGTAAGTGACCGAGTAGAAAACAATAGATCGTAAACACACAGTTCAGCAGAAGGTAGTGTTACAGGACAGGACGCGATCATGGAGATGTTACAAAAATGAACGATAGTGTAACGACACAAATAGCGAAACAGAATCAGGACATCATTAATACACAGATGACGAAACAGTGTCAGGAACTGAAACAGGATAATCAGGAATTGAGACAAGAGATTAAGATACAGATTCAACAGGTTAAAATCCAGATGGAAGAAGGGATCACCAGAATTTATAGTCAGATCACTCAGATAAATAAAGACGCGAAAGAATCTAGGGAAAGAATTCAGGTACCAATACAAGGTCAGCTGCAATTACGCACTGACGTGGACAAGGTCCAATTGGAGATCGTAAACGTTGACAAAAAAAGTGGAACGTTTTACGGAAAAGGCCACTCGAACAGTAATACAAATTTCGGAAGAACAAGCGATTCAAAGCTAAGTCGCAAAAGTTGCACTGAAAAAATATTATCAGCGAATCAATAAAATAGAACTTTAAAACAAAGATGAGTTTGAAAAGCTTCGGACAGAGTTGATACAAACTATCGAAGAAAAGATCGAAACCGATTACACCTATAGGGAAACAACTGATACGTCAAGCATTAATTCAGTACATGAACACGCACCGTCTATCAATGGACCACCCTGTATAACAAACGAACAATGTACTCGGCTTATTAACAGCGGGAATTCGAGGTGCTCTCTCACTGACGGTCTAACTGTGATCAAAAAGTTTCCCTTAAAAGGTCATAGATTCCAGAATCAGTATGGCAATAAGGTACCTTGAGCATTGAGGTTGAAGATATCCGTTTCGTAAAACACCATGTCCTGCTGCCTGCTGCACATCCTCGACGGACAGGAATTGTCGATCCTGTCTTGTGCCGAATTGTGACCAGCAAGGAATTTGGAGTACCATTCTGCAGTGGCGGTTTTTCGACAGACATCTTGCCCAATACACATTCTACATTCTCCAATGGATGTTTGCGGGTGTTTGATTTCCTGTTCTTGATGTGTCCTTCGGCAGCAAAGATTTTGATGTCCTCTTTTTGACGTGACATACCGCTGGAGACCTTATAGTTGTAAGTAGCTAGCGCATGAACTATAAAGCATGACTTCCTTTGAATAAAATTTGGATTATTAAAATTTAAAATCGTTTAGTAACAATATAATATTCCAACCCATAGCATTTTGGAGTTAATAAAAACATTACATTTGCCGACAAATTGCGCTTCGTTTCCCCCACTCCTAGCCCTAAGACGAAACTAATATGTGTTGCTGTCCCTCCCTTCCCCTGCTCTTCTTTCCGTAGCTATCACGGGTACGCTCCCGGTGACATAATAAAGTGGAGAACACTGAGGTAACTACAAGCTGTGGTGACAGAATATGCAAGGAAAAAGGGAAAAAGACCAAACATTCCAGTTTGTTACGAAGGGTAATCATAAAATTTGTCACGACCTAGAAGAAAATCGAGTTACTTAAATCATGGTACACTTGGAAATACCCGCCCGCAGTACCGAAACATTAAGCTAGCTACGAGAACGATAACAAACGAGTGCAGCACATCGATGAATGGAAATGCGTTGTGCCGTTCCGTTTTGACTTCTATGGTCCTGTGGTTCAGTGATTTCAACGTCTACCTGCAATGCAGGCTTGTACCTGCAAATAAACAAAAACTTATTCCTTAATTTTATTTTTTTTTTTTCGTTGTGGTAATCAAAACCTTTTGACTCCCTTTTCCTGTTGCACAGAAGAGGCTTGCCTTTGGCGAATCATATGATAGATTAAATAAGCACAATTACATTTCGCAGGGCACATGAATTTGCCATATTACTTTCAAAATACGTCTTGACGATTTTAAATTTTCGACTCGCCATACAGATATTTCTTTCCCTATAAGCGCCGACAATGGGTAAGAGACTTTAATAGTAAAAATGGTGTTAGAGAGTGTGTTATTATAATGAGACAAAATTCGTCGTTAAGGAATGTTTATCTGCTGTTACTTTATCTTTTTCTCAGGAGAAATCAAGAGCTATGTTAACAGATCAGTTTTTCTATATTCACTGTAAGTACCGTAAGCTGTTTTGCTGTTATCGCTGGAATGTAGCAAGTGTGGCTGCCAATGTTATCAGTAGTGAAACTTCTGTTGGCGGGATATAGATAACACTCGTGGTGTACAGGAGAGTGCGAGTCACGCTCAGCGGTAGGGGGGAGAGAGAGAGCGAGAAAGAGAGAGAGAGAGAGAGAGAGAGAGAGACTGTAGATGCTGCGTCATTGACCTTGCTGCGATGCTAAAAACGTGTTTGCTTACCAGACAGGGCTATGCAAACACGTTGTCCCAACACTGAGATAACGCTTAACTACAGTCCACCGTAATGTGACTTGTTCTCGTTACTAGAAAATTATAACTCAAGCATACACATTCGATGAAGGTTGCTTTTTTATTCACATGCAAAGTTAAGGCTATCGCAGAAAGAGCTAACTGTGGCTTAATTTCGTTGGATTTCTTATTGCATCACGCCTAAAGATTATTTCATTCCTCTCGTCTACTAACGTAAAAGAAACGAAAAAGTCTGTGTAACTTGTTGTTGGTCAAAAATCGAATAGGATTGACAACATGATGCATGCTTGAGGGCAGAAATTGCTTCTTCTTAATTGTATTTTTCTGTAAAGTGATTCGAATGCCTTCGTCACCTTTGTCTCTCCTTGCTATCACCACAACACGTTTTCGGTACACCACTGAATTTACTGTTAATAAGTCATTAGATACGGTTTGCCTCTAGTACAGATGAAATTCAGCACTGAATGGTTGTTCTCAATACAGCAAGTTCGAAAATGGCTTTATTATGCAGTCGCAAAACTGGTTGATCAATGTTGTAAGCTTTCTAGGTAATTTATCCATGAGTGAAATACTGGATATGCGTTTTTCAAAAACTTTCTTCTTATGAAACGTGTGCTTTAGATATGGTATTCATCTGCTGAACAAAACTGACTGTTGATTGGCCCTATGTTGCCCATATAAACCGTGTCGGGAAAAAGACCTTAATCTTAGTGAAAGGCTGGATTTGAAATAATGAAAATGACTCTAATTAAATCTAAAAAGAAAGTAACTGTGTATTCAGTGAAAACTATTTAACTAAAACTCAATACTGAAGTACGTTATCAAAGTTATATAACATGAAGTGAAATTTCCGACTTGAAGTACCCACAGAATAAAAATACTGCTCAACTCGGTAGAAAATACCTGTTTAATGTTACCTTCACTGATCACTGCAAAGTAATCTGTTTACTTAGTAGAACACTTGCAGTTTCTGACGACGTACTGTTTTCTCTCAAGAATGCAAAGTGGTATCTCCCACGAAACAAAAGTTACTTACCTCATGCTCTTTTGAGTCTGGTGTACGGACGCAATCGAAGGCAAATTAAAACCAGCAGCTGCAGCAGCTAAAGGAAAATAATCTACTCTAAATTTTTCTTTGTTTGTCAGAAGCAATCTATGGCTGCGTGTGGCGTAAGGTGCAATCTAGATACGACAAAATATTTTAAACTTTACTAACAATAATGGAGGAGAGTATCCTCTAAAGAAAATTGTTCTTGAAAAATTAAACTGTCGAATAGGAAAGATATCAAATTAACACAAAACATAAATATTATTAATTATCTAAGGGACAAAGATTTCCTTCAGTTGAGATTTCTAACAAACATTTAATTCTTATATGTGCATGGGTTACATTGAAATATTCCTCCAAAAATTTTCTCCATCAACATAATCAATAAAAAAACCTTCATAAACTAGTTTTCATCTCCACATTAAAGTATTCCAGATAATTTTTCCCAGTTCATAAATATCACATCTCCTTCTCTAACACTCAATTTCTCACTACTACGCCCCTTATGAGAATGCGTTGCACAACTGACTGGCGATCAAGCACACCCATGATTATGTTAAACAGTCAAGGATCTTATCCACCACTAGTGCAGCGCCTTCAAGCATCTTTGTCCCAGCACAGTAATGATGGATTATTTACAATTGCAGAAAACATTGGAAAACCTCTCGATGTATTCAGGGTAGCTGAAATTGTACCACAGTCTAACATAACAGTTGCGAAACTCTGTCTGACTTTTGTTACCCTTTGCGACAGCAGCGCACCAAATGGTCGGCCACCAAAATTTCCGAATTCAATATGACAGTGCGAATACTATCGTTTATATTCATAGCTAACACAGTTAATACTATAGGGAGCGTATTTAGTGCAACAAAAATCGACAAGAACTGAAAAATGGCAGCAAATTTGTTACTCTTTAGTTTCGTAAGGACCCCGGGAGTTATGAAACGGCATCTTACGGGACATTCCATTTCCGATTCTCTTGTAAAGTACAGATATTTACGGGGGTATGTCGTTTCCCTTTAATAACACAAGAAAGCTAGTAAACACCAGAAGACCTGCCTTTGTTCGCTATCCTTTCATCCAAATCCGTGAATGTGGAACGTAGGAAACCTGTACCGAATATAAGACCTACATTATTTAACGTAAAAAATAAGCACCCACACCTGTAGCTGAAGGGAAAGTCACACTGATGTAATAATAAAACGACAAAGGAAATAAAACTATTTACCAACACAGAAGAAAACAGATCGACAATAATTACTAAGTCTTAACCACTGACGGCCAGAATCTTCAACATACTGTATTCCTTTTTTTACCAAAACTATTTAGAAAAATACTCATGCATTAGAAATTCGAGTGAAGTGTAAGAATGGGCGAAACATTACTCCATAAAAAGTTCTTACTTGTAAATAAAACCCATATCATAATAAAGGCAGATAACAATAGAAATATATGCTTCTCAGGTATGAAATATTTTTACGTTCTCTTTCAGTGGAGGAAGCCGAAAGTGTACACATATTCGGAAGTATTTCTTCATGAGTAATTTGCAGTTATTGTCATTCTGTCAGTGAAATCTGGCTGTTTTTACATTTCTTTCGCGATAATTTATGTCTCTTGGTAATTCACTAAAGCATGGAACACAAAACATAACTATTTCCTTAATTAAGTAGAGAAATAATTAAAAACAAACTTTATCCTTATGAAGCGGATAACTGTTTCCTCAGCGCTTGGAGCGTTAGTGTCGCTCCAACTGTCTAACGCCAACAACTTTCGCATCAGTGCGTCGCAACTGCGTATTTTAGACTGTGGTTGTGACCAGACATTCGCGGCATGGTAGAGGTACCGTCCCGTTCAGGGAATGGCGCCAATCTGCTGGATTTTTTTCTCGTTGCTAGCGAGACGGCACTGAATACATCTAGGGCGGCCCCAGCTAGCGCGATCAAGTGTCTACTGGAACGACGTAGAGGAATCCGGCCAGCAGCAGCGGAACGAGAGGCTTGCTTGTGTAGTGGCACGAGGAAGACGGTTGGCGGCTGGAGGCGTAATTGCCAACGGCGATCATGAGGGTTAATTCACATGACGCCAAGAAACCGATAATATTGTTGCACTTCTTCACGAAACGAGGGTGGAATCAGAATCCTTTGTCGCACCTTGTAAGAAATTATAGTGGATGTTCCCTGCCACTCACACTTCACTGTTATAGGTTATATGTTGCATTTGTTGTGCTTGTTTACAATAACGTAACTAACAAATAATATATTAGGCGTCATACCGACAATGAGTAATGTTTCCCGGTGTCCAAAAATCGATCATTCACGTCGTGAATACCTAAGACATCACATCATTGCGAATTTTCGAAAGCATAGTACATTTGGGGAGACTAAATCACTCATTCTGTTGCAATTCCAATTAGTCCTATAACGCAGAGTACTGTTACATTAATGAAGAGGTGAAAAGAAATACTTATCAACCAATTTTCTCTCTTTACTTACATGCTCTGCGAAATCTGAAAATAATTCATAGCAAATGGCATGTCATACCGTATCGTTCTTGTTTCTATCTTTGTATTCTATCCTAATGCCACAAATATGAAGCTTTTCTTCTAACTCCATTTTTACAGTTTCTGTGTCGATTTTCTCAACATGTAGAGGAAACATTCGGGAAGACACTTCCAGACACAGAAAGGAGAAAGCAGCACCGTCTGCGGTCACTTGGACGCTCTTAGTGATCTCACTGTTCCTTTGGTCTCTTTTAAAGTTTATTTCACTGCCTGAACTTCAGTCTTTGAACTTCTTTTATTGTTATTGTATTACTGTTGTCCTTAATACCATGCATATTTCTTGTGTATAAGCCTTTAAGAAAATCTTTTTATTTTGTTTCAGTGAATTCTGTGCATTCAGTTCTGCTATTCTAATAAAGTTGTACGGCCTAAACTGTTCCTAAATCATACCATACAAATGGTATCAGAGCATGATCGTGTACATGCTGAGTAAAAGTTGTGAGGATTGGGGTCTTTCGTCTCTTGTGCTGTTGCAGGTATGGCTCGTAGAGACGTTCCCAGTATAGGGTGGATTTGGAGGGACGAATTAGCGTATGAAGTCATCATATACGGAACGATCCATGCAACTACGGTGCCGGCGCTGACCAAACAGCTTCGCTAGATACTAGGAGAACAAGTTCGTTCGTATATTAAATTTCTGGAAAGGAGAGTCCCTCTCCGGTCGTAAATGATAAGGCTGCAGGTAATGGAAGCTTATTATATAAATCGTTTGTGATATTTGAGGTAATTGTGTAAAGCAGGGGAGGAAAGTGATGTGGTGTTATGACTCCAGGCAAAGGTTGTGCAGATGGAGTTGACGCTAAATGATGTGTTGTCTATAGCTTCAGTACAGGGGAATACACCCATAGTGAACACGGAACACGACGCTAAAGGTTGTCAGTTTCAGGAATTAGCGGACTTATATACGAGGTGTGGCTAGAAAAAAACCGGACTAGTACTGGTGAAACAATAAAACGAATGCAATAAGGCTGAAAGTCGCGTGGCCTGTCACGTGACTCTCGCTCCGCCTACTGCTCGAGTTTCATCTGCCTCCTGCACTCAGTCTGCCCGTGGCGTCTGTTTTAAGTAGTTGACGTTTTGTCTGTGCGTCGGAAAATGTTGAGTGTACAGAAAGAACAGCGTGTTAACATCAAATTTTGTTTCAAACTAGGAAAATCTGCAAGTGAAACGTTTGTAATGTTACAACAAGTGTACGGCGATGATTGTTTATCGCGAACACAAGTGTTTGAGTGGTTTAAACGATTTAAAGATGGCCGCGAAGACACCAGTGATGGCACTCGCACACTTTGTTCATGTTGAAACTTTCATGAAGAATCTGCCTAACACTTTCCTTGTCAACTCCTGTTAACTCAGACACTGCTCTGATTCTTAAACGGCGATCTTGTCGAACAAGTTTACCGATTTTTTCAATGTTTGCATCAGTTTTTGCTGACAATGGTCTGCCAGTGCAGTGTCATCATTGTTGGGCAGGGGGGGGGGGAGGGTTGAGAGTAAACCGGCTACTGGTGGGTAGGGTTCCCAAAACGCAGCGCCTCACAAAGCATGAGGCAGGTGATTTGTTTTGCTTGTGGAGGTTGGGGACACTGCGAAAACAAAGAGAGCTTCACTCCAAGTTTAAACGCATCCAAAACCTCTCAGACAAACAGAAGCTAAACGATGTCAAAGTTAGCGTAAGGAGGGCTATGCGTGAAGCGTTCAGTGAATTCGAAAGTAAAATTCTATGTACCGACTTGACAGAAAATCCTAGGAAGTTCTGGTCTTATGTTAAATCAGTAAGTGGCTCGAAACAGCATATCCAGACACTCCGGGATGATGATGGCACTGAATCAGAGGATGACACGCGTAAAGCTGAAATACTAAACACCTTTTTCCAAAGCTGTTTCACTGCAGTTCCTTCTCTAAATCGTCGCACAAACGAAAAAATGGCTGACATCGAAATAAGTGTCCAAGGAATAGAAAAGCAACTGGAATCACAGAGGAAAGTCCACTGGACCTGACGGGATACCAATTCGATTCTACACAGAGTACGCGAAGGAACTTGCCCCCCTTCTAACAGCCGTGTACCGCAAGTCTCTAGAGGAACGGAAGGTTCCAAATGATTGGAAAAGAGCACAGGTAATCCCAGTCTTCAAGAACGGTCGTCGAGCAGATACGCAAAACTATAGACCTATATCTCTGACGTCGATCTGTTGTAGAATTTTAGAACATGTTTTTTGCTCGCGTATCATTTCGTTTTTGGAAACCCAGAATCTACTCTGTAGGAATCAACATGGATTCCGGAAACAGCGATCGTGTGAGACCCAACTCGCTTTATTTGTTCATGAGACCCAGAAAATATTAGATACAGGCTCCCAGGTAGATGCTATTTTCCTTGACTTCCGGAAGGCGTTCGATACAGTTCCGCACTGTCGCCTGATAAACAAAGTAAGAGCCTACGGAATATCAGACCAGCTGTGTGGCTGGATTGAAGAGTTTTTAGCAAACAGAACACAGCATGTTGTTATCAATGGAGAGACGTCTACAGACGTTAAGGTAACCTCTGGCGTGCCACGGGGAGTGTTATGGGACCATTGCATTTCACAATATATATAAATGACCTAGTAGATAGTGTCGGAAGTTCCATGCGGCTTTTCGCGGATGATGCTGTAGTATACAGAGAAATTGCAGCATTAGAAAATTGTAGCGAAATGCAGGAAGATCTGCAGCGGATAGGCACTTGGTGCAGGGAGTGGCAACTGACCCTTAACATAGATAAATGTAATGTATTCCGAATACATAGAAAGAAGGATCCTTTATTGTATGATTATATGATAGCGGGACAAACACTGGTAGCAGTTACTTCTGTAAAATATCTGGGAGTATGCGTGCGGAACGATTTGAAGTGGAATGATCACATAAGATTAATTGTTGGTAAGGTGGGTACCAGGTTGAGATTCATTGGGAGAGTCCTTAGAAAATATAGTCCATCAACAAAGGAGGTGGCTTACAAAACACTCGTTCGACCTATACTTGAGTATTGCTCATCAGTGTGGGATCCGTACCAGATCGGGTTGATGGAGGAGATAGAGAAGATCCAAAGAAGAGCGACGCGTTTCGTCACAGGGTTATTTGGTAAGCGTGATGGCGTTACGGAGATGTTTAGCAAACTCAAGTGGCAGACTCTGCAAGAGAGGCGCTCTGCATCGCGGTGTAGCTTGCTCGCCAGTTTCGAGAGGGTGCGTTTCTGGATGAGGTATCGAATATATTGCTTCCTCCTACTTATACCTCCCGAGGAGATCACGAATGTAAAATTAGAGAGATTCGAGCACGGAGGCTTTCAGACAGTCGTTCTACCCGCGAACCATACGCGACTGGAACAGAAAAGGGAGGTAATGACAGTGGCACGTAAAGTGCCCTCCGCCACACACCGTTGGGGGCTTGCGGAGTATAAATGTAGATGTAGATGTAGAAGATGTGATTGCCTGCGAAGGAAACGGGATAATGGAGGATCAAGGTGACGGTACTGTAAGGGCACAAATCGGAGGAGTAGATCAATCGCATCTCTAGGTGGGGTTGTCGAGATGCAGTGAAATTAGACACTGTCCTTAAGCTACGAAATTACTTCTGAGACACTCTTCGCTCTTTTAGACAATGGTCGTTTTGTAGCTGTGTTGGGTGAGGGTTGGTTCCAATCCCATCAATCTGTAAGTGTGTTGTCTAAGTTGAAAATATCAGGACTCATTTCAGATCATTGCACGTGTTTGGTTGGGCGCAGTTAAAACTGCATATTCCAGACTTTACCTTGGTTATCTAATCGCTAATAGCTCAGGAGTTGACCGCGGAGTTCATTTTAGGTTCAGCTGTTGTACTCAGTACCGGGTTGATGTCAAATTGGGAACGACTATTTTACATTTAAATTTTGTAAACATATAAAGTTTCCGTTGACTTCTATCTGCATAAAGGAAGCTGTTAATAGTAATCTGCTGTTGGATCATTTGTCATTGGATTAGAAGAAACTACCTAGACGATTTAGTTATTTTTTAGCCCTTATTTGGCGGACCATGTGCATCACCTCAGGGAATTTTCTACTCGATAAAGTAGAGCAGGATTAACGGTGAAACCCAGCACGGTTAAGCTTGCGTTGCCCGAGATGGTGTTTTCGAGGCGTATGTTATCTGCAGGTTAAGTTAAGGTTGAGCCAAGTCGGATTAAGACAATAAGAGAATGTTCACGGCCAAAGAATCTAAGATTTTTTTTTTTTAAATTCATTTGTTATATTGCACAGAAAGCCATTCCCCTGAACAAACTGCAAAGAAAGGGACGTAAATTTGAATGGGAGAAGTCTCAGCAAGCTGCTTTCGAAAGGCATAGACGTTTTGGAGTGAGACCCAATGTTGACGATTTTGAATTTTGATAAGCAGTTTATTGTCCAGACCAGTGCTTTGTAGACTCGCGTTGCAGTTCTCTAACTGCAAGAAGATAAATATGGCAGGCGACCTGTATCCTATGCCTCTCGTGGGCTGTCATCGCTCATTCAGTGTACGAACTGAGTCGCTAGCCGTGTTCTTTGCTTTTGGAAAGTTCTAGTTTTACTTCGAGCATCAGGCATTCCTGCTCGAAACCAATAATCAAGCCTTCCAGCCTTGAGTTGAGCTTTGGTCCGCCATAGACGTACTGGTCAGATAACAAGATTGGCTACTCGGATTTCAGCATTCCAACTTCCTGACAGATTAAAACTGTGTGCCGGACCGAAACTCGAACTCGCGACCTTGTCTTTCGCGGGTGAGTGCTCTACCAACTGAGCTACCCAAGCACGACTCACGACCCGTCCTCACAGCTTCAATTCTGCCAGTACCTCGTCTCCTACTTTCTAAACTTCACAGAAGCTCTTCTGCAAACCCAAGTGAAGTTTGGAAGGTAGAAGACGAGGTACCGGCAGAATTGAAGCTGTGACGACGGGTAGTGAGTCGTGCTTGGGCAGCTCAGTTGTTAGGGCACTTGCCCGCGAAAGGCAAAGGTCCAGAGATCGAGTTTCAGTCCGGCACAGAGTTTGAATCTGTCAGGAAGTTTCATATCAGCGAACTCTCCGCTGCAGAGTGAAAATCTCATTCTGTTCAGCATTCCAGTTTGAAGTCACGCTTGTAAGGGGCACGGAAAATGTAACTGCAGATGGACTACGTAGAATGATTCAGAGAGACGGAATCGAGACAATAGGGGAGCAGCTCACGAATCTTAATATGGTTAATCAGATTTTAGGGGAGTTTCCGACACTGTTGATGGGTATCAATAAATGTCAGGAAGACATACGAAATATTATTCACTTTATTACATGAAAGATAAAAAGATTTACTTAACCTGATACAGTCCTTTGCCACAGGAGCGCTTGATAATTCATAACTGTTACTGACTATTAATGCACCACTTGTTGCGCTAATTAACAACTCTTCTCTTGAAGTACAAAATTCAACATTTACAAAAATACATTACCATCTGAGTCTTCAATAACTCTTTAGTCCTACACGATGATGTTGATTGCTTCAACTGAAGTCACGAACTGGGCAAAGCACTTCCATGCTGTGCTCTATATTGACCTCTGTGCTGAGAGAGAGGATGTTTCTTCTTTAGCCTCTCCCATTCATCACTGCGGATTGTAGTGAGACATGGCTAATATCTGTGGTATTGAAGTGTGTCGCTGACTGTGCTGTGTCACCGTGAACTGCGAACAATACAACATTCCACAGTGTCCTAATCCACCCTGATACAGTGGGTTTTCTACTATTGCCACAGCCATCACATTCTCCAGTTGTCTCAAACAATGAAATCATCTTATCATGGGTTGTCGAGGGGCTGGCATGCCGCCACCGGCACACCATCACTGTCCAACCACTCTGGCACAAAGTTGAAGCAGCATGGAATGGCGTCAGTGATGTCATCCAAGTCCAATTCTGTGTGATTCACAACACGGCTAGCACCGTTGTTGTGTACTGAATTCGTTCACTGTATAACACCAAATAATCTACAACTATAATCATATACTATTCCTACTACACTATGTACGCATAATAAGTTTTTATGTAGCAGTTTTAATGGCCAACAGTGTCACTAACACATGGTAGTCCACAGGGGTTGATATAGCTAGCTTTGGCATCGTACGATATTAACAAATGAAAACACCGGTATAGGGTCAAAAATTCATATTTGCAACTTATTGATCAACATCTTGTAAATCGTGTGTTCCAAATGAGGAACAGGTGGAGCAATCAAACTAAAAGAAAACGCGTTTGCAAGCCATCAGAAGAAATAGAACAATAACATTGAGCCACTCCTTTTCACGTAGGCTTTTACAATGATGATATACTTAACTGACTGGTTAATTTTAAGTACAAACTCCCACTTTGTTAAGAGCTCAAAAGCTGGGATACGTATTAGTCAGAGTAGCGGACTTCACAAAACCTGTGCGGATACAATTACCTGCATAAACCTCATCATTTTAGTTTAAAAGCGGAAGTCGACGAGGAACACGAATACCGTACCAACAGAAGAATGAAATTTGAAACATTGCACAGGGACGCAACTCTGCTTGGGCGACATGGTTACGATTCGTTATTGTTCAACATTTTGAAGTTCTCGGAGTAAAAGAAGTTTCTCTCAAACCTCTAGAGATTAAATACAGGGTGTTTCAAAATGAATATACGTGTTTTAAGGTTCTGTAGCATTTATTACATTCAACTTACAATTATAAATAATACATCAATGAAAGAGCAACCCAAACAGATTTGTTCCTATACGTGTGTGCCAAGGGAAGACTACGAAACGACCAAGAGTGACTGAAGAACATGTTGAACGAGTGAGTCTTTCGCGCGTGGCCCCAAGAAATCAGTTTGGAAGGCTAGTCGTGAATTAGCAGTTCCAGTGACTTCTATGTGGAGACTTTTAAGGAGACGCTTACAACTACATCCTTATTGTTTACAGCTGTTACAAGTTCTAAAACCTACAGACTCCGGTTTACACGCCAATTTTGCAAACGAAATGTTGTATGACGACGAAGTTTTTCTGGGTAGCGCCGTCTTCAGTGATGAATCGACATTTCACCTGAGTGGAAATGTGAACACACATAATGTGCGCATCTGGGGAGGGGAGGGGGTTCAACAAATCCCAATTAGATGGTACATTTGCAAGAGAGACCCCTAAATTGAATGTTTTTTTTTTTTTGGTGTCATATCCCGGCGGAAGGTTTACCGTCGTTTCTTTTACGGTGGAGCAACTGTAGGTGGTGGAGGTTTGAGTCCTCCCTCGGGCATGGGTGTGTGTGTTTGTCCTTAGGGTAATTTAGGTTAAGTAGTGTGTAAGCTTAGTGACTGATGACCTTAGTAGTTAAGTCCCATAAGATGTCACACACATTTTTTGTAAGTGGTGTTTCTTATCTTGACGCGCTAGAACTATGGGTCTTTCTCAGCTGGAAGAAGCTTAACCGCAGAACTTCATTTGTCAGCAAGAAGGTGCACCGCCTCACTGACGTAACTCAGCGATTGGTTAAACGACGTTGTACTCGACCGCTGGACTGGCGCAAGCGGCCGGATGTCGAGAGCTTGTTTTTCCTGACCTCCACGTTCACACACTCTCTGACGCCATGCGATTATGACCTTTGGGTGTTTGTAAAGAATCACATGTATGCGTCGCCGCTACCAAGTGAACTACCCGACTTTAGAAACAGCGTTGTCGCATCAATTACTCCAGACACACTGACCAAAGTTTGAGAAGAACTCGCCTATCGATTCGAAGTGTGACGAATGGTGCTCACATTGAACATCGTAGGAAAAACTGTATGAGTTGCTCTTTAATTTGATGTATTATTTGTAACTGTAAGTTGAATTTAACCAATGCAACAAAGTCTTAAAACTCTTGTATTCATTTTGAAACACCCTGTATAATCGTGATTCTCACAAATTAGCCCAATAACACAGAGAATTAGGTATTCCATACAAGTATAGCTATTTTCGGTTATTCTAATATGTCTTGAGCCTAAATTACTTTATTCGTGGTAGTAAGCCATATACACACGAAGTTTGGTTGAAATTGTGTCAGCCACCAGTGAAACTAGAGTACCCACAGAAACACATTACACACACACACACACACACACACACACACACACACAGATACACAAAATGAAATGTGAAATATTTGAAAGGTTTTAGTCCTCATTAAAACAAGAAATAAAAGTCAAATATACATAGATCCGAAAATATAGTCTTTCTCAGATCTGGAGGGACTGAAAGACGTTTCCTAGGGATATAAGCATAGTCGTTACGTTGGTGTTCTATCAACAGGATCAACAGCATGTTTTGCTGTATTTTCTTGTCACAGATCGCTAGATACACTAATAATCTACTCTGACAGTTGGCAGTCTGCATTCAGTTGACAGTTTCGGATATATAGGGTGGTATAAATAGTATACCGTATTTTGAGCTGTAGTCGTATGGATCAAAACAAGACAAAAAACAGTAAGCATCGGCCCTCAAATGCATACCGTAAAAGTTATGGGAATTTATTGTTCTTCGCTACTGTGAAATACACCTTTTCTACTGCAAGCTCCTTGCTGTTGCGAATGGCCTACAGAATGCAGTAAAAAAAAAAAAGGGTACTTGTTCCCTGTTAACGTCCACGGATACAACATGCAATAAACAATTGTTAGTGTTGTTACTGTAAAACGTCTTAATATTTACGGGTAAAGAACAATGCATACATGACTTCTAGTGGAACCAGTTTGTGGTTCGATAAGTTTGAGTGACGCTTTTACGTTGTAGTCTTAGCTCTGCACATAACGGGAAAATGAAAGCACAGGAAATGGCATTCATATGCCTGACCATATCAGAAGTTCATTTCCTCTGTTCCCCACTGTTGGCAGAAAAGGAATTCTCGTTGCTTTTAAATTGCCACCTTGTACGCCCACCACCAGAATCATATCTTACTTGCTTTATTGCTGCAGCTGTCTAACCTATAACTTCTGTACCTTGAACTGATTTCCTGTAGGTTAAGATTGGTTCGTCTTTAATTTATTCTGTCCTGTGTAAATACTGCCTAAGTAATTCCTATTATTGCATCGAACAATATTTCTTGCATTAAAGCGGTCCTAAATTAAAAGTTGCCTATCACTGTATGCAGGAACTGAATGCTTTTCCACATTTACACAGTACTGTAAAACTGAATACTAATTTTTGTTTCTGTTCTTAATTAATTCCAAGTTCCAAAGATCATATCTCAAGATCTAGAAGTGAATATGTAGTACGATCAGATTACAGTCTGTCTTTTCATGATTTGCTTGTGGATATGTATGTTAGCTGTTCACATTTTAGTAACTAGTTTAGTGGCTAAATGTTACTAAAAATGAAGACTTTATCTTTGACACGAAGTATTTTAACAGCCAACCACATTCAATTTTAGCTAGAAAAATAGACATCTTTGTCTTCAGCATTATACATGCTTCTAGATTTTAATTGAAACTTAAAAAAATCGTCTGTAGATTGGAAGTATCTGTATTTTACTTGGGTTTTATTTTTAATTTATGATTAATGTCTCATATATACTTCACCAATTTTTTAGATAATTCTGGCTGAGAGAGAAGCGAGAATGTACTTCAGTAGCAAATGTGACTCATCTCTTCTTCTTCCAAATTTTCTTTATATTTTATCTTTCCAGACTTTTAATGCATTTGGTGCATGGTTTTTCCACGTAGCATTGGTGGTCCATTAGGAGTTTTGAAATTATTTCTGTCCTGTACGATTTCTGTAATGCATATTACCTGAAAGTCTCTTTCTACTATAAACAAAAAGTTACTCTTAACCGTCAGTGGAGGGAGAGGTTGAGAACTCTTTTTAATGGGTCTAGAATCTTTTTTCCTTGTAATCTAGCCATAAAATTAAAAGTATGCTCCACAAAGTGTTGTACAGTTTTCGCGGAATATTGATATAATCAGAGGAATATTCTAATAATTTTGATTCGCTCTGGTGTGACTGAAGCAAAGATATTTACTTAGGAATTGAATCTTTTTGCTTATCTTGACCACCCTAAATGAAATTTTGTCCAGAATCAATCAAAATTTGTTTATCTACCAAGGGGGAAGTTAACTAGGATGATGTTCTTTATTGTAACATTGTTCGCTATGAAGGTATGAATACAAGTATATCTTTTTAAATAGCGTCCCACATTTTTTTACTCCGTAGTCCATTTCCTCTCCTCAATATCTGTTCAGAATCGTACCACAGTGCACTATATACGTTAGAATTGCGTTATTAAAAACGTAACACAAAAGTGACTTTGACTTTCCTGTACTAGGGAAGAAAGGTTTGTGCCCTTCAGCAGAATTAGAAATGGCATATTTTGAATTAGATAGGTTAAAGGGGGAAAGAGTCAGCACCGAGCTGGGAAAAGGTGACAGCTAATAAGCAACAGGAGAAAATCTCATAAATCACATTTCAAATTCCGGTTAACAATCAATTTAACTTGGTACATAAAACAGTGGGGGAAACTCACCCAGTTTTTGAGTTAAGCATACTGCAGCAGACTCATATGAACGACTTTAAGGCTAGGGCAGCAGAAAAGTCCCATAGAAAGAAAAGAGTCATGATGATAGGTAGCAGTCACAGGAGAGGTGTAGGCCAATAGCTACAGGAAAAACTAGAGTGCCAGAGCGCAAGCATCATAAAACCTAGCGCCAAGCTACAGACGTTAAAGTAACCTCTGGCGTGCCACAGGGGAGTGTTATGGGACCATTGCTTTTCACAATATATATAAATGACCTAGTAGATAGTGTCGGAAGTTCCATGCGGCTTTTCGCGGATGATGCTGTAGTATACAGAGAAGTTGCAGCATTAGAAAATTGTAGCGAAATGCAGGAAGATCTGCAGCGGATAGGCACTTGGTGCAGGGAGTGGCAACTGACCCTTAATATAGACAAATGTAATGTATTGCGAATACATAGAAAGAAGGATCCTTTATTGTATGATTATATGATAGCGGAACAAACACTGGTAGCAGTTACTTCTGCAAAATATCTGGGAGTATGCGTGCGGAACGATTTGAAGTGGAATGATCATATAAAATTAATTGTTGGTAAGGCGGGTACTAGGTTGAGATTCATTGGGAGAGTCCTTAGAAAATGTAGTCCATCAACAAAGGAGGTGGCTTACAAAACACTCGTTCGACCTATACTTGAGTATTGCTCATCAGTGTGGGATCCGTACCAGATAGGGTTGACGGAGGAGATAGAGAAGATCCAAAGAAGAGCGGCGCGTTTCGTCACAGGGTTATTTGGTAACCGTGATAGCGTTATGGAGATGTTTAACAGACTCAAGTGGCAGACTCTGCAAGAGAGGCGCTCTGCATCGCGGTGTAGCTTGCTCGCCAGGTTTCGAGAGGGTGCGTTTCTGGATGAGGTATCGAATATATTGCTTCCCCCTACTTATACCTCCCGAGGAGATCACGAATGTAAAATTAGAGAGATTAGAGCGCGCACAGAGGCTTTCAGACAGTCGTTCTTCCCGCGAACCATACGCGACTGGAACAGGAAAGGGAGATAATGACAGTGGCACGTAAAGTGCCCTCCGCCACACACCGTTGGGTGGCTTGCGGAGTATAAATGTAGATGTAGATGTAGATGTAGGTGACAGAAAACACGTGGGCTCCATGCATAGATTTTGATGAAGGGGTTAAGGAGCAAGAATCTAGCATTAAAGGTGGACTGGAGGAAATAAGAACAGCAACAGCACATACTCGTGTGCGGCTTGTCGAGGTTTTGCAGTGACATGACCGGCCCCGGGCTAACACGGCTTTTAGCAGCATGTACAAAGAACTGAGCGAATTGCTTTTGACTATCAAAGTCTCATACCTATCTGTTCCGTGCATACTGGTGCAATTTGGAGACGGGGATACACAAATCATGGCCAGTTCCTGAATACAAGGCGAGAAAAAGATTAGTTGAGCATCTTGCAAAAGGTCTATGGGGGACCACGAGTACACAAGACAATTTCCTGTGATTACAGGAGTAGCACGTTTTTTCAGGTTAGCGTCAGGTTACAGACAGACAGTATTGGAAGAAATTAGAGTAGAACAGAACCATAATATACGTAACTGTTTAGAGAAACAAAAAATTATTTTCCTTCATCAGAACATTACAGAGTTGAAAACCAATATAGATGAGTTTTCTTGTATGCTTAGGAGAAATGAAAAGTACTGAAGTGATAGATATGCTGCGCTTCCCTGGACGTCAAAAAACTACAGCGATGGTGAAATTAAATATCAGAATTACAGACTTGCATCATTTTCGTGTACAGTTAACATGGAAAAAGGAGATGTCACATATGTAAAATTTGGACATAAAATCAATAATATTGAAATAAATAATTTTTGTGTTGCTGAAAACCTACCAGCATGTGATTGTGATTTGTTACGGTAGAATATTTCTTTGATAGTTATGATTGTAGATATCCCACCTAGGAAACTTTCAGCTGTTTACGAGAAATACAGATTCATTGTTGAGCTACCAGTCAGACAAGAAGAAACGGTTAGTAGTTTGTGGAGACTTCAGTGTAGATTTACACAAAATTCAGACAAGGGAACTGAACCAGACTCATTATTTGGGTGCGTCACTCTAATTTCAGTAGACAATTCTCCAACTGGTGTATGATACACTAAAGAGCCAAAGCAACTGTGTAGATTTATTAGAAAATTCAGACAGGGAAACTGGACCAGACTCATTATTTGGGTGCGTCACTCTAATTTCAGTAGACAATTCTCCAACTGGTGTATGATACACTAAAGAGCCAAAGCAACTGTGTAGATTTATTAGAAAATTCAGACAGGGAAACTGGACCAGACTCATTATTTGGGTGCGTCACTCTAATTTCAGTAGACAATTCTCCAACTGGTGTATGATACACTAAAGAGCCAAAGCAACTGTGTAGATTTATTAGAAAATTCAGACAGGGAAACTGGACCAGACTCATTATTTGGGTGCGTCACTCTAATTTCAGTAGACAATTCTCCAACTGGTGTATGATACACTAAAGAGCCAAAGCAACTGTGTAGATTTATTAGAAAATTCAGACAGGGAAACTGGACCAGACTCATTATTTGGGTGCGTCACTCTAATTTCAGTACACAATTCTCCAACTGGTGTATGATACACTAAAGAGCCAAAGCAACTGTGTAGATTTATTAGAAAATTCAGACAGGGAAACTGGACCAGACTCATTATTTGGGTGCGTCACTCTAATTTCAGTAGACAATTCTCCAACTGGTGTATGATACACTAAAGAGCCAAAGCAACTGTGTAGATTTATTAGAAAATTCAGGCAGGGAAACTGGACCAGACTCATTATTTGGGTGCGTCACTCTAATTTCAGTAGACAATTCTCCAACTGGTGTATGGTACACTAAAGAGCCAAAGCAACTGTGTAGATTTATTAGAAAATTCAGACAGGGAAACTGGACCAGACTCATTATTTGGGTGCGTCACTCTAATTTCAGTAGACAATTCTCCAACTGGTGTATGATACACTAAAGAGCCAAAGCAACTGTGTAGATTTATTAGAAAATTCAGACAGGGAAACTGGACCAGACTCATTATTTGGGTGCGTCACTCTAATTTCAGTAGACAATTCTCCAACTGGTGTATGATACACTAAAGAGCCAAAGCAACTGTGTAGATTTATTAGAAAATTCAGGCAGGGAAACTGGACCAGACTCATTATTTGGGTGCGTCACTCTAATTTCAGTAGACAATTCTCCAACTGGTGTATGGTACACTAAAGAGCCAAAGCAACTGTGTAGATTTATTAGAAAATTCAGACAGGGAAACTGGACCAGACTCATTATTTGGGTGCGTCACTCTAATTTCAGTAGACAATTCTCCAACTGGTGTATGGTACACTAAAGAGCCAAAGCAACTGTGTAGATTTATTAGAAAATTCAGACAGGGAAACTGGACCAGACTCATTATTTGGGTGCGTCACTCTAATTTCAGTAGACAATTCTCCAACTGGTGTATGATACACTAAAGAGCCAAAGCAACTGTGTAGATTTATTAGAAAATTCAGACAGGGAAACTGGACCAGACTCATTATTTGGGTGCGTCACTCTAATTTCAGTAGACAATTCTCCAACTGGTGTATGATACACTAAAGAGCCAAAGCAACTGTGTAGATTTATTAGAAAATTCAGACAGGGAAACTGGACCAGACTCATTATTTGGGTGCGTCACTCTAATTTCAGTAGACAATTCTCCAACTGGTGTATGATACACTAAAGAGCCAAAGCAACTGTGTAGATTTATTAGAAAATTCAGGCAGGGAAACTGGACCAGACTCATTATTTGGGTGCGTCACTCTAATTTCAGTAGACAATTCTCCAACTGGTGTATGATACACTAAAGAGCCAAAGCAACTGTGTAGATTTATTAGAAAATTCAGACAGGGAAACTGGACCAGACTCATTATTTGGGTGCGTCACTCTAATTTCAGTAGACAATTCTCCAACTGGTGTATGATACACTAAAGAGCCAAAGCAACTGTGTAGATTTATTAGAAAATTCAGGCAGGGAAACTGGACCAGACTCATTATTTGGGTGCGTCACTCTAATTTCAGTAGACAATTCTCCAACTGGTGTATGATACACTAAAGAGCCAAAGCAACTGTGTAGATTTATTAGAAAATTCAGACAGGGAAACTGGACCAGACTCATTATTTGGGTGCGTCACTCTAATTTCAGTAGACAATTCTCCAACTGGTGTATGATACACTAAAGAGCCAAAGCAACTGTGTAGATTTATTAGAAAATTCAGGCAGGGAAACTGGACCAGACTCATTATTTGGGTGCGTCACTCTAATTTCAGTAGACAATTCTCCAACTGGTGTATGGTACACTAAAGAGCCAAAGCAACTGTGTAGATTTATTAGAAAATTCAGACAGGGAAACTGGACCAGACTCATTATTTGGGTGCGTCACTCTAATTTCAGTAGACAATTCTCCAACTGGTGTATGATACACTAAAGAGCCAAAGCAACTGTTACATCTGCTTAATATCGTGTAGGGCCCCCGCGATCACGCAGAAGTGCCGCAACACGACGTGGCGTGGACTCGACTAACGGCTGAAGTCGTGCTAGGGGACCTGACACCACGAATCCTGCAGCGCTGCCTATAAATCCATAAGAGTACGAGGGGGTGGAGATCTATTCTGAACAGCAAGCTGCAAGGCCTCCCACTTATGCTCAATAATGTTCTTGTCTGGGGAGTATGGTGGGCAGCAGAAAGATTTTTAAACTCAGAAGAGTGTTCATGGAGCACTCTATAGCAATTCTGGACATGTGGTGTATCGCATTATCCTGTTGGAATTGCTTAAGTCCGTCTGAATGCACAATGGACATGAATGAATACAGGTGATCAGACAGGATGCTTGCGTTCGTGCCACCAATCAGAGTCTTACTTAGACCTATCAGGGATCCCATGTCAATCCAACTGCAAACGCCCCACACTATTAGAGAGCGTCCACCAACTTCAACAGCCCCTGCTGACATGCAGGGTCCATGAATTCATGAGGTTGTCTCTATACTCGTCCTCGTCCATCTGCTCGATACAATTTGAAACGAGACGCGTCCAACCAGGTAACATGTTTCCAATCATCAACAATCCAATATCGGTGTTCACGGGCCCACGCGAGGCGTGAAACTTTGTGTCATGAGGTCATCAAGGGTACACGAGAAGGCCTTAGGTTCCGAAAGCACATATCGATTATGTTTTCTTGAATGGTTCGCACACTGACACTTGTTGATGTCCCAGCACTGAAATCTGCAGCAATTTGCGGAACGGCTGCACTTCTGTCACATTGAACGATTCTCTTCAGTCGTCGTTGGTAACGTTCTTGCAGGATATTTTTCCGGCCGCAGCGACGTCGGAGATTTGATGTTTCACCGGATTCCTGACATTAATGGTACAAAAAAATGTTCAAATGTGTGTGAAATCTTATGGGACTTAACTGCTAAGGTCATCAGTCCCTAAGCTTACACACTACTTAACCTAAATTATCCTAAGGAGAAACACACCCACCCACGCCCGAGGGAGGCCTCGAACCTCCGCTGGGACCAGCCGCACAGTCCATGACTGTAGCGCCTTACACCGCTCGGCTAATCCCGCGTGGCCATTAATGGTACAGCCCTGATGAAATGGTCGTACCGGAAAATCCCCACTTCTTCGCTACTTCGGAGATGCTGTGCCCCATCGCTCGTGCGCCGACTATAACACCACGTTCAAAGTCACTTAAATCTGGATAATCTGCCATTGTAGCAGCAGTAACAGATATAACAACTGCACCAGTCACCCTGTGCCTTATACAGGCGTTGCAGACCACAGCGCCGTATTCTGCCAGATTACATATCTCTGAATTTAAATACGCATGCCTATACCATTTTCTTTGGTTCTTTGGTGTAGCAGGACACTGATAATATTTTCGTAGAGAGCGCACATGCTGAAATAATTAATATGTACCCAATTGTTAATGGACTATCTGATCATGTCATGTCATAATGGAAATAAACTATACAGCCCTGAGGTTGGGTCATAAAAAGCAACGAGGCCTACTGATGAGACCAGGATAAAAAGCAATGAGGCTTACTAATGAGACCAGAGTACAATGGTTCAAGATTAGGTTAAAAGATGTAGTATGGGAAGTGCTACATATATACAGAAAGAGTTGCTAATGTCAAATTCAATTTATCCCATAGTAACTTTGTGTCAATATTCGAAAGTTGGTTTCCTAAAAAGTTATCCAGAAGGTACATTAAAAACTGTGTAAGCCGTGGATAAAGAAACCGGTAATTTTCGGATACAGCATTAGCAGTGTCATGATTGACACAGTCAAGTCGTTTGAATATCTGGGTGTAGCCTTGTAAAGCGATATGAAATTGAACGAGCATGTGACGATTGTGGTGGGGAGGGCGAGTGGACGACTTCCGTTTACTCGTGGAATTTCATCTGTAAAGGACACTGCATATTAGACGCCAGTGCAACCTATTGTTGAGCACTACTCACGTGTTTTGAATCCGTACGTGGTATGATTAGGGTAAGACATCGAAGCAATGCAGAGGTGCGCTGCTGCATTTATTACCCGTAGGTTCGAACAACACGCAAGTGTTATG
Source organism: Schistocerca cancellata (assembly GCF_023864275.1). Taxonomy (NCBI): domain Eukaryota; kingdom Metazoa; phylum Arthropoda; class Insecta; order Orthoptera; family Acrididae; genus Schistocerca; species Schistocerca cancellata. Next base: position 549,865,066 of record NC_064631.1, read on the forward strand.
GTTATCCTTTGGGGATTCAAATGGGAATCTCTGGGGGAAGGATGACGTTCTTTTCGAGAAACACTATTGAGAAAATTTAGAGGACCGTCATTTGAGGCTAACTGCCGCCAACGCACATATCTCGTAAGGATTACGAACATAAGATAAGAGAAATTAGGGCTCACTCGAAGGCATATACGCATCTCGTGGTCGTGCGGTAGCGTTCTCGCTTCCCACGCCCGGGTTCCCGGGTTCGATTCCCGGCGGGGTCAGGGATTTTCTCTGCCTCGTGATGGCTGGGTGTTGTGTGCTGTCCTTAGGTTAGTTAGGTTTAAGTAGTTCTAAGTTCTAGGGGACTGATGACCATAGATGTTAAGTCCCATAGTGCTCAGAGCCATTTGAACCATTTTTTTGAAGGCATATAGGTAGTCGTTTTTCCCTTGCTCTGCCTGCTAGCGGAACAGGAAAGAACATTAGTAGTGGTACACTTACCGTACGGTGACTAGTGGAATAACATGTAGATATAGATGTAACTATGGGAATTAAAATCTGATGTAAAAGGAAGAGGGAAATTTATGCAAAGGTAAGATAAGATCCAACATTACTTGCATACAACAAAAAACACTGTGGCACTTTAAGGAAATTCATTAAAACGACCAGAAGTATACGTGCCCTGACAGAAATAAATAATGCAGATAATAAGATTAAAACTACATGAGATATTGTTGAATGGGAAACAAGACATTCAGTCAGTGTACAACATACCATAACAAAATAAACTAAATGACAATATTGTGACTGATAGTTCGCAAGTAGAGTGTAGTTTTAACAATCACTTTCTAAATTTAGCAACAAAAGTAGGATTAAACGGTTCAGTTGAAGGAGCAAGAGAATACAATAAAATGTGATTCCACAAAACTTTAATCAACTAGAAGCAGCACCATTCTTACTGAAATTAACGAAATCATAAATATTCTAAAAAACAAAAGTTCGTGTGGTGTTCATGGAATTTCAAACAGAATTCTGCAAAGTTGTTGTGGCTTAATAAGTAATGTCCTTAGTCATAAATATAATGCATCACTCACACAGGAAATTTTCCAGAGTTAAAAATATGCAGTTTTTAAACTTCTTCATAAGAAAGGTGACAATAAACTTCAACAGTTACAGTCCAGTATTCATACTGACATCTTTTTCCAAAATAATGTAAAAAGCAGTGTACTCAAGAGCAGTCTCACATTTAAGTGGAAGCAATTTACTTCGCATGGCACAGTTTGGAGTCCAGAACGGATGATTGACTGAGAAAGCTATTTATACATTCACCCGTCAAATAGTATAAGTCTTAAATAATAAAATACCACAACTGGTATTTTTATGATGTTTACAAGGCGTTTGATTGTGTAGATCACGTTACGATCTTAGAAAAACTTAAGTTTTATGGAATCGATAGCTTTACACACAACTGATTGAATCATACTAACAAACAGAATGCAAAAAATTGTGCTAAATAGTTCAGACAATGTTGGAAAGGTAGAAAGCTGTGGTGACTGTTGATAAACCACGAAGGCAGTCTTACGGGGCTCAATTTTGGGCCCACTCCTATCCTTTATATATGTGAAGAACCTTGCACTTTACATTCAACAAGCAATATTGTTATTTTTTGCAGATAATACTAGTGTCGTAAGAAATCACACTAGAGAGAAAGCAACAGAAGAGTTGGTAAATGATATTTTCCAAAGAATTATAAAATGGTTGTCAAAAAACGACTGATGTAGCAGATGAGCAGGAGTCACTGAATAGGGTAGAATGCACCAAATTTTTGGATGTATGTACTGATGAAAATTTGAACTGGAAGAAGCATATTACTGAGCTTCCAAAACAATTAAGTTTAGCTAGTTTTTCTCTTGTATAATTGCTAGTCTTGGAAACAAACGAATTAACCTCCTGATGTGTTGTGTTGTGCGTATTTTCACTCAGTGATGTCGCACAGAATAATTTATTGGGTAGCTCATAACTTAGAAAGAAAGTAATGATTAAAAAAATGGGAGCAGTAAGATGAATATGTGGTGTCCATCCACGGACGTCATGTAGGTGCCCCTTCAAGAAGCTAGGCATTTTAAGTGTATTGTCGCAATACATATAGTTGCTAATGAAATTCATTGTAAATAATCCATCACAATTTGCGAAGAACAGCCCCGTCTATGTCTATTAGAGTGAGAAATGACCTTTACTACCCATTACTAAAACTGTCAGTGGCTCAGAAAGGAGTTCAATATGCAGCAACAAAAATTTTTGGTCATATGCTCAATACCATAAAATATCAAGTTTTAAATGTAAACTAAAAATCATTTCTCACGGACATCCCCTTTATTCCATTGACGAATTTCTTGTATATTTAAACACTGTTAACACTAACGATATACTGATATCCTGTAAACTGACTCGTTCCACATCTTTTCGATACAAGACTCTTGAAATGATCTGTGGAACGAATAAGTATCTAACTTGCACACAGTACTGGTACTTAGGTCAACGTAACTCGTCCACTTGCTGGAGTTGACGGAAAACAAAGGGAAATACAAGAAAAATGCACACTGATCATACAGTTAACCGGTTTCAGTTTGCACTATGCCGAAATTGCAGACTGCGAGTGTTCACGTAATTAGCCCCATTAAAACGTCCAGGCACCACTTAGTCTCAGTATACAAGGAAATCGAGAAAATATAAATAAAATAGGTAATCTTTCGTGGAGAGGTGCAGTAGAATCGTATTCAACCTCGCAGAAGAGCACAGGTTCCTAGAAACACTGTACGAGCACCTATATGACCAATAAGTAAACGTGAGCTTGATCGAATTGATAATTCTTCCTCCCAAAACTATAGTACACCTTGGATTAAATGGATGCTTATTTGCGAAAAAAAGAACCATCCTCATACAACAGAGCGAATGCCCAAGCAAACTCACTACTAATGGAGCAATTTTTTTATATGTATCGCATGCATACGTAAGTTACATTTATATACCATCAACACTTCCAAATTCCTAAAGTATGGAAAAATGTCAGAATTAAAAAAAACTCAAAATAAATCATTGGTGCCAGCACCACTTTATGTCTTAACTTAAGGTTCAGATTCTCAAAATATCAGCCTCTTCAGGTGTTGGCCTCTCACATACCCACTAGCAAACCCTAAATGTATTTCTCACTCGTCACTTTTACTACATGGTAGCAGTTGGAATTTTCGCTTTGAAATGGTTCAACTAGGCTAAAGTGGTCTCAATGGCTATGTCACTAACAACTCTTACGGGCAAAATAAGCAATCTATAATAACTCACTTCCGATCCGTGTGTTCCTGTGCTTAATTTGCCGGTCAAGAAAAGCTTCAGGAATAATGCTCCATAAGCAATTACTCCACATACACAATAACGTTACTACCACGTAGTGCAACTCCATACTCAAAAAATTATACCCAAGGCTGACACTCAGCTACCTTCATCTACATGTACATCTACAAAAGTATTCCGCAAGCCATCGCACGGTGCGTGGTGGAGGGTACCCTTTACCACTGCTTGTCATTTCCTTTCCTGCTTCACTCGCAAATAGAGCTAGGGAAAAATGACTATCTATATATCTCCTCGTGAGCCACAATTTCTCGTATCTTATCTTCGTGGTACTTACGCAAAATGTGTGTTGACGGCAGGAGAATCGTTCGGAGTTAGCTTCAGATGCCGGTTCTCTAAAATTTCTCAATAGTATTTCTCGAAAAGAACGTCGGCTTCCCTCCAGGGATTCCCATTTGAGTTCCCTAAGCATCTCCGTAACACTTACGTTTTGTTAGAACCAACCGGTAGCACTGTAGCAGGCCGTCTCTGAACTGCTCCGATCTTTACCTTCAGTCCGACCTGGTACGCATACCAAACACTTGAGCAGTACTCAAGAATAGGTCGCACCAGCGTCCTATATGCGGTCTCCTTTACAGGTGAACCACTCTTTCTTAAAATTCTACCAATAAACCGAAGTCGACCATTCGCCTTCCCCACCACAGTTCTCACATGCTCGTTCCATTTCATATCGCTCTGCAACGTTACGCCCAGATATCTGAACGACTTGACTATCTCAAACGGACGGTAGTAATACCGTTTCCGAACGTTACCGGTTTGTTCTTCCTCCTGCATTAACTTACGTTTTACCACTTTTAGAGCTTGCTGCCATTCGTTAAACTAACTGGATATTTTGTCTAAGTCGTCTTGTATCTTTCTAAAGTCACTCGACTTCGACGCCTTACCGTACAACACAGCATCATCAGCAAACAACCGCAGATTGCCGCTCTCCCTGGTCGCGAAATTATTTATGTATATAGAGGACAACAGCGGTCCTATCACACCTTAGAGTGTGTCTTCATAAATCTCCCTTAATGATTTGCAACACCCAAATCCACTGGTGTGTACACTAATTAATATCACAGGTAAGGCCGGCCCGAGTGGCCGTGCGGTTCTAGGCGCTACAGTCTGGAGCCGAGAGACCGCTACGGCCGCAGGTTCGGGTCCTCCCTCGGGCATGGATGTGTGTGATGTCCTTAGGTTAGTTAGGTTTAATTAGTTCTAAGTTCTAGGCGACTGATGACCTCAGAAGAGCCGGCCGAAGTGGCCGTGCGGTTAAAGGCGCTGCAGTCTGGAACCGCAAGACCCCTACGGTCGCAGGTTCGAATCCTGCCTCGGGCATGGATGTTTGTGATATCCTTAGGTTAGTTAGGTTTAACTAGTTCTAAGTTCTAGGGGACTAATGACCTCAGAAGTTGAGTCCCATAGTGCTCAGAGCCATTTTTTGACCTCAGAAGTTAAGTCGCATAGTGCTCAGAGCCATTTGAACCATCACAGGTAACACAACACGGACCACTTCAGACAAAATTAACGAAGTCAAACTTTAGTGATATCTTTATAAGACTTACGAACTGTACTATCAAATACTGACACAGCGTACGACGCCACTCTTGACTAAGCCAGTACCAACTTAAAATCACTTGACCTTTCATCAAATGCCACGAGGTGCTCTACTCTGATAACATTTTGAAAATTATTATAGTCATCATTCCCTAGATAAGCTATTGCAATCTTCCAACGTTGCATTTCAAACACAGCTCATTCCGAGAACAATTTCTTATAGTTTCTCAACAAAATCGCTGAATTTCCTACACTGACGAAATAATGGATACAATTTGCTCCAGGTAGGTATCGATCACGACGCTAGTAAACATGTCATAACTCACATGCAATAACACATATATCGTCTTACCGACTCCGGCTCACTATCTCGTCGGCTTCTCAATAGTGACTGATTCAAAACCTCCTCAGTACCACAGTTGAACCATTAATTCAGAAAAATGTAGGGCGCTACCGATATTCTTTAACAATTAAAATAGAGAATCCCGCGGCCGTCAGTTGCTCTTCTAGCGACCAGCTCGCCTATGATAATCTCTGGCGCGTCGAAGCTTTGCTGTCGGCCAAAGGTGCATGTTTGATCTCTGCCGTCTGTGTGCGAATATTTGCATGCCCGGACACACTACGGATATTTTCTAGAACGTATTCACCAACATAAGCTTTATTTACAATGATATGATAAATATCACTTCCTTTTCTTTGACTTATCTTACTTTCTGACTGGTACTACAAAAGATTCAAAGGATAAAATGAAATCCTGACGACAAACAATAATTTTGATCCGTCGAAAGTTGAAAGTTTGCGTGAGTATAATGTACACCAGCGCAGAGAAAGTAGAAATGCTACTCATCTACGGAGAATCTAAGTTAGCAGAACAGTAATTATAACAATATTTTCTTATGTAAAATACGGCAGCATGACATACAGTACCGTAGTACTTTTAAACGATATGTAGCATTTCTACAGTCTGTTCGTTGATGTGCAGAGTACTTTAACAGAAGAAAGCGGGGAGACTGAATGACCGATGTGCTTTTTCCTTGTGTTACCATTTGTTTATTGACATTTCCAGCAAGCTGACGAATTGTTTATAAAGGCAGCTAAAAAGTACATGTTATGCAATACATTTTATACATTGAAGAATTACTTAGCTAAAACAGAGTAGGGCTTTGGTAAAAAAAGGTATACGAATAAATAACAATAATGATTTTAAAACATCCAACATTCCACATAACACCTTCACACTATGTTTTTTTTTCCTTTTCTAGAAATACTTACGCCCAAGCTATGCATAGCACAATACTAACACCTCTTCCTCTTTCTGTGCTCAACATCTCACTCCTTGTAGAGGGATGCTGACTCATGACTCAGTTTTTCAGGATTGCAAAAGGGAAGTTGCGGTACAGGAAGCGGCCCGGAGATCACCAGTGTGTGTCTGTGTGTGTGTGTGTGTGTGTGTGTGTGTGTGTGTGTGTAGTGAGTGAAGTATTATGAAACAATGTGTGTGTAGTGTATTCAGTGACTGATAGTGAGATATGAGAGAACAGTGTGGCATGACATTATTTAATAAGTTTTTTTTTAAGTATTGTATACCAGGAGTAAACCTAATGTTTGTCACTAACTAGAAGTCTGTAAATGTATGTGTACACGAATTAGCTTATTTTAAATAGGTCTTAACTTTAAATACTTTGACATGTCCTATAACCTAATAGAAAGAGATTTACGGATGAATAAAGCTACTACTACTACAACTAGGTTACCGATCGAGGTGGCGCAGTGGTTAGACATTGGACTAGCATTCGGGAGGACGACGGTTCAATCCCGCGTCCGGCCATCCTGATTTAGGTTTCCCGTGATTTCCCTAAATCGCTCCAGGCAAATGCCGGGATGGTTCCTTTGGAAAGGGCACGGCCGACTTCCTTGCCCATCCTTCCCTAATCCGATGAGACCGATGACCTCGCTGTCTGGCCTCCTTCCCCAATCAACCCAAATCCCAAACTACTATGTTATGCCAAGTACCTACACTGTGTGCCAGTACAGGGCAGTCAAAGTCGGTGTTGTGTTACGTTTTTAATAACGCCATGCTAACGTAAATAGTACGCTGCGATAAGTTTTTGATCATGTCTTGAAGAGAGGAAGTGGATTACCGAATAAAAAATGCAGGGTACTGTTTAAAAGAAGTCGAATGAAGTTACAAGAAAGTTACTGTTGCTGGTTAACTTTCCACTCTTAGCTAAGTAACATTTAGTTGTTCGATGTTTTATTTTCATTCTGGACGAAAAGCTATTTGCTGTGGTAAAAATAAATAGGACACCCTTACAAGCGTACCGATATTTAGCAACAGTTTGTGGGTTGCTGTGATCGGCGATCTAGCAAGTTTCTTTGTCTATCACAGTGCTAATCTGTTTAGAACTTTAGTGCACACGATGTAAATTTCTCTTCGATCGAATTAAGAAAGTAGTGCTTTATTGTACTTGATTAAAATGTGGGATCGGTTGATGGGACACATACAGGTGCATCAACCTGCCTATAGCCGTGCGGTCTTACTATGTCGGCGATTGCTGCGCAGACAAGTTCTCCATGTACGCGTACACCACCATTACTCTACCACGCAACCATAGGGGTTACACTCGTCTGGTTTGAGACGTTCCCTCGGGGGGTCCACCGGGGGCCGAACCGCACAATAACCCTGGAAGAGTGGTTCGGTGTGGGGCGGCGGAGGGGTGAAGTGGACTGCGGTAGTCGTCGTGGGGTTGTGGACCACCGCGGCTGCGGCGGGGACGGAGCCTCTCCGTCGTTTCTAGGCCCCCGGTTAACATACACTACAATACAATGCAGGTGCATCAAGGAATAGTTAATATGATGATGGAAGGAAGTGTATAGGGAAAAATTGTAGAGGGAGACAAAGACTTGAATTCAGTAAGCAGGCTCAAGTGTATGTAGGTTGTGGTAGTTCAGAAGATATAAGAACGGAAAGTATTACACCACTGACACTCTTAGCCGAACGCTACCAAACAGATATTCCAACGTTTCCGTGCCTGGTTGATCAAAATTTCATCCTTGTATGAGTTTATTTTTGCTACAGAAAACAGCTATTCCTACAGATAATGAATAATGTGTGTAAATGATAGCTATTGAGTGTGTCTATTGTTACTGGAACTTTTCAGGTGGAGATCGCAACAGCTTGCCCAGATGACGTGCACGTGCGGCTTGTCAGATTTTGAGTAATGTGTGAGAAACATAAGAGCGGCACACCAACAGAACATACATGTGGTTGAAATAGAGCACTGAATGCAGATCGAGGGGTGGCAAAATAGACTCAGGACAAGAACGTGGCTTTCAGCAAGGACGACACCTTGAGTAAATAGCGGGAAGAGTTCGCGTTGGTCTGACGAATAGGCGCAAGATAGCAGCTGAATTTCGGACAGATGTTACTGGATGCGTGTCACTACAAACAGATGAGGTTACTGAAACACGAACTGAGATCTAGAGTTGCCAAGCTGACTCCACAGAACGAACAGCAGAGATTTGCATGGTGCATACCCAGAGTCATCTGGGACATTGAGTAGCATTCTGTAATGTCCAGAATGGCGCTCAGGTCGACACCAACATTTCTGTAAGTGACCTAGTGAAAGGTCACAGAAAACGAGCATTCTCGAAACTCACAATTCTCCATCTCCCGTAATCAAGGTGTCGGGAGCTTTTAGGTATGATAACAGCATAGATCAGATAATTGTTGAAGAGTGCTGAATGCTTGTCAGTATGTGGTAAGAATGGTAAATGCTGTTGTCTTACCCTTTATCATCAGGACACGAAATGAAAATTTCCAGCAGGATAATGCAGGACCCCACAATTCAATCCACACCACAATTTGAGGAACATACAGATCTTAGAATTGTCAGTCTGTTCGCCTAATTTATCACCCATAGAACATCTTTGGGAGGAGATATTTTCATACAAGAGTGCAACGAGCAATCTTCACGAATTAATACAACAAGGCAATAATTTTCTGAAAATGTCAATCGAATGCTGTTTGGTTCTATATCACAACGAATACAAGTGTGTTTGTGCTCAGAGGGGGTCATATGCACTGATAAAGTAAAGTCTTAAGGTATGGTTCGTTGGGAGACAGCGAAGTGCGGGTTCAGCTGCCCAACTATTAAGATTTTCCTATCATGCGCGCACCTTGGCACCTTTCTTTCATGAAGTATGACAGTTGTGTGTTTTAAGTGTATCTGGTAAGTGAAGGTGACTGTAATGTGTGTGTGTGTGTGTGTGTGTGTGTGTGTGTGTGTGTGTGTGTGTGTAGTGTGCTGCGGTGTTTGTGTTGTATGATGACAACAGAAGCGAGATAGTGAAACTTGGTGTCAGTACATAGCCTATTGCTCTCGGGCTGCCGACTTTACTGTCCCTATCCGATGGATGGATCACCATCAGCTGTGTCCCATACCCTCTCTTCATGAGACACGGTAGTGAAGTTTGGAATTTAATTAAAGACATGCACGTAAAGACTAGTGATTACGGGATCTGCGCCACCAACCCTTCTCCCATTTTCCATAAACACAAAGGGAAAAGCTGTCAATAGCAGGTGGTGTACCCAGGCGGTTACACGTTGTAACGGAACATATTAAAAGCTTTACTTTACCGAAGTATGCGATACCCTCCAAATTCAACCAGTTTAACGAGTATTTATGATTATAGAAAAGTTATTGTGTATGTTAACAATGATTGCATAACATGTCTCCATAAACAGTCAACCCATTAAATTATACTGAATAACTGACCCACACAAAAGTTAATATCACTTGATCACTGATACAGCAAATGTCATCATGTAAAAACACTAAGTTCATCTTAAATAATTAATATGAAGTACGAAAAATAGTGGCCAACTTAGGTATTTTGGATCTCCTTAAATAAAATTCACCCAGTGAAACCTATTTGTTCATTAGGAGCGGTTTCACTCAGTATTCACGAAATCAATCCTATTTTAGACGAAAACCAATGTAATTCTTAATAATTCATGTTATTTACTTATTTATGCAAATTAGAGAAGTCAATTGACAAACTTCTAAAAAACGGCCTTTTTGTAACAAAGAATTATTCTGTCAAGTCAACAAATCTGTCTGTCATTTTAATAACATGTTAAATTATGTCACTCGATGCAAATTAATAACTTTTCTGCACAAATTATGATAACAGATGTACATGTGACTTATAAACTATATCTCTTTTTAGTAGTTCTTTGACAATGTTATAAATACGAGCAGCAAGAAGGGTCGAGAGGCAGTCGGAATGTCACTTTGGTAAAGTGTTTTTGTGTGTTATTGTTTGAGGTGGATAAACAATGCAAAGAACATGTAACGGAAGTACTACTTTGTGTTGAGTCATGGTCTTTGGTGGACAGTGGAATTAAGATGGCCACCAGAGTAATAAATATTTGAAGTTTACGTATTTGTTGGTTTCGCTCGTTCTTTATCATCAAAAGCACATAAAAAACACGGGACCTCATGTTTTTAACCCTAGACAACCAGATTTAGAGCCAGCATCAGCATCAAGACACAGCAGCGATCCAGTAAGTAGCAGCGATTACTACAACACAAAGCATTTTAATGGCGCCAACCTAACATCAAGTGCTAACAAGCTCCGTCAATGGAAGTGAAATAGTGAGATTATAGCAATTAGCTATATCTACGACTAGGCGACCATTACAACGTCCAAGTACTGGCCACAACCGATGTGAACCAGTGTATTCCAAGAAGGTAAGACTGTTGGCACACATACTGATGTTGATGTTTAACATCATCTCTGAATTGAGTTTTGATCATTTAATGTCCATTATGTGTTGAACACTTCCACAGAGTTTGATGGAGATCGGACAGGTGTTTTATCGTGTTTACTTCAGTGTATGAATAACTTTGCACAAAATTCACTAACATGGAGAGCAACCTATCAAACTAGACTTGAAGCAGAACATCACAACAACTGTCAAATTTTAATGATTAACAAAAACCATCTCATCTGTGTGATTACACATTTATTGCAGTACGAGTCGATTCTTTCTTACAACATATTCAGATAGTCAGTTTGTCTTGTCCGTTGAACTACAGGGGGTGCTCGTTTTTTACTGGTCAGGCAGACAGGAAATAATCTTCATCGTAAACAACAACAACACAGGAAAATTAGTAAAAATGTTGGTATTTGGAGACATTAGGGAATTACAGATTTAAGAGGGGTAGAGGAGTATTATATTTCATAAATATACAAGGTCTGAGCAAAATTAATACAATTTATTTACAAAAATTGCACTTTATAACACACTGATACGGATATAGATGATGAGAATCATTACTTTGGTGATATGAAACTACAAACATTAAGGTGCAGTCTCAGTAGTCGGTGGTGGTGCGCACGTAGTTGTTGCCGGAGGGCATGGAGACGCGCTCGACGCCACCTGGGAAGAGTTTGGGGAGGTCTTGGTCGGGCACGTGAGGCAGGATCATCACCTTGGTGCCGGGCGTCCAGTTGGCGGGAGTGGCCACCACCTTCAGCCGGTCCGTCAGCTGCAGGGAGTCGATCACGCGCAGCAGCTCACTGAAACACCAGCAGACGCGCGTCTCATCAACCCTGAACAGTGCAGAGTGTGTGTGTGTGTGTGTGTGTGTGTGTGTGTGCGTGGTGCGTGCGTGCGTGAGTGTGTGTGAGGGGGGGGGGGGGGTGGCAGCGGTACTCACTCGACGTTGCGGCCGCAGGACGCAGGGTACACCATGGAGAGACGCAGCCGGTTGTCTGGCCCGATGACGTACATGGCCCTCACCGTCATCGCCTTCTCCACGTTGTCCTTGTCGCGCTCGTCGATCATGTCCAGCTTGACGGCCAGCTCGCGCGTCTCGTCGGACACGATGGGGTACGGGAAGTCGCCCGGAATGTCCTTGCAGTACGACTTGATGTCCTGTAGACAACACAGGAGTGATTTGGGGAACTCTGGTGTAATGTAGAGATATTACGAATCTCATCTCGCTCTCAATTCAGTCAGAGTTAGCCAGTACTGTGGAACACTCACATTGACCCAGTCGACGTGGTCCTTGAGCTTGTCACAGGAGAGCGCCAGCAGCTTGACTCCTCGCTTCTGGAACTCCGGGTTGTGGACGGCGATGCGGCCCAGCTCTGTGGTACACACTGGCGTGAAGTCTGCCGGGTGTGAGAACAGAACACACCACCTGTTGAGAAAAAGTCACGAGTGAGTTATTACACTATTTTCTACACTAAAGTTTAAAGGAAATTTTCCATGAAACCTAATTACATACATATGTCATAATAATGTCTCCTGCGAACGATATTACTGAATTTGGGAGATTAACAATTACTTTCAATAAAAATCTTATATCCCGTAGCCTTAAATATACGTCTCGTTAGCCATTAAAGCCTCTAATGCAATACTTAGGCTGCCATAGTATAACTATGTGTACTCTAGTCGTAATGTATTTTCCTACTTAGAAAATCTGAAATATTTACGTCTTTTGTTATGTTAACCATAGTATGACTCTACAGTCCTCTCTTAAATCAAATTATGATTAATAATGTTCACGATATGTTTAACATTACAAAGCACAATTTGTCCTAAAGCGATCCTTAAATCTGCATTTGTAAATACTGTAATTGATGCATTTACACTTTTGTTTAGTTGACTGTTAACATAACGAGTTTGAAATAAACTAAGAGCTGATGGTGATGAGAAACACACAATAGAAGTCTATTGTTTTATTTTCAACTCTGTGTAAATTGGACACTTCGGATGTTTCGAAGACAGCTGAGAACTTGGGAACAACTTTTTCAACAAATGATACCATTCAAAAGGATGCAACTGTTGCGGTATTTACGGAGCTACTGAAGATAGTCTCATTTTATTAAAAACGGGGCGAGATAGTTTTCGTAACGGCATTCAAAACTGCTGAAAAGAGGACGTTTGGGTTTCAGACGCTTATTTTTAAATTTTTGTGAAATTAAGAGTGAAATGTGTGCAATGTGGACAGAACTGCCTGTTAGTGCAGTATAATGTCACATAATAGGTTGAAAAATTCAGCGATCCTGCCATCATGGTCACCATATTTAGAACATCGCTCATTTTCTCCTCTCAAGAGTCATAACAAGTTAGAAGAAAAATCATTGACTATTCTCATCTACTGAATGCCTGCTCAGATTGCACTAGTACCCACTCTCACAAGCAAACCGTAGCTGTGTGTATATGGAAATTTTCGGTTTGAAAATACTGTCATCACTTTTACAGAATCTTATTTCAGCGCCGTAAACTAATTCTGGTATACGTGTGTCTCGGTTAATACCCTGTATATGTTAGACAACGTTTTATTACTTTATATTTCTAGGTCAAGTTTTATTTTGATTCAGATATAGGGAAGTTATCTCTTTCCTTCACAAATTTTTTGTCTATAGTGATTATTATTTTGCAACTTATTTTTAAACTGATGCACTAGTTGCGCAGCATCCAAATAGAAACACAATAAGACATCGAAATATCTTTTTGTGGAATATTTCGAAACGTAAATGGTAAAAATAGTCGTTTGTGCTTATATCGTTACCTGTAGATATTGTACCTGTTGACCAATCACACACAACTGTAAGGGCGATCAATGGTATAAATTGCGTCCGATAGGAGTAAGAACAAAGTGTTCTCAGCTTGTTTGAAGCTGTATTTTGTTGAAGTGTTACTTGGACACCCCAATGAAGTGTTTTCAACTGTAGAATTTGTACAAATCTCTGATTACTAGTTCCGATGAACTATGATTTTCATATCGGCACGTGTTAATAAAATGGTATAAATAACATAAGGTACTTAGGAGATTCATGGCCAAACGCAGATTGCTGTGAAGATCATAACTGCAGGACGTTTTAATCAAATAAAATATTTTAAAAAATTTTACTATCAAAGACTGACACTAATTCTACTGTATTTTGTTGTTACTAGAAACTGTGTTGAATCGTGATTGATCACCGGAAGAAATTGATGGAATTCTCGCGTATGCTGTCAGGTTTTGACCCAATGGAATCACGTTTTATTGACTATTTCGAAACGACTTTAGTTCCTCTTCTGTTTAAAGCCGAAGTCAAGTAACAGATGATACGGTAAAACAAACTGAATTAAAACAGACCTGCCAATAAAAGAGTATATCCAGAGCTATTAATTTTTTATTCCTTATAAATTAATCAGTCCGCAGCTCGTGGTCTCGCGGTAGCATTTTCGCTTCCCGAGCACGGGGTCCTGGGTTCGATTACCGGTGGGGTCAGGGATTTTCACCTGCCTCGACATGACTGCATAATCTGCATTCATCCCCATTACCGTAGGAGGAAGGCAATGGCAAACTACCTCCACTAGGAGGTAGTACGGCGGTGCGGGTCTCCCGCATCGTTCCCCTACGCTCTGTCAAAGAGTATGGGACTTCATCATCATCATAAATTAATCTGTAGCTTTGTAGCTAGAAGGCACTGATAATTGGAAGTTTGAACTGAGTCAATAATCCGACATCAGCTGCCTCGTAACAAATATACTGAATAACCATGTTTCAAGGATTTGATATCTGCTCTTCACTGTGCACGATAAATCTTGCATAAAATGCACGTCCACGGTAGATGAAGGACTAGATTCTCGAAACCGTCTGTGCGATTATAAAAAATGTTATGGTATTCAGCAATTTCTAGGGGGTAATTGATGTAAGCAAAGTGCAGGGGCGTTTCTACCATTAGGCAAGACTACGCGGCAAAGCGGCAAAGGGGTGGCAAAGCGCGGAAAAAATAAATTTCAAATCAAATAGCGAAAAAATTGAGCAGCTGAGTAAAAAAAGTGAAAGAGGAAAAATTGAGGCCCCGAATTGTTTTCAGAAGCTTACGAAACAGTTACTTAATAAGTCGTTACTTATTTTCGCGAAAGTAAACACATTGCCTACCTGAAAACTACAGAAGCCGCTACTGAGTACGAAAGGAAACAAACATCACCCTTTTCAAAAAATTCAGATGGCTCTGAGCATTTGGGACTTAACTTATGAGGTCATCAGTCCCCTAGAACTTAAGACTATGAAACGTCCCCTTAGAAACATTATATAAGACTGTGCTTAAACTGACACACAATATTTTTAGCGCAACGCAATCTGACTTTCAAAAATCCCTACAAAAGAATGGCCCTGACTAACATTAACCTATACCTTTCACAAATCACTTACCTCACCAAAAATCTTCGTTACTCGAACTACTGCAATACAGCGAGCGCCTCTACTGCCAGCTAAATAAAAGATTCAAACTACTGAAGGCACTAACTACTGATAGGCATAGTTAGCAAATGAAAGATTTTAATAGAGAACAAACAATGTATTTACCTTAATAGTCATAATATATATAGCAGTTCATGATATCCAGTCTTACAAATTTCAAAACTCCGCCATTTCTCTCCCCACATCCACCACTGTTGGCGGCTCACCTCCAACTGCGCAACGCTACGCGCTGTTCACATCCAGCTGCCCAACACTACAATGGCAGACAACAATGCAAACTAGCCACAGACTGCACACAGCACAACCAGTGATTTACATACAGAGCGCTACGTGGCGTTACCAATATAACAACCTAAACAGCCTACTTACAAAACTACTTAAACCTAACTAACCTAAGGATATCACACACATCCATGCTCGAGGCAGGATTCGAACCTGCGACCGTAGCAGCAGCGCGGTTCCGGACTGAAGCGCCTAGAACCGCTCGGCCACCACGGCCGGTTGACCCTTTTTCATCTCTGTCGAGTGCTGGAATGGGTCACGTGCTCTGGCGATCATGTTGCGACTTGATACGATAGCTCCCTGAATCGCTCTTTTCTTTTTTTTTCTCTGCAGATCATTTGTTAAGCGTCAGTTGTATAGAGTGGTTCTGTTGATGTTTTTAGTTCTACCATTATTTCCTGCGGATAATCGATCACAAGCTAGACTTTGTACTCCTTCTTCAACAAAAAGGTGTAAAAGATAGGTACATATCACCATAGCAATGCGTAAAAGTGAGCTGATGTCTGCCATAAGTCTGTCTCAGAGTGTCTGACACTCGTAGCACGAGAAAAGAACTACATTGTCTCCCCGAAACAATACACCTGTCGTTTTCTTAAGATTTAACGTATACGCAAACAGTAAGAGTGTTTCATGAGTTGGCTATCGACGGAATAAAATAGTAGAAATTATTTTAAAGGAACTGAGGATAAAGCATGAAAATTGAGGTCTATCGTGGCGGAGCGGTTCTAGGCGCTACAGTCTGGAACCGCGCGACCGCTACGGTCGCAGGTTCAAATCCTGCCTTGGGCATGGAAGTGTGTGATGTCCTTAGGTTGGTTCGGATTAAGTAGTTGTAAGTTCTAGGGGACTGATGACCTCAGCAGTTAAGTCCCATAGTTCTCAGAGCCATTTGAGCCATTTTTTGAGGCCTGTCCCTAGAAAATGGGGACATCTGCCGGAGTGAGGTGGGATGGCAGTAAAAAGGACGGAACGTCAGTTTTTATTTCTCGCCTAGAGCTGCAGAACACCTAGCAACGGCCATAATAAAGTGAAGTATTATCAGTTACTAAAAAAAGAGTAAAGCTGTATTCAGCTGAAGGTTTGTTTCATCACCGTAACGCTTTACTAGGCATGGACGTACTGGGTGGTTATGGTATGCCTGACCTTTGAACTGATTCACACAGCCGTTTACAAGGGTCCTAGCCTTAACAAGGATACCTAAAGACGATGCAACTAGCCATTTTTAAATGATGAACTGATTTAAGAAGCTATAAGTGAAAACCATAATATCATGTCGGGTTCTTATGCTGTACATTTGGATTTGTGGGCTGCCAGTAATCAAGAAGTCACCGACTACATTTAAATCGGACATACAAAATCCTCTGAGTTCTTGTTTCCGACAAAAATGCTAACATATTGCGGAACAAGGGAATTTGGAGTACGGTTGTTGGTGTACTTACGAGTTTCCCTTCCACTTGTAGAAGTCGAGAGGACCCTGCGTGGAGGGCGCCTGGAAGTTGGGCACGATGCTCTCTAGCTTCATGGTGACGGTTGGCTGGCGTGTGAGTTGTGTTCTGCTACCGTGGTGACAGCGGACTGCCTGCTGGCTTCTGGGAGCGGCCTTTTATCTGGCCGCTGTGGGTCCCGCTTCGTCATTCCGCGCCTGCTGGCTGCGTCACGAGCGAGGCTGCTTTGCGTAGCACTTCACGCCAGCAACGACAGCCCGGGAAAACGCTGATATCACGGCTGATACAGGCCGAGCTGTATTGGAAATGGCTATGTCAAAGCTGAGCTGGGAAGGTAAGGGAATCAGAATTAATGGAAGAAGGCTTACCAACTTGAGATTTGCTGATGATATTGCCTTACTGGCCAAAGACTTCGCAGAGCTCCAAAACTTAGTTACAGATCTTGCATCGGAATGTCAGCTGGTTGGCTTGAACTTGAACCTCTCCAAAACAAAAGTAATATCCAACAAATGGGTCCCAGCTGGAGATGTGAAAGTCAAGGACAGTCTACTAGAAGAGGTCAGTGAATATGTCTACCTTGGTCAGATTATAAATATGAAGGGAGACATAAGACCAGAAATCTATCGACGCATCAAGCTTGGTTGGCAAGCATTTGGGAAGAATTCAAAAGTATTCAGATCAAAAATGCCAGTAAATCTGAAGAAAGCAGTATTTGATCAATGCATTCTTCCTGTGATGACGTACGGATGCGAGACATGGACACTGAACTCATTCACAAAAGGGAAACTTAGGACAGCACAGAGAGCCATGGAGAGATCAATGCTGGGCTATACAAGAAACGACAGGAAAAGGGCAGATGACATCCGGTCTGTGACGAAGGTTAATGACATCTTAGAGAGAGTAGGTTCCTTGAAATGGCAGTGGGCTGGCCACGTCGCAAGAAGAAAAGACAACAGGTGGACGAAGCTAGTGCTGGAGTGGAGTCCGAGAGAGCACCGGAAGCCTAGAGGAAGACCACCAGACAGATGGGACAAAGACATCAAGAAGATCGCTGGTAACACCTGGCAGAGAACTGCCCAAGACTGTCCCACTTGGAGAAGACTGCTGAAAGCCTACCTGAATCCACGACTCGAAGAGGCCACATCATCTAATGATTGAATTGGCTGATGATGATGATGATGATGACAGGCCGAGCCTGCGCCTAGACCAGTCTGAAGTTCTGGCCAAGTGCTGTGATTGGCCAAGTGCTGTGTTTCGCCAGTTTGTGTACACACACACACACACACACAAAACACATACACACATAGGGCTTGTAACACACAGATTAACTGTTTTCAGGGACTTGCTTTTTGAATTTTTCTATTACTTTTATTTTATTTTACTTTATTTTGTTTGTCTTCTGACTAGCTTGTACCTTTCAGACAACACTCGTATATGAACATGACGTTCTCAGTTTCTTAATGCATATGTTCCAAATCCTACTTTTCTGCACATTTTTCACCCTCTACGGCTCGCTCTAGCTCCATGTAATTTATTTCCTTACGTCCCATAATTGTGTCTTCCACTCGCTAGCATTCCGCATATGCTACTTACTGGCCGAATCTGAGAACATCCTCATTTGTTTTCTTATCACTCCACTTAATATTCAAGATCGTCCGCTAACACCACGCCTCATGCTCTCCGAATCCCTTGTTTTCGTGCTATACCATAGTCCGCCATTCACTTCCGTACAGTGCTGCCCTCCAGACAGACATTTCTCAAAAATGTGTCTCTCAAGCTCAAATTATGAGACAAGCAGACATTTTTGGCGAGGAATGCCCTCTTTGACAGAGCAAGTCTGCTTCTTATAGCCAGAGCTCTCTTGTCCCACCCGTCGTCCGTTGTTTGCGATTTGGTAGAATTCCTTTACTTCATTAAATTTGTGGTCGTAAATATTGCTGTTGAGTTAGTAGCTAGTCTCATTTCGGATGCTCCGTCATACATTCGCTTTGCTTGTTTTGTTCTCAATCCGCTTTTTACTCCCCGCAAATAGTTCATTCCAATTTACGAGTCCTGTAATCCTTCATTATGTTCGCAGAGGATAGCAGTATAACAAGCAATTCGAATATTTGTTAGATATCTTTCACCCAGAATTTTAATCCTTTATCCGAACTACTTTTTCGTTGTTTCATAGCTTCTTCCAAAAACAGGCATCCCTGACTTATCCCCTTTTTAATCACGGCACTTCTCCCTTGCTTTTCCTCCATATAGAAATGACTTTTTCTGATTTAATCGTCGTGGTTATTATGTTGTAGGCAATAACTTCACTGATTCCCGTGATTTATCCCCGTTTCAGAATGTTATATCCTTCGAAGTATTCTGTGTTGACATAAAAACAAAAGAGTTAGCTTATTTACCACATTGTCAGTACCTGTAGTTGTATGTAATTATCTTACCAGGCATAGCACCTGAAGTGAATAAAGTGTTTCCAGAATGAAATTTTCACTCTGCAGCGGAGTGTGCGCTGATATGAAACTTCCTGGCAGATTAAAACTGTGTGCCGGACCGAGACTCGAACACGGGACCTTTGCCTTTCGCAGGCAAGTGCTCTACTTGTCGTCGTGAATTGTGTTTGGGTAGCTCAGTTGGTAGAGCACTTGCCCACGAAAGGCAAAGGTCCCGACTTCGAGTCTCGGTCCGGCACACAGTTTTAATCTGCCATGAATAAAGTGTTTGTTTAGCGGAAGCGAGCAATAAGAATATTGTATAAAGTAGATAACCGGACATCTTGCGGCTTTTTGAGGATCTTGGAATTCTTATACTCACTACCGATTAGATTTACCACTTAAATGTTTTTGTCAGCTGATATCAAAAATCAGTTTCACTAACAGTAGAGGACGCAAAAATAGTTGTCTGTGTAGACCTTTCCTCCTTGTATAGGGTTCTGAGTGAGGTTACATACTCTGGTGGGAGAGTGTTCAACGAACTCCCGTCTAACACAAATTAAACAGAAAATCAAAAACGTACCTCATTAGTCACTCTTTACCCAAATTAGGAAAACCTGGATCCAGGGATTGAAAATTTCTGTTAGCTACAATGGAGGTAGCAATGATCATTGTGAAGCGGAATGTCAAGTAGCAATATACTGTAAAAGGGACTTTTTCTTTGAAAATATCATTGTAATCAATCAATTGTGCTAATAGTAGCTAATAAATTGCAGCTGCATCAAATTGGGGCTATGTTTTTAATTTAGTCGGTTAAATTTAGCTGACATAAGCATTAATACAGTAGCATTAAGCTATTTGGTGATACTTTATTGTTAATGCACTCACTAAGCACTCCGTCTTCAGGCCACGAGTGGCCTACCGGGACCATCCGACCGCCGTGTTATCCTCGGTGTAGGATGAGGATAGGAGGGGCGTGGGGTCAGCACACCGCTCTCCCGGTCGTAAGATGGTATTCTTGACCGAAGCCACTACTAGTCGGTCGAGTAGCTCCTCAATTGGCATCACGAGGCGCAGTGCACCCCGAAAAATGGCAACAGCGCATGACGGCCCGGATGGTCCCCCATCCAAGTGCCGACCACGCCCGCCAGCGCTTAACTTCGGTGAGCTCATGGGAACCGGCGTATCCACTGCGGCAAGGTCGTTGCTCATTGTTAATGCAGCAAACATATTAAGGTTCTGTGATTCTTTGTCTTTGGTAGTGAATTCCTTGACTCTTTCCACATGTCTGAAGATTCTCTTACTTGATGGGATCTATGGAACACGATGAACGAATGAATGAATGACGGAACAAGTGTAGTCAAACGGCATCGCATCCTTTCGCCTGTATACGAGCATTACTCTGTGTACAGAGTCAGCTGCCAGTCCCATTCACTGAATTTTGTTCGCTATGAAGTCTTCAGTCCTCTCGCATATACACTGCGATGTTCCTTACACACGTATTTCGTTTGCTCGGCAACAGCGCGGAACTGACCGAAGGCTTTCTTGTCGTCACATATCTTTAGATGACAGTGTTGTGACTGGCGGTCCAGGAGAGGAGGCCATCTTGAACTCTACACAGAGACCTATTCTCACTGCCGGTAGTAGAGAGAGACGGAGATAGACAACAGCAGCTGCGTCATCGGCTCTGCCGTGAATCAGCGCAGCGCTCGTAAGAAAGAGAGAAGGCTGCGTGATAAGGTGAAGTATCCACAGCACTGCCCAGCAAATATATTCCTCCAGCAAGTCACAACGGAACTTTACATCAATGAGGCGCTCAGCCCTACCATTGACAAGTACGATCGTAATGTAAGGCCGACATTTCATTCAAGAATTCTACACGCGAAACGCCCGCATCTCGTGGTCGTGCGGTAGCGTTCTCGCTTCCCACGCCCAAGTTCCCGGGTTCGGTTCCCGGTGGGGTCAGGGATTTTCTCTGCTTCGTGATGGCTGGGTGTTGTGTGCTGTCCTTAGGTTAGTTGGGTTTAAGTAGTTCTAAGTTCTAGGGGACTGATGACCATAGATGTTAAGTCCCATAGTGCTCAGAGCCATTTACACGCGAAACAAATATTCAAGGTACTACGCAAGAAACTTTCACTTGAGTCTTAATAATTCAAGGCATTAATGAAGAGAAATTTATGGTTTGGCAGTGTAACGATATTCCTTTGGATACTAGAGCCATCCTGAACACGTTGATTGCAGACAAAAATCACGAAAAAACAAACACGACTAAAGTTCTCACTAAACTTTAATTTTTCAATTACGACACTTTTCTAAGGATTTTATCCATCATTAGTGACGTTTTTCTACAAACTGATATTCTCGCGTATTGCAGCATTTATTGCTTCATCAGCATCGGAGTTGTAAGTGGAGTCAGTTCCACAGAAAAGTGTACACAATAATTTTAAATGTAACGTCTGCAGTGACATCTCTGGTAGTGGTCTCGAATCTGTAATCAATGCGGTTTTGCACAGTACCGGACGCAAAAATAGTTTTCTGTGTAGACCTTTCCTCCTTGTATAGGGTTCTGAGTGGTGGGAGAGTGTGCAACAAATTCCCGTCTAACACAAAGCAAGAACTGGGAATCCCTATCAATTAGACAGAAAATGAAAAACTTACCTCATTAGCCACTCTTTATCCAAATTATCGGACACCTGGATCCAGGAGTTTTTGTTCTGTTAGCGACACTGGAGGGGAGTGGAATGTTTTGCTTTGTCGGTTCCAGTTTAAAATGAGTGCAAAATAACTGAAGCGTCACTTATTTATATTTATATAGTTATCAAAAATGCCTTCTGATGTCCGTTACGAAGCTATTTGGTTCGAATGAGGCGAATTGGGTGCTTCAAGAGGATAATGATCCAAAACATCGCAGGATTTTCTGTACAGTGTAGAAACAAGACAATGGAGTGTCCACGATGGATTGGCCTGCAGTGTCTCGGATGCAAATCCGATATTAAATGTTTGGTCGCATATTAAGATGAAGCTTAAAGGAAAGCCAATATACTTTGTAGCAGCTGTCATGTCAAATCAGGACCATATGGAGATCGTTACCGAGAGAATATGCAGAAAATCTCGTGAAAAGCATGCCAAAAAGGTGCCAAGGTATAATCGATAATGGCAGCGAATGGATTAACTATTAGGTAATTGTGCAATTAGTAATAACATGTATTTTCACGTAAATCTATACACTCTAAGTTCGACTGTATCTGAGAATAATATTTTGAGTCCGCGTATTTAATATTTCCTTTTATATGACGTTTCATTAATTTCAAGTGCAGGATGTAAAATATTTAATTTTCTTGATATAAAATACACATAATACCCCTAGATTTTTCTACACTACTGGCCATTAAAATTGCTACACCACGAACATGACGTACTACAGATGCGAAATTTAACCGACAGGAAGAAGATACTGTGATATGCAAATAATTAGCTTTTCAGAGCATTCACACAAGGTTGGTGCCGGTGGGGACACCTACAACGTGCTGACATGAGGAAAGTTATCAACCGATTTCTCATACACAAACAGCAGTTGACCGGCGTTGCCTGGTGAAACGTTGTTGTGATGCCTCGTGTAAGGAGGAGAAATGCGTACCATCACGTTTCCGACTTTGATAAAGGTCAGGTTGTAGCCTATCGCGATTACGGTTTATCGTATTGCAACATTGTTGCTCGCGTTGGTTAATATCCAATGACTGTTAGCAGAATATGGAATCGGTGGGTTCAGGAGGGTAATACGGAACGCCGTGCTGGATCCCAACGGCCTCGTATCACTAGCAGTCGAGATGACAGGCATCTTATCCGCATGGCTGTAACGGATCGTGCAGCCACGTCTCGATCCCTGAGTCAACAGATGGGGACGTTTGCAAGACAACAACCATCTGCACGAACAGTTCGACGACGTTTGCAGCAGCATGGACTATCAGCTCGAAGAATGTGGTTACCCTTGACGCTACATCACAGACAGGAGCGCCTGCGACGGTGTACTCAACGACTAACCTGGGTGCACTAATAGCAAAACGTCATTTTTTCGGATGAATCCACATTCTGTTTACAGCATCATGATGGTCGCATCCGTGGTTGGCGACATCGCGGTGGACGCACATTGGAAGCGTGTATTCGTCGTCGCCATACTGGCGTATCACCAGGCGTGATGGTTATGGGGTGCCATTGGTTACACGTCTCTGTCACCTCTTGTTCGCACTGACGGCACTTTGAACAGTGGACGTTACATTTCAGATGTGTTACGACCTGTGGCTTTACCCTTCGTTCGATTCCTGCGAAACCCTACATTTCAGCAAGATAATGCACGACCGCATGTTGCAGGTCCTATACAGGCCTTTCTGGATACAGAAAATGTTCGACTGCTGCCCTGGCCAGCACATTCTCCAGATCTCTCACCAATTGAAAACGTCTGGTCAATGGTGGCCGAGTAACTGGCTCGTCACAATAAGCCAGTCACTACTCTTGATGAACTGTGGTATCGTGTTGAAGCTTGTAACCTCCCCACTAAATAAATAATATGAATAATATTCACATTTAGTGTAACCTCCCAACAGTAAAAGTTCCGAAACCTCCCAACAGTAAAAAATATAACTATAACATTGACATTTAGCGTAACCTACCAACAGAGAAATTCCGTAACCTACCAATAATACAATGTGACAAACCTTTCCATAAAATTGTCCCTCACTTATAACCTTTCAATAATTGACTGTGAATATAACCAAGTAAATTTTGGATGTCAGCAGTGCTGCGTCATGGCCCTGAAAATTCATTCTGAATAAATTGAAAAATCTTACCTCAATTAGGTCGCCGGATAACGCGTATATGTCTGCTCCTATAATAAATTTTTCTGGCACAGTCCTGTGCAATGCTGGCCGATAGATTTGTCATGTATAAAAAGAAACAACTGATTTTTCTTTTCAATAATCGGGATGACCAAGGTTGCTTTTACCTTATACTACAATGCCCAGGCTCCGCCATCGCTCCACCACGACCGGCCCAGCCAACTCAATACACATGACTGCTAGCTACTACTTACTGCTACTAACACACAGTTCCTACTGCAGTCAACACTGCTCTTTGGTCTGAGATTCTCTTATAGCTTACATATCGCAGGCAGCGCGTGAGCAATCCATCAAAATTACATCTGCTCGAGTGCGCTAACAACAAATTCCTTAATCATGGACCTCTTACATAACCCTCCACTGGGGGGGGGGGGGGGGGCAAAAATTTGGCAGCGATGGTGAGTCAATTGGACTTGCCATGAGCAACAAATTTTTCTATAATCTATTTAGTTTACTAAGTCTACAGTCACAGAGTATATACATATATATAAGTGCAAAACATATTAAGAAATGAAATAGAGTGCAACCGCACTGAGTACAGAACATATCAAGAAATGAAATAGTGTATATGCAATGAGTACAAAATATATTAACAAATGACATAAAGTGCACACGCACTGAATAAGGCTTTACCATTTTACAAGAATTTAAACATATTGAAAAGTGAAATAAAGTGCACATGCACTGAATAAGTCTTTACCATTTTACAAGAATTTAAACATATTGAAAAGTGAAATAAAGTGCACATGCACTGAATAAGTCTTTACCATTTTACAAGAATTTAAACATATTGAGAAATGAAATAAAGTGCACACGCACTGTATAAGTCTTTAGCATTTTTTACAAGAACTGAAAACATTAACAAATGAAATAAAGTGCACGCACACTGTAAAAGTCTTTAAAGTGCACACGCACTGCATCAGTCTTTAGCATTTTTTACAAGAACTAGGAAAGGGATGGGAAGGATAGCATCATGGTTGTAGCACAGTGGGTTGCACGTGGCTGCACTGAAAGTCCATACCTTTCTACAGAAGCACAACACCAAGTGAGACAATCTGAAGTTCTCTTCCTGAAGTATTTATCAGTGTAACCAAGACACTGAAATATTGCATTAATATTGTATGTTATCATTTTGGTGGTACATTAGGTACACCAAGCAGTAGAACCATAATAACATCTCCATCGTTCCAGGTAGTGGACAGCTTGATATGTCAACACCACATTCTGGTAGAATCCATACTCGTACATCAATGTAGAATTAGAGCAAAAACCAAATATAGTGCCCCATGATCATGAGGATTAACAGGACATACGGATATTGCAGTAATTGCTGGTAATTAGGTCAGAAGGTGAAGGATACATTAAGTCTTATGCTAGTCATCATTCAGGATTACACTAGTGTATCAGCCGATTTCAATAATTATTGGCACTCATTGGCTAGTTACTAAACATTTATGTGCTATGTATGGAGTATTACTAAACATTATTCATAAGTCATCTAATTACAGTAATTATTGGCATAGCATTTATGCATAAGTCATCTCATTACAGTAATCAGTGGCATTCATTGGCCAGTTAGTAAACATCTCATTTCAGTAATCAGTGGCATTCCTTGCGCAGTTAGTAAACATGTAGCAAGTATTGAGCATTACAAAACACTATTAATAATTCATCTCATTGCAGTAATTATTGGCATTCATTTATAGAGTATAACAAAATATTATTAAGAACTCATGTCATTGAAGTAATTATTGCCACTCATTGGCCAGTTACAAATCATTTTTTATGCATTATTCAAAAGTCATCATTCAAAACAAGAGTTAATTATTGGCATAGCATTTATGCATAAGTCATCATATTACTGTAATCATTGGCAACATAAGTCATCTCATTACAGTAATTATTGGCATAGCATTTATGCATAAGTCATCTCGTTACAGTAATCAGTGGCATTCATTTTTACATGTCATCTCATTGCAGTAATCATTACAGAACATATTCATACATCATCTAATTACAGTAATTATTGGCATCATAAGTCTTCTCATTACAGTAATCATTGGCACAACATTTATATAGTACAACAAAATATTATTTACAGAAATTATTGGCATAGCATTTATCCATAATTCATCTCACTACAGTAATCATTGGCATCATAAGTCACCTCATTACAGTAATTATTAGCATTCACTGGTCAGCTACAAGGCATTTATTGTGCATTATTCAGAAGTCATCATTCCAAAACAGGAGTTGTCGGGTGTAGCATCAAACTGCTAGTGTTTATATATGATATCATGTAAGTGACATAAGAAATATTTAAAATGTAAGACATTGTAACTATTACTCAAGATCTGTAGTACAATAATATATAGACATTATGGAATCAATACATCAGAGAAATTTGCATTATATTTAGAACTAGAAATATATCTTAAACTGGTAGCATTATTTAGTTGTATACTGGTAATAGTTGGGACAGGTAATAATTTTTTTGTGCTAGCAATGCATTGCATTGGGATCAATAATTCCTGGGGCATGAAAATACATGCTTTTGACTTATTGCTGGAAATAAGGATTAATAACGTCATTCGTCATGAGTCAGCTGTAGCAAGATTATGAAACAAGTAGAGTATATGTGATCACATTAATAATTGATAGACACAACTGGGTAAAAAAATGCAAGTATTAGAGCAGGTTTCATAACTAAGTGCTTATAGCATATTAATATCATGAAAAGTTTCTCCTGGAAAAAATACAAAATGGGTTATTGACCTGAAAGAAAATGTATATTATGCTGAAAAGCAGCAAACTTCGAATTAACAGGTAATGAAACGTGTACTCAATATGTATGTACTCTAGCTGTCTTTCCCAAAACATCAGTCATTATACTATGCGACATAAGACATACCGTCAAAAGGAACTGCAACAAATACTTAAATAACTACATAGCATTTCTTAACTAACAGTAAATATATAAACGTCATCATTATCATCACCTGCAAAGAAAAACTTCATTATTCATATTGCCATATTCTTCATACAACTATTCATCATCATTTATTATCATCTGCAAAAAATAGACACTTCATTATTCATATTCATATTACCATTTACTTCATACAACTATTCATTATCATTCATTATTTCATATAGTA
Source organism: Schistocerca cancellata (assembly GCF_023864275.1). NCBI lineage: Eukaryota > Metazoa > Arthropoda > Insecta > Orthoptera > Acrididae > Schistocerca > Schistocerca cancellata. Next base: position 549,892,454 of record NC_064631.1, read on the forward strand.
TAGAGTTCCTTACTTCTAGCATATTTCATCACTAGAATTAACATGTGTAGTTCTGTCTGACAGCCTGCATCAATCGCCTCGTATTCTGAAAGAAAAATAATTAGTCAAGACTGCAATCATAGAGTGTGTATAGTATATTCTTGTTAATGCTAGTTAATTCTGATCCATTTACTCTTCATGACAAGGTATTGCATTTTCTTTCGTTCATTCCGATGGTGAAATTTCCATTTCAAAATAAACCACTGTGGTTTGTTTAATTTATTTCTTTTACACAGTATCGCTTTCTGAAAATGAGGAATAAGGATTAATATCTTGCATTTAAATCACGTACCCATTAAATGAAAACTTGTTTCTAGTGATATGACTAAGCATACAACATAGCATGACAGAAAACGTATTATGTCAAAAACATAAGAGAGTTTTCAAGTGCAAAAAATGTACACACAGTCTCATAATTCAGTAACAAAAATTGTAGAATAGTCAAGATATTGAGATATCATAAGGAAAAATGTCAAAGTCAACTGGTGTTTGTTATATCTTAAAGATTTCGTAGTGCATACAGACAAAACAGGAAAACAATCATACATACACGAAAAAGTGAAAAAAATGTGCACGGTCTGATGTGTAACGACAAGAAAAGCGACCTGCTAACCTTACCTAGCCGGGCACTTGCCAAGAAAAAATATAATCATCATCACAAAGTGGTCATATCAATAACTGGAAAAGGCATTACAATGTGATAAATCATAAAGTATGTTCATTCAATAAAGGGTTTAATATTGGAGACATGGTGATTGCCTTTGCTTTTTCTGGTTCTCAAAGTTTCTACATGTACTACATTGGGATGAGGAATGCTGCGAATTCTGTACGGACCTGCGCACATAAGCTCAAATTTACTGCATCTACTCTTTCCTCTGTTGGATAAGTAGTGTGTACGTACTAATATCTTCTGTCCTACATGAAAGTCACGGCGTGTACAAACCTGTTTTTGCTGTCTTCTCCGGCGCTCTGCAGCACGTTTGATGATGTTGAGTGCAATGTCAATTATTTCATGGTGGCGTAGTCGACGAGATGTAGGGAAGGATACTAATTCTTTAATTTTGTTAGGTGGTTCAACATTTCTCAGTATAACAGTCGGAGATAGCATAGTAGATTCATTTGGTATTGAGTTAATTACATCCTGGAATGAGAGTATGTGTGTATCCCAATCAATATGTCTTTTATGGCAGTATATTCTACATAGTTTACCAATTTCTTTCATTAGTCGTTCACAAGGGTTCGAAGAAGCGTGATACTTGGATATATAGATCGGAGAAATGTTTCTAGTTCGTAACATACGGGTTCATATCGCAGATCGAAATTGTGGTCCATTGTCGGAAATTACTTTCAATACATGCCCTACATGAAATAGAAAATGTTTTACAAATGGATTCGAAACAGATTTAGCAGTAGCTTTGCGTAATGGAGTGAAGGTAACAAATTACGAAGTGAGTTCAACAGCGACAAAGATGTAACAAAAACCTCTATTAGTTCTGGGAATTGGACCAAAAATGTCTACAGTGGCAATGTGTCTCAATTTAACGGGTACAATGGGGATGTAACGGAGGAATATGTGAAGTCGTGTCTGATTTAGCTTTCTGGCAGATTTTACATGACGCTAAAACTCGACGAATACGTTTCGCCATGTTGTAAAAATAACAGTTCTGTCTCAGTATAAGAAAACATTTTCTGGCTCCATCATGTGCGTAACTTAAATGAGTATACCAAATTAATTTGTTAACAAGCATAATAACCAACTGTTGCTGTCAGGGTGAGAGCGGCGAAACAGAATGTTGTTGCGTACAGTGTAATGGTTTCGATGGTAACATTATTCCTATCTTGCCAAAGGTGTTTAATTTCTTTCCATACGTTTTCTTTACTCTGCTCTTGTGCTATACCTCGTAATGACGACGAAATGAAATTTTCGAATGCAGCTTGTTGAATATACATGACGCTAAAATTTTCTTGGCAGAAGTTGGTTGCAATGTCTTGCTGATTGTTGATGAGAGAACGGGATAGTACGTCTGCTACAATATTTTGTGTACCGGGAATGTGAACATTTGTAAAATTAAATTCCTGTAAATAAAGTTTCCATCTGCTTAACCTGTCGTGTGTAAATTTTGCGGAAAGTAAAAACTGTATAGCTCTATGATCTGTGTAAACGGTCGTGTGTCTTCCATAAAGAAAATGCCTAAACCTGGTAAATGCCCATACAACACATAATGTTTCAAGTTCTGTAACAATAATTGCGTTCAGCAGGTGACAGAATGCGACTTGCAAAGGCGATGTTTTTAATTACTGTAGTACCGTCTTCTTCAATTTCCTGAAAAATGTGTACGCCTAAAGCGGTGTTAGAATTGTCGGTGGCAATGGAAAAATTTCAAGTAAGATCTGGGTGTGATAAAAGAGGTGCACTCAACAAGGCATGTTTCAAACTAACAAATTCAGAATGTGCTTGGCTATCCCAGGACCAAATAGTGTTTTTACCCGTCAATTGGCATAATCTAGAGGTGTCTAAAGCAGAGTAATGAATAAATTTACGGAAAAAGTTAATTAAACCCAGAAAGCTGCGTAGTTGTTTCTTTGTCGTTGGAACAGTAATGTCACGTAAAGCTTGAAGTTTTTCCGGGTCAGGCGCAATGCTTTCTGCTGAAATTACATGTCCAAGGAATTTTATAGACGTTTGGCCAAAGTGCGATTTGCTAAGATTAACTGTAAGTCAATTGTGCACGAAAAGTTTGCAACAGTTATTCAAGAATCAAATTGTGTTCAGACCAGTTAGCTTCTGCAATAAGGATGTCGTCTACATATGTTGTGATTCTGTCTTTAAGTTCTGTCGGAAGTATAGTATTCAAACCGCGAATAAATGCTACTGAAGAAATTGTTAAACCGAACGGTAATTTGCAAAATTGATAACAGTCACCAAAACAGAGAAATGCTGTGTACTTTATGCAGTTCGGATGGAGCTGAATTTGCCAAAATCCCGACTTCAAATCTAATGTAGAATAAATAGCAGTACCATGAAATTTCTGTAAAAGTTCTTCTAGTGTCTGTGGGCGATCTGTTTCATTAATAATAATGTCGTTGACATGACACGAATCAAGTACGACGCGAAGTGAACCATCCTTTTTCTTAACAATATGGAGCGGGTTTATGTACGGACTAACTGCGGGTTCAATAATTCCTTGGTCTACCACAGCTTGTAATTCTTTCTTAACTTGTTCTCTGTGGATATAAGGAATGGGATAATGTTTAGCTTTAAATGTGTCGTGCTGTTTAACTTGAAATTCATACATAAAACCGGACATAGTACCAGGGATGTTGTCAAAAACTGGAGCTTGCTGTAAAAGAATATTGCGTAGCTCTGTACGTTCGTCGTCTGTATTAGCGCTGCTTTGTTTTACTTTATCAGAAATCATTTGCATAACGTCATAGTCAGCTTCGTCTGGTGTATTATTGTTGTGTACGTACGTATCTGTGAACAATGTGGAATGACAGTCCGTGTTACGCGATGTAGAAATGACCTCTGTTCGATTAATTGCCTGTTCATCTGCAGATAAAGCGTGCTGAAATTCTAATGCCAGTTGTACATTTTCATCCTTTAACATTAAATAGGAATTTTGAAAGTCAATAATTGCGTCATGTTGTACCAGAAAATTCGTACCTAAAATAACGTCTGTTGTCAATAAGGGAACAATCCAAAAATTTGAGTGGAACGTATGACCTGCAATACAAAATGATAAGTGTGTCTGTAATTTTACATCTACTCCTTTACCAGATACTGCTCCTTTTACTTTAGTATTGCCTAATGTTAACGTAGGATATATATTCTCTTTGTTTCATTCGTTGAAGGTTTCTTCATTTATAACTGACAAAGGTGATTCAGAATCGATTACTGCTTAAAATGTGGATGATCCAATCTTTACTTCAATGACAGGGTGGGAAATGGTTTTTTGAATAACAGGTTTTTCATGCAAAAGAGTGTCTCGGATGTCGTCAAAAGTAATAACATTTTCGTGAACAACATTCTGCTTGTCAAAAGTAGTGCTTACGTTGTTGGAAGATGCAACCTGTACTGTATCTAGTCAAATTCTTTCTGACGTGCCGTTATTTGCGGGAGGATGCTGTGGCATTTCAACTATTTCTACTGCTCTGCTATTTCGTCCTGACGCATTAGGTTCGGGATGATACCTACTGTCTGGTTCATTCATGATAATCTGTTGTTCCGGATGATTCTGCTGCTGGTAAGACCTACTGTTATTAAATGTACGCTGAAAATTGTGCTCATTACTTTTACGTCTGTCATGATAGTCATTGCTATACGGCGCGTTGCGATAGGAGTTGAAATGATGTGTTTTCTGTACGTACTGATTTCCTTGTTGCGGTGCGTTACTATTTGGTGGAGCCGACGCTATACGTGTAGGCGGCGAAACATTAAAGCTTGGTTGACCTTGCACATTACATTGTTGGTTAGGTATGCTAACCGGCTGGTTTTGTTGCTGTTGTGGGGAAAAACCTCTATTGTTACCAAAACGTTCCTGGAGCGCCTATTACCTTTGCTATTGAAATAGCGTGGCTGATCGTAATTACTGTATGTTGGTTGGCCTTGATTATGATGTGAAAAATTTTTGTTTATGAAAGAATAATCTGATTGCTGAACTTCCAAAAGCTGTAACAGATCTCTAAATGCCGAAATATTTTCTTTCTGCTGTCCTGTTAAAAGTGATACTCTTAACGATCGTGGCAATTTAGAAATACGTAATTGGATAAGTGCTGATTCACTGTATGGCTCACTGAAGTATTGGTTTTGTTGTACCATGTGTTCATAAAATTGCGTGACAGTGGGAAAATTTGAGTTCTCATAATTCGGTAGGCTAATTAATTGATCCTTGATTCCGCGCTGTGTCGTCTTCGACCAATACGCCGACAGAAAAGCATTCTGAAATTCTTCTACCGAGTAGCATTGTCTCGCGATCGGTCTCATACGAGTTGCCGGTTCGCCTTCCAAAAAACTGCAAATCAATTCAAGTTAGTGTGTTACGGGCCAAGTTGGTGGAAGAGCAAAGCTAAATTGTTGTATCCAATCCAAAGGGTGAATCTGTGTTCTGTCATTTTTAAATACCTTACATTTCCTAACGGATAGAAAGTGCTTGTAATCAAAATTATCGTCTCTGAATGTCTGAACAGGTTCAGGATTGTATGATAATCTGTTTGTCTGTGACTGTTCGGAATCCAAGTCACATACTCTCTGTAAATTACCTAAGCTATACTGGCTGTGCAAATGTGACAAATGTTCAGAATGTGGCATATGCGGTGACGTGTTAGAGGCTGAAAATTTTTTTATTTCTGTCTCTTCTTGCTGTAAAGATGACAATTTTCTACGCAATGTATTGTTGGACGAACCTATTTCACTGACTGTCTGCTGTAAATTTTTGAATTCGGGTGTTTGATTAAACGAAACTGGTAAAGTATCGTCTGACTTGATGTCATTGTTATTTTCGACAACGTCAATACGACTGGCCAATTCATCAAAATTTTCAGTCAGTGCTTTTACGTGATCGTCGTTTTTAGTGTCACATGCATTAATTTGGCTTTGTATTTTACGTGTGGTTTTGTTCAATTTCTTAAAGTCTGCTTTGATGGCATCGGGATCCTGTATTAGTTCCAACTTTTCAAGTCTGTTGGTCATTGTCTGAAAGTCTAATGTGTGTGTGTCTGTTTTTGTTTTAACATCGGAGATTTCATCATGCAATTCGGTGGTCAACTGTTTGATTTCGTCTGATACTGTAGCAATATTGTTGCCTACGTATGTTTTTGCCTTCGTAAACATTTTACGCTTATCTTCCTGTATCTGTGCAGTAATTGTTTCCATGACTTGTTTCTTTACTTTATTATTTTCCTGCATAAATTTACGGTAACGCGTTTCACTGTTTTGTAGGTGGTGATTAAAACGGTAGTCAAATTGGCTTTTCTGTTGGTCAAATTTCGTGTCTACTTTCGCATCCAGTGTGGGTGAAAGTTCAGCGGACATTAATTTAAACTCGTCGCGTAACTGTGTTGCGTTTTCTGAACATTGTTTAGCAACTGCACTAATTTCATCTCTAAGTAATTTTGTTGTGGCTGCTTGCGTTATTACTTAATTCTTGTGCAACAGATCTAATTTCTTCACTACTGTTCCTAGCACAAGCCTTAATATCCTCGCGTAATTGTTCTTTAGTATCATGACATTGCACGGCAACGGCTGTAATCTGTTCACTAAGCTGTTTGAAATTGTTGTCTTGTTTTTCATTAAGTTGTTTGTTCGATTCATTAAGATTGTCCTGTTTTCCATTCAACTGTTTGAAATTTTCGTTAAGTTGTTTGTTCGATTCATTAATTTGTAGCAATAATGCCATAACTTGATCCATGCCAAAACTAGCTACTCTATTCTCTGTGCTGTATGATGGTGTATCTGCTTGTGTCACGTTTTGTGTAACCATTTGGTCATTGTCTGATTCTAGAAAAGGTTTGCCAATTGGATGTGCACTGTTGGTCACTACACCGGAATCAAATAAATCTGACATATTTTGAGTACACTGTTCACCTTCGTTAGAAATATCTATCTGTTCACTGTGTAAATTTTGCCAATCGTGTGTGTCAAACTGGACAGCGTTCATTGTAACGGAACGTGGGGCGTCATCAATTGCCGTTAAATTAAGTGTGGACATTACTGATTGTATATGTTCATCATCTGGAATAAAATCATTACTAGTGATCGGCAAGCACTGATTATCTGTAATTAGAGGATTATCACTATTACACTGACTGTCGCTAGTATTATCGGTCAAATTATTCGAGTCAGCTTTTTCATTCATTGCACATCGCGATGTACTGTTAGCAGTCTTGCGCGGCATTTTGACAAATCAAAGTTAAGCACAAAATGAAACAAAGACAAAGCAAAAATGGAACAAATCCAATTACAACAAAGAGCAATAAATTGCCGATGATCTGTGAACGAAAGAGTGGCAAATTAGTACATGCGTTGCGCCAGATGCAAACTACATTTAATATTAAGTAAATAAGAGCAGATATATAACTGACTACCTCTCAGAAATTCACAAAAATACGATCCTGGCAGGGTCGCCAAGTGTAACCTCCCCACAAAATAAATAATATGAATAATATTCACATTTAGTGTAACCTCCCAACAGTAAAAGTTCCGAAACCTCCCAACAGTAAAAAATATAACCATAAGACTGGCATTTAGCGTAACCTACCAACAGATAAATTCCGTAACCTACCAATAAAACAATGTGACAAACCTCTCCATAAAATTGTCGCTCACTAATAACCTTTCAATAATTGGCTGTGAATTTAAACCGGTAAATTTTGGATGTCAGCAGTGCTGCGTCATGGCCCTGAAAATTCATTCTGAATAAATTGAAAAATCTTACCTCAATTAGGTCGCCGGATAACGCGTATATATCTGCTCCTATAATAGATTTTTCTGGCACAGCCCTGTGCAATGCTGGCCGATAGATTTGTCATGTATAAAAAGAAACAACTGATTTTTCTTTTCAATAATCGGGATGACCAAGGATTGGAGAAATTAGTAAATTCTTTAAATTGAAATGAATGATTGTCAAAAGTTACTTTTTATGAGAAAGATTATTATTAAGAGATTTTTTTTAAACATTTACATGGGACTTGATATAATAATACTACATATGCGTGAGGCTGCTTTTACCTTATACTTCAACGCCCAGGCTCCGCCATCGCTCCACCACGACCGCCCAGCCAACTCGATACACACGACTGCTAGCTACTACTTACTACTACTAACACACAGTTCCTACTGCAGTCAACATTGCTCTTTGGTCTGAGATTTTCTTATAGCTTAAATATCGCAGGCAGCGCGTGAGCAATCCATCAAAATTACATCTGCTCGAGTGCGCTAACAACAAATTCCTTAATCATGGACCTCTTACAAGCTGCAAGGGCAACTGTACTTGTACACGCCATCCAAACTCTGTTTGTATCAAGGCCGTTATTAAGGCCAGAGGTGGTTGTTCTGGGTACTGATTTCTCAGGATGTATGCACCTAAATTGCGTGAAAATGTAATCACATGTCGGTTCTAGTATAATATATTTGACCAATGAATACCCGTTTATGATCTGAATTTCTTCTTGGTGTAGCAATTTTAATGTCCAGTAGTGTATAATAAATCTTCTCAGATACATGTTTATTGTCTGTAAGATACATGATTAAACACCTCTCGCACTCTATACAATTATTCTCAATGTGAAACGGATCAACTCGTACCAATTACTAAACATAAACGTTATATCGATATCTAAATGACAACGCTTCTGATTTAAATTACTTTGTAATTATTATAATAAAGCACAAGGGGCTGTCGAAAAACCGGATGCCATCTTCTCGTGATCGCTGGCCGTCAGCTTAAACGGGGCCGCGACCTGAATCTCAAAGCGCCGCGTCCACACCCAAGTTCGATGTCGCTTTATCACGAGCTCATGGATACCACATGAAACAAAAAAAATTCTGTGAATATTTGGAAATAATTCTAACATAAATACACAGAAAAAATATTATTAAGATGTACCAGATTTCGCTCAGGCGGGAGAGACATCATCGTTACCGTCAAATTTTGTAACACTACATCAGATGAATTTTTATCGGCATATTGTCTGCACTTTCTCCAGGCAACGTTTCCGTATGCGTCGAAACGTCACTACATACATCCTAATGTAATGGTATTTTTATCGCTATTTTGTCGTAACGCACACATATGAACTCACATCGAAGCTGTAGTCACGGAATGAGGCTGCAGGCCATTGAGTTCTCTGGTAGTCAACAACGCACTAGAGTGGGTTAGGTGGCGTTACGTGATACCTCCAATTCGTGAAAAGTATGCTTCTCAGTTTCCCGTCAGCGGATCAAACATACAGTTTTTCTCTGTTTTTCGTATTGCATCTGTGTAGTGAATCCTGAGGAAATGCTCGCTATCGCCGCGCGGAGTGGCCGTGCGGTTAAAGGCGGCATGTAACGGATTGCGCGGCCCCTCCCGCCGGAGGTTCGAGTCCTCCCTCGGGCATGGGTGTGTGTGTTGTTCTTAGCATAAGTTAGTGTAAATTTAAGTAGTGTGTAATTCTAGGGACCGATGACCTCAGCAGTTTGGTCCCTTGGGAATTCACACACATTTGAAATGTTCGCTATCCTTAAATGTTGGTGGTCTCTGTTCTGTATTTGGTTTTATGTGCCCACTCGATAGAGCGGTCCCGGATTAGTCTAGTGCGATATTCGTTTTATCGATGTGTATTAAAATGGGCAGTAAAACGGGGGGAATAATCAGTAGCGACTTGTGTGCTGCCCTGTTCCAAACTCTCTGCTACCGCTATGCAGCAACGCTATTCCAAAATTGGTGATGTTTTAGAGAAGCTCGAAATTTAGCGCGTACTTCAGTGCGAGATGCTTATAGTGGCTTACACACTGAAACTCTGCCTCCAGTCCTGACAGAAAATCCAGTGACATTCTGGTCGTATGTGAAGCACAGCACTGGCAACACACAATCAACAACTGCAGTGCAGGTAACAATGGTAATGTTATCGATGACAGAACCACTAAAGCGGAGTTACTAAAAACCGTTTTCCAAAACTACTTCACCAACAAGACCCGGTCAATATTCCAGAATCCAAATCAAAAACAACTACCAATATGAGCAACTTAGCGGCAGATATCCTCGGTGTAACGAAGCAACTTCTACATCTACATCTACATCTACATGGATACTATGCAAATCACATTTAAGTGCCTGGCAGAGGATTCATCGACCACCTTCACAATTCTCTATTATTCCAATCTCGTATAGCGCGCGGAAAGAACGAACACCTATATCTTTCCGTACGAGTTCTGATTTCCCTTATTTTATCGTGGTGATCGTTTCTCCCTATGTAGGTCGGTGTCAACAAAATATTTTCGCATTCGGAGAAGAAAGTTGGTTCAAATGGCTCTGAGCACTATGGGACTTAACTGCTGAGGTCATCAGTCCCCTAATACTTAGAACTACTTAAACCTAACTAACCTAAGAATATCACACCCATCCATGCCCGAGGCAGGATTCGAATCTGCGAACGTAGCGGTCGCGCGGTTCCAGATTATAGCGCCTAGAACCGCTCGGCCAGGAAAGTTGGTGACTGGGATGGAGTTAATCCATCAACATACTCTGAAAGGAACTTAATTGGTATAAAGTCTGGACCAGAAGACTTGCTTTTATTAAGTGAATTCAGTTGCTTCACTACTCCGTGGATATTTACTTCTAGGTTACTCATGTTGGCAGCTGTTCTCGATTCGAATTCTGGAATATTTTCTTCGTCTTCTTTTGTGAAGACATTTCGGAAGACTGTGTTTAGTAACTCTGCTTTGGCAGCACTGTCTTCGATAGTATCTCCATTGCATCGTGCAGAGAAGGTATTAATCGTTTCTTGCCGCTAACGTACTTCACATACGACCAGAAAATCTTTGGATTTTCTGCCAGGTTTCTAAACAAAGTTTCGTTGTGGAAACTGTTAAGCATCTCTCATTGAAGTCCGCGCTAAATTTCGAGCTTCTGTAAAAGATCACCAATCTTGGAGATTTTCTGTCTGTTTAAATTTGTTATGATTGTTTCGTTGTTTCTGCAACAGTGTTCTAACCCGTTCTGTGTACCAAGGAGGATCACCTCCGTCGTTTGTTAATTTATTTGGTGTAAATCTCTCAGTTACCGCCGATACTATTTCTCTGAATTCAAGCCACATCTGGTCTACACATATATTATTAATTTGGAATGAGGGGAGATTGACTCTCAGGAAGGCGTGAAGTGAATTTTTATCTGCTTTTTAACTTAGTCACTTATTATAGGGAAGCATTCCGTTCCAGACTGTGCACGAATTTGCTTCCTTTAGGCGAACGCTGGTTTAATTGCTCCAGGCATAGCAATCATATAAAGCTGCTCTCTCGGTGTACCTAAGGAATATAAAATTGCACAGATCACACCAACACACAAGAAAGGAAACAAAAGTAATACGCTGAATTATAGAGCCATACCACTGACATCAGTTTACAGTTGGATTTTGGAACATATATTGCGTTCGAACTTTATGAATCATCGCGAAGAAAACGATCAATTCACAAATAGGCAGGACGGATTCAGATAATATCATTCTTGCGAAGCCCGACTCGTTCTTTATTCACACGAAGTAATGAGTGCTATCAGCAGGGGACTTCAAATTGACTCCATATTTCTGGGTTTTCATAAGGCTTTTAAAACTGTTCGTCTCATGAAACTTCTAATTAAATTATGTGCCTACGGACTATCGTCTCAGTTGTGCGATTGGATTCGTGATTTCCTGTCATAAAAGTCACAGTTCGGAGCAATTGACGAAAAGTCATCGAGTAAAACTGAAGTGATATCTGACGTTCCACAAGTGGGTGTTATGGACCCTGAAAGGTGGCTACACTGAGTCACAGCGCCAGAGATTGCGCCAAAGAGTATTATTCAGCCGCCTCCACTGGCAGTGTTTGTTGAGAAGTCGTAGTGGAGAGTGCTTGTCAAGAAGTCGTCGTGGAGAGTGTTTTTTGAGAAGTGGGCAGTAGGAGTTCTGATGTAGCCGTGACTAGTTGAGAGCATGTTGTATGCAGTTGTTCTGATGGGCTAGACAGCCGATGCTGTTCGTTTGCGGATGTTGTAATGATCAGAGTGTATGTTTCGTCAATATATATGAAGGTAAAGAAAAATTTTTTTATTTCAAATGTCCTAACTAACAATGTCTTTTGGTCACAGGTTCAGTCAACAAAGCATCTGGCTTGTGTTCATGTATTAGAGTGTAATTCTGGTTTGTATGTGCAATTATAGTATTACTGGTTCTTTTTAATTACTTCAGTGTAAATGGTGCTTTAAAGCATCTTGTCGTATTGAGGAAGAACCGTGCCAGATGTGTACGTTGAATCACACTTCCACACACATAACAGTTACATTTGTGCTTTATTGTTTCGTAGCTTTTATAGTTGCTGGGGACTTAATTAATTAATTGTGTTAACGGAAGTTTTCTTTCATTCTTTGTTGTTATTCTATGCAGTCAGATTGCGGAGTAATACTAGTCAGGGCCAACCGGTTACGAGACTGCGTAACCGGACAGTCAGCTACTAAAAATTAAAATTATTTGCATTATTATTTAATTAAGCCCCCATGCAACCCTCTGCTGTTCTTATTCTGTATAAACGATTTAACAGACAATGTGAGCAGCCCTCTTAGATCTTTTGCAGATGATGCTATTGTTCACTATCTGGTGCAGTCATCAAAACAAAACCAATTGAAAATGATTTAGATAAGATACCTGTGTGGTGTAAAGTAACAATCAACTTTAAATAATGAACAGTGCGACGCAGTACACATACGTACTAAGAAAAACGCGTTACATTTCGGTTACACGATAAATCAAAGTTAAATGTTGTCGATTCAACTAAATATTTAGAAATTACAGTTACGCACAATTTAAATTCGAACCATCACATAGAAAATTTTGTAGGTAAGGCGAACCAAAGGCTGTATTTTACTGGCAGGACACTTAGAAAATGCAGCACATCCGGTAAAGAAACTACGTGCACTACACTTGTTCGTCCTGTTCAAGAGTACTGCTACGTGGTATGGAAACCTTACCAGATATGACTGACGGAGGAAATCGAAAAAGTGCAAAGAAGGGCAGTTCGCTTTGTATTTTGAGAGAGTGCCACGGACAATGATACACGAATTGGCTAGGCAAACATTAAAAGAAAAGGCGTTCTTCGTTGCGGTCAGACCTTCTCACAAGATTTCAGTCATCAACTTTCTCTTCCAACTGGAGTGGCAAACTTTAAAACAAAGACGTTATTCGTTACGGCGAGATCTTCTCACGACGTTTCAAGCCCCAAATTTCTCTTCCGAATGTGAAAATATTTTGTTGACTTTCACCTACGTAGGTAGAAATGACCATCGTAGTGCAATGAGAGAAATCAAAGCTTGCACGGGGAGATTTCAGTGTTCGTTTTTCCTGCTTACTATTCGATAGTCTGGAAGTAGTTCGATGAACTCTCAGGCAAACACTTAGGTGGGAATTGTGGAGTGGCCATGTAGATGTAAAAAGTGTCACCCCCCTTCCAAAATCTTGTTTGTGGTGACAGACTGATGTTTAGCGTAGACCAAGAACTATATTAGGTTGAAAGATGGGAATATGATTGTGAATTGACAAAGGCAACGAATATAAAAGCGACGTGAAGGTTGTGGTAACCGATTGATTTGTAGCCTAGCTCAATATCTATGTTCGCGACTTATTTTTCCTATCAAAACTAAAACTACAACGTAAATTCCGAAAAACTGTAGTACATAACAGACAAATCTTCGTTGAGTATATTGCTCCATATCGAGGACAAATGTCGTAAATCAGCTATGAAAATTGTGAGGGATCGCGGCGACGTAATTACTACCAGAAATTGAAATACAGTCACATAGGAGAAGTCATGTTTTATAGAAACAGAGTTCCACAGTATAAAAATTTTAGTTGTATTCGAAAAGCGTATACTGTCTCACTAAAAAGAAAAAAAAGAAACCGCGTGTAGGGCACTTGCTGACACACGTTCCGGTGGCGTGATTGTCCCACTGCTCAAGAGCAATTGAATCAGACACTTCAGCAGTCCCCCTCATTGTCTCGATCAGCAAATTGTCTCTTCCTCTACAGTAATTTGCCTGATGCGCAGTCCTAGCTCCATGCTCCCTGTTAGTGACTAACAGCGCTGTGACCAAGTGTGCAAGCTTTTTTTTTTATTTAGTTGCTTATTAGCGTCTCATCTAGATACCATGCAAGTAGAGCGTTATTACTGAGACGTTACGTTTGATTTTTAAAAAAAATTGTATAACGGCATACAGAGCACATAATAGCGGATAATAGACCTTAACAACATATCATGTTAACCTACGATGTATACCATTCTTTTATATTTTTAGGGGAGAAAAGGGTGAAGAATCGTATAAAACACTAATTTGTTCTGAAATGAAATCGTTAAGTCGTCTTCTGATTATATTATGTATTCCATGAGATGAAGATAAAGAATACGTAGATAGGGCCTTTTCACGTAAGAGACAACGCGATAGTAAAAACAAATCTCTCAGTGGAACAGACATAATTGTTCAAGATATCCCAGAAGGAATGGTTAAGATTCAGGGATATGACAGGAACTATCAGTAGAAGAAAAAAGTCTAGTAAACATGGGATTTAAAATGTTAACCTTAAGTACTATGAGCACTTCTTCATCTTCGATACTGTGAAACAAATCTCTTCTGCTGAAAAAGTGCACATAGCTTTTAAGGTATGCATTTTAAAGGCTATGTTTAGTAGGCTGTTTTTCTTGTTGTGGTCCATACTGTCTTTTCTCGAGATATCGAAAGCAAAGAGCTTGAAGTAAAAGCGTTTTGTTTTATGGTACCGAAGATGGTGAAATGCTCTTAAGGAATGTTTTTCAGAGCACATGTTCACTAGATTTTTCTGTTTCTAGTGGTGATTTCTGTCATATCCCTGAAAACTGACCATTCTTCTGGGACACTGTGTACGTGCACATAACAATCGAGGATAAAATGTCTATTTGTAAGATCTGACGACGTGGAGCGATGGAGACAAAGTGATCTACTAAGGGTCAGTGTTTATGGTCTTCAATACAATATAACTTAAGAAGAGCTAGATGATATACGGTTTCGGTCGATTAACAACCATCTCAGATCTACGGAACCAAGCACATAGAACTTAAATTTCTTGGACATACTTTGTTTTAAATAATTAATGTCAGGTAATTAGTTCTGTTCCTACGTACTTTTTTGTACTTATCTTCAGAGCTTTACACTGTGGTGACAAAATTCGAGGCGTACTTTCTAGTAGCGTGTCGGACCTCCTTTTTCCCGCTGTAATACAGCAACTCAGCGTGCCACGGACTCAACAAGTCGTTGGAAGTTTCCTACAGAAATATTGAGCCATGCTGCCTCTAAAGCCGACCACAATTGCCAAGGTGTTACCGGTGCAGGAATTTGGTGCACGAACTCACCTCTCTATAATGTTCCATAAATGTTCGATGGGATTCATGTCGGGCGATCTGGATGGGCAAATCATTCTCTCGAACTGTCCAGAATGTTCTTAAAACCAATCGCGAAAAATTATGGTCTTGAAGCATGGCGCATAGTCACCCATAAAAAATTCCACCACTGTTTGAGAACATGAAGTCCATGAATGGCTGCAAATGGTTTCCATGTAGCCGAACATAACCACTTCCAGTCAATGATCGGTTCAGTTGGATCAGAGGATTGCGTCCATTCCATGTAAAGACAGTCCAGACCATTATGGAACCACCTACAGCTTGCACAGTGCATTGCTGGCAACTTCGGTCGAAGACGTCGTCGGTTCTACACCACACTCGGACTCTACCATCAGCTCTTACCAACTGCAGTCGGGACTCAGCTGACGAGGTAACGGTTTTACAGTGGTCTAGGGTCCAAACGAGGTGGTCACGAGCCCAGGAGAGGCGCTGCAGGCGATGTCGTGCTGTCAGCAAAGGCACTCGCGTCCGACGTTTACTGCCGTAGCCCATTAGAGCCAAATTTCATCGAACTTTCCCGACGTATGCGTTGGTCGTACGTCCCACATTGATTTCTTCGGTTATTTCACGCAGCGTTGCTCGCCTGTTAGCACTGACAACTCTACGCAGACGCCTCTGCTCTCGGTCGTTAAGTGAAGGCCGTCGGTCACTGCGTTGTCCGTAGTGCGCGGTAATGCTTGCAATTTGGTATTCTCGACATACTCTTGACACTATGGACCTTGGAATATTGGATTCCCTAACGATTTCTGAAATGGAATGTCCCAGCGTCTAGCTTCAACTACCATTCCGCTCTCCGAATACATTAATTCCCGTCCTGGGGCCATAATGATGTCGGAAAACTTTTCACATGAAACACCTGAGTACAGATGACAGCTCCGTCAATGCCCTGCCTGTTGATATCTTGCGTACGTGATACTACCGCCATCTGCAATGTGCATATCGCTATGCCATGGCTTTTGTCGCCTCACTGCATAAGGCCCATCGTAACATTAGTTCTTTCTTTCTGTTTGTTTCTCAAAATTGTTACTGGACGTTCTTGTGCGCAAGCTGTGAATTATCAATGAGAAACGCAGACCACGGCGGTCACGGTCAACCGTCCACAGGGATTAGTCTCCTACCAATCTCATGTGCCGACATGCTCTGACCAGCATTTGGATACTGAGAAGCTACGCTTAGTAGCGATGTCGTGGTGGTTAACACTGTATTTAAGTATCAAGTACAATTAACCATGGTAGGTTTCTTAATATTCTCAGAGAAGAAGCTGAGTAGTACCGTGGTGTAGTGGTTATGATACAAAACTGTTGCATGCAGGGTCGTGAGTTCAAAAATCACCTGCACTGTACAATTTTAATTTCTTTATTCTGTTCCAGTACATTCTAGAAGTATCCACAAATGTCAAGAATCATTGTACTGGCATGTTCTGTAGCTGTATTATATACTGTATGTGTTCCAGCCGGAGGCAGTTCGCTCCGCGCTCTTGTATGTGCAAGTGCTGAATAAACCTTCGTTAAGTGAAGTTAGTGTTCGTCATTCATCTAATTACATATTCTTCTACGTGACTATATTGTCAATGTTTCAATATTTTTATAAGAAATAAGTTTTTCTATATGTTTTTACGTGGTCTTCACATTCAGTGAAAGGCAATTTTTCTGTTTGTTTCTGTAGATTTGAAAATGTTCGCTAACCAACTGTAACCGGTCATCAGTTATTTGTTATTACATTGTATTGCGACCAAGACGATTAAAATTTGTACGAGCGATCTTTGGAAAGTAAGATCCGACTGGTGTGAAATGTAAACCACAATGAAAATCAAAAATTTTTTATTCGCAACAGTTAGCCACACCTTCCAGCTACCTCTCTAAATAGTCGCCGCTCCGACTTAAACATTTGTCGTGGCGTTGTAAAAACTTCCCAGTACCCTCGTCACAGAAAGCAGCCGCCTGCGCTTTCCGCCAGTTCTCTACACTGGTCTTCCTTCCGTTGTTTGTGCCAAAATGTTGTCTTCGTAGTCAGCTGTTCATGCGAGCAGAGTTGAACAACGGAGGGAGACAATTAAGGGCTGTATTGTGGGGGATCAAACACTCCCCATCGAAACCGCTGCAGGAGCTTCTTCATTGCCCCTGCAGAATGCGGCTGAAAATTGTGTTGAAGACAGAAACGCATGACCTTTGTGTTGTGTGGGCTGCATAGATTCAGCGAAATCTCTCACCAGATACACATACTTGACGGGAGACACTGTTGTTTTATGCATTTCTACATGGTCACTTTGCGCTCTGAACTGAAAAGAGCGACATGAAGCGATCGACAGGCTCACTAAAGACGCTGCCTAACACATGTGTGCAAAGTGCCATCGGACTTTCATAGTGGTTTCCATTTCACGCCTAATCTGACCTTTCTTTCCGAATAAGATTCTTGATAAAAAGTTCTATGCTGATTCTCTAAGTTATCAAATCTTCTGTTGTGAAGACAGCGTTGATACTAACTGATGTTTTACGTTGCGGAACAATGTTCTGCTACGGCCGATTTGTCGGTATGTACCAGGCGACAATCCCTTTTGTGTTCGGCTACGCAGATACTGACACTTCTTTTTGTTGTTCTGTGCACTAGCGATAGCTGGGATGTATAAAATCCCTTGTAGTTGTGGGGAAGCATACATTAGAACAATAAAAAAAGTGTGTTGACACCTGCTTAGCGAAACACAAAAGGAGCTGCCACCTGGGACTTACTGACAAATCGATCGCAACAGAACGTTCTGAAATGGAGACCACGCCTTAAGATTCAGTGAGACGAGCGTGCAAAAGCAACGTATTATTAGGCATACATGTATATAGGGGTATTAGAAATTCACGAACGCCATGATAATTTTAACAGGAAAGAAGAGGGTGAGTCAATAAATAAGTCGCAAACGCCAGAATACCACACATCGTGTTAAATTTCGCGCCTATATGTATCTAGAAGGTGGCAGTACACGTCGCGTGGAAAATAGCTATACACAGTATTCAGCAGCCAGTCAGACCAAGACGGTAGGTGTGCAATTCATGTGTTTCCTGACTAGAACAATGCGATTTTTATGAGCCGAGGGACGGTTCGCAGCAGACGTCCATACCGAAATTCCACCCGTATGTGGTTAGAACCGTATTTCATGGAAATTTGTGTTCAATTGGCTATAATAATTCAGGAAAGGGCAAGAAGAAAGCCACAAACAAGGAGCGTCCTGGCGGCCCTGCTTATACAGGGTGTTTAAAAAATGACCGGTATATTTGAAACGGCAATAAAAACTAAACGAGCAGCGATAGAAATACACCGTTTGTTGCAATATGCTTGGGACAACAGTACATTTTCAGGCAGACAAACTTTCGAAATTACAGTAGTTACAATTTTCAACAACAGATGGCGCTGCGGTCTGGGAAACTCTATAGTACGATATTTTCCACATATCCACCATGCGTAGCAATAATATGGCGTAGTCTCTGAATGAAATTACCCGAAACCTTTGACAACGTGTCTGGCGGAATGGCTTCACATGCAGATGAGATGTACTGCTTCAGCTGTTCAATTGTTTCTGGATTCTGGCGGTACACCTGGTCTTTCAAGTGTCCCCACAGAAAGAAGTCACAGGGGTTCATGTCTGGCGAATAGGGAGGCCAATCCACGCCGCCTCCTGTATGTTTCGGATAGCCCAAAGCAATCACACGATCATCGAAATATTCATTCAGGAAATTAAAGACGTCGGCCGTGCGATGTGGCCGGGCACCATCTTGCATAAACCACGAGGTGTTCGCAGTGTCGTCTAAGGCAGTTTGTACCGCCACAAATTCACGAAGAATGTCCAGATAGCGTGATGCAGTAATCGTTTCGGATCTGAAAAATGGGCCAATGATTCCTTTGGAAGAAATGGCGGCCCAGACCAGTACTTTTTGAGGATGCAGGGACGATGGGACTGCAACATGGGGCTTTTCGGTTCCCCATATGCGCCAGTTCTGTTTATTGACGAAGCCGTCCAGGTAAAAATAAGCTTCGTCAGTAAACCAAATGCTGCCCACATGCATATCGCCGTCATCAATCCTGTGCACTATATCGTTAGCGAATGTCTCTCGTGCAGCAATGGTAGCGGCGCTGAGGGGTTGCCGCGTTTGAATTTTGTATGGATAGAGGTGTAAACTCTGGCGCATGAGATGATACGTGGACGTTGGCGTCATTTGGACCGCAGCTGCAAAATGGCGAACGGAAACCCGAGGCCGCTGTTGGATCACCTGCTGCACTAGCTGCTCGTTGCCCTCTGTGGTTGCCGTACGCGGTCGCCCTACCTTTCCAGCACGTTCATCCGTCACGTTCCCAGTCCGTTGAAATTTTTCAAACAGATCCTTTATTGTATCGCTTTTCGGTCCTTTGGTTACATTAAACCTTCGTTGAAAACTTCATCTTGTTGCAACAACACTGTGTTCTAGGCGGTGGAATTCCAACACCAGAAAAATCCTCTGTTCTAAGGAATAAACCATGTTGTCTACAGCACATTTGCACGTTGTGAACAGCACACGCTTACAGCAGAAAGACGACGTACAGAATGGCGCACCCACAGACTGCGTTGTCTTCTATATCTTTCACATCACTTGCAGCGCCATCTGTTGTTGAAAATTGTAACTACTGTCATTTCGAAAGTTTGTCCGCCTGAAAATGTACTGTTGTCCCAAGCATATTGCAACAAACGGTGTATTTCTATCGCTGCTCGTTTAGTTTTTATTGCCGTTTCAAATATACTGGTCATTTTCGAAACACCCTGTACAAAGATTGCACATTTTTTCCCCGTCTATGGGTATTTCGCTACCCCTAGGACACATCGGTCTTGTGGGTTGCAGCAATGTAAGGAACCAAATAAACTTCTTACATCCAGAGAGGTCGCTCGTCAGATGCCACAAGAGACTATGCTGCAGACTTTTAACGCCTTGTCGAACGATGGTATGAGTGTTTAAGTTTACGGGAGTAGCATGTTGAAAAAGAAAATTTTAGGCTGGTACACGTGGCTGTGATGTCTCTATCCTAGTTTGCTACTTATTTATTCATTCACCCTCGTACATTAAATAAAATATAAATGTCGAGTTTGGGTCAATACAACGACGATCTATTACTTTTAATCGAGAACGATGGCGTTACACAGAGATAATGACGCAAATGGCATGTCGTGAAGAATGGTGACATCCTCTATGCGGTTATACAAATTCGGGGGCCGCTCAAGGTGTTGGTGGGGTTACCGTTTTACTTCCGAAGATGTCTCCCGCAATCGGAGACGAAACACATCAGGAATAATTTTATATCTTACCTTGCCTAGTCGGCGGTGCGGGTTCCCCGCATCGTCCCCTACGCTCCACGGAGAATGGGACCTCATCATCATGATCTTGATTAGCAGGGGACATTCGGAACTTCCCTCAACGGTTTGATTCATATTCACAGGGTAGGGCGCGACTAGGACTTTAAAATATGTAACCACGAAGAAGCAACTGTCAACAGTTTTTGAGAAAATCGAGTTTGAAAATTATAGGCGTGTTTATGCTGTGAGCTTGGTAGGGGCACTTTTGTTCACGGAACCCGCAACCGGGCGAGTAACCGCTTAGCTCCATGTGCCGAGGTGGATCGATTTCGGTGCTGGAAGTTTTCTTTCCTGCCCATGTAATTCTAAGAACAGATTTATTATGACCGTGTAAAGTATCAGATGGTTCACATGGCTCTGAGCACTATGGCACTTAACTTCTGAGGTCATCAGTCTCCTAGAACTTAGAACTACTTAAACCTAACTAACCTAAGGACATCACACACATCCATGCCCGAGGCAGGATTCGAACCTGGTGACCGTAGCGATCGCGCGGTTCCAGACTGTAGCGCCTAGGACCGCTCGGCCACTCCGGCCGGCTGTAAAGTATCAATATCTAATTATTCATTTACTATTTTTCTAAACTTTAACAAGAAAAAAGAGAAAAAATTGTCTTAAGGAGATTGGAAACGAAAAAAGAATACTCGATGATTTTCAGTTAAATCAGTGCAGTCATTGTACTTATTTTTTTATATCCACATTTGTGACAAGTACACCGAGGTAACAAGAGTCATGGGATAGCGATACGCACATATACAGATGGCAGCACTATCGCCAACGGAAGGTGTAAAATGGCACTGCATTGGCGGAGCTGTCATTTGCACTCAGGTGATTCATGTTAAAAGGTGTCCCACGTCACTATGTTCGCACTATAGGAAAGACTGGTATCGCAGATGGAGCTAAACGCATGCGACATTCCATTCCGGAAATCTTTAGGGAATTGAATATTCCGAGACCACTGTGTCAAGAGTGTGCTCACAGTACCACATTTAAGGCATTATCTCTCACCACGGACAGCGCAGTGGCCGAAGGCATTCACGTAACGATCGAGAGCAGCGACGTTTACGTAGAGCTTTTAGTGCTATCAGATAAGCAACACTGCATGAAATAACCGCACGAAGTCTATGTCGGACGTAACGACTGAAACGTCTCCTTAGAAAAATTTATACACGACTGTGCTTAAACTGACACACAATATTTTTAGCACAACGCAATCTGACTATCAAAAATCCCTACAAAAGAATGGCCCTGACAAACATTAAACTATACCTTTCACAAATCACTTACCTCACAAAAATCTTCATTACTCGAACTACTGCAATACAGCGAGCGCCACTACTGCCAGCTAAATAAAAGATTGAAACTACGGAAGGCACTAACTACTGATAGGCATAGTTAGCAAATGAAAGATTTTAATAGAGAACAAACAATGTATTTACCTTAATAGTCATCAAAAGTCATAATATATACAGCAGTTGATGACATCCAGTATTGCAAATTTCAAAACTCCGCCATCTCTCTCCCCACATCCACCACTGCTGGCGGCTCACCTCCAACTGCCCAACGCTACGCGCTGTTCACATCCAGCTGCCGCTGCCCAACACTACAATGGCAGACAACAATGCAAACTAGCCACAGACTGCACACAGCACAGCCAATGATTTTCGTACAGAGCGCTACGTAACGTTGCCAATAAGAAAACATAAACAGCCTACTTACACGACGAACGTCTGAGTTAGGCAAGTGCGGCGAAACTTCGCTTTCAAGGGCTACGGCAGCAGACGACCGACGCGAGTGGCTTCGTTAACAGCCCTACATCACCTGCAGCGCCTCCCCTCTGCTCATGACCATATCGGTTGGACCTTTGACGACTGGAAAACCGTGGCCCGGTCACTTGGCAAGAGCTGATGGTGGGGTTCGAGAGTTGTGCAGACCCCACGAAGCCACGGACCCGAGTTGTCAACAACGCGCCATGCAAGCTGGTGGTGGCTCTATACTGGTGTGGACTGTGTTTACATGGAATGGGTTGGGTCCTCTGGTTCAGCTATACCGATCATTGATTGGAAACGGCTATATTCGGCTTCTTTGAGACGATTTGCAGGAATTCGTGGGCTTCATGTCCCCAAACATCCGTTGAATTTTTATGGATGATAATGCGCCATGTCTCCGACTACAATTGTTCGCAACTCGTTTTGAAGAACATTCTGGACGATTCGAGTGCACGATCTGGCCAACCAGACGTCCCGGCATGGATCCCATCGAACATTTATGAGAGGTAACTGAGAGGTCAGTTCGCGCAGAAAATCCTGCAACGGCAACTCTTTTGCAATTAAGGCCGGCTTTAGAGGCAGCATGGCTCAATATTTCTCCAGGAGACTTCCAGCGACTTTTTGAGTCCATGTCACGTCGAATTTCTGCACTACACGATATGATTTTTTTCAGCTCAGTGTGTAATGTGTAACCTATGCAGCACTGCACGAATCAGGATGACAGTGATTGTAGGAACACGGGAAACAGTAGTTATCGCGACATACAGCGTATGCCATGAACACCGAATTTTTGCACATCCATGGTCTGTTTCAGTGTGTCTGTTGCAAAACAAAACTTGCCTTACAATCATAAACGGTTCTCGTTCGTCACACAATATCTAATTATAACACGGAACACTGGTGCAGTTAACACTGTAGGCTGTTTAGGTTTTTATGTTGGTAACGCCACGTAGCGCTCTGTATGAAAATCACTGACTGCGCTGTGTGCAGTCTGTGGCTGGTTTGCGTTGTTGGAATATTCTAGTGTTGGGCACTTAGATTTGAACAGCGCGTGGCGTTGCGCAGTTGGAGGTGAGCCGCCAGCAGTGGTGGATGTGGGGAGAGAGATGGCAGAATTTTAAGAGCGGACGATCTGGACGTGTGTCCTCCAGAAAGAGTAAATTTGTAATACTGGATATCATGAACTATATATATATATATTTTGACTTTTGAACACTATTAAGGTAAATACATTGTTTGTTCTCTATCAAAATCTATCATTTGCTAACTATGTATATCAGTAGTTAGTGCCTTCCGTAGTTAGAATCTTTTATTCAGCTGGCAGTATTGGCGCTCTCTGTATTGCAGCAGTTTGAGTAACGAAGATTTTTGTGAGGTAAGTGATTCATGAAAGGTATAGGTTATTGTTAGTCAGAGACATTCTTTTGTAGGGATTTTTGAAAGTCAGATTGCGTTGCGCTAAAAATATTGTGTGTCAGTTTAAGCACAGTCATTTATAATGTTTCTAAGGGGACGTTTCAACACAGATAAAGAAGCAGTAGCGGCAGAGAGATTCGATCCAGAGACCGCTTATGAAAACGAGGGCTTAGTCACTGGACTGCTAACCCTGGCAGTGTTAGTGATCCAGCAAGCAACACAGCTTTAGCACGCCTGTAACTTTTCAAACTTGCTTTTCTCAAAAATGGTCGAGAGCTGCGTCTTACTGTTTATACATGATGAAGTTACCCGCCTTCGTGGCCGGGGTCGCTTGTGTGGTGGCGCTCTAGCTAGTATTTGGCTGGCAAGGATAGGAGAGGTCGTGGAGTAAAGTTGCTGATCACCAGACTTTACGTCAATGTCCCGGTTCAGAAACGAAACTTCTCCACAGTGTCTCATGAAGTGAGGGTGCCGGCCGCTGTGGCCGAGCGGTTCTAGGCGCTTCAGTCCGGAACCGCTTGCCTGCTACGGTCGCAGGTTCGAATCCTGCCTCGGGCATGGATGTGTGTGATGTCCTTAGGTTAGTTAGGTTTAAGTAGTTTTAAATCTAGGGGTGTGTTGACCTCAGACGTTAAGTTCAAATGGCTATGAGCACTATCGGACTTAAGTTCTGAGGGCATCAGTCCTCTAGAACTTAGAACTACTTAAACCTAACTAACCTAAGAACATCACACACATCCATGCCCGAGGCAGGATTCGAACCTGCGACCGTAGCGGTCGCGCCGTTCCAGACTGTAGCGCCTAGAACCGCTCGGCCACCCCAGCCGGCCAGACGTTAAGTCCCATAGAGCCTGGAGTCATTTTTTGAAATGAGGGTAAGTGACACTCTTGACTGTGATCAGCCCGTCGGACTAGGACTCTAGGCTTGGCGGTCCTCTAAGTACTATTCGCGAGGAGTAAGCTATGTGCCGACACTGGGTTTCACCCTCTCCCTTCTATCATCATCATCATCATCATCATCGTCATACAACACAAACATTACGCTACACACATAGACACACACACACGATACTCACATGTAGTATTACAAAGATTTTAATGGAGACTGTTGCCAGTAAATAAACAAAAAGAGACATGTTAAGTCTTAGTCGTACCCTACACATACTTTCATTACGAATGAAAGCGGCGAGGGTAGTTTGTGACGTCCCCTTGTAAAAACCGGTCGTGAAAGCCTACATTGCATGATGTGGTCACGAATCGCCTAGCGTCTGGCACGTCATTACTCGGTAGGCACTACGACCGATCACTCTAGCAAAAAGTTGAAGCAGCGCGGGATGCCAGTAACTATGTCGGAGAGGAGGACATTAATGTTTTACGTCCCGTCGACAACAAGATCGTGAGAGACGGAGTACAGACTCGATTTAGGGAAGGAAGTCGGTCGTGCCCTTTCAAAGGGAGTACCCCAACATTTACCTGAAGCGTTCAAATGGTTCAAATGGCTCTGAGCACTATGCGACTTAACTTCTGAGGTCATCAGTCCGCTAGAACTTAGGACTAATTAAACCTAACTAACCTAAGGACATCACACACATCCATGCCTGAGGCAGGATTCGAACCTGCGACCGTAGCGATCACGCGGTTCCAGACTGAAGCGCCTAGAACCGTTACCTGAAGCGATTTAGGGAAATAACGGAAAACTTAAATCAAGATGGCACGATGCGCTTCTGAACCGTCGTCCTTCCAAATGTGAGTACAGTGTGCTAATCTCTACTTCGCCTCGCTCGGTACGTAACCGTTTGATTCAGTCTCAATTCCACCTGATGTAAAAAGTTGCAGCGACTGTTGCTAGAATAGGTGGCTGCTCTCTGGACATAGCTTCTCATCCTGTTTCCGCCCAAATCAACTAAAAATTTGACGCAATCTTTGTAAAATTTCCTTATTTGCTGCCCTTCCTGATGTTGCCGCTTTAGCGTCTAACTACACTCCTGGAAATGGAAAAAAGAACACATTGACACCGGTGTGTCAGACCCACCATACTTGCTCCGGACACTGCGAGAGGGCTGTACAAGCAATGATCACACTGCCGTGGCATACGGAGCTCCATCGCAGTCTTTAACACTGGTAGCATGCCGCGACAGCGTGGACGTGAACCGTATGTGCAGTTGACGGACTTTGAGCGAGGGCGTATAGTGGGCATGCGGGAGACCGGGTGGACGTACCGCCGAATTGCTCAACACGTGGGGCTTGAGGTCTCCACAGTACATCGATGTTGTCGCCAGTGGTCGGCGGAAGGTGCACATGCCCGTCGACCTGGGACCGGACCGCAGCGACGCACGGATGCACGCCAAGACCGTAGGATCCTACGCAGTGCCGTAGGGGACCGCACCGCCACTTCCCAGCAAATTAGGGACACTGTTGCTCCTGGGGTATCGGCGAGGACCATTCGCAACCGTCTCCATGAAGCGGGGCTACGGTCCCGCACACCGTTAGGCCGTCTTCCGCTCACGCCCCAACATCGTGCAGCCCGCCTCCAGTGGTGTCGCGACAGGCGTGAATGGAGGCACGAATGGAGACGTGTCGTCTTCAGCGATGAGAGTCGCTTCTGCCTTGGTGCCAATGATGGTCGTATGCGTGTTTGGCGCCGTGCAGGTGAGCGCCACAATCAGGACTGCATACGACCGAGGCACACAGGGCCAACACCCGGCATCATGGTGTGGGGAGCGATCTCCTACACTGGCCGTACACCACTGGTGATCGTCGAGGGGACACTGAATAGTGCACGGTACATCCAAACCGTCATCGAACCCATCGTTCTACCATTCCTAGACCGGCAAGGGAACTTGCTGTTCCAACAGGACAATGCACGTCCGCATGTATCCCGTGCCACCCAACGTGCTCTAGAAGGTGTAAGTCAACTACCCTGGCCAACAAGATCTCCGGATCTGTCCCCCATTGAGCATGTTTGGGACTCGATGAAGCATCGTCTCACGCGGTCTGCACGTCCAGCACGAACGCTGGTCCAATTGAGGCGCCAGGTGGAAATGGCATGGCAAGCCGTTCCACAGGACTACATCCAGCATCTCTACGATCGTCTCCATGGGAGAATAGCAGCCTGCATTGCTGCGAAAGGTGGATATACACTGTACTAGTGCCGACATTGTGCATGCTCTGTTGCCTGTGTCTATGTGCCTGTGGTTCTGTCAGTGTGATCATGTGACGTATCTGACCCCAGGAATGTGTCAATTAAGTTTCCCCTTCCTGGGACAATGAATTCACGGTGTTCTTATTTCAATTTCCAGGAGTGTATATTGTTCGAGCAGACACGGTAAGGTAGCGGCCTTGACCCGTTTGCTGGCAGCCACTCCCGCTGTTGTTTGCCCGCGGCACAGCCGAGCCTACTATAGGAACGCCAAGTCACTGCCCCCCTCCACAGCGCGATCTCGGCACCAGTGCGGGCAAGCGGCGACAGCTCTGCACTTCTGTCTGTCTCTATCTGGTCCCTCGCTCTCTCTCTAGCAGAGATACCGCGTCACTGCGGCCGCGTCCCGTTCACCTCCCCCCTCCACGCTGGCTCTGACTCTCCGTGTTTACGCCTTCCCCTTGCAGTGACCTGGCACGCCGCGGGTTGTCTCAGAGCCGGCCAATGAGCGCGCCTTCCGTCCGCTGACGAAGCTGCGCGCTCGAATCTCAGATGTACCGTGCGAAGTGTCGCAGTGGTGGGACACTGGAACTCGGCAGGTCGCAGGTCCATACTGTGATATTCGCTATTTTTGACTTCATTAAAAGAGCAAATACGAGTAGTTAATACTTTCAGCCAGAAGGCAAATACTTGTTTATAAATAATGATTAATGTATAATGAGGCGTTGCATGGCGACGGTGGAATTTTCTAAATCATGTAATTCGTCGTCTTTGGGCGGCAATATAAACGGAAAAATACGGATAGATATGCGATCCTTCACTATTTTGTTCGCTGGAGAACAAATGAAGCCTTGAGCGCTAAAAAGACTTGTACTGTTTTTCTCGAGTAAGACGGACGCAGATTTGTGGTAGTCTGATCTAA
This sequence comes from Schistocerca cancellata, assembly GCF_023864275.1. Taxonomy (NCBI): domain Eukaryota; kingdom Metazoa; phylum Arthropoda; class Insecta; order Orthoptera; family Acrididae; genus Schistocerca; species Schistocerca cancellata. The sequence goes on from NC_064631.1 coordinate 549,920,255, forward strand.
TTTTTACTAAATGTATATAAACGTGTTATGTCTAAGTTTGAGTGAAGTGTAAAGAACTGTTATAACTTACCGTGACGACGCACGAGCGACTCAAAGAAGACAATGGCTATATAAAAGAGCGCTCAATGGACATGATACGGACATAAAAATCTACCGTCATAGTAGTATTAAGCTTAAGGTACGATATATGTTTTAGTTATAATAAATATTTGTTCTGGGAATACTGAATCATTTAGCAGTGCTCATTTCTATTATCTCTCAGTATTATTTTCATTTTAATTATGCATTTTGCTAATATTACAGACACCAAGATCAGCAGTCCAATGTGCGTGTTACATTGATAAAAAGAAAACTGTTTTATCGTCTTCTTGCATCAGCTTTAATATTGAATTTCCCTTTTGTGTGATGTTACAGTTGTTTTTGCGCCCTTAAGAACTTTCTGGTCCCTTAGGAAATTGTTTTGTCATAACAGTAACTTCACAACCGGGTATGATCGTATCTACAATCATGAAGTAATTAGAAAAATGATAATGCTATTTCTTAATCAATAGCACGCTAGTTGTGACTGCCTCAAGCCACGCGAAACTGCAAGTAAAAACTAATCACATCTCATAATGCAATATTTTATGACAATGGTCAATCCATGATTCTTACGCCAATTGTGATTGATAAAACAGTAAGCTAAATCTCAGTTTCCAACTTTCCATTGAATAACATCACTTTTATTTTGTAACATCACTATACCCTGTGCCGCCATTCGATTTAGGTTTCTCGCCTTTACACTAAATCGATTGTGACGAAGTTCGAGAGTGTGCCTTTGAAAACGAATATGGCCAATTTCCTTCCCTTTTTTAACGTTCTGTGCTTCAGTCGATGAAACGGGAACCTTTATAGGATCGCGATGTTGTCTTTCTGCCTCCCTGTCTCTCTGCCCCACTGTCAAGACTACTTCTTCTCAGGAACGGGTAGCCGTATCAAGTTGAAATTTATGTCATATACAAAGATTTATGGTCCCTTGGCGGGGTAAAAAATTGAAGCTTCTCAGTCGATGCAATCAAAAATGCAAAAACGCATTTATGTCATATATTTTGTAATAGCAAACTGTCGCATCAAAACCAATAGGATACTTCCCGTTGAACCAGAATTATCAAATTTGGTAATAACCAAGATTTCACAATACAAGTAAAGGAAAACGTCGGAAGTGTTAAACGGTAATTATATCACATGAAAAATATCTTTTCGCCATTACACCTCACGTTGCTTTCATCATCTGTCAGAATCATAACAGAAAAATTCTGCTGCATGCATACGCGATATGCAACTTGCAGTCATGTTTTAGTGAGTAAATATAAAGTATTTTATTACATCTTCTCTCTCTACATATATAAACTAAAGTTCTCTCTTCGCTTCTTTTTGTGTGTCCAGGCGAGTCTCAGGAAATATTTGAGAGATTCTGATACGTCTTGCAATTCCTGTATTGACATCAACAACAGGCAAAGATCGTCGAGATTCCCTGTTCTGTGGATGTATAAACAATCTCTAAACATGATTAAATTTGATCGGAACCCTCAATGTGAGAGTCCTATAAGCCCTTGGCCAATTTCTTTCATGTGCCTCCCTATACTCCGGTTCTACTGACCCGTTGTCAATGTGACGTTATGCCCTAAGCTTCCTTTCTTCTCTCATTCTCAAATACTTTTACCTATGAAACATTTTTACGGAAGAGGAAAATAGAATTTAGGAAACCAATTTTCACTGCCATGTTGGGGACGAAGCGGTTTTGCTAGCGAAATAAAAATATTGATTTCACTGTTTACTCAAATGGTTCAAATGGCTCTAAGCACTATGGGACTTAACATCTGAGTTCATCAGTCCCCTAGACTTAGAACTACTTAAACCTAACTAACCTAAGGACATCACACACATCCATGCCCGAGGCAGGATTCGAACCTCCGACCGTAGCAGCAGCGCGGTTGCGGACTGAAGCGCCTATATCCGCTCGGCCACTGCGTCCGGCTCACTGTTTACTGTTCATTCGTTGATTGTGTATTTAAATTAGCTCTTCCGGTGGTTTCATTATTACGAAATGAGACTGTCAGCTCCTCCGTAATCTCTGTCCGCCGCTCGTGGTCTCGCGGTAGCGTTCTCGCTTCCCGAGCACGGGGTCCCGGGTTCGATTCCCGGCGGGGTCAGGGATTTTCACCTGCCTCGAGATGACTGGGTGTTTGTGTTGTCCTCATCATTTCATCATCATCCAGGAAAGTGGCGAAATTGGACTGAGCAAAGATTGGGTAATTGTAAGGGCGCTGATAACCAAGCAGTTGAGCGCCCCACAAACCAAACATCATCATCATTCCTCCGTAATCTATAAACGGTGAAAATATACGGTAATTGAAGTAGAAAGGCTCTAGTAAACATAGGTTCACAAATGATAAAAGCGAATGCTCAGGTACGAGCTGCCATTGAGTACAGTAGGAAACATTGCTCTAGTTAGTACAATTGTATAATAAATGTGCCGATCTAATTAGGGTCAATTTTCATCCGTAATCTACCTTATCAAGAGTGCAATAACACTTCAGCAAGTTATAAGTTATAATTTCATCTACATCTACAAACATCTCCGAAAGCCTTGGCGAGGGTACCTTTTGCCACTACTAGTCATTAACTCCCTACTCTATATGCTTCCGTGCGAGCCCTAATTTCTATTATCTTAACTAGTTCAAATGGCTCTGAGCACTATGGGACTTAAAATCTGAGGTCATCAGTCCCCTAGACTTAGAACTACTTAAACCTAACTAACCTAAGGACATCACACACATCCATGCCCGAGGCAGGATTCGAACCTGCGACCGTAGCGATCGCGCGGTTCCAGACTGAAGCGCCTTTAACCACGTGGCCACACTGGCCGGCTATTATCTTAACTTCGTGATCATTTAGCGGACTGTACGTTGGCAGCAGCATTATCGTTATGCATACAGCTTAAAATGCCAGTTCTCTAAATTTTCTCGGTAGAGTTACTCGGAAAGGACGTCGCCTTCCCTACATCAATTCCCATTTGAGTTCCCGACGCATCTCCGCAGTACTTACGTGTTGTTCGAACCTAGCAGCAACAAATCTAGCAGTCCGCTTCTGAACTGCTTCGATGCCTTCCTTCAATCTGGCCTGGTGCGGATCCCAAAACACATGATCAATAATCACGAAAGGGCCACATACGTGTCCTCCATGCGGTCTCCCTCACAGATGAATCACGCTTTCCTAACGCTCTACCAATAAACCGAAATCGACTTTTCGCCTTCCCTGCTACAATCCTTAAATGTTTGTTCCACTTCATTTGCTTTGCAATGGTATGCCCAGATACGTAATCGATCTGACAGTGTCAAGGAGCACACTACAGCTATATTCGAACATTACAGGTTAGTTTTTCCTACTCATCTGTTTTAACTTACATTTCTCTATTCTCCTGGGAAAGTGCTCCTGGAAAGACGTTGATTTTGATTCGATGACGCCATATGCCAACCTCGACAGCGTACTGGCATAGCTACCGGACAGCCGTCTATGTCTAGCCTAGAGAATGCTCGCAGCCAAAAGGCTCAGTGTGGTGCAAACGTTTGAAGCAATCAGGCAACCATGCCACGGAGACGCAGTCGTACTTCCTTCAGCCAACTGAGCGGGTCTGGAAGGGGTCGAACTGTGGCGGGATGGTTCTTTCGGAGATCTGCCACACAAGCTGGACGTGCTGCATCGGTTGTGCAACGATGCTGGTGTCAGTGGTCACGTCCCTGATTTTACAACACTGTCGACGAAATTCTACGTCGAGATAAGAGATGCCTCTGCGGGCTGTAAATCAGGCTGAATACTTTCAACCATTTAACATTTTGCTTGTTACCAAAAATACACTCCTGGAAATGGAAAAAAGAACACATTGACACCGGTGTGTCAGACCCACCATACTTGCTCCGGACACTGCGAGAGAGCTGTACAAGCAATGATCACACGCACGGCACAGCGGACACACCAGCAACCGCGGTGTTGGCCATCGAATGGCGCTAGCTGCGCAGCATTTGTGCACCGCCGCCGTCAGTGTCAGCCAGTTTGCCGTGGCATACGGAGCTCCATCGCAGTCTTTGACACTGGTAGCATGCCGCGACAGCGTGGACGTGAACCGTATGTGCAGTTGACGGACTTTGAGCGAGGGCGTATAGTGGGCATGCGGGAGGCCGGGTGGACGTACCGCCGAATTGCTCAACACGTGGGGCGTGAGGTCTCCACAGTACATCGATGTTGTCCCCAGTGGTCGGCGGAAGGTGCACGTGCCCGTCGACCTGGGACCGGACCGCAGCGACGCACGGATGCACGCCAAGACCGTAGGATCCTACGCAGTGCCGTAGGGGACCGCACCGCCACTTCCCAGCAAATTAGGGACACTGTCGCTCCTGGGGTATCGGCGAGGACCATTCGCAACCGTCTCCATGAAGCTGGGCTACGGTCCCGCACACCGTTAGGCCGTCTTCCGCTCACGCCCCAACATCGTGCAGCCCGCCTCCAGTGGTGTCGCGACAGGCGTGAATGGAGGGACGAATGGAGACGTGTCGTCTTCAGCGATGAGAGTCGCTTCTGCCTTGGTGCCAATGATGGTCGTATGCGTGTTTGGCGCCGTGCAGGTGAGCGCCACAATCAGGACTGCATACGACCGAGGCACACAGGGCCATCACCCGGCATCATGGTGTGGGGAGCGATCTCCTACACTGGCCGTACACCACTGGTGATCGTCGAGGGGACACTGAATAGTGCACGGTACATCCAAACCGTCAGCGAACCCATCGTTCTACCATTCCTAGACCGGCAAGGGAACTTGCTGTTCCAACAGGACAATGCATGTCCGCATGTATCCCGTGCCACCCAACGTGCTCTAGAAGGTGTAAGTCAACTACCCTGGCCAGCAAGATCTCCGGATCTGTCCCCCATTGAGCATGTTTGGGACTGGATGAAGCGTCGTCTCACGCGGTCTGCACGTCCAGCACGAACGCTGGTCCAACTGAGGTGCCAGGTGGAAATGGCATGGCAAGCCGTTCCACAGGACTACATCCAGCATCTCTACGATCGTCTCCATGGGAGAATAGCAGCCTGCATTGCTGCGAAAGGTGGATATACACTGTACTAGTGCCGACATTGTGCATGCTCTGTTGCCTGTGTCTATGTGCCTGTGGTTCTGTCAGTGTGATCATGTGATGTATCTGACCCCAGGAATGTGTCAATAAAGTTTCCCCTTCCTGGGACAATGAATTCACGGTGTTCTTATTTCAATTTCCAGGAGTGTACTTAACACTTTGTAACGTCTAGCACTCACGCGTGACTGCGCGAGTTTCCCTGGAAAGTGGCGTAGACTTACGGGCGGCCATTCAAATGCCCGCAATGAGACACAGTGGCCTTGTTGGACCATCAATGGTCTCGACGGCTTCTATCATTTGAACAGAGAAAGACTTGGTGACGACGCGATAGAAGATGAAATTGGAATCGATATGGAGGAGATAGGCGTTCCAGTGTTATAGACGGAATTGAAAAGAGCTCTTGAAGGCTTGACATCAAATAATTCCAACGGAATTTATCAAATTATTGGGGGAAGTGGCAAACAAATGATTATTCGGGTTGGTATGTAGAATTATGAGACTGGCGACGTGCCATCAGTTTTTCGAGAACATATCATCCACACTTTTCCGCAGACAGCAAGGGAAAATAATTACGAAAACTGCCGGACAATCAGCTTAAGAGCTCAGGCATCCAAACTGCTGACAAGAATAATATACAGTAGAATGGAAAGAAAATTGAGATTCTGTTAGACGACTATCAGTTTGGCTTTAGGGAAGGTAAAGGCACCATACCGACTCTTCTGACGCTGCGCTTGATAATGGAGCAAGACTAAAGAAAAACCAAGATACGATCATAGAAATCGTATACCTACAAAAAGAGTTCGACAATGTAAAACGGTACAAATGTCCGAAATTCTGAGAAAAATAGGGGTAAGGTGTAGGGAAAAACTGCTAATATATATAACATGTGCAAAAAAACAAGAGGAAACAATGAGACTGGAGGACTAAAAATACTTCGGATTAAAAATGGTATAAGACAGGAATGTAGTCTTTCGTCTTTACTTTTGAAACTATACATCGAAGAAGCAATGACGGAAATAAATAAAAGTTCAAGAGTGGAATCAAAATTCGAGATGGAGGGATATCAAGATTATGATTTGCTGACGACACTACTATCCTCAGTGAAAGTGAAGAAGAATTAGAGGATTTGTTGAACAGAATGAACACTGTAATGAGTACAGAACATGGACTGAGAGTAAACCGGAAAAAGACAAAGGTTATGTGGCGCAGCAGAAACGAGAATAGCGAGAAACTTGATATTAAAATTGATGGTCGCAAAGTAGACAAAGTTAAGGAGTTCTGCCATCTTGGAAGCAAAGTCACCTGTTACGGTCGAGAATAGCGAGAAACTTAATATTAAAATTGGTGGTCACAAAGTAGACAAAGTTAAGGAATTCTGCCATCTTGGAAGCAAAGTCACCTGTTACGGTCGAAGCAAGGAGGGCATAAAAAGCACACTAGCAAAGGAAAAGACGGCATTCCTGGCCAAGAGAATTTTGCTCGCATCAAACATAGACTTCAATTTGAGGAAGAAATTGATGAAAATACACGTTTGGAGCACAGCGTTGTATGGTAGTGGAACATGGACGGTGGGCAAGCCAGATTAGAGAAGAATCGAAGTGTTTGAAATGTGGTGCTACTGAAGTATGCTGAGAATTAGGTGGGCTGATAAAATAAAGCATGAGGCGGTTGTCCGCAGAATCGGCGAAGAGGAGAACATATGAGGAAGACTTACAAGAAGAAGGGGTGACATGGCAGGACATGAGTTACACATTAGAGAGTAATGTCCATGGGAGTAGTGGGAGCTGTAGAGAGTAAAAACTGTGGGAAAGGACAGAAACATGAATACATCCACCAAATAACTGAGGACGTAGGATGCAAATGGTACTCTGAGACAATAGAGTTTAGCGCAGGATAGGAATTCGTAGCAAGCGGCATCAAACCAGTCAGACGACTGATGACACCAAAAAATATGTCGTTTCACTTAATAATGACGCATAACTTTACATGCCTTAAGCAATCCCTTTTGCGAGGCAGTCGACTCCAAATGTCCATTGTATCCAATTGTCTTCGCAAAGTTAGAAACTCATTGTGATGGACCTACATTTACTATCGGACTGCAATTTGTATCATAGTCATTGACAAGGCGTGTGGCACTTGTTTCCTGTTCGGTCAGTGCTTATGAAATCCAGTGTCGCTCACGGCAGTGGTTCGACCTTTCTCGAAGTCGGAAAGATGGCGATAAGCTGGTCGTGCACGTCCTCTGAATATGCTGTGGAGCACCTTCACCTGGAAATCTACAGTAATGGTGGACACATCCAACAACCATCGTGTACTGACGTTATTCCTAATCAATAGGAATGGCTTTTTTCTGTACTGAAAACACTGAAAATAAGCTCGCATAAGAACGAAATTTTCGTCGACGCATCTTACGTGAGAACATTGTAATATCAGTTTGGCAGCGTTCGGACAGGATCTTCACTGAATACTACATTTCCGTGAGTGTAATTCGTGACAATAAATAAATATTTCATAGGTGACTGGGCGAAGCAATCTGTAGTTATATTTTATTTGATATACGCTCAGCTCCAAGTGCGAGAATTACCGCACAATCAGCTTAACAGCTCTTGCATCCAAGGACATTATTATATTATGTTATGAGACCAAAGACGCTGCTGTGTTTGATTATATTGTTTATTACAATAGGCCTATTACGGTGTGATTTCATCCTCAATGTAATCAAACACACAACGTGTTTGGTCTCATAACATAATACTGTCCTTATATGACTTGCACGACGCAGCGGGTCCAGATGAGTCCAGTTTGGCCTTAGGAAAGATAAAGGCACCAGAGAGGCGGTCCTGACATCCATGTGGTAGTGAAAGAAAGATTTAAAAAAAAAAAAAGTCGAGACACGTTCATATGATTTGTCGACCTGGAAGAAACGTTTGGCAATGTAAAATGATCCAAGATTTCCGAAATTCTGAGAAAAATAGAGTAAGCTATAGCGGAAGGCCGTTAGTATACAGCATGTACAAGAACCAAGATGGAACAATAATACTGGAAAACCAAGAACGAAGTGGTTAGCACACTGGACTCGCATCCGGGAGGACGACGGCTCAATCCCGCGTCCGGCCATCCTGATTTAGGTTTCCCGTGATTTCTTTAAATCGCTTCAGGCAAATTCCGGGATGGTTCCTTTGAAGGGGCACGGCCGACTGACTTCCTTCACCGCCCTTCCTTAATCCGATGAGACCAATGACCTCGTTGTTTGGTCTCTTCCACCAAATCAACTCAACCCAACCCAAGAACGAAGTGCTCTGATTAAAAAGGGTATAAGGCCAGAGTGAAGTCTTTCGCTCCTGCTCTTCAATCTATACATAGAAGAAGCGATGACGGAACTAAAAGAAAGGTTCAAGACCGGCAGTAAAATTAGAGGTAAAAGGATTGCCTGACGAGAATGTTATTCTGAGTGAAAGTGAAGAATAATTACAGACTCTGTTAATGGAGTGAACAGTATAACGAGTACAGAAAGTAGATCGGATGACGAAAGTAATGAGAAATAGCATAAACAAGAACAGCGAAAAACTTCGTGATCACCATCAGAATTGGTGATAACGAAGTAGATGAAGTTAAGGAATTCTGCTATCTCGGCAGAAAAAACTGTATGACGGGCGTAGCAAAGAAGACATAAAAAGCAGATTAATACTGGCAAAAAGGACATCCCTGGCCAAGGGAAGTCTAGAGTATCAAACACAGGTCCAAATCTAAATGTACGCCTGGAACACAACGTTGTATGGCAATTAGTCAAGGACTGTGGAAAAAATCGGAACAGAAGTGAATCGAAGCATTTCAGATGTGGTGCTACTGAAGAATGTTGAAAATTAGGTGGACTGGTAAGGTAAGTAATGAGGTTCTCCGTAGAATAAGCGAGGAACGGAATATAGGGAAAACACTGAAAAGAAGAACGGACAGGATGATAGGACAACTGTTAAGACATTAAGAAATAACTTCTATGGTACTGGAGAGAGCTGTAGAGGATAAAAACTGCAGAGGAAGACACAGATATGAATACATCGAACAAATAATGGAGGACGTATCTTGCAAGTGCTACTCTATGAAGAAGAGGTTGGCACAGGAGAAATTCGTGACGGACCGTATCGAATCAGTCAGCGGACATATATCTAAAAAAAGAAAATGCTCTCGTGGATGCGGGCGGTATGGATAATGGATTAGCTTTGCTTTAATTCAAGGAATAAAATCGATAGCGCCAACAAGTTGACTGAAGGTGAGTGGACAATTTTAGGAAAAACGTACGAGTAACATCGGTTTACACAACTGGAGTCTGTAATCTGTCATTTATCCAGTAGTGAATGTCAAAGAGCTGCTGCCTGCTGCTGCTGTTGATGATGATGACGGTTGCTCCAAAATGAAACAGTGGTTGTGTTACTAGGATACCAATTCGTAATTTTCGCTCATCGATCGTCTTTTTGATTGTGTGAATTTTGTACAATTTCACACAGCCTAGAGACGATGGTAACTGGGCGTCTCCTCTCTTGTGTGGGTTACTTACGTAACAAAACAGGTTATCACTGGCGGACTGAGAGCGCTCTTGTTTGGCGCAGATACAGATACTGCTTATCGGCGCCGCGAGCGCTTCTGCTCCGAGGGCACTCTAATGGTGTATTCTCGTGCATGACATAGCGAGTGGATTTAGTGTGAAAAGGATTTCTGTGATAAGATACTCGCAACTAAGCTCTCCAGTAAAATTCCTTCTTAAATTGAAGGCATGTTCCTCTGACATTTGATAACTTGATAGTGGTAGACAGAGGAACAGTGACATTCTGTCAGGAAGTTCGGCCAAATAAAGTAAAATTTTGATACAAAATTTTTTTACTCAGTAGCGTTCTTTAAACGAAGTTGAGAATTCTGTGCCAGTATGAAATACTGGAAGGTATGGAAAGGGGTCAGTGGCAAGTTGGAGCATAGATACGAGAGCTATCTTTCCAGCCTCCGACTAGAGGCGAAATAGAAACAACAGTGATTTTTTTTTGTTACACTAACTATACCCGGCGAACTTCGTTCCGCCTCTGAATTATAGCTGACCCGGCAAACGTGGTTTTGCCATATAAATTATCTCTAGTCTATAAGAATAATGTATACGTGTAACGCAATGTATACGTGTAACACAATAGCCGTTGTTGGCGGGAGCTCGTGACACAAACAATGATAATGGCCGGAAACTGTGTAGGGAGGGAGAAAAGGAGTACGGGGAAGTCCGGCAGTATCGGCCACTATTAGTTCTAGCGTTTCTACGGTAGATCGCACGGATTTAACAATTGCAGCCGATACACGGCTCGTCCATGAGCATACAAACACAGCGGCAATTTCGTGTCGAAACGTGTTCACCAGCATTATGAATAAGGCCAAGCGCACACGCATCGATTTTTATCGTCTGTAAAAATATTGTACGATTAAATTCTTTTAGAGTAACAAAGGAAAGCATAGAAACTTGTTTGTTCCACTAAAAGAATCTGATTGTACGATATATTTACGTACGATAAAAATCGATGCGTGTGCGCTAGGCTAAATGTCGGCGAATGACGCGCGCTATCTAGTTAAACTTCTCGGTCTAGTTACGTCGATTTAAAGAGGGATATTCGAATCGTTGCTTTTGGCACGTTTTATTCAGTTACCTATGTACTGAAAGACTATCACTGATAGACACCTGGCGGGGATACCTGGTGAAGTGATAACAGATCAGTTACCGACTGGGGTTGAAAATTCTTTAATTTCTAAAATCGCTATTAAAAATAGGGGTTCGTGGTAGAAGTGTAAAAATTTAAGATTGCGTGTATTTTGAAATGCCTGTTCATAAAAAAATAAAAATAAAATGTTCTGTCCAAAAAATAAGAAATTTTTTTGGGTGGAGCACCCTTATCACTTAGGGGTATGAAAAACAGATTACAACCGATTCTCAGACCTACCGAATATATATGTAAAATTTCATCAGAATCGATCGAGCCCTTTCGGAGGAGTGTGGCAACTAACACTGTGACACGAGAATTTTATATATAAGGATTAGCTACATCTTCCAGCTACTTCTCTACATAGTCGCCGCTACAACTTAGACATTTGTCGTAGCGTGGTACCAACTTTAGATCGTATAGGTGTTATGGTGTGGGGAGGCATAATGTAGCGTGGGGGTACTTGCCTCCAAATCTTTGAACACTGTGCATCCACTGGGCAACGTTATTGTGACCATGTATTCCTTACCCATTTGCTTCTTTGCAGGAGTGCGTTTTGACTTCATTTTTATGGATGATAACGCATGAGTGCATCGAACAACGTACATGGGGGATCTTTCGAATGGAGGATGTTCAGCAAATGGACTGCCCTGCCCATTCCCCCAACTTAAATCCCACCAACCCCATGTGGGATGCGTTAGGGAGACGTACTGCTGCACATCCACATATGCCAAAGACCATCCAATCACGCTGGTGGAGGAATGAAACGCTCTATCACAACTGCTTACCTACCTTGTGGCCAGCATGGAAGCACATTGCAGAGTGTGCATTGCCATCTGTGTTGGTCACACACCCTATTTGTGGTGTCGCGTATTGATACTGCTCCATGGGCATCACAGTTGGCAACAGAATTGCAAGTTTCCGTCAGATACCGATAGTGGTCGTGCGGGATTCGATGGACCCAATGGAGCATGCCTGCTGAGCCATGCCTCCAGCAGCTCAATACCATGAGCCCTCTCTGCCGCTGCGATATGTGATGGTCGGTAGCAGCCACTCATCCACTTGCACTTGGAGACTCTTCGCTACAACACCATTATTCGCACTTAGTATAAAGTGCCCCATCCTCATGAACATTCAGAGCAGGACTTTATTTCTAGCTGCATTACTTCTAGTGAGTCTCTGTACACTTGGAGTACATTTTCTTTATTCCACTTAAAAATTTCTCAGAGTATAACTTCAGCAATTTTCTGTAACATCACTTCTTAAAATCATCGACTATTCTCTTCCGTTCTTCCATAGTTTGAAACTTCTTTATTTAAATGTGTGAGTCTGTACTTAAATTGCTGAGTGACTGAGACCCATAATATCCTAGCGCAACGCAATCTGACTGCTAAAAAAAGGATAACTTGACTTCAAATAATTAATTCAAAAGAATGGTCCTAACTAAAAAGAAATGCTAACAATAACCTATACATTTCATTAAGCACTCACCTCACAAAAATCTTCATTACGCGAACTACTAAAATACAGCGAGCGTCAATACTGCCAGCTAAATAAAAGATTCTAACTACTAAAGCCACTAACTACCAACAGGCATGTGGTTAGCAAAGGAAATATTTTGTTGCAAACCAAATAATGTATTTTTTTACCTTAATAATGTGACATACTGTTCAAACATTGACATCTAGTACAAATGTATATAATTATGAATAATATTCAATCTCCAAGTCGAACATGTACAGATCGTTAGCCTATGCTAACACTTCATACCTATACCCTCCATCAATGCTAACTTCTCACATCTAACATCCGTCACTGCTAGCTGTTCACCTCCAACTGCCCAACAATACATCCATCACTGCTGGCGACTAACTTCCAACTGCCCAACACTACTGGCCAATAACTTCCAACAACGAGTCCAACCAGCCACAGAGTCTCTTACAAAGAAAGCGCAGTCAGAGATCCAATGGAAAGCGCTACACAGCGCTGCCAACACAGAAGGAGCCCACTTACAAGTTCATGATTCACTTCTGTGAACTGCTATCGTCCAGACGCACGTTGTCAGATATTTCTTTCTCTAGTTAAGACCTGCGTTTGATCGCAGTAGACTCCTTTGGGCGGGGTATGCTCTCTTTGCCTCTTTGTCTGTCCTCGGCGAACTATAAAATTTCGGAATTTGTCCATCGATATTTCTCTGAGTATTTTGGTATAAGGGATCTCTGATTTTCGATGACTTGTTACATAGTAATTGCATTCCATTTAATTTATTATCCCTGTTTATCTTTGCACTGAAAATACTTGCACAGTAGTACAAATGTCGACGGTATACACTTTGTGTTTTGTTTGGAAACAAACTTGTTTCACCCATTCGGCATGCTTGCTACTGACTGAAGTAATGCCCCGTTTACAGTCTGTCCTTAAGCTTACATTCAACACTGCTCGATTCTCTCTTGGGTTTAAGCCAGCAGTGATGGTTGTGCGATAATACACAACAGTATGAATAGGTTTACTGGTGAAGCGCTGGACAATACGTACACGTATATGGTTTTACATCGCAATGTACATATTTCTGCTGAAAATTTTGCATCGCCTGTGTTTCGTGTTGTATATTTTGCTGATTGCTTACTATAGGCTTCGCCGCTATTGTGTAAGTATTTTCACAGAAACAAAAGTAATTGCGACAGGAAACCAACCAGCGGAGACCACGGGTCCCTTATGCCGAAAAAGAAAGTATCCCTGAAGAACCGCCGAAGTTTTGTTCAAATAACTGAAGGGGATGCAGCCGGTTGAAGTAGGGGACAATTGTCTACATTTCGACGACCACCCTATCATATTCAAGGCAAAACGGCAGCAGGTAAGCCTTGTGCAAGAAAATTTAAAACTTCGGTGCGCACCCACGCACACACACACATACACACACACACACACACACACACACACACACACACACACAAATACAGACACACTGCAAACACTAGCGCTAACACATAACCAAAGACGACCGACAGCTGAAGATAGTGAAATTTACTAAGCAATTAAACAACGTGTGAGGTAACGTTAACTCAATCCGTCTGTTTTTTGACAAGGGAGAGAGAGCTGGATTCTACGCAGAATTTAAACAAAACCTCCATCTTTATTTACAAGGTTACTTGCTACTTTAATTTCCCCTGCTTCCTTAATAATACCTTCACAATAGCTGAAAATGCATGCCAGAATGTTTGTGTTGTTATATTACATAAGATAACCAACTTACATTAGATAACATCTCAGAAACAACAGGTACTATCGGTGAAATGAAATCAAGACCGTAAGCTGTCGACAGGCGTTGATATACATCATCGGGGACAGTTGAAAATGTGTGCCCCGACCGGGACTCGAACCCGGGGTCTCCTCCTTACAGGACAGACGCTCTATTCATCTGAGCCACCGAGGGCAAAGATGATAGTGCGACTGCAGGGACTTATCCCTTGCACCAATGGTATCTGTACCTTCGGACATGTCCGAAAGAACAGATACCATCTTCATGTATAGTTAAGTCTAACCGGCCATTGACCTTCTTCTTCTGTGCTGGATGCACACTCATTGCCCGAACTCTTACGGGACTCGGTAAGATTGTCTCCGCGAGTAATGAGTGTAATGGGCAGGGGCAATACGAATGTAGTGTGTCGACATTAAGCTGGGAATGTGGGTCTCACGGGGGGTGTGCAAGGGATAAATCCCTGCAGTCGCACTATCCTCTACGTCCTCGGTGGCTGAGATGGATAGAGCGTCTGCCATGTAGGCATTTTCAACTGTCCCCGTTGAAGTATATCAACGCCTGTCGGCAGCTTAAGGTCTTGATTTCATTATCTTTTCATTCTAAGAGAGCTGCATAGTCACCGATGGTATCTGTTCTTTCGGACATGTCTTCGTGTAAGGTACGAAATAGTCCTTCATGCTGAGGCGTGTGGGTGACGATCATATCAAGTTTGCTCCAAGATTTATGCCTTTTATGCCGTACACTGGGAGTATTTCCAACAAGATGGATCTATTTTGCAGAAATGTGATGTGAAATGAGTTTTCTGACCCCTGTCTGAGAAGACTGTCCCTTTAGGTTCCGTTAAAGATGACCTAGGTTTATGTAAGGCAGGTGTCTACCGTGTTCTTGCAATTATGGCATGTTCAAAAATGGTTCAAATGGCTCTGAGCACTATGGGACTCAACTGCTGTGGTCATCAGTCCCCTAGAACTTAGAACTACTTAAACCTAACTAACCTAAGGACATCACACACACCCATGCCCGAGGCAGGATTCGAACCTGCGACCGTAGCAGCAGCGCGGCTCCGGACTGGAGCGCCTAGAACCGCACGGCCACGGCGGCCGGCTCAATTATGGCATGTCATACAGTGGTCAGACAATCAGGACCGCGCAGGACCGGTGTACTGGGAATAGGCGTCACATACGCTTACAACAGACTAGCAGATTGGCTATGTCAGAACATTGTCTAGGCAACAGTCGCCCTGCGGAATACAACAACACGGAGATTCTAGCATGCACTTACAGGTACTGGGATAGTGGTGTTAAGGAAGCAGGTGAAATTAAATTAGCAAGTAACCTTGTAAATAAAGATGGAGGTTTTTGCTTGAATTGTGTATCGAAAACTGCTCCCTCCCTTGTCAAAAAACAGAGGGATAGAGTTAATGCTACCTCACCCATTGTTTAGAAATTTTGACTACCCATAACGTCTGCCGTCGGTCATCTTTGGTTGTGTGGTGGCGCTAGTTTTTACTGTTTGTGGTTCAAATGGTTATAACCACTATGGGACTTAACATCTAAGGTCATCAATCCCCTAGATTTAGAACTACTTAAGCCTAACTAACCTAAGGACATCGCACACAGCCATGCCCGAGGCAGGATTCGAACCCGCGACAGTAGCAGCAGCGCGGTTGCGGAATGAAGCGCCTAGAGCCGCTCGGCCACACCGGCCGGCATACAGTTTGTGTGTGCATGTGTGTGTAAATGTGTGTTACTCTACAAACCGAGGTTATAAATTTTCTTGCACAGGGCTTAGTTGCTGCAGTTTTTCCTTGAAGATGACAGGGTGGTCATGTGTCGAAAAATCAGCGTTTATCGACGACGTCACCCGGCTGCATTCCCATAAGTTATTTGAACGTGGTGTACGCCCAGAGAAACACAGGTCTCACGTCGAAGTTTTATCCGTGGAGTTCAGTTTCATTCTGTGTAATCTTGCATAGTATCAACCCAAAGAAGACTCCTCGGCTCTTTGGACAGTAATACATGCCAAAAGTCTTGTTTCGAATCATTTATCGGATCTTGGAGACGGGTACCGTGTAAGAACTGTTTATTAATCACTGTGCTAGAACCTGCTGAATGTACGTTGCACTACAACAGACATCATTACGCATTAGATACACGCCAGTCGTAAAGAAAGACGTCACTGCAAGAACCTCGAATTCCATGCAGGCAGTGGGCGTGTATTTGGAGTGCAGATAGCGGCTTCCAACATTGCTGGTTATCGGCCAGACTTCGGCAGCTGCCGAGTCACGGTGTGAGACAGAGAGCGACTGGGACTGTGCGAGTGAAAGAGCAAAGCTGAGCGCTGCTGACTTTGCAATCTTCTCCCTCTCTGTCCCTCTCTCTCGCTCCTCCCACCCAACTCCTCTCCGCTTACTTATATAAGTACGCGGTGGCCCAGCAGCCGCCAGTCACTTGTTCAGAGACGCACAACAGTTGCCGCCACTACAGCATGAAGCTCGAGAGCATTGTACCAAACTTCACGGCGCCCTCCACGCAGGGGCCGCTGGACTTCTACAAGTGGAAAGGCGACTCGTGAGTATTTATTTATCTGCCGTTTGTGGTAAATTCACTATTCGTTTTGCTTGTAACATTATGATGATAACCTTCTGCTTGTCTTTTAGTGTTACGAAATGTTCCTTTCATTCTGTGACTAGGTCAATAACCTCGCCTGAACATTTCTGTACGCCATTGTAGACAGGGAGAAGCCGAGGTGATTTTGAGTGCAAAGACTTCTTTCTGCAAACATATATGTAGCTCCCCTTCTTGACATGCGAATGTGTTGTGTCTTAAATGTAAATGACTCTGATTTCATATGATTTGCGTGTATGTGTGTGTGTGTGTGAGAGAGAGAGAGAGAGAGAGAGAAAGAAAGAAAGGGAGTGTGTGTAACCCAGTGCCGGCACATATAACGCTCTTGTCGAACAGCACCGATTGGTGTGTCGTGTGTAGTGTCGCCATGAACAATTTATCACCCATGTGCCACACCTCGTTATTTCGTGAGGAACTGAGGAGAGGGTTTTTGTTTAACCCAAGCATTCACACATGGTCGTCTAATGTATTCTCGTCTTGTCGGCCTATGGCCATTGAAAATTGATCTGCAGACAGACCAAATAGCTTCTTATATATTCTTGGTGACCAGATGCCGCTAATGGCCATCTCCAGATATCATCATCAATACTGGAAACTCTGTAACTTCACCATGGAAAATTTGGTATGAAGATAGTTATTTAACCGAAAACCTGTCACGAAACACAAATAAAAGTGGTTACGTATATTTATTGACCAGTTTTTGAGAACCAGTTGCCGTAAGTACGTAGAGGTTATGTGTAAAATTATTCCCAACACAGTTTTTTTCACCATTGGTTTATGAACTGGCCCCCGAGGTGGCTGTGACTTTGCTGTACTTCCTGCTGAATAATATTCGCTTTCTGTTACTGTTTTTACATGTTTTTGTTACAGTTTTGTTCTTCAAAACATTTATACGGCCGTCCTCAGCGTGATAGAACCTAAATCTGAGGTACATTTGCATTTCTGGTTTAAACACGAATCCCTCATTTGTGCATTTCCTAAATAAACAAAAAAGCCAGAAATTGTAAATCGGTTTAGTCGTTTCTTTTCCTTATTTTGAATTTGTAGGAACATTTTTAACTTTTTCAGCCTGGAATATCCGTAACGTAGCGTGCTTATATTAATCCAATCAGTATGAAATTTGGGCCGTGTGTTTGCATTAAGAGCCAAGCTAGTGACCTAAAAACACCAATTGTTTCCGTTATTTGCTCGCTTTGGTGTTATAAGACAAGGCATCGAAAAGTGGAAAGAACGGAAGTTGCGTGCATATTAAAGCCATTTTCACCTAACTGGATCATAAACTCTTGTCGGGATTAAATTTTGCCAAT
Source organism: Schistocerca cancellata (assembly GCF_023864275.1). NCBI lineage: Eukaryota > Metazoa > Arthropoda > Insecta > Orthoptera > Acrididae > Schistocerca > Schistocerca cancellata. Next base: position 549,938,342 of record NC_064631.1, read on the forward strand.
GAACGTCTCGCCCTCCCCCCTAACCCCCCAAAAAAGAAAATCTTTGCGTCAAGTGTCTGTAATAGTGTCTATCTGTGTATCGGATCAAATTTTGAAGCATTTATTTATTAAAATGTAGCTGAATACGCACACTGATACTAACCGCATACTCCAGTTTACTTATCCAGCTTTTATTCACCTATGAATAACCACAGAGTTAAATTTTTGTAAATTAACTAACAAAATAATCTTTAAGTATAATGTGAACATCACGTCACCAAATTCTCTGTGAAAGTTGTTGATCTCCTTTTACATCCACAGAATGATCTACTCAAAGAACAATTTTATCGTGTTTTAAATCGATGTATGTTCTTCAGGTCTCCCAAGGTCTAACGAAGGCCAGTGGTCGGCATAATCAGACGCTAATGAGCAAATAATCCGTTAATTTCCATCATAAAACTGCTACTGTTATCGTGGTAGAAGATTTTATAGATTCTCAGGTAGGCTGTAGGCCTTGATTGTGTTTTCAAGTGGTTCAAGTGGCTCTGAGCACTATGGGACTTAACTGCTGCGGTCGTCAGTCCCCTAGAACTTAGAACTCCTTAAACCTAACTAACCTAAGGACATCACACACATCCATGCCCGAGGCAGGATTTTAACCTGCGACCGTAGCGGTCGCTTGGTTCCAGACTGTAGCGCCTAGAACCGCTCGGTCACTCCGGCCGGCAATTGTGTTTTCGCTTGGTATACGACGCAACAGAGGAACAACTTCATGGCAGTACAAACATGTCAAATTTTTTCAGATTTTTTTCCCCTTTACGTTAGAGAGATAGCTTTTTCAAGAATTTGAACTGTATCTCTTATTAACTGTGATAAAGCAAAGCCATCACTGGCGTTCCAGTTGGCGGATGGCATGAACTCCACAGCTGCACGAATCAACTTCGTCTCGGACGGAAATGCTGTAGCAGATGTGCATCACTTTTATTGTTTACTATGTTCTATAAGGTTGTTGTATTTGTGTAAGTTCTGTGGCATCGTGTTAGAATCTTTGATGCATTAACAGCGTGCCGTTCAGTAACGGTAGAAATATTCGTGGCACCGGGAACACGAAAGTACTAAAAAGGCGCTTTATGAAAATATTGAGCTTAAAACGTTTGAAATTTCCACTCTTCAACTATGTATCAAGTGCAACAATAATTCTACACAGTGGCTCTAACTGCCTTACACATGTTGCCACTCATGTATACAAAGAATATGATTACAAAATACGTATTTAACTGTGCATTTGACAACTGCAATAACAGGTCTTACCAAAATGGAGCATTTTAAGATTCTGATTATTGTTTACAGTTCTGAAATTCTCAATAAAAGGCGTGTTTTGTAATTACCATATATTGGTTGAACGTTCTGTGCGTAATGCATGTCTTGTTAAAATTGTTTTATGCGGCACTGCGCACCATTATAGTGTGCGCTTGACATTCGAGGGCTAGAACTTAAATAGTGGCAACTATTTATTCACAACCGATACAAAAGAGTTACATGTTTTCCCCTGTTACTGTCTTTCAAAGCAGTCACCAGCGTAGTGTAGAACCCGTTGATAGCGATGCGGAAGGCGGAGTATACCGTTAAGCCCGGTCCACACACAACGATCTGTCTGCGCAGACATCGGCGCAGATGTTTGTACACGCAAAAGATCGCTGCAAATGTGGTGTGTTCACACGACACAAACCCCAATCTACTACTCGCCCGCCATCTGTCGGTGTAGAAAAGAAATATCAGTGGCAAGCGACTACGCTCCCCATAAACGTCAAAAATTTAATTAAGTTTTTTTCAAATATAGAAATGGAGGAAGTTCTGTTGTGGTCTGTGTTCGCAACTTGTGTTGCAAAAAACATTCAGACCAACCGCAGGAAACAGAGAAAGCGGTCAAAACGGTGTAGACAGTAGCTGCTAAAGCGAAAGCAGTTTTCTCACGTACATTTACTGCGAGAGTTGCACGCCGAACCTATTTTGTTTTACATTACCTCGTGTTCCATTTCCTGGTGCATTGACACTCCAATTTCATCTTCAATTGTACTCCTGCTTGGTCTTGGCGTTCCTTTATCACTAAGAAAGCTAAGCAGATCGAAATAGCATAACGTTGGCTGGTATACTTGATCTACTCTTAGACCAGATCTTCTAGATTTCTGATCTTTGGATAACTCTTTTCGGTAAACAGTTCGCTGACAGACTTAATTTACTTGACTTGCTTCATGAACTCATCCTTCAGGACAGCGAAAATAGCTTCACATGTGTTGGGTATTATTTTACTCAACGCTTGTTTCGATATTGCAGTTGAAAATTCCAAATCCTTGCAGCTCCTTCCTGTTGCTAGGAATCTTAATGTTACCGCCAGCCGCTCATGAGGAGAAATTGCCCTTCTCATACAAGTATTTTTCTCATAATATGAGGGGTTACAAGCTTTAAGAGATAATTATAAGTTTCGACACCCATCCGCTAATAATTTCGCCAGTTCGCAACGAATTTTTTTATTTTTATTACCGTTTCTCTGTTTGCCGAGACGTCAACTGCCCGCAATTTTTCAATTAGAGCATGGTATGCTGCTGTATTTTTGTCTCGGACACTATATTTTTTACTTTTAATCTTCCACAAACATGGGTGGTTTCTATATATTTCAATGAATTCACTTACAACCTCTCGAGAACACTGACGAGTGCCAGCCATTTTAATGCCTGTGCGCAAAATACAAACACTAGACTGAGCAAACAGTTGTTTCGCGCCAGATTTGCGGCGATCTCCTGTCCACACGCTCCAACTTGTCTGCGCAGATGTGGTTTGAACCCACAGATTTGAGAGGTTTCGCTCAAACCTCCAACTCCAACTTCCAGGTTTGCACACACCTCAGGTTGGTGCAAATCTTCTGTCCACACGCAACGATCTGTCTGCGCAGATGTGATGTGCGCAGACATTTGCGCATACAGATCGTTGCGTGTGGACGGGCCTTTAGCAGAGGCTGTTCTGTTGATGGTGCGAATGGAGCGGTCTACTGCCTGTCGAATCCCTGGAACAGTTCCGAAGCGAATACCACGAAGTGGTTCCCTCATCTTCGGAATCAAATCAAAGTCACAAGGACTTAAGTCCGGGGAGTATGGTGGACGGTACAGTACTTCCCAGTCCCATCGACCGAACAGAGCAGCCACACGCCCTGGCATTGTCGTGCAAAATGATGGGTGGGGGCAGAAAGTGTCGCCGTTTCTTTCGCAAAGCTGGTCGCAGGTGATGCTAAAAAGCGAACAGTGCTTTGACGGTCTGCCATGGAGGAACGTGATGCGTTAGTATAACATCATCACAGTCGCACACGAGAATCAACATAACTTTAGACAGTCGCATTCGCATCATCAACAGAACAGGCTCTGACAACGGTATATACTGCGCCTTCCACATCGCTTGCAACAGGTTCTACACAACGCTGGTGACTACTTTGAAGGACAGTAACAGGTGTATACACGTAACTCTTGTGTATCGGTTGTGAATAAATAGTTGCCACTATTTAAGTTCCAACCCTCGTATAATGTTCCTCTGTCGCAAAGATGATCCAAGAATGGTCTGACTTTGATCGAAACTGACTGTCAAAACAAAAATAAGTACAGCTGCGTGTTTCGTGATGCAGTTCCCAATCTTCAATGTTAGTATAAGAATCAACAGTAACAGACTAAATCACAGTTTCTTTTCTTTGCAGTGATGGTGTCCGGTTTCGGTTATCATAAGCTTCACCTGACAAAGATGAATTTTCCCTGAGCACATGATGCGTCGGTGCCCGCGGTCGTTGGGTTCTACCGAAGCTAGCCGTCACCGACACATGTTCTAAGACTAAATTAATGTTAATCAGATGATGCTTAAGATAATCGAAATCAGTCACTTCCAGTAGAAAGAGAAGAATTTGCGGTTTGGACCGGCACTATATACTCCAACATGTTGTCGAAACTTCTTTCTTCAGCCTTTGCTAACTCGTTGATTGGAGGGATATATTTCTTCGAAGGAAATATCGCGGAGAAAATGTGAAAAACTGTGACAGTCTCACGCGTGTTTTCCTGCACGTCGTTTTTTCCTCAAAAACCCGCCTGAGAATAATTTCATTTACCTGATGACTGCAAGGTGAATACAACAGTTCTTTCTCCAAAAGTCTTCCGTAAAAAGAAACGAATTCGAAAAAGTACTCGTAATTTATGCTCTTGTGTCAATAACCTGGGACATAAGGTTGGAGTGGATATTTCATTCAGCGGTTGTTCACGGACAACATTTGCCTACTTTTTTCTATAGTAAATTAAACTAGCGAAATAGAAGCAAAATTACCAGCATTGAATGCGTGGTGGATTTCTCTTTTATTTACAAATTCCCTTTTGTAGAAAATTTCTGAGTACAAAATACGTAAACTAGTGAACTGTTAAATTTCATACTCGATTCGCCCTCGCCTTTTTATAACTACAACTATCGGTCAACAGGTCTTTTCCCTTTCGTAAATAACTGGTGATCGATTCCATGCGTAACGTGTTGACCTTTCACCCGTACATTGACAAAAAACTACATTCTTCAATATTATTTGTCTTCAAAGAATTACCATGTGCTGCATCTTCATGTCTTTAAACAAGACTTCTCAGTCTTTTCGTTTATGAACTTCTAACTGTGTTCCAGCATGTCTTTGTAGTTGCTTCTATTGTTAATACAAAATTGTGGTGTGCGGTTTCTCACTTCCTGTGCCGGAAATAGTGCTGTTTCCCAATTAATCATCGCTTTCCGTACAGTCAGTGTGAAACTTACATACACATTTACACATTAACAAGAAGCAAAAGAAAACCATACATGTTTGTTTGATTGGTGGCATAGCACTTCCATTTATCTCAAGTGTGTAATACCCGATCACATATATTATTTCCCATGAAGGAAGACTAAACATTGCTCTTGCTACAACCACAGGCTTCTTTTGTACAAAAAATGGTTCAAATGGCTCTGAGCACTATGCGACTTAACTTCTGAGGTCATCAGTCGCCTAGAACTTAGAACTAATTAAACCTAACTAACCTAAGGACATCACACACATCCATGTCCGAAGCAGGATTCGAACCTCCGACCGTAGCGGTCGCTCGGTTCCAGACTGCAGCGCCTAGAACCGCACGGCCACTCCGGCCGGCCTTTGTACATGAAATACAAGTAGTGCGATCCAGGTTGAACCGTAAAAAGGAACAGACTGGCTCGCTATGTACTCTGTGCTGTGGTACCGAACCGTCACGTCATCTGACCATTGTGTTTCGCGTAGTGACATAGAATTCAGTCATGCAGACCGAGAAAAACAATCTGTCTAGCTGATGTTAAGAATTAATTTATCATTCAGAACTAATACTTCGAGAAGTTGACGTTTTTTCTTTTAACTGAATTTTCCGATTTCGGAGGCTGAGGCGATTTCCTTTCCCTCTTTACACATCTCGTTTTGACATGGAGTTGTATAAAATTAGCGCGGTGGAGTGGAAGGGGGGGTTGGCAGCGCAGGGAAGTAAGCAGCCGTAGAAAAATCACATAAAAAAGTGCCACGGAGCGCCACCGTAATATTACCAAGCCACGCCCGCCAATGCGCCTGACAACAGCGATACGATGCGGCCTTGGACGGTGTGCTCGTGGCCGACCTCTTACGTAACCGGTTTGCCAGCTTCACTGGAGAGCGTCCTCTCCTTGTGTACTCAGCCTGCAGGTGTTTATCTTTGCGCATCACGATGTAACGCCTAACAGGTGCCAAGAGCGTAGAAGATGTGGACATTCGACTTATCTACGACGGAAAAACAAGAAAAGAAGACCTGATGACCATGGGACAAAATCGTCCTCTAAGAGTTACTTTTGGACTGTTACAGTGGCGTTAGTGTTCACAATATATATACATTCCTGGAAATTGAAATAAGAACACCGTGAATTCATTCTCCCAGGAAGGGGAAACTTTATTGACACATTCCTGGGGTCAGATACATCACATGATCACACTGACAGAACCACAGGCACATAGACACAGGCAACAGAGCATGCACAATGTCGGCACTAGTAGAGTGTATATCCACCTTTCGCAGCAATGCAGGCTGCTATTCTCCCATGGAGACGATCGTAGAGATGCTGGATGTAGTCCTGTGGAACGGCTTGCCACGCCATTTCCACCTGGCGTCTCAGTTGGACCAGCGTTCGTGCTGGACGTGCAGACCGCGTGAGACGACGCTTCATCCAGTCCCAAACATGCTCAATGGGGGACAGATCCGGAGATCTTGCTGGCCAGGGTAGTTGACTTACACCTTCTAGAGCACGTTGGGTGGCACGGGATACATGCGGACGTGCATTGTCCTGTTGGAACAGCAAGTTCCCTTGCCGGTCTAGGATTGGTAGAACGATGGGTTCGATGACGGTTTGGATGTACCGTGCTCTATTCAGTGTCCCCTCGACGATCACCAGTGGTGTACGGCCAGTGTAGGAGGTCGCTCCCCACACCATGATGCCGGGTGTTGGCCCTGTGTGCCTCGGTCGTATGAAGTCCTGATTGTGGCGCTCACCTGCACGGCGCCAAATACGCATACGACCATCATTGGCACCAAGGCAGAAGCGACTCTCATCGCTGAAGACGACACGTCTCCATTCGTCCCTCCATTCACGCCTGTCGCGACACCACTGGAGGCGGGCTGCACGATGTTGGGGCGTGAGCGGAAGACGGCCTAACGGTGTGCGGGACCGTAGCCCAGCTTCATGGAGACGGTTGCGAATGGTCCTCGCCGATACCCCAGGAGCAACAGTGTCCCTAATTTGCTGGGAAGTGGCGGTGCGGTCCCCTACGGCACTGCGTAGGATCCTACGGTCTTGGCGTGCATCCGTGCGTCGCTGCGGTCCGGTCCCAGGTCGACGGGCACGTGCACCTTCCGCCGACCACTGGCGACAACATCGATGTACTGTGGAGACCTCACGCCCCACGTGTTGAGCAATTCGGCGGTACGTCCACCCGGCCTCCCGCATGCCCACTATACGCCCTCGCTCAAAGTCCGTCAACTGCACATACGGTTCACGTCCACGCTGTCGCGGCATGCTACCAGTGTTAAAGACTGCGATGGAGCTCCGTATGCCACGGCAAACTGGCTGACACTGACGGCGGCGGTGCACAAATGCTGCGCAGCTAGCGCCATTCGACGGCCAACACCGCGGTTCCTGGTGTGTCCGCTGTGCCGTGCGTGTGATCATTGCTTGTACAGCCCTCTCGCAGTGTCCGGAGCAAGTATGGTGGGTCTGACACACCGGTGTCAATGTGTTCTTTTTTCCATTTCCAGGAGTGTAGATTGTTAGTGAACAGCGTCGGAAATTCCTTGATATTGTTCATAGGCGGATTCAGAAAATATCGTTTCCGGCAAAAACACAAGTGGCTCTTTATTCTCACGAAGTAATGAGTGTTATCGACAAGGGATCTTAAATTGATTTCACAGTTCTTTATTTGCACAAGGCTTTTGATATCCTTCCTGACAAGCGGCTTCTAATCAGACAGCGTGCCTACGCAGTATCGCCTCAGACTTGTGCGACTGGGTTCGTGACCACCAGTCAAAGGTCACAGTTCGTAGTAATTGGCGGGAAGTCACTGACAGGAATAGAAGCGATTTCTGTCGTTCTCCTGGTGTTATAGGCTCTGTGCTGTTACGAAACTATGTAAGCAGTTTAGGAGATAATCTGACCAGCTGTCTTATAAGAGACGACCTAACAGTTCCCGTTCGAAGGCCGTACAGTCCAGGATCGGTATGCCAATCGGGAAAAACCGCCGTGAGTGTTGAGGCAACCATCTCACCGACGCATCAGGTTTCAAGGTACCCGTCTGCGCGGAGAAGTTCGTAGCTGCTTGTTGCATTTCATTAACCGACAGAATCGTCGGCTCCTCAAGGCCTCGTTTACAGTACCGCAAGCGTGATAAACGCCTGTGGAGAGATCAGGACTATAGGTCAGGTGCCCAGCGCTTGAGTTGGCGTAACTTCTGCGTTACGAAATTTTGTGATACGGAGAGGTGCGTTACCACGAAGCAGCAGCACCGCTTGGCGCACCATTCCACAACGGTGGCTTTCGATAAACGTGCTGCCCCATACATATTCTCCATTCTCCGATGGATATCTATCGGTGTTTGGTCTTCGGCAACCGAGAAAAGAATAACAGCACGTTGGTCCTGTTTGGACTCATTGGGTAATAATGGTGTCATAGTTCATATTTCCGCTTGTATCGCACGCACGACGGGAAGACGATGCCACACTAATCACTTACCTACGTTTTGGTGTTTATATACCCACATCCGTATGCGCGCCACGTTGCCTGTAGCAACGACCTCAAACGGATACTTTTTGATCGGCGCTTATAGGCTGTTTGGAGATGATGCTGTCGTTTACCGTGTAGTAAAGATCAAAACCAATTGCAAAATGATTTAGACAAGATATCGACACTAAACACTGAAAAGTGTTAGGTCCTCCACATGAGTACTAAAATGAATCTGTTAAATTTCGTCCGCAGCTCGTGGTCGTGTGGTAGCGTTCTCGCTTCCCACGCCCGGGTTCCCGGGTTCGATTCCCGGCGGGATCACGGATTTTCTCTGCCTCGTGATGACTGGGTGTTGTGTGCTGTGCTTAGGTTAGTTAGGTTTAAGTAGATCTAAGTTCTAGGGGACTGATGACCATAGATGTTAAGTCCCATAGTGCTCAGAGCCATTTTTGTTAAATTTCGGTTACACGATAAAGCACTGAAGTTTAAAGTTTGTCGATTCAACTAAATACCTAGGAATTACAATTACAAACAACTTAGTTTTGCAACGATCACATAAAAAATGTTGTGGGTAAGGCGAATCAAGAACAACTAGAAAATGCCACAAATCCACCAGAGAAGCAGGGCTTGAGATCCAGCCGTCGCGAGGTTGAAGCGGATGCAGCGCACGCGAGTCTGCGCGTGTATGATGATGCAGTGAGCACCAGTGACGTCACAGCCGGCGTATAGAGGCGTTCCAGCAGCCCATCAGCAGTCATTCTACTTGACAATGGCTAAGAAGTGCTTGGTCGAAAGCTCGTGACATTTTAACCACTTGATTAGGCTGGAAACCTAACAACATTTTACTCTCACAGTAGAGTTGGCCACCAAATCAGAATCAAAATCAGAAAAGAGTAATTGTGTACACTGAAGCACTGCTTTATATCTTCAGTTTAAAAAGGAAAATGGCAATCGGCAAATAAACCCGAGAAAATGAAGTCCCAACACGCGAAATGAAAACTTATCTCTGTAACCAGTTGTGTCTCTGTAACCAACAAAAATGTTGCTCTTGTTGTATGGAATATGTTATTCGAGTTAGTCTCCACTACCACTTCCTAAAATAATCACTATTGCTCTTCAAGACCCTATATATTCACGTTTTTGTTACACACTCTAAGACAAAAATAAATGACGCAACACAAATGAATTGTCCGAATGGGACGGAAATCGGCAACTGTGATTATATATATAGACAAACAAATGATTACAATTTCAGAAAAATTGGACGATTTATTCAAGAGAAAGACCCTCACAAATTGAGCAAGTCAGTAATGCGTTGGCCCACCTCTGCCCCTTATGCAAGCCGTTATTCAGCTTGGTAGTGATTGCAGGGTTGTTGGGTGTCCTCCTGAGAGATATAGTGCCAAATTATGTCTAATTTGCGCGTTAGGTCGTCAAAATCCCGATCTGGTCCTGCCCATAAAGCTCCAAATAGTTTTCAACTGGGAAGACATCCAGCAACCTTTCTGTTCAATATAGGATTGGCAAGCACGAAGACAAGCAGTAGAAACTCTCACCGTGTGCGGGCGGCCATTATCTTGCTGAAATGTAAGCCCGGGATACATTTCCATGAAGGGCAGCAAAACGGGGAGTAGTATTGTCGAGGTACCGTTGTACTGTGAAGGTGCCACTGATGACAACCAGAGGCGTTCGGCTCTGAAAAGAAATGGCACCCCGGACCATCATTCCTGGTTGTTGGGCCGTATGGTGGGTGCAGTCAGGTTGATATGACTCAGCTGTCCCGGGAGTCTCCATACATGTCTTCGGCCTGGAATCTCATTGACTGGAGTAGAGCCATGATGGTCACTGAAGATATGTCTAGAGGCGCCTCTGGTAGTCATCTGCGTCACCCTTACAGCACAGAGGTTCGTCACGGTATTTTAGGCCTCGTTTGCTAGCCCTTCATGGCAACCTATCAAAAATGGTTCAAATGGCTCTGAGCACTATGGGACTCAACATCTTAGGTCATAAGTCCCCTAGAACTTAGAACTACTTAAACCTAACTAACCTAAGGACATCACACACACCCATGCCCGAGGCAGGATTCGAACCTGCGGCCGTAGCAGTCCCGCGGTTCCGGACTGCAGCGCCAGAACCGCTAGACCACCGCGGCCGGCTGGCAACCTATCCTGGGCTTACATTTCAGCAAGATGATGCCCGTCCGCATGCGGCGAGAGTTTCTACTGTTTTCTCTTCGTGCTTGCCAAACCATACCTTGGCCAGACCTCTCAACAATTACAAACGATTAGAGCATTATGGGCAAGGCCCTCCAACTAGCTCGGCATTTTGTCGATTTGGCCAGAGTTTGGCAGGATTTCCGTCAGGAGGTCAGCCAAACAGAATAACTGCTTCGACAAGGGCTGGAGGTGGACCATAGCGTAATTGTCTTGGTCGATTTGTGAAGCACTTTCTGTCGTCCAGTTTTTCTGAAAATGTAATCATTTATTTGGCTTTACATGCACGTTACACCTTCCGTCCCAATTTGACAATATGCTCGTACTGCATCATATTTTTGGTCTTAGAGAGTATTAATATTTCGATGAATTTGTAAAAAAATTACTTTTCTGACTTCTACAGTTTAAGGTTTATTTTTACTCTACAGACACTATCGATTCCTTTTTACCAACCAACATAAGTGTCAGATAAATGAGTAACCAAGAAATGCTGTGTAATCAGATAATAATAAATAAAACCAAACTACTACGTTTGTTTGCTTCAAGGGCTCTGTGAGATTCGTATGTGTACGTCTCGTACTGAAGAATAATATTTACTGTTTTCTTCGCATTTTTGTTTTTCGATCCCAGACCGATGGAATCGGTCGTCATGTTTTGCGACTTACTGCTGACGTGATTCTCGTTCCGCAGATGGTGCGTTCTATTCTCACACCCGGCAGACTTCACACCGGTGTGTACCACAGAGCTGGGACGCATCGCCGTCCACAACCCGGAGTTCCAGAAGCGAGGAGTCAAGCTGCTGGCCCTCTCCTGCGACAAGCTCAAGGACCACGTCGACTGGGTCAATGTGAGTAAGCCAAATCCCTTTTTTCTGGTTGTAAACGGATAGCAGATTGAGAGGCTTGTAAGATGTCTCTTTCCGTGACTTACCCACCACAGTTGTCAATAATTTTATTGCTCCAGACAAACAACGTTTTTATAAGTACGTGGTACACCACAGACCATGTTTAGTTATTTTCTAATGAAAATATGCGTAGAGCTATATTTTACAGTTGAAGTAATTCACAGGTGGTTGTCTTATCGTCCGCAGGATTTGTTTGTAGATCCACTGTTGTTTTTTATCGATGTGAATTATTACTTTTATATGAATTAGAACCAGAATTACTTCTTTTTGCAGATGATACAAGTACTGTTGCCAAGCCGAGCATAGAAGTAACGACGACGCAAATAACACATAATGTTGAAAAGTAATTGTTTTTTCTCCATAAACGTGCACGCTTTCAACATTTAAGATAACAAAAAATACAGCATATCCAATTTTCTATTGGTAGAAATGTGATGCTAGCTGTGAATATGTTCTATCAGCAAGACATTGTAAACACAGAGAAATTCTGAAGATATGGGCGGATATATTGAAGGAAATTTAAAATAGAAGTACCATTTAATGGAGATGCTAGAATGTGTAGGTAGTGTCACGTTGTTATAACAAAAATAACTAACTCAAGAAGTTAATATAGCATTATTTCATTCATTGGAATCTGAAGAGAAAAGTTTTTGGGGAACAAGTGTTCATTACATAAAATAAAATAATTAAAATTGCGTGTGAGGTTTTATGTACAGTCATGTTTTAGGCATTAGATTGTTGAAATAATCTTTATTTATTGATGTAAGTAGTTCAGATAACTGATTATGGTTTGAGACTAATGGAGGTTTTCGGAAATGAACATTACTCACTCAGAAGTTTGTTACAGAGAGAGTGGATTACACAGCTGTTTTGCCATATAATCATCCGACTATGTAAATACGTTTTTTTGAACAGTTGAGTTCAACTATTGTCTATTTGAGAATATAGCTAATAATAAATGTAAAAAAATATGACGAATCTCTCCACAGGACATCAAGTCGTACTGCAAGGACATTCCGGGCGACTTCCCGTACCCCATCGTGTCCGACGAGACGCGCGAGCTGGCCGTCAAGCTGGACATGATCGACGAGCGCGACAAGGACAACGTGGAGAAGGCGATGACGGTGCGGGCCATGTACGTCATCGGGCCGGACAACCGGCTGCGACTCTCCATGGTGTACCCCGCGTCCTGCGGCCGCAACGTCGAGTGAGTGTCGCTACTCAGCTATTTACGTAACCTATATTCATTACAGGGTACATTCGTCAGTAAAAGTGAGTGAGATTTTTTTCACCTGTGGCTGCACAAAGCTTTGTAATGAACAGTACAAGTCATGTGATTGGCCTAAAGGCATGAGACATCTATCATGAGGATTTTAGATTTTAACAAAGCTTCAGATACTGTTCACTTCCAAAGTTTACTTGTCTAACTCAGCAGCTTAAGTCTTTTTATCGTTTCGTTATTAACTGTCGTCCCAAATAAAGGCGTATTTGGGACCATGAAGTTGTGTTGGACAGGTAGTACAAGGTGTCCCACAGGGTTCAGTATTAGGTATGACACTCTTCTGATTGTATGCCAAAGTCATGTCATCAGTTCTGTTCCACTGTAAATACAAAGTGTATGCTGATAGCTCCCAATGATATTTAACTGTAAATTAATTAACTCGATAACAGCTGTTGAGAATGTCATAGCTGACCTATGCACATTATCCAAAAGGGCGCAGAATATGGGTTAACACTCAATAAATCCAAAATCCAAACAGCTGTGGTAAGTTATTCTAGGCTCTTCAGCCCTACATTCAGGAATATATGACATCTTTTATTGCGAAGGGGACACACATACATTTTTATACCTGAGTGAAGAGTTCAGGATTGACAATCGATGAAAACCTATACTGAGCTGAACACACATCTGCAGTTTGAGAGAAGGCATCAGCATATCTCCACGCCTTAAAAAATTTAAAAAGAACTTGGAACTTAAAATGAAACATCTATAAATGCTTTGCTTTCAGTTTAATGTACAGCGATGTTATTCTGCAGGATTTTTCTCATGTGAGATTAAGACGCTTTTGAATTGGGGATAAGCATCTGCAACGATGTAGTTGTGATGTTTGTCGTCTTTACCATATTTTACCATATTATGCACAGTTCTCGTGCAGACAAGCCCAAGACTTTTTACACTCTGTAGCGGTTACCGTCTGGTCACACATACAGTCCATCGTCTCCCTCCTCGATCCTAATGCTCATATCTGGAAACAAAACATAGACACCCATTCCAGTCAAAGTTAAATCCTTTCTGTCACACAACAATAGGCAGCTGTTTTCTGCAAGTCCTTTTCGGTAGCAGGAACCTGGTTTTAGAATGAGCTTCGTCGTTATCTCAGAGGAATGAACCACATTTCCAGATTCAAGCGAAAGTTAATGACCTATCTACTAAGCAACAAGCAAATTCTGCCTTTGTTTTTGCATGCAGCCATTGAATTACAACAAAGTATCATTATTTCCCATTGTCCTTTCTCATTTCCTGCTGAAATCTCTAGCTGGGGCAGCCTACCTGACTCTCTCTCCCTTTCTTTATCACAGTATCTCACTTTTCTACACCATTAAATACATTAGCATCTACTGTCATTATTATTATTGTTAGCAGTGCTGATGGTAGTATTCCTATTACTGTTACTAGTATTTCAGTTAATTATTCCAACTGACATCACACACAGACTCTCTCTCTCTCTCTCTGTTCCTATAATTGCTACTTTCATTTATAATTGTTTAAGTGTGATGTAAAAAGTCTTGTACGTGTAAAACACTGCCGCAATAAAAAAACAGCGCCTTAAATCATTATCTGATCATGTTAAAAAGCGTATAGATTTTTGTTATGTATGAGCTGTATTCATGAGGATGTTGACACTAATTTCGTCAGATCTTGTACCTCCATTGGCAAAAGACCATGCAAGTGACCAAATAATGAAAGCAGTAATAACTTAAGTGTGTGCCTGTGTAGCATTCTGATTACATATGCAGATTACAGACTCATTTGCCAAATACAAGATACCATCATCAGCTGACACTTAGTCTTAACCAGTCACCGTTTAGAATTCTTTGAATGTAATCACAGCATAGAAGCAATATCGGAGTTTAGTGAATCAGATAAAAATTCTGGCTTCTGAAGTGCACAGAATGCAACAGATCACTAGCGAGTTACTAACGAAATAACAGATTTGATCAATGAGTAAAAAGTACCACGGGGCCTGAGACCCATAGATTTTTGAAAAAGCTTTTGAGTCATTTTTAATTACATTTGTACTAATAGTCATTTAAAACAAATAATTAATTCAAACCACACTATTATACAGAATAATAAGTGTGCATAAACTCTGCAGATTTCACCACACTTCATCAGGCTGGTGGAAATTTAGAACTGCAAGAGAAGTAAGACAAGAAGATTCCATGACCCCACACTAACCTAAGTAGCAGCAGAAGCAGCTTCAGATCCTTAAACTGACGAAACGAAGAAAAATATCTGTCACTGGAACATAACTGACCTACCTTTGAGTCGATGATGACATTCAACTGTTTGCTAGAGCTTCAACAATGAACAGAACATAATAAGTAAACTTGGAAGTGTACCAGAAAACTAATTACATTAATGTATAATTACAATACATTACATTAATGTATAATTAACACACTGAAAATAAAATAACACATATTAATACTGGAATGATTCAACCAGTTGATCAGCTACTATAATTAGTGCAGTGAAACAGGATTGGATGGACAAGGAAATCAATAGAGGAGTAACATGGTGATCCATGTAGGACATTCAAGTTATTCAAGTGGAACTTTGCGATGTGTAAAGAATAAAGTTCACTGCGTGCATTGTCACCTATGACATATGGTAATGCAGCTTGGATTTTAAATGTGAAAACTATTCAGAATTAACAGTTTCTCCAAGAGAAATAGAGAGATACATGCTGGAAATTATAGATTTCGTACTATAAGAAATAGCTTTATTCAAAAGAATAATTTTTCTTATGTAATTAACTAATTATCTCGTACACAAGTAAATGAAACTTAAAAGGATGAAAGGAAGATGTGCCTGTTCATTTTAAACCACAGCAGCATCTCACATTACGTTGTTATTGATTCACATTATTTCACTTATCATAGATAAAAAGATGATATTACTGAAACTTTTCTAAGACAAGTATTTCTGAGTTCCAGAATAGTGAAAACATAGTTTCACATAGGATCAGAATGCATTGCTAGAGAATATGGCTTTCATTTGACAGCTCCCTTTGACCACATGACCTTTCTCAAGTTGATATGGAATATATTGTATTAAAAGCACATATGTAGGTGCAAAATGACGTACCCTGCTACTAATATTTGGAAGTTGAGTAATGCAAAACACTATCATAGTTTGCAAATTTTGCTTATTGAAAATATTTCAATGATTAGTTATTGTTTGAACTTATTGGAAATATATAGTTTTCGTGATGGTACTATCACACTTGTGCAAATATACATATACATACACACACACACACACATATATATATATATATATATATATATATATATATATATATATATATATATATATATATATATATATATATATACCAAATGTTTTAGAGTGGTTCCAGATGACCAGAAGCAGTTGTTCGAGACATATTATCTCCTCAAGAATTTTATGATATACCAAAACAAAAATGTTTCAATGTATATAGGACATAGGAAGTGATCTTTTTGTCAGTTAAACTTAATTTGAATTGTGTATGTGTGACTCAGGGAATTGCACTAGTAAAATAATTTATTTTTGTGATGACTAATTTTTGTGATAATTATGGACTGTTGTGCAGAACCTAAGGACGAATGTACTTTCGCATGATGTGTCACTGACAAATAACATATCTCGGGGAAACTTGGACCATAGATAGAAAGACCTGCTACGGTATACTGTAGTACAGATGGTAACTGTAAGAAATACTCTATGACGCGAATAGAAATTCAAAGACAATAATTTCACTGAAGTCACTGCACATCATGATGGTCCCCTGGACATTACAGAAGGCGGATCGTTGTTCTTAACAGGGTGCGTATTCATCACGGACAGCAATACATGCTCTGTAACGTGCTGGCCACAATGTTGGTAAGGAGTCCTTGAAGTATGATGTTCCAGTCCTCCATCAGTGCGGTTGGATGCTCGTCGGTGGGCGTGGTACGTCCAGTGGAAATAGTTGTCTACTGCTCAACTGTAGACTTACTTCCTCACTTTAATAGAATGGATGATACATGCAGTACTTCTACCCCAAAACTTCAACTAAAGTGAAAGCGCAGTCAGTAGTTGATAATACTCTCCAAATGATGCGTTAAGTGTATTTATAGAAATGTCCACATCCACATACATTCTCCTGAAGCTACCATACGGTGCGTGGCGGAGGATACCCAGTACCATAACCCGTTATTTCCTTTCCTGTTCCACTCGCATACAGAGCGAGGGAAAAGCGACTATCTTCATTGCTCTGTATAAGCCCTAATTTCTATTATCTTCGTGGTCCTTACTTGAAATGTTCGTTGTCGGCAGTAGAATTCCCTGGAAAAGAACGTCGCCTTCCCAACAGGGATTCTCATTTGAGTTGCCGAAGCACCTTCGTGATACTTGCGCGTTGTTCGGACCTACTGGTAACTAATCTAACAGACCGCCTCAGAACTGCTTCGATATCTTCCTTCAATCCCACCTGGTACAAATCCCAAACACTCGAACGATGCTGAAGAATGGGTCGCACGAGTGTCCTATATTCGGTCTCCTTTACAGATGAAGCACACTTTCCTAAAATTCTCCCAGTAAACCGAAGTCAGCCATTCGCCTTTCATACTGCAATCCTTACGAGCTCATTCCATTTACTGTCTCTCTGCAACTTAACGTCTAGATATTTAATGGAGATGACTACGTCAAGCATCACACTACTAATGGTGTACACGAACGTTGTGGGTTTGTTTTTTATTCTCATATTCATTAACTGACATTTTTCTACATTTAGAGCTAGCTCTGCCATTCACCACATCAACTAGGAATTTTGTCTGTGTCATCTTGTATCCTCCTAGAGTCTCTCAACGACGACACATTCCAGTACACCACAGCATCATGAGGAAACAACCGCAAATTGCTGCTTGCCCGACCCGCCAGATCATTTACGTATGAACAAAATAGCAGGGGTCCTATCACACTTCCCTGGGGCACTCCTGAAGACATATTTGTCTCTGATGAACACTCTCTGTCGAGGACAACCTTCTGGGTTCTGTTACTTAGGTCTTCGAGATACTCTTTGATATAAAATATAGTCGGCGGCCACTGGTGTAGACATAGCGTAACAACTGGAACAGATCCTCCAGGAACTATCGTACCCTACAGTGTTGCCAGATTGTGAAGATAGCCAGACTTTTAGTATTATCAGCCTGGTCAATTTATATGTCCCTAAAGTCTGCGGTGACCGGCCGCCAAGCAGGCTTTGTGTCAAAGAGTGTACCTTCATTAACAGTCTGTAGTGGGTCACCGTGATAAATGATTTTCAGAAATCCAGGAATATGGAATCTGCTTATTGACCTTCACCCTGGTTCGCAGGATGTCATGTGAGAAAAGGGTAAGCTGAGTTTCGCATGAGCGATACTTTCTAAAACCTTGCTGATTTGTGGACAGAAGCTTTTAATCTCCAGGAAATTTTTTATATTAAAACTGAAAATGTGGTCAAGAATTCTGAAGCAATGGGATGTTAAAGATAAGAGTCCACAATTTTTCTGGTGTTTATTTTGCTCTTCTTGTATACAAGAGTCATCTGCACTTTTTCTAGTCGGTTGTGCCTTTGAACTGAGAGAGAGATTCGCGATAAATGCAGCGTAAGTAAGGGGCCAGTGCTGTAGTGTACTCTCTGTAAAACCGAACTGTGATCTCATCTGGATCTGTCGACTTATTTACTTTCAACTCTTTTTGTTTCTCTTTGCCAGGGACATTTTTACTATGTCCTCCATATGGGAGTCCGGTATTTTGTACGGTCCTCCTACAAAACGATTTCCTAAATGTGAAATTTAAACCTTCAACTTTCCTATTGCTAACTTCTACTGCAGTACCAAACTGATCAACGAGTTACTGGACCTGCATATCACTTTTACATAGAATCAGAATTTTCTCGGGTGTTCGGAAAGATCTTTTGCTACGGTATGATGGCGGTAGTTATATGCTGCGGGCATCGACCTTCTTACAGCCGCACAAGTTGCTTCTTACTTTGCCTGTCGCCTTTGACGCGTTCTCGTTCGAACCGAGAGTGCAACAGCCTTTACTTCCTCAGCTTTTTCCGAATTTCTTTGTCAACTACGGTGTTCCTTCTGTTCTTAATCCACTTACTTTGCACATACTTCTCCAGATCAAGATTTACAATCCATTTAAATTTCACGCATAGTTCCTCTATGTCCATCGTACTTTTTTCTTTCTCTCGATGTTTGTATCTTAGCTGTTAATGTGAAGAGTGTGTCTCTCTATGTGTTTTCTGATGTTTCAGTGAGCTGCTGCGCGTTATCGACTCCCTGCAGCTGACGGACCGGCTGAAGGTGGTGGCCACTCCCGCCAACTGGACGCCCGGCACCAAGGTGATGATCCTGCCGCACGTGCCCGACCAAGACCTGCCCAAGCTCTTCCCTGGCGGCGTCGAGCGCGTCTCCATGCCCTCCGGCAACAACTACGTGCGCACCACCACCGACTACTGAAATGTTCAATATTTCGTCACAAATATCATCATACAGTTTTTGTATTTCATTTTAATACCATAATAAAAATTCTCATTTTCTCTATAACATGTTGATTTTCTCTTTTGAGGCCTGCCTATTGCATCTAGATGAGACTTTCATAAATTCAAAACTGCGATCTGGGTAGATAATCTCTCTGATCTTCAGCCATTAGCAGATTTTATAATTTGTTCAAATACTGGAACGAAATCAATGACCATTTTTGTCAATGTTTTCACACAGTACCACCTACAGCACCACAAGTGAACCACTTTATTTATTTCTTATTTTCATGAGAATTGACACACAGGTTGTAGCAATTTATCCCATTACACACTCACATCAATATTCAGCTTCAGTGATATGAAAAATTGTCGCCTCGGCACATCCATATGAATTCTTACAGGTTGTAAAAGACATAAAATGTTTCTCTGTTAGCAACATTATATGATGAGGTGCAGCATTCATGGCATCATCCTGGGTAACATTCCTGGTTCAATCTTACAATTCTTCTACCACCCTATGCAGTACCTAACATGCACATGAATGATTAAGTGGGCATAAATTCTACTGACTGATTTTGGAAGGGTTGTGGTGAGGGTAGTTGCGAAACTCTACTCAGTATACAGACTATCATGACGAGGTGGATTGTGTGTGGGGAGCTGTAATAATCATTGCAACATAGGGCCTACATATTTAATAGACTATCACGAGGAGGTGTGTTTTGTGGAGGGGGTTGTAATAATATTTTAATGTTCACTTTTCAATTACCGCTGGAATTATATCATTTCAATAAATTCGCATTTCCTAATAAAAGTTTCTGCTAGTAAAATATCCAATATGCGACAACATTTGTTTTTAATGGCATATATTGAAAACTCTGCATCTTGTTGGACGATTATCTGACCTGTAACACATATTAAGATTTGTTGCCACACAATACTTATTAAGAATTCACACCAGAGACTCCAAGGACGCCTTTACCAACTCTTGACAATTTACAGTCACTGTGTGGCAAGTGTTATTCATGGTCCAAATCGCTAAATACTTTACTTGATACTGCTAACAATACTATGACACAGCTGTCACTCCATCTTGTTTCATGGTTTTATATATAGCCTACACTGTAGTGTATATGCCTTTTCCATACAATTCATTTTACTTTAATTTTCATCAAGAACACAATTAACAAAAAGTCACTAGTACCTCACGGCAGTTCATATGCGCTCTTAAATATTAATCAATCAGATTCTTCTTTTCTTGAGCTGAATTTCAATAGTATTCATTATTATATTTATACACAATGAAATTAAAACTGCTTTTATCACATAAAACCAAACACATGTCTATAATCAGGAAACTTAGTAGTTTAATGTAGTACTGGTGAAAGATCCAGAAAGGTATATTAGTGAGGTTGATATTTTTGCAATACATAGAACTACAAAATTTCAAATATAAAATTCTTCAGCAAAATAAAAATTCTTCAGTATAATTAACTACACCTTAGGAAACAGAAAAACAGAAATTACTGACTGCATAATAAGGATACAGAAAACATAGCTACTGAAGTAATTTTCCTATTGATTAAGTAATTATCTAAAAATTAATTACGAGATGGAAGTTATTTGGCACTAACTTACTCTAGAAGTGATGATAAAGCAACGAGATGTTCACTGTGCTATGTTTCAGAGTTAAGTCCATTTTACTCATATATTGAAACTACATGATGAATTGAGATTATTAATGAGCATCTATGAGGATGAGTTACATACCGATAATAATCATATGTTTCACTATCGAAAGTGTGGTTATATTATACAGTGATGTTTAGTAGTTTATAACACATGCAAGCAGTCCCAAAACTTTAGGGTCAAAATCATACTGACAGTAGAGGATACTAAATGAGTACTTTGAGAACAGGAAGCATTGCTGAAAAGGAATTTTGAGTTTATTGTCATAAACAATTTACAGTTTTATAGCAAAAACTTCAGTTCTTAGAAACGGTTTAAAATGCTGCCTACCAGCCTCAAAACATGCCGTACAACGACCCAATTTTTTTCCACATTGTCTCAGAAATATCAGTTGTTCATTAGTGCCTGAGGCAAGCAGCTGAGACGATACCTAACAGTTCTTTCTCTATGTCTACCGTGTTTCATGTACCAAAGACTCCACAGAATCTCATAGAAAAAAATTTACAGCAGTGAGATGTAGTAATTACACTTGCTACTGAACAGGTTCTCCAGTTCAATTCCAAAAATAATCGTATCTTGTGCTGGTATTAGTAACGGACTGTGTTCACAGCACGTCTACTTGCGGCCAACTAGTACAGTTGTAAAGTCTATAATATTTTTCTAATATTGAAGTTCATTTTCCACATCTTCCAGAGCATTTAACAAATCATGCTGGGAGGAGCAGTCAGCAGCTGAATGTTTCATTATCAACCACAATTCCGTACATTCTCTGAGTTCATATTTGTTCTGTACCTGCTCTACAAGGATAAATGACGTTTTACTAAATCTCTACGGTTCCTTCCCCTTCCCCTCATTAAGTATGATGTTTTTATATTGTACTGATGCATCTTTCTCCCATTCATACCCTCGCAGAATGACAGAGTGAGTGAATGCGTCTGGTGGCAGGTAAACTTCTTGTCTGCTGCTGTAACAGTTTAGCCAGCTTTTTTGTAACCCTGGAGAGAGACAAAGAGGCTTTCGTTCCTTCTGGTCGAAGATCTTTTGTGCTTAAGTTGGCATGGTGCAAAAAGGATTTCTCTGCCGACCCTGGCTACTTGTGGGTAGCCCGAATTGATTTGGGTATTGTTCACTGGTGCCTGATATTTGGCAGCTCCTTTACAGTAGTGAGTACGGTAACGGAGCTTGTGTAAGTTTCAGCCTGGTTGATGTCTTAAGGCGTTCATTTTCTGCTTCAGACGTAAGTGACACTGCAGAATCTTTCATTCAGAATAGAAGGTGATAGAGTTTCCGTAATTATTCAGTTTTACTAGTAGTTACTTTGTCCACCCAGAAGTTATGTATGAGGGAGCGTGGTGTGCAAACTATGTGTAGTCTCAGAATTCTTGTTTCCCAGTATGAATGTGTGTGTGCTTGTGTTGTTATCTATTCCTCTGTATTCCGTAATTTCTATCCGTTACTACATGTGCCTCTGTTTGTTCAATGAAACATGTTCGTCATTGGTTTCGGCGAGCCTGGAATCTGTTTCATTTTGCAATTATTCCGCAGTAATTGACTTATGTGGGTAACTCCTTCCAAGGAGTAATAGACATTTTGGGACTTCTTTTCTTTTTCGATGTGGCTTTGTGTGGCTTGGACTACGTGTTTTAAAAATGAAGGGGCCAACAGCTCGTCTGTTCCCAGTTCTCGTTCTATATTGATGACGTTGCCTGCAGTTGTGTGTTATGTCTTACGTGCGTTCCCGGCCTGATTTGCATTTCGGCTCGTAATTCTCGTTCCATTCCACGACTTGAGTTTTCCGTGTTATGTATTAAGCCATTGGAGCAAACATTTTGCCGAATACATGTGTTTTTTGTGCACAAATTGTAGTTCTTCCAGTTTCTTTCTTATCTTCTACGCGGTGTTAGTGTGAATGCGAAATGCGTGTGTAATTCCTTATCTTTCAGTTATTCCTGTTGTAAGATGCCCTAAGAATTTACAAGCCCAGCAGGCAATGCATCAGATTATACGCTTCATTCTCGAAATTACTTCGGGCACTCATCAGTAATCATAACGTTTTATATATAGTGCTTTTCTATTTGTTTATGGTAAAATAAATGTTAGGTACTGGTAAAACTGAATCTCACTTTTACTGGTAGTAATTCATGCCATATATTTCAATCTTTGATCCATAGGACAGATCATACAGCGTTTTGCGATGTGCAAATACATGCAGGCCAATTAATGTATTTGCCTATTAAATAAAGTTTACATTATAAAGTAATTAATATGGGAACAGGATGGCTGTTTGATTAATGGTAGGTGTGAGCTGTGAATCATATTTTTACAACCTGCCCTATATCCAAAGAACTAGTATTCTGAAGCTTATCCTCCGCTTAATGAATAGAAATTTGTGTATTGTTGACTAAGAAAAGTATGTGGTGCTAGAAACACTTGGTTTAATTTGAGGACTTATCCAGTAATTCCACCATGACTCACTATTAATTTTGAATAAGTATCCGATAGCATCGACAACTTTATTTAATGGCTATCCTGAATTAAATTTATATTAAATTCCCATTGAATTAAGTCTGGGGTTGGGTTGTTTGGAGAAGGAGACCAGACAGCGAGGTCATCGGTATCATCGGATTAGGGAAGGAAGTCGGCCGTGCCCTTTCAAAGGAACCATCTTGGCATTTGCCTGGAGCGATTTAGGGAAATCACGGAAAACCTAAATCAGGACGGCCGGACGCGGGATTGAACCGCCGTCCTCCCGAATGCGAGTCCAGTGTCTAACCACTGCGCCACCTCGCTCGGTAAAAGTTAATAAAGCACAGTTCCAGCCCTCAAGCTAACAGGTAGTAGTTGCTGATGATGAAAGACGAGCGTGGTGTACGGAACGTATCATTCATATGCTGCAGTTGAAGACACCATCACTGCTCGTTTTAGGCTCCGTCACTGAAGAATACACACTGTAGGAAGTTCGGCAGTGATGACTTCACCGAATAGTCTATTGACAGAACGTAAGGTTGAGTTCAGAATCATTTGACGTGATTATTTGCACATGTTGTTTACGACAGGGGGTCTAATTGCCTCTCCAACAATACTTTCCACACTGCGTTCGTCTTATGCATTACTCATTTGAGACCTCATATCATCCTAAATATTAATTTCTACCAGTGGTTCCTAATCCCATAGAATTCAGGGAACGATATTTTACAGTCTGTGTAGTTTTTATGTAGATGCGGTCAAAAGATATTGCTGAAAGAAGGAATTCCATGCTAACTTGTCACCACCTACATGTTAGTGGGATGTTCGTTCTTGGACTAGTATGTGATTCATATATATTTTTTATCTGTGCAGAAAGTAAACAAAATACTACAACATTTCGTAACTTTTATTATTCATACTATAGTATAGCCTATGACGTCAAATGGAGGCGGACCTCTGGAGAAAACGACACCAATAAACGTAAATATATCCACCAGAGTTGTGGATTAATGTATATTGAAGAGATACAATTATTTTTTGTGAATTAATTTACACGGACAGTTCGTTTGCTCGAACATCGTATTTTCTTCTATGGTAGAGGAAAAACTCACATAATATATAAACCTGAAATACTGATGACTGAGTTGAAAGTTGTGCCAGAGAAATATCTGTCAAATATTTTTTCTTTTGTCTTTTTTCCTTCTCTTGTTACTTTCTTATCCGTTCTTCTCCTAGTCTCCATTGGTACGGACGTAGATACATGTGAAAGTTACTTACAATAACAATAATTACCATCAAATAGACGTATCACATTTTACTTTTCATTCGAGGACACAGTTGAAGAGAAGAGGGGAGAGTCCATCCAATTGTCTCACTCCAGTTTTTATCTCGAAGCTTTTTGAGATGTCCCCTCTAAATCTGACCTTCGAATGGGTGTTTGTTAAGGTTTCTAGAGTGAGTTTGCGGGTTTTGGTGTCTAGTACTAATTCCTGGAGTATTTTGTTAAGCGTTTCTATATCAACAGAGTCGTAGGCCTTCTAGAAAACAACAAAGATGACAACCACATTGCGGTTTCTCATGTTGGAGTATGCCAGTACCGTTTTAAGGTTGAGGATCTGTTCAGCACAGTATCTGGTTTTCCTGAAGCCTCCCTGATATGCTCCCAGTTGACTGTCCAGTTGATCTCCTGCACTTGTTAATAATGTATTCTTGTATGTTACTGGGACAAGAGAAATTCTACGGTAGTTGTTCCGATCAGTGACATTTCCCTTTCTGTGAAGGGGATGGATCAGAGCCGTGTTCCAATCAGGTGTTAATCTCTCTGTTTCCCAGATGTTCTGGAGCTCGCCCACGGCGTTACTTTCAGCACATTTCCAGAGTTCAGCAATGATAGAGTCCTCTTCAGCTACCTTATTATTCTTGAGAAGCTGAATGATTTGTCGAACTTCTTCCAATGAAGGAGGCAGTGTGTCCGGGTTTGGTGTGGTTTGTTTTAGTTGAAGCACAGTTGAGCAGGTTATTGAAGTACTAAGCTAAGGGGTGACAGTTGTCCTTGTCGTTAAAAACCAGTTTGTTCTGTGAGTTTCTGAAGTGGAGGCTTGGTGGATCGTATTTTTTGAGTGTGTGCTTGAAGGTTCTATAGAAATCTCGGGAGTTATACTTAGCAAAGTTCTCTTCGATTTGGGTTAGTTGGTTTTGTGTGAAGGTCCGTTTGGTTCCACGAATTATCTTAGCTGTTAGCCTTCTTTGCTCCAATACGTTCTCCCAATTTATCTTCATTTTCTTAGAATTGCACTTCTCCTAGAGTGTCTGTCTTTGGGCTATTGCATTGACACAGTCTTCATTCCACCATGGATGCTTCCTTCTTCTTGTGAGGGGGGCGAGTTCATTGGCCGTCTTCACAAGAGTCTCCCAATTTATCTTCATTTTCTTAGAATTGCACTTCTCCTAGAGTGTCTGTCTTTGGGCTATTGCATTGACACAGTCTTCATTCCACCATGGATGCTTCCTTCTTCTTGTGAGGGGGGCGAGTTCATTGGCCGTCTTCACAAGAGTCTTCTTCAGTTGGTCCCAGCTGTTGAAATCTGTACTGTTCAGTCTCCAGCTTAGTTTTTGACTGTTCTTAAGTCTCCCTATGTCAAATCTCACCATCTTGGGGGTTTTGTGTACTCTAGTGTTTCTAGGCTGGAGTTTCATTTTGATCTTTGAGAGGTAATGGCCTGAGTCCAGACTGGCACTTCTCAGTACCTTCACATTTTGTATTTCCTTTTGAGATTTTCTTGAAATGGTCACATGATCTATCTGAAATTCACCCAAGCTGGTGTTTGGTGAAATCCGAGTCTTCTGTTTCCTTGGCAGGTGTTTGAAGGCTGAAGACTTCATGACCAACCCAAAAGCCCTACACAGATCCACCAAATGTTCCCCATTGCGGTTAGTTCTCTTACGTGTTGGATAGTTGCCCACTATATTTCTGTACTTTTTCTCTATTCCCAATTGGGCACTGAAGTCACCAAGCAGTATGACGGTGTGTGTCTCTGGATTTTAGAGAGAATATCTTCTAAGTCTTCCCAGAATTTCTCCGTTCTGTCTGGATTGCGTCTGTTGTCCTGGTTGGTTGGGGCATGTACATTGACTACAGTATAGCCCTTGTTAGCTCATTTGAGGGACAGGAGGGATACACGACTGCTTGAGGAGGTGAAGTCAATGACTGAATCCAGTATCTTGTGACTGATTATAAATCCTGTACCTAAGTGGGGTACGTTCTTCATTACCTGCTGACCCACTTTTTCTTTGAGGATTCTATATCCTTGGTACTCGAAGGCATGATCATCTGTGAATCTGGTTTCCCGTACTGCTGTCTGTACTATGTTATGCTGTGTAAGTGAATTGATCAGATGTTTCAATTTACTCACTTTCAGCAGTGAATTAGAATTAAATGTTGCGAAGAAGCTTTGATGTCTTGGTCTGAGTTTACGTCCGGTGATTTGAGGATGCTCCGACTCATCCTTAAAGCATGTTGGTGTGGACTCCCCAGAATCTGAAGCTCCGCTAACGTCACCTAGGGTGATGGTGGATTGGTTACCACCTGGTGTAGTGCATACAGCGAAATTTTCCTCCATGCTCAGTTGAAGATTATTCTTTGTGGAGAATGGTAAGCCACTGTCCAAGCTCCTACCCAAGTTGTTAGCTTGAGAGACTTGAGAGGTCTACATCATTTATGGATTGTTAATTTAGTTCCCGATGTTATTATTAGTGTTATTATATGTTAGGTTAACTTTGTATTTCGCAAAATTGCCATCATCCAGACAATTTAACCAAAGGGTCACAAGTGTCTAATTTAAGGCGTGTAATGCGACACGTGCGGTTCAACCCCTACACGAGTTTGACCCAAGACATTTCGACGGAAAGGAACCACATGTGAGCCCAAACATCTTTGGGATGTTAGCCCGCATGCAGGAAAGCATTATTGAAGCATATAGCGAACGAAGAACTTCATTACAGACGATTAAGAACGGGTTTGGAGAAATACACACGACACTAAAGAAAGATTTGCCTCAGTGACAAGGCAGTGTGTAATTTCAGTGTAGTAAATAGATAGGTAACGTAGAAATGAATGGAATGCTGTTAACGAGCAAGTAAGAAATCATGCAGCCTGCGCAGTTAGGATTAATGATGTCTGTCACAGTTCTGAGTCTCAAGAAAACAAGTATACTGAAGAAATATAGTAGTAATAGATTACCACAAAATCTTACTACTAGGACTATTTGAGCAGATCCCACTAATTACTCTGTTTTGTTAGGCGAAAGCATTCCAAAATGCATAGTGTTTCAGATATTCACAGCTATGATGAATAATAATGACAAAAATGAAAAAAAAAAACAGCTGGAAGCAAGTCACTTCTCGCCACTTTGTTGTTGCGGTCCGTCACAAGACGAAAATATCAATTTGGTGATGCAACCAGTAACACTGGTGTTGTGTTACACCCGACATGCAGAACATTGCCTGTCTTACGTCAGTAATATTGAAAGTATCAGTCCAAAATTATCTTTAAGAATAAAAGTATCTAACCAAAACTGTTTCCTTCTTTATTAGTGAAAGTATCAGAGACGAAATTGTTCCAAAATAATTTTTCAACACACCTGCATCTGCAAACTTGTTTCGTGCACTCCTCCATTTTGCCAGTAATGAAACTTGTATTTGATTCAGCAATCAAGTTTAAGAGAATATTGGCGTTTGTGCAATGGCATTAAGATGGTACTGAAAAATTAACTTTTGGCCCTGATGTTTAATTAATGAAATTATGTCTTGACTTGAATAATGCCAGTTGTGCAATGGCATAAAATTGGTTATTTGAAATAACTTTGCTCTGATAACTTTTGTTATACCAAAATCGATTTCAAACCATGAACTGCACATATATATTGCGTATAGGCCTCATTTTCTTTATGTTCTTTCATTTGGTGGGTAACTTTACTTTAGTACTCATTTTCATATGCAATACAAGCAAAGGATGTGGATTATGATTCAGGCTGTTAGCTGTTGACCTCAATACATACATACATACATACATACATATATATATATATATATATATATATATATATATATATATATATATATATATATATATATATAGTTAAAAATTTAAGTCATGTACAAAAACTACTATTTCCAACATTTTTGCAGCACGGATCACTCTTACAAAAAATTTTACAAAACACTTACTGTGTCGAAACTTGGACATACAAATCCTAACCCTGAACATTATCTAACAAAAACAATTTCGAAATCATTTTATAGCTTCTCCCGTTAACGTGCTAAAGTTTGCTCATTGTACAACCTGAAAATGGCGTAGCGCGAATCCTACCTTAAAGCTGTCACCACACCTCTGCTTCCTCCGGGCACCTAGCTGCGACGACAGAGTTTTTTACTGCATGTGCCTGGCTCTCTTAAACATCAAAGATCCTCCTACATAAAGATATTAAACTCATTCCATCTTGCAGTTGGCAACTATCGACTTTATTTTCTGGATCTACCCTGATCAGACCTGAGCACATACCTCACAATATAAAATGTGACAGGAACTCATCGGTTGCCATCATAGGTCAGTATTCTGATCATAGCATAAACGAATACCAAAATGTAAATTATATACAATTTCTCGGAATTTCAGTACAATATAGTACTTCTAGAGGAAAATGGGGAAGAAACCGATGCTCGTTACATTAACTGAGGCCACAGAAAAAAAAAAATATCAAAGCGAAAAATGGCGTGTGGTAGTTTAAATCCAAGTAAGAAACTTATTTTTTTGCATGTCCAACAAGAACGAAGATCAAAGGACTGCATTCCTACTGGGATATTAAAATATTTTCATTAATATATCCAAATAATTAATGGAGGTGGAAGGAGGGCACAGTGCTTACTTATTGTAATTCCTTACATGGTGTTTTGACGATAAATTATACAACTCGGTACTACTAAATACTTTAAGACAAAAAATGAAGTACGAATGAAGTAAAAGGGAACAACTAGTACTTTGATTTCATGCAATAAGTAACATCCTATTTCTGAATATGAGATCCTTTAGTTCTATTTTCCCGTGTGAGTGCTATTATTTTTAATAAGTAGTAGGATACACTAGTAACTAGTTCCTGTGCATCAATAGGAATGTACTTGTTATGGTGCACAAAGAAAGTTGTTACGACCACCGTAATATTAGGTTGATTTTACTAAAGGGAATCATAGTCGATTGGCTCGGCCCTAATAGGTAGTTGGCCGTTACAATGGAATCTAGAACAGACGAATGAATCGATCTTTCACCATGTATGAAATTTAAAAGATATTTTTGTAAAATACGTAAGCGATAAAACAAATATTGTCTCACACAGAAGCAGGTGATTTGTTCACATGAATTAAGGCTAAATATTAGCATTCCTAGAGAACTGGATAGATTAGTAATGTTTTGGCAATTACACACGGCAGTAGAACTGTGCTGAACGCTGAGATAAGTATGTGTACTTTGGTTTGAAGCCTTGAAGGCAGAACTTCAAATATTGGTCATTCGCAGCTGTAATATCGAAGCATACTTCTTATACAACATAAGTGAAAGGAATCTTTTCCCCCCTCATAATTACGATAGTAATAAACCACGTCTAGTGGAAGTGATCTAACTGATTACCTACAATCTGGTAAATCATTTGGGGATTTCCTGTTTAGTACAGAGGTGACCACCTCATGTAATGTGATGTAAGCTACGGAAGTATTTATAATTAGCAATGACTAATATTATATTTTATCATTTACCTTGTGCTACCATGAACTGACTGTGATGTCAAATGTGTACATATATTTTAATGGAGGAAGTAATAATATAATGAAAATGTGAAAAGGATCTTAGTGGCAGTGTCACTGAAAATGATCTGTTCTCTCAACTCAATGGAAGAAAACTGTAAGCAGGTAGTAGAAATCTAAAGTCACAGTATATTTATAGAAAGTCATAGTTCTGTAATGACTTGACAGAGCAATAGTTACACTGACTGACTGACTGATCTAGCGTGTAATCCTGTAAATAACAGCTAATAAGGCTATTATTCATATTAGGTAGCAAACGTCAACATTATTCTTGATGTGTCTACTAGCTGGAATGTTTGGAACTTATGTAATAAACTAAGTCCTGATAATATAGACCCGAAAATTTATAAATAAGTGAAAAATTGGAGAAGCCTATGGTTTTCAGATTTCATCTGCTACATGGTAAGTAGCGACTATCATTTTCATAATATTGTTATTATTCCAACCTAAATTTTCCAGTATATACATATAAATAAAGTGAATACTAACAGATGTGAACAGTTACTGATTTATCATTTGCTATCTTAGTGGAACAAAAATGTTTTGCCTTTGAAACACTAGCTGGTAACTGAGAATTAAAATATTTTAATTAGTATTTTCTACTTATTTTCTATGAACAAATAAGCAAATAAATACTGTAGGATTTCGTGTGCGGGTCTCCCTGAGAAATCTAGCGGTGAGGATTTTTTTTGTCTACTGCACGTATTGGTGCTTGTAATGTGGTATTTTGTAATCTGAAAGCTATTGACTTGCTCCTTAGTAAATTGATGAGTGGTATTTTCTTGCTGTATATAGTTGACGAGGACACTATATAAGCTGAACTGCGTTTCCGTTAGAATAACATAAAAACATAAAGTATTACTTCTTAGTTAATCGTATGCTCTCATCACACAAGAAAAGAAAATTGTGAATATCTAAATAATTGAAATTTGAAAGACACTACATGAATTTCTAGAAATCAGTAATCAAATTACACGTGAGGAAGGCCTGACCATGTATAAAGCACTTTATAAGCAAGGCAAGGAGGAGAATAAACTTAACTGACTTAGCCTAAAGAATTAAATGTGCTGTGTAGGATCAGAATTCCTAGTGAAAGTGAATAAAAGGTGAAACGGTGGCAGATAGTGATGCGAAACAACTGTGTCGACTACTGAAAAACTAGTTAACAATGAAAATTGTGTGTTACTTACCAGTGCTGGAATATTGCGAGGACAGACAGTGACTGAAGTCACAAAGGGTCTTCACTTCTTCCTGTGGATAGAACCAAATGTTGCGAAATTGCTCATATTACACTCCTGGAAATTGAAATAAGAACACCGTGAATTCATTGTTCCAGGAAGGGGAAAATTTATTGACACATTCCTGGGGTCAGATACATCACATGATCACACTGACAGAACCACAGGCACATAGACACAGGCAACAGAGCATGCACAATGTCGGCACTAGTACAGTGTATATCCACCTTTCGCAGCAATGCAGGCTGCTATTCTCCCATGGAGACGATCGTAGAGATGCTGGATGTAGTCCTGTGGAACGGCTTGCCATGCCATTTCCACCTGGCGCCTCAGTTGGACCAGCGTTCGTGCTGGACGTGCAGACCGCGTGAGACGACGCTTCATCCAGTCCCAAACATGCTCAATGGGGGACAGATCCGGAGATCTTGCTGGCCAGGGTAGTTGACTTACACCTTCTAGAGCACGTTGGGTGGCACGGGATACATGCGGACGTGCATTGTCCTGTTGGAACAGCAAGTTCCCTTGCCGGTCTAGGAATGGTAGAACGATGGGTTCGATGACGGTTTGGATGTACCGTGCACTATTCAGTGTCCCCTCGACGATCACCAGTGGTGTACGGCCAGTGTAGGAGATCGCTCCCCACACCATGATGCCGGGTGTTGGCCCTGTGTGCCCCGGTCGTATGCAGTCCTGATTGTGGCGCTCACCTGCACGGCGTCAAACACGCATACGACCATCATTGGCACCAAGGCAGAAGTGACTCTCATCGCTGAACACGACACGTCTCCATTCGTCCCTCCATTCACGCCTGTCGCGACACCACTGGAGGCGGGCTGCACGATGTTGGGGCGTGAGCGGAAGACGGCCTAATGGTGTGCGGGACCGTAGCCCAGCTTCATGGAGACGGTTGCGAATGGTCCTCGCCGATACCCCAGGAGCAACAGTGTCCCTAATTTGCTGGGAAGTGGCGGTGCGGTCCCCTACGGCACTGCGTAGGATCCTACGGTCTTGGCGTGCATCCGTGCGTCGCTGCGGTCCGGTCCCAGGTCGACGGGCACGTGCACCTTCCGTCGACCACTGGCGACAACATCGATGTACTGTGGAGACCTCACGCCGCACGTGTTGAGCAATTCGGCGGTACGTCCACCCGGCCTCCCACATGCCCACTATACGCCCTCGCTCAAAGTCCGTCAACTGCACATACGGGTCACGTCCACGCTGTCGCGGCATGCTACCAGTGTTAAAGACTGCGATGGAGCTCCGTATGCCACGGCAAACTGGCTGACACTGACGGCGGCGGTGCACAAATGCTGCGCAGCTAGCGCCATTCGACGGCCAACACCGCGGTTCCTGGTGTGTCCGCTGTGCCGTGCGTGTGATCATTGCTTGTACAGCCCTCTCGCAGTGTCCGGAGCAAGTATGGTGGGTCTGACACACCGGTGTCAATGTGTTCTTTTTTACATTTCCAGGAGTGTATAATGCGCACACTCATCCGGACTGTTAAGAAGGTCAACATTAAGTATGCAAATTCTGGCCGATGTGGCAGCGTGACGAAACCTAGAATGTAAGCCATCCATATTTTTGCGTACTGGTACAAACGTCTGCATTTTTAACGTTCAATGAATAAATGAAGGATGTTTTAAAAGTGACAAAATAACACACAGAGGCATTGTATGCCATATCTGTGGTTAATTATCTCTCTACTGGTCATCAACCAACAAAGAATATTTAAATCGTTCTTTGGGTTTCCTGTAAATAATATGTGCTGAAGTTACAACTGTCATGGTCACAAAATGATATTCCAGTCTCACGTTAAACTCAGGAGAATTCTCAATGAGTTTCGATGTAAAAGGATGTTGACTGGTACTAATTAGAGGAAACTAATTAACTGTACCCTAAAGTGAACTTTAAGTTCTGCATGAGCATGTATCTAGTGTGTGCAGCTATTCTAATTCACGCCTATGTATCTTTTCACGTAATTCGTGAAATGCGGACGTCATCATAACATCATAACCTTCTGGAACCCTGTCCGGAGCGGGCTCGATTTATCGTGTTCACTGATTCCTGAAAACTTTCCTGGGAGGTCCTGGGTCGCCATGCAAACGTGTCTGTAGTCCTCAGTGACTTGTCCAGCGTCAGCAACGCAGTCAAATCGTAGAGGGAGACCAAGAGATGGATGTAGTAAGTAGATTCAGAAAGTTGTAGGTTGCAAGATTGCAGTAGTTACTCGGAGACGAAGAGGCTTGCACAGGAGAGAGTCTCAAGGATAGCTTGCACAAAACCAGTCTTCAGACTGAAGACCACGACAACAGCAACATATGCTATTAGTAACAGAAAAAATGAAAAGTACAATGTGATATGTCTGCTTGATGGTAATTCTTATTATGGTTAAATGACATACACATTTATATACGTCTGTACATACAGAGGCTGGGTGGAGACCAGATAACGATGTATAGTCCAGCTGTAACATCCGTTAAAACCTACACCAGTGAGGGAACGTATCACTGTTATCTATAAATCTCTTAAGGAAAGAAATTACACAAAAATCAAGTAATTTGTACGCTTGTGTCATGTAATGTGTGTTCATAGGAACTGAACAGCTGGCAAAACTTTTAGTTGTGGTAGTTTCCTGACTGACATTAAGTCTTGAAAATTTAGAAACTTTTTGTGTAAGTTGGAAGCCAATTATCGTAAAAACTTTTTGTCTAAGTAAATATGTAGAGTGTATGGGTTCAACAAAGGACGCAGCAAAAAAATTAGTTTCAGCCCAAAATTGTCTCCGAGTGAAATATGGAAGAATAAAATTGGTCATGAAGAAAATTTTGCGATCCATCTACCATACTAAATATCTGTGATCCACAGACACTTTAATTTAGTGAACTGTTTCCACACTTGACTTAACCACGTAAATGTAAACATTCGCCTGCCTCAATCAAGGGAGCAGTCAAGAGACACAATAATTTTTAGGCATTAGTTAACGTGGACATTTGTAATGGTTTACTCAAATATTTCATTTCATTTTGTGATAAGAGGGAGATTCACATATGAACTTGAAACACTGATTACTCTAAGTTGAAAGCTGAGCAGAGGAAATAACTCTGTGAAATACTTTTTTAATTTCTTCCTTCTTCCTTCTCTTGTTACATTGTTATCTGGTCTCATTTCAGCCTCTGCACAGATTATGTAAATATGTATGTCATTTAACGACAATAACTAACATCAAACAGACATATCACACTGTACTTTTCATTTTTTCTGTTACTAATACTATATGTTGTCGTTGTGCTCTTCAGTCTGAAGTCTGGTTTCGTGCAGCTATCCGTTGATACTCTATCCTGTGCAAGCCTCTTCGTCTCCGAGTAACTTCTGCAACCCTGCAGCGGCTGGTGTGGATGTGCGGTTCTAGGCCCTTCAGTCTGGAACCGCGTGACCGCTACGGTCGCAGGTCCGAATCCTGCCTCGGGCATGGATGTGTGGGATGTCCTTAGGTTAGTTAGGTTTAGTTAGTTCTAAGTTCTAGGCGACTGATTACCTCAGAAGTTAAGTCGCATAGTGCTCAGAGCCATTTGAACCATTTTTGCAACCTTGCAACCTACAACCCTTCTGAATGTGCTTATTGTGGTTCCACTTTCAACAGGACAATGCTCGCCCACATATGTCACGTGTCTCACAGAATTGCGCGGTTGCGGTACCTCGGTGGCTAGCAAGATGCCCTGATCTGATGCGTCAGAATGTAAGTGAAACCAGCTCGGGTGTCAACTCCATCCCAATGCAGGTATCTAGGATACCAACGACTAGTTACTAAAGTTGTGAGAGAGCTTATTTCAGTAGATAATGAAAAAGCTTTATGAAACTCTTCCCAACGGAAGCAGTGCGTACATCCAGGTAAGAGAGGGTGGAGCGTCATACTGATAAGTTGGCTAATGTCAAGTTCATTATATAGTTGACGTGATTTTTTAGTCACTGAAATAACACCACACACTCTCTCAATCCATGAACTTTCATTTTATTTTGTCCTTCCTTTCCTTTTTTTTTAGGGACTGTATTTTCACAAACAGTTATC
This sequence comes from Schistocerca cancellata, assembly GCF_023864275.1. Lineage (NCBI taxonomy): Eukaryota > Metazoa > Arthropoda > Insecta > Orthoptera > Acrididae > Schistocerca > Schistocerca cancellata. The sequence continues at coordinate 549,973,834 of NC_064631.1, forward strand.
CTAAAATAAGGAACAACCACTGGGTAAACAACAGGCCTAAGTTACTTGCATTTTTAAAATACTGCAATGATGTATCTTTTGTTTACCAGTTTTTTCCCTTTAATGTTTTGTTTCACTGTACTACTTGATATAAATGATATACAGTATTTCTGACATTAGATCTACGTAGCTTTAGCTTCATCCAATATCAAACAGTGTTTAAAGTTATATTGCGAAGAGTGTGTACAGTTTTTATTTCTTCTTCTAGTTCCTCTACAGCGTAGTGTGATCTGTGTGTGATGGATAATATGTGGCGGGATATCAGTTTGACTAACAATACCATAATGGAAACCGTACCGTGAGGTGCTATCTTTGTAGCTAATGTGTCTGTGTGTGGCATTCAGGCTATGACGACAAAAGAGGTAGTCCGAGGCTCACGAAAAACCAGAGACCACGGTACGCACGTCACAGAACGTGACACTGCACATTTTACGAGTGCCAGCAGCTGTCTCCGGCGGGGAGGGAGTAACGAGGACTGAAGAAAAAAATCACAACACCAAGAAGATGACATAAAATAAATTTGGTAGGCGTGGTTCTACATTTGAAAGATGACATCTACTCAAATTTCGCGCCGGTCGCATAAGAATGTCGATCGTAGCGCCACTATGAGGATCCAAATTAAGTTTGACTCAGATGCACGCTGTGACGGTCGTGAAATTGGAATTGGTAAGTTGACGTTGGTCAAGAATGCCTTTAAGGCGACAAAGCCGTAATATCAACATCTCACTCAGTTTGAACGAGCTCGTGTAACGTGGATACAAAAAGCTGGATCTTCCTACTGTGACATTGCAGTAAGACTTGGCAGGAATGTAACCACTGTACATGACTTCTGGCAGCTGTGGTCACGAGAACGTACGGTCGCAAGAAGACCGGGCTCCGGACGGCCACGTAGCATTACCGAGAGGGAAGACCATCGTGTTCGGCGTATGTCTCTGACGTATCGAACTGCAGCTGCAGCAGCAATTTGAGCAGCATTTGGCACAACGGTGTCACGACGAACGGTTACAGATCACTTTCCGCAAGGACAGGCGCCCTGTAGGTTGTATGTCACTCGCCCGAAACCACCGCCGTTGCGGCTTCAGCCTTCTCGAGTTAGAGCATATTGGAGGATAGGGTGGAGGCCTGTTATGTTTTCTGATGATTAGATTAGATTAGATTAGATTAATACTAGTTCCATGGATCATGAATACGATATTTCGTAATGATGTGGAACGAGTCAAATTTTCCAATACAAGACATAATTAAGTTAATTTAACAACATACTTAAGTTAATATAACAACTTTTTCATTTTTGTGTTTTTTTATTTTTATTTTTTTATTAATAATTTTTTTGTTTTTTTTTTAAATTTATATCTAAAAATTCCTCTATGGAGTAGAAGGAGTTGTCATTCAGAAATTCTTTTAATTTCTTCTTAAATACTTGTTGGTTATCTGTCAGACTTTTGATACTGTTTGGTAAGTGACCAAAGACTTTAGTGCCAGTATAATTCACCCCTTTCTATGCCAAAGTTAGATTTAATCTTGAATAGTGAAGATCATCCTTTCTCCTAGTATTGTAGTTATGCACACTGCTATTACTTTTGAATTGGGTTTGGTTGTTAATAACAAATTTCATAAGAGAGTATATATACTGAGAAGCTACTGTGAATATCCCTAGATCCTTAAATAAATGTCTGCAGGATTATCTTGGATGGACTCCAGCTATTATTCTGATTACACGCTTTTGTGCAATAAATACTTTATTCCTCAGTGATGAATTACCCCAAAATATGATGCCATATGAAAGCAACGAGTGAAAATAGGCGTAGTAAGCTAATTTACTAAGATGTTTATCACCAAAATTTGCAATGACCCTTATTGCATAAGTAGCTGAACTCAAACGTTTCAGCAGATCATCAATGTGTTTCTTCCAATTTAATCTCTCATCAATGGACACACCTAAAAATTTGGAATATTCTACCTTAGCTATATGCTTCTGATTAAGGTCTATATTTATTAATGGCGTCATACCATTCACTGTACGGAACTGTATGTACTGTGTCTTATCAAAATTCAGTGAGAGTCCGTTTACAAGGAACCACTTAATAATTTTATGAAAGACAGTATTGACAATTTCATCAGTTAAGTCTTGTTTGTCAGGTGTGATTACTATACTTGTATCATCAGCAAAGATGAAAGATGGTTCTGCCTCGATGCCAGTGACGGTTGTGTATTGTTTAGAAGAAAGCCAGCTGAGGGCGTACAACCAACGTATTTGCGTGCTGGACACACTGGATCTCACCTGGAGTTATCGTCTGGGGTGACTTTTCCTTAGACAGCAGTAGCGCTCTCGTGACTACGGAACGCACACTTGCTGCAAATTTGTCCACCTGGTGAGTCGAGATGTTTTGGTGCCATGCACGAATAGCATTCAAGGAGGTGTTTTCCAACTGGATAACGCTCTGTCACATCCCACTGTTGTAACCCAAAGTACTCTCCAGAGTGTCGACATGTTGCCATGGCCTGTTCAGTCACCAGATCTGCCACCAACCGAGCACGTATGGGACGTCATAGGACATCTACAGCGTCATCCACAAACAGCATTAACCGTCCCTGTATTGACCGACGAAGTGCAACAGGCATGAAACCCATCCCACATGTACAACACACTGCACCTTTGCATGCTTGCATTTAGCAGTCTGGTGGTTACACCGGTTATTAAAGCACCAGCATTTCATGTTTGCAATCGGCTATCTCGCATTAACAGTAACCTGCCATCTTTGCCATCTTGTAGTGTTACCTAGACAAATGTATTCCTCAAACTTCATTACTGTAGATTAATTAGTTTTTAGTGTTGCTATTTTTTCTGGCAGTATATTTCAGACCAGTTTAATAATTCGTAAATGCACGTTTCAATGCATGTAAGTCCTATGTTGTTGTTGTTGTGGTCTTCAGTTCTGAGACTGGTTTGATGCAGCTCTCCATGCTACTCTATCCTGTGCAAGCTTCTTCATCTCCCAGTACCTACTGCAGCCTACATTCTTCTGAATCTGCTTAATGTATTCATCTCTTGGTCTCCCTCTACGATTTTTACCCTCCACACTGCCCTCCAGTACTAAATTGGTGATCCATTGATGGCTCAGAACATGTCCTACCAACCGATCCCTTCTTCTAGTCAAGTTGTGCCACAAACTCCTCTTCTCCCCAATCCTATTCAATACCTCCTCATTAGTTATGTGATCTAACCATCTAATCTTCAGCATTCTTCTGTAGCACCACATATCGAAAGCATCTATTCTCTTCTTGTCTAAACTATTTATCTTCCATGTTTCACTTCCATACATGGCTACACTCCATACAAATACTTTCAGAAACGACTTCCTGACACTTAAATCAATACTCGATGTTAACAAATTTCTCTTCTTCAGAAACGCTTTCCTTGACATTGCCAGTCTACATTTTGTATCCTCTCTACTTCGACCATCATCAGTTATTTTGCTTCCCAAATAGCAAAACTCCTTTACTATTTTAAGTGTCTCATTTCCTGATCTAATTGTCCCAGCATCACCCGACTTAATTCGACTACATTCCATTATCCTCGTTTTGCTTTTGTTGATATTCATCTTATACCCTCCTTTTAAGACACTGTCCATTCCGTTCAACTGCTCTTCCAAGTCCTTTGCTGTCTCTGACAGAATTACAACGTCATCGGCGAACCTCAAAGTTTTTATTTCTTCTCCATGGATTTTAATACCTACTCCGAACTTCTCTTTTGTTTCCTTTATTGCTTTCTCAATATACAGATTGAATAGCATCGGGGAGAAGCTACAACCCTGTCTCACTCCCTTCCCAACCACTGCTTCCCTTTCATGTCCCTCGACTCTTATAAGTGCCATCTGGTTTCTGTACAAATTGTAAATAGCCTTTCGCTCCCTGTATTTTACCCCTGACACCTTCAGAATTTGAAAGGGAGTACTCCAGTCAACATTGTCAAAAGTTTTCTCTAAGTCTACAAATGCTAGAAACGTCGGTTTGCCTTTCCTTAATCTTTCTTCTAAGATAAGTCGTAGGGGCAGTATTGCCTCACGTGTTCCAACATTTCTACGGAATCCAAACAGATCTTCCCCGAGGTCGGCTTCTACCAGTTTTTCGATCCGTCTGTAAAGAATTCGCGTTAGTGTTTTGCAGCTGTGACTTATTAAACTGATAGTTCGGTAATTTTCACATCTGTCAACACCTGCTTTCTTTGGGATTGGAATTATTATATTCACCTTGAAGTCTGAGGGAATTTCGCCTGTCTCATACATCTTGCTCACCGGATGGTAGAGTTTTGTCAGGACTGGCTCTCCCAAGGCTGTCAGTAGTTCTAATGGAATGCTGTCTACTCGCGGGGCCTTGTTTCGACTCAGGTCTTTCAGTGCTCTGTCAAACTCTTCACGCAGTATCATATCTCCCATTTCATCTTCATCTACATCCTCTTCCATTTCCATAATATTGTCTTCAAGTTCATCGCCCTTGTATAGACCCTCTATATACTCCTCCCACCTTTCTGCTTTCCCTTCTTTGCTTAGAACTGGGTTTCCATCTGAGCTCTTGATATTCATAAAAGTGGTTCTCTTTTCTCCAAAGGTCTCTTTAATTGTCCTGTAGGCAGTATCTATCTTACCCCTAGTGAGATAAGCCTCTACATCCTTACATTTGTCCTCTATCCATCCCTGCTTAGCAATTTTGCACTTTCTGTCGATTTCATTTTTGAGACGTTTGTATTCCTTTTTGCCTGCTTCATTTACTGCATTTTTATATTTTCTCCTTTCATTAATTAAATTCAATATTTCGTCTGTTACCCAAGGATTTCTACTAGCCCTCGTCTTTTTACCTACTTGATCCTCTGCTGCCTTCACTACTTCATCCCTCAAAGCTACCCATTCTTCTTCTACTGTATTTCTTTCCCCCATACCTATCAGGTAGTGTTTTCCAACTATCCAGATGATCACACAGGAATTCCAAACTGCATCAGGATCCAGTGCAAGTACTATGATAGTCAGGAGGCGAGAAAACTTGGATTTCATGGTCGAGCGGTTGCTCATAAGCCACACAACACGCCGGTAAATGCCAAACGACGCCTCACTTGGTGTAAGGAGCGTAAACATCGGATGATTGAGCAGTGGAAAAACGTTGTGTGGAGTGACGAATCACGGTACACAAGGTGGCGATCCGATGGCAGGCTGTGGGTACGCCAAATGCCCGGTGAAAATATCACTGGCCCGAAACCACTGCCGTTGCAACTTCAGCGGTGTCAATTTAGAGCTTATTGGAGGGTAGGGTGGAGGCCTGTTGTGTTTCCTGATGAAAGGTGGTTCTGCCTTGATGCCAGTGATGGTCGTGTATTGTTTAGAAGAAGGCCATCTGAGGGCCTCCAACCAACCTATTTGCGAGGTGGAAACACTGGACCTACACCTGGAGTTATCGTGTGGGTCGCGATATCGTTTGACAGCAGTAACGCTCTCGTTTTTATGGAACGCACCCTTACTGCAGATTTGTACGCCTGGTGAGTCGAGCTGTTTTGGAGCCACGCATGAACAGCATTCCAGGGGGAGTTTTCCAACTGGAAAACGCTCTGTCACATCCCGTTGTTAAAACCCAAAGTACTCTGCAGATTGTCGGCATATTGCCTTGGCCTATTCACTCACCAGATCTGTCTCCAATCGAGCACGTATGGGACATCTGCAGTGTCATCCACAAACAGCATTAACTGTCCCTGTATTGACCGACGATGTGCAACAGGTATGAAACGCCATCGCACATGTACAGCACGATGCACCTTTGGACGTTTGCATTTAGCAGTCTGGTGGTTACACCGCTTATTAATGCACCAGCATTTCATGTTTGCAATCGGTTATCTCGCTTTAACGTTAACCTGCCATCTTGGAATGTTACCTAGACAAATGTATTCCTCAAATTTCATTACTCTATACATTAATTAGTTTTTAGTGTTGCTATTTTTTTCTGGCAGTATATTTCAGACCAGTTTAATAATTCGTAAATGCACGTTTCAGTGCATCGAAGATGTCAGTAGCACATCACGATGTAAAGGCCTTTAGTGGGTACTTTTTCATTAAGATACTGATTTCCCATGGGCTCTGCATGAAGTCGAGCGTTCACGAAGTATGGCAGACAAGGCGACTAATGTGACGTCTCAAGTTCGTTGTAGGGTCCGTATTTCTCATGGGCTCAGAGGCTTTCGCAGGCCCGGATAGGCCCCCCACTATACAGGCTGAAACCTGCACTGTGCGAAACTAACCGGAAAGAGAATGACTATAATACTGCAATGTGCTTTCCATCATGCCCAGTACAATGGATTGAGGAGTATGTCTGTTGAGGTAGTCATAAATAAATAGATCAGTTTTTTGATGCGACGAATAAAATAGATAATTTATTTCAGGCTTTCATGTTGGTAACACTGTCGTCAGCAGTGCGCCTGCCGGCCGGATAAGGGTGTAGTCGAGTGACGTGTTTTTTGCGCTGGTGGGCTGCTTAGCCCAGGATGATCTTGGCGTGAGGCACAGCGGCGGCGACAGCCAGCGGCTGCGGGGCGGCGAGGACGCCACCGATGCCGACGACGCGGGGGGCGAGCACGGGGGCGGCGATGGCGGGGGCGGCGATGGCGGGGGCGATAGCGGGGGCGACGAGGCCGGCGCCCAGGTAGCCAGGCTCAGGCAGCGGGGTCGCCGCCGCCGCGGCCAGCACCACGCAGAGCACCACCTGTGGGCACGCCGCACTCTGCACTCTGAGCCTCTGTTTTCTTTATTGTTCACAAGTTTTTAGCCCACAACTTTGCCTGCATTTGTATATTAACATATATGTCACACTTACATACATGATGAACCACAATTCCGCCGACAAACGTTAAGGGTTCCTTCAGTAGAAGAGATGTGTCTTACGGAAGCGAAGATGAACTACACTCTGGTCTCAAAAGTGAGGGGATAGGGATGTGCACATATACAGATGGCGGTAGTGTCCCGTACACAACGTATATAAGGACATTTCATTGGCGGAGCTGTCATTTGTTCTCAGGTGATTCGTGTGAAAAGGTTTCGAAGGTGATTATTTTCGCTCGACGGGAATTAACAGCAGAACGGCAGTTGGAGCTGGAAGTATGCGACATTCCATTTAGGAACCGGTTAGATGATGAATATTACGAGATCCTCAGTGTCATGAGTGAGCCGACAACACCGAATTTGAAGCGTTACCTCTCAGCACGGACAACACAATGGCGGACGGCCTTCACTTAACGACCGAGAGCAGCGGCGTTTGCATGTTTTGTCAGTGCTAACAGACAAGCAACACTGTTTGAAATAACCGCAGAAATCAATGTGGCACGTACGACGAACATATTCGTTAGGGCAGTGCGGCGAAATTTGGCTTCAATGGGCTATGACAGCAGACGACCGACGCGAGTTAACAGCACATTGTCTCCAGCTCCTCTCCTGAGCTCTTCACCATATCGATTGGAACCTAGATGACTGGAAAACCGTGATCTAGTTGGATGAGTCCCGATTTCAGATGGTAAGAGCTGATGGTAGGTCTCGAGTATGGGGCAGATCCCAAGAAGCCATGGACCCGAGTTGATAACATACCGTGCAAGCTGTTGGTGACTTCATAATGGTTTGAGCTGTAATGGTTTGGGCTGGATCCTCTGGCCCAACTGAAGAGATCACTGACTGGTAATGTTTATGTTGTGCTACTTCATTTGCAAAAATTCATGGAATTCATGTTCCCAAACATTTCACTGGACCACAGTTGTTGGTGACTTGTTTGAAGAACATTCTGGACTATTCAAGTGAATGATGTGGCCACCCAGATGGCCCGGCATGAACCCCGTCGAACACTTGTGGGACATAATCGAGAGGTCATTTCGTGCACAAAATCCTGCATGGGTAACACACCGGCAACTATGGACGGCTACTGAAGCGGCATGGCTCAGTATTTCTGCAGGGGATTTCCAACGACATGTCGAGTCCGTGCTACGTCGAGTTGCTGCACTACGCCGGACAAGCGGAGGTCCGAAGCAATATTAGGAGGTACCCCACGACTTTTTTCACATCAGTATGTAAACGAGATGAACCAGAGCTCTACCGACAAACTTTAATGTTTACGTCACATATTGACTGTAGTATGTTTTAAGAATTTAACTTGCACAGAGGTGGAGAACAAATTCAGGAATGTGTATACAAATTTTTAGCCTTTTCCATAGCCTTTCAGGGCTTATATTAAGGTGAAAAAATTTGGGCCCCCTACTTTAAATGTCTGGGTAAGACAGTTCGAAGGTTGTGGTTCAAATGGCTCTGAGCACTATGGGACTTAACGTCTCTGGTCATCAGTCCCCTAGAAGTTAGAACTACTTAAACCTAACTTAACCTAAGGACATCGCACAACACCCAGTCATCACGAGGCAGAGAAAATCCCTGACCCCGCCGGGAATCGAACCCGGGAACCCGGGCGCGGGGAGCGAGAACGCTACCGCGCGACCACGAGCTGCGGACTCGAAGGTTGTCATTCACAATCTGGACTCCGAGGAATTGGTTTAATCTCGTTAAGATTTTACCCTCGGTACCTAATCACTGTAGCCAGTTACTGCATGAGCACTGAATCGATAAGCAACAGCCCAAGGGCAGCACACACCAAGATGGAAAGACGTTCGGCAGCTTGAATGGTTTGAAAGAGGAATTCGGTTTAAGTATTTGGGAGGAATGGTTACGGAAGATAACTAGGTATCACAGAGAAAAATGTAGGGATAGCTGCAGGTAACAGATGCTATTACAGCTTTCTTAACATGTTGCAATCCTAAAACATTTCAAGACAGCTGAAGGCGACATACTACAAAACAATTATAAAACCAGTTGTTACGGATAGTTCCGAAATGTGGACAATAACACAGCAGATTAGATATGCCTTGGATGCATGGGAACGCAAAAAATGGTTCAAATGGCTCTGAGCACTACGGGACTTAACTTCTGATGTCATCAGTCCCCTAGAACTTAGAACTACTTAAACCTAACTAACATAAGGACATCACACACATCCATGCCCGAGGCAGGATTCGAACCTGCGACCGTAGCGGTCGCGCGGTTCCAGACTGTAGCGCCTAGAACCGCTCGGCCACTCCGGCCGGCCTGGGAACGCAAGTACTGCGCAAGATATATGGGGCAGTATGTGATAATGGTGCTTGGAGATTATTTAGGACCAATGAAAAATAGTATGAATGCTACAAAAGTCCACCAAACACCGTATATCGTCAGTGGTTGGGGCATATGAAGGCAACAGAAGAACAAAGAGTGCCAAAGAAAGTGCTAATTCCAAATAAGAGGGTAGCCGCTCAATGGGGAGACCGGGATTGCGATGGCTGGATGATGTCGAGACGGATCTGAGAAGGTTGGGAGAGCACTGGCAGAGACAGGTGGTCGACAATGCCTTGCATGGGCTTTAGTGCCGGAAAAAAGATGAAGACTTCTCGTTCTCCATTTCTGGCAATGATTTCTATTTGGGAAAAAATTCAAAGTTGAACCCTGGTTTGGAGTTCACGTTTGATTGTAGGTCCCTCAATAAACGCGTAGGTGAGTTAGTTCAAAGGTTACACCTTCATAATTAAATAATTTTTATTGCCTTTTCAGCTCGTTAAGATTTTATATTCATTGTACAGTCATTCCAGCCAATTATACGTGCCACTACATGAATGTTGAATCGATGGGCGATAGCCCAATGGCAGTACACTGACCGTACTAAGATACGTCACAGCCCAGATTTCCTTTAACAACCAATCACGAGGGGCGGGAGAGAGCCCCTGTGACTACCTCTTGCTTCTGCTTCCCGAAAGACACTTCTGAATTACGCTCCCTTGTGTATTAGTCCTGCAACCGGAATAAAATAATAATTGGATCCTTTTACCGACCTCCCAATTCAGATTATACGGTTTCTGAAAGGTTCAAAGAAAACTTGAGTTTGATTTCAAACACGTACCCGACTCATACGATAATAGTTGGTCATGACTTTAATTTACCCTCCATATGTTGGCGAAAATACATGTTTAATTCCCGAGGTACGCATAAAATATCATCCGAAATTGTGCTAAACGTATTCTCTGAAAATTATTTCGAACATTTAGTTCCTGAGCCCACGCGAATAGTAAACGGTTGTGAAAATACACTTGACCTCTTAGCAACAAATAATCCTGAGTTAATAACGAGCATCAAAACCGATTCAGAGATTAGTGAAAACAGGATTGTCGTAGAGATATTGAATATTGTAATCCCTAAGTCCTCGAAAAATAAGCGAACAAAATACCTACTCAAAAAGAAAAAAAAAAGGATAAAATTTCACTTGACGCCTTCCTGAGAAACACTCTCCACTCATTCCAAATTAATAATATAATAATGTATGTGTAGACCAGATGTGCCTTAAATTCAAAGAAATAGTACCGACAGCAATTGAGAGATCTGTACCAAATATATTAACAAACGACGGAGCTGAACCTCCTTGGTACACAGAACGGGCTAGAACACTGTTGCAGAAACAATGGAACAAACATGCCAAATTTAAACAAACGCAAAATCCCCAAGATTGTCTATCTTTTACAGAAGCTCAAAATTTAGCGCGGACTTCAATGCGAGATGCTTGTAACAGTTTCCGCAACGAAGCTTTTTCTCGAAACCTGGCAGAAAATCCATAGAGATTCTGGTCGTGTGTGAAGTATGTTAAAGGCAAGAAACAATCAATGCCTTCTCTGCGCGACAGCAATGGACGTACTATCGAAGACAGTGCTACCAAAGCAGAGTTACTAAACACAGTCTTCCAAAATGCCTTCACAAACGAAGACGGAGTAAATATTCCAGAATTCGAATCGAGAACAGCAGCCAACATGAGTAACGTAGAAGTAAATATCCTCGGAGTAGTGAAGCAACTTAAATCACTTAATAAAAGCAAGTCTTCTGGTCCAGACTGTATACCAATTAGGTTCCTTTCGGAGTATGCTGGAGCATTAGCTCTATACTTAATAATCATATACAACTATTCGCTCGACGAAAGATCCGTACCCAAAGACTGGAAAGTTGCACAGGTCACACCAATATTCAAGAAGGGTAGTAGCAGTAATCCACTAAATTGAAGTCCCATATCGTTAACGTCGATACGCAGTAGGATTTTGGAACATATATTGTGTTCAAACATTATGAATTACCTCGAAGAAAACTGTCTGTTGACACACAGCCAGCATGGGTTTAGAAAACATCGTTCCTGATAAACACAACTAGCTCTTTATTCACATGAAGTGTTGAGTACTACTGACAAGGGATTTCAGATCGGTTCCGTATTTCTGGATTTCCGGAAGGCTTTTGACACTGCACCACACAAGCGGCTTTTGGTGAAATTGCGTGCTTATGGAATATCGTCTCAGTTATGTGACTGGATTTGTGATTTCCTGTCAATGAGGTCACAGTTCGTAGTAATTGACGGAAAGTCATGGAGTAAAACATAAGTGATTTCTGTCGTTCCCCAAGGTAGCGTTATAGGCCCTTTGCTGTTCCCTATCTATATAAACGATTTGGGAGACAATCTGAGCAGCCGACTTCGGGTGTTTGCAGATGACGCATTCGTTTATCGACTAATAAAGTCATCAGAAGATCAAAACAAACTGTAAAACGACTTAGAAAAGATATGTGAATGGTGCGAAAAGTGGCAGTTGACCATAAATATCGAAAAGTGTGAGGTCATCCACATGAGTGCTAAAAGGAATTCGTTAAGCTTCGGTTACACGATAAATCAGTCTAACCTAAAAGCCGTAAATTCAACTAAATACCTAGGTATTATAATTACGATCAACTTAAATTGGAAGGGACACATACAAAATGTTGTGGGGAAGGCTAACCAAAGACTGCGTTTTATTGGCAGGACACTTAGAAAATGTAACAGTCCTACTAAGGAGACTGCCTACACTACGCTTGTCCGTCCTCTTTTAGGATACTGCTGCGTGGCGTGGGATCCTTACCAGATAGGACTGACGGAGTACATCGAAAAAGTTCAAAGAAAGGCAGCACGTTTTGTATTATCGCGAAATATGGGAGTGAGTGTCACAGAAATGGTACAGGATTTGGGCTGGACTTCATTAAAAGAAAGGCGTTTTTCGTTGCGACGGAATCTTCTCACGAAATTCCAATCACCGACTTTCTCCTCTGAATGCGAAAATATTCTGTTGAGACCGACCTACGCAGGGAGGAACGATCACCACGATAAAATAAGGGAAATCAGAGCTGGTACGGAAAGATATAGGTGCTCATTCTTTCCGCGCGCTATACGAGATTGGAATAACAGAGAATTGTGAAGGTGGTTCGATGAACCCTCTGCCAGGCACTTAAATGTGATTTGCAGAGTACCCATGTAGATGTAGATGCTCCAGGGCACACAGTTTTATGCCGTTTATTCCTGACTCTTTGTATTTTTCGTCTGTTTCTTTCATAACATACAACTGCCCCTCTCGCTATTATCCAGCATTCTCCCCTGTAATATTACTGTTACTTTCCAATATATTTCATCTTTTGGCCACAAATACCTGTTATCTATGCGACCGGAGTATGGAATAACTACATTCACCATGGAGGATCCATTTGTAGCCCGAAACTGCTACAAACGCAAATTATCCCGAATATAAAGGCAACAGTGTACCATCTCTAATTGGACCATACATCATAGAGCACTACAGTCCCCAAATCAGTCTTATAGGTAAAGGCATATTTGCCTAACTATCTGGTTACTTCCACTATTAAGCTGAAGATTCTTTTTTCTCTCGTGAAGTTATCTCTAAATGGTCAGCATGCAAACGTATATAGATACAAATTAATGGCCTAAAATTAGATTCATTCCACTTCCTTATGATACGTGACCAATGGATTATGTAACTAAATAACTAACGGTCCATAATCCAACGAGTAGTTTACGCAGACTTCTACCCTAGCCTACGTTTTCCCCATCTTTTCGTTTTGCACTTTAACCTTCCACTTAAAGTCTGACAATCTGAAGACCCCAATGAGTAACCAGCTATACGTGAAGGTGAATCCAGGACGTCCTTATTGGGCCCCAAATCGGAGGACACCTGTTAAGTCCAAGAGACTCACGTATGTAGGCTTTACTGTTGGACTCGGCACGGTGTACCAAGTAAGTGTGTCATCCATTTTGATGTCTTAATGTACTGTATAAGTTCTTCACATCTGTGAAATCGCTACTCCCAAAATAATAATGCAACCCTTTCTACTTCTCAATCCCACGCCAAGTTAGCTCTATCTGAATGCCTCAACACTTATCCCATCACATGTTTCGAGAGAGGGTGCGTGCTGACTTTTTTTCGAGTACATTTTGCTAGTATTTCCTTTTCAGTAATTTGAGTGTCCACTGAACTATCTGTAGACACAGCATGGACGACCAGCTGTTGGAGAAGGCGCAGCTAAGATTCACAGCCTGGACACACAATTGGAGCAGAGCTGCACAGTCAGAAAGTAGCCCATCCTAACAGGCTGTACTGTTGGTCTAGGCATGAGGTAACCACTTGAAATGTATAAGTCAGTTTGCCGTTGACCTCATCTTCTTAATCAACCCCCAAACCTGCGACCCCCAAAGCCGTCAAAAGCGTATGACCCACATTCCAATCGCAGTTTACCCTATAATTTTTCTACCCCACTGCCCAGAGCATCTTCAGGTAACCTATTTTCTGCTGTCTCAGCTAGTATCCAACAACCTGTCCACTTTCAAACGAAACGTTTTCACCCATTCTAATTTCCCTTCGTATCGTATTTAATGCTTAATCAACTATTTACTAGCACAAATGGCACACCTAAAATCAACTGGTTCAGAAAGAGTAAAGTAGGATTGATTTGTAACGTCCCATTGACAACAAGGTCATCAGAGACGGAAGACAAACTCGGATTAGAAAGAATAAGGAAGGAAATCGACTGTGCCCTTTTCAAAGGAACCGTCTTGGTATTTGCCTTAAGCGATTTAGGGAAATCATGGAAAACCTAAATCACGATGGCCAGATGGGACTTGAACAGTCGGTCTCCAGAATGTGAGTGTAAATGTGTCAGCCAATGCACCGCCTCGCTTGATCCCAAGTTTAGAGCACAGTTACACAGTCCATCAGATCAACAAATATAGGCTACTTTCGTTACACAGTACATGGAATGCTCACCAGAAATGTTTCAGTTATATTGAAGGTACGTCCAACTTCATCGAGTACTGTTTCAGTACCCTTTCCTTGTTGCAACCGCTACTACCAAAGCCGTCAGTAACCTACGATGCCTCTCAGCATCACAATTTCCCCATCCACTGTGCAGCCCAACGCAAGATTGTCTTTTCCTGAATGCTTCAGCACTTTTCTCAAGTGTCCATTCCTCAAGAGAGGGTTTCACTAACTTCTTTCCTAGCCAATTTTTTCTGATAACTTTTTGTTCTGCTCTTTGTGAGTCCACTTAATTTCTAACAATTTGAAAGTATCAGCCGGTGAGCAGCTAGAAGAGCAGGTGCAGTTAAGAGTCATGAGCTGGACTCTACGTCACAGCCAGCCTGCATAATCCTAGAGAGTAATCCATGAAGACTGTACTGTTGGACTATGCGTGACAGACTCACTTGAATTGTTTGAACCAACTTAATGTCCTCAACGTTTTCACATCTCTGAACCAAAGTCTTCAATAAACTTGGATGCTCTATAATTTCCCAGGGTCATATACAATATGAACAAGAAACGAAAGGGACTAATAAACCTGAAAGACCAAGAACAGAGAGCCCATATTAAAAAGGGCACCGTCTTTCGCCCCTATTGTTGAATTTGTACGTCAAAGAAGCAATGACGGAAATAAAAGAAAGGTTCGAAAATGTGATTAAAGTTCAGGGTGAAAGACTATCAATGATAAGAATCGCTGATGACATTGCTATCCTCAGTAAAAATGAAGAAGATTTACGGGATTTCTCCAATGGGATGAACAGTCTAATGAGTATAAAATATGGGCTGAGAGTAAAGTAGAAAATAAAAAAGGGAATGAGAAGTAGCAGAAATGACAATAGTGAGAAACTCAATTAAAATTGGTGATCACGGAGTAGACGAAGTTAAGGAATTCTGCTACCTAGGGAGTAAAATAGCCCACGATGGATGGAGCAAAGAGGACATAAAAAGCTGACCAGCACCAGCAAAAAGGACGTTCTTAGACAAGGCAACTCCACTATGTAAAACGTCCTCTTATATTACTATGTTTTGCTATTGTTATTGCTAGAAAAACCTTTATTCAGTCTGTCGTCGAAATTTTGAAATAAATGTTATTTGGATGTCGCGTAATAAACATTTCGCGTGAAGTGTTGTTCGATACAGGCAAAGATCATTGTGGAAACTAAGACACTGAATATTACAAATAATGTTATTAAAGAATACGGCCGACTGAATACATCAAATAAGAGGGCACGTACATTCGCGAATGAGTGGTCAAAAAAATAATAAGCGTTAATACTGTGTAGGAAATGAGTCTTAAATATAGTTACGCTTGTACACACTCAAATGTCTGAGAATGTACCAACGGGATAGAGGCAAGTACATTTTAGTGCAATCATCCCTCGTGGCCTGGATAAAAAGAATTACAGTTAAATGCATTTATTCATCTTAGAACGTAAATAGCTGGACTTTGAAATTAAATGAAAAGAAAGACTGAATGTCGCGTCAAATATATTGAAATTGGCGGTAGCGGCCACGAAAGGAAGAAGATGAAGACATTCACGTACTTCTATTGTTGAGCAGCGTCACCGTGAAGATCGTCGCCTCCATCTAAATTCTCTGCATAAAATTAAAATAATAGTAATAATTTTCCAGAATTGCAAGAGCTGGGACCCATGGTATCACAAAAGACGAAATCGCTATGCTTCAAAATCACTTTCACTATTTAACCCAATTTTATCAATAAGAAATGGCACAACCCGTCTTAACACTAGGGCAGGATAACAGCGAAAGGTAACTTATTCTAAAACTAATAAACGAAGAGCGTAAAGCTTCTTTTGTTCAGCAAATGCTTTACGCATTAATCTTTGGTAGTTGAACTAGTGTCTATATATTCATAAAAAAATTTTATATCATTCCTTTACGACTAGTATCAAACAAAGGCCTTAATTTGAAGAATAAATTTCTGAGAATGAACGTTTGGGGCACGTCATTGTATGGCAGTGAAACATGGTCTGTGGGATAATCAGAACAGAAGAGAATCGAAGATTCTGAGATGTGATGATACAGAAGAATGTTGAAACTTGGGTAGAAAGGAATAGAAGGAGGAAAGGACAAAAATGAGGGACAGGACGATAGGATATGTCCTAAGACGTCAGAGAATATCTTCCATGTGCAAGAAGGAGCTACAGGGGGTAAAAACTGTAGATGATGACAGAAATTTGAATCCACTCAGTAAATAATTGATGACATTGCAATTGCTACTTTGAGATGAAAAGGTTGGCACAGGGAGGCATGGTGGGCCACACCAAAGCAGTCATAAAACTGATGACTAAAAAAATTCTCCATCCACCGCTCAGGAAACCGACAAGTTACCTATTCCTGAACGCTTCTGAGTAAATCCCAGAGCTATCCATTCTTCAAGGAAAGGTTTGCACAGCGTTCTTTTCAAGCCCATTTTTTTTCTTATAACTCTTCGGTTTGTACTTTTAGTGTTCAATTAATAACTATCTGAAAAACCTATCTGGTTGACCAGCAATTCAGAGTGTCTCGTTATGCCCAAGCAGGAAGCTAGACCACAAAGTGCAAGAGACTGACGTGGTCTGGACATGGGATACTCACCAGAAACTTCATGTTGGGCAGGTGAGGAAAGAGTCTGTGGTCGCTGTTGGGCGGAGGGTGCCAACTGATGACTCCCAGCAGCCGGCAGGCTCTTATATAGGGCGGCAGTCGGCGTAGCCTTCAGGGCGTGGCGTGTCCACACAGGACCTTGATCCGCGGACGGCGGCATTCCGCTACACGCTGCCACCAGAGGTCGCCGCTGCTCCCACGCATCGGGAAACGCCCTCTGTCCCAGCAGGTGCCCGCTACTGCCGCTGCACTTGCACCTGCTGTATTGCTCAGTCCTTATTGTTGTTGTAGTCATCAGTTATCAAGCAGCTCTCCACCCTAAAATATCTTCTACACTTACTTGCACGGATACTAAATCACGTGGAAGAGGTCGCGAGGTGTATGTTCAGTACAAGCTGCGACGCTGACGTTAAATAAGCCTACCCAGCGCTCAGAAGGCCGTATTTTCCATAACATATTGTATTGTTATAGTTTTTACGAGAAAAACAATGTTTTTTACGGCAGCATGAATTTTTATTACATACTGTCCATTGAGTGCAGAGCTATGCCGCAATTATCTGTGTACTGAGGAATTTGTTAGAGTAAGCTTTTAAGTGGAAAACAATAGTTTGCTGCGCGATCGCCAGTTGCACTAGTCACAGCCGACAAATAAGTAAGTTAGGAATTAAGTTTCATACATTTTCTAAAAACAATGAGACGAAACGAAAATGGATGAATGCTTGTAGAAGTATAGATCCGTTTTCATTGAAAATGCTCCTGTCTGCCCAATAAATTTTACCGTTTCGGATTATGAAAGGGACTTGAAAAGTGAACTGTTGGATATTCCTTCCAAACCAAGATGAAGACTCATGGTGTTCCAGCTCTAAATCTACCATCGTTCGGTGCTGAGCTGACTTAGGGCGTAGTTATGAGCCTAACAATGAGAAAAATATTCGGGCACAATAACGAAGCTACCGTAAAGAAATGGAAATTTTACAGGTAAATACATCACCGACTAATAAAGAAATTGCTGCTAGACAAAGCGTTAATCGTGAAAACAAACACAGCAGTGAATTTGACAAAGTGTGTGCACGCGAACGATTAGAAATTATGAAAAAAGAAATATAAGATCTTAGAGATAAGAATGTACATTTACAGGATCGTATCTCCCGGCACAGAGTTGAGTTACCGATGCTAAACATGTTCAAAAAGTGAGTCAGGGCTCTTTTTCTTTCAATATGGTTATGGAAGTACGTGTACTAACTGGTGATCTGAAAATATTTCAAGGGTTCTGCATTGTGCTATAAAGCGTTATTTTGTCAGAACTTTGCTGTAATGAGTTTCGTAAGGACACGCTCTTTCATCAAAATGAACTCTATGAGCAAGGAAAAAATACTAAGGTAGGAAGCGAACTGAGAGAGGAAGAAAGGCAAAAACTGAAAAAATGAAAGAAGTTGTAACGTAATTTTCCAAAATACACGAATGTTCAGAAAAGCGGAACACCTTGAATGACTAGAGATAGGACGTTCATTGTTGTTGTTGTTGTGGTCTTCAGTCCTGAGACTGGTTTCATGCAGCTCTCCATGCTACTCTATCCTGTGCAAGCTTCTTCATCTCCCAGTACCAACTGCAACCTACATCCTTCTGAATCTGCTTAGTGTATTCATCTCTTGGTCTCCCTCTACGATTTTTACCCTCCACGCTGCCCTCCAATACTAAATTGGTGATCCCTTGATGCCTCAGAACATGTCCAACCAGCCGATCCCTTCTTCTGGTCAAGTTGTGCCACAAACTTCGCTTCTCCCCAATCCTATTCAATACTTCCTCATTAGTTATGTGATCTATCCATCTAACCTTCAGCATTCTTCTGTAGCACCACATTTCGAAAGCTTCTATTCTCTTCTTGTCCAAACTATTTACCGTCCATGTTTCACTTCCATACATGGCTACACTCCATACAAATACTTTCAGAAATGACTTCCTGACACTTAAATGTATACTCGATGTTAACAAATTTCTCTTCTTCAGAAACGCTTTCCTTGCCATTGCCAGTCTACATTTTATATCCTCTCTACTTCGACCATCATCAGTTATTTTGCTCCCCAAATAGCAAAACTCCTTTACTACTTTAAGTGTCTCATTTCCTAATCTAATACCCTCAACATCACCCGACTTAATTCGACTACTTTCCATTATCCTCGTTTAGCTTTTGTTGATGTTCATCTTATATCCTCCCTTCAAGACACCATCCATTCCGTTCAACTGCTCTTCCAAGTCCTTTGCTGTCTCTGACAGAATTACAATGTCATCGGCGAACCTCAAAGTTTTTATTTCTTCTCCATGGATTTTAATACCTACTCCGAATTTTTCTTTTGTTTCCTTTACTGCTTGCTCAATATACAGATTGAATAACATCGGGGAGAGGCTACAACCCTGTCTTACTCCCTTCCGAACCACTGCTTCCCTTTCATGTCCCTCGACTCTTATAACTGCCATCTGCTTTCTGTACAAATTGTAAATAGCCTTTCGCTCCCTGTATTTTACCCCTGCCACCTTTAGAATTTGAAAGAGAGTATTCCAGTCAACAGGAAATGTACATTAGTATGTTCTGCAGAAATGATTAGCATTTCAGTCGCCTCGGTTCAGCGCGTGTCCTGTTGCCTACGAAGCACAGGTCCGCTGTGGGCCCTGACGAGTTGTTTCATGTGCGATGGTATCGACGCGTATAAGTCGCGAACGGCTTCCTGTGGTATAGTGGTATTGCCAGCTAAGCTGCATTCACCTGGTTCCAAACTGCATCTGTTGTGATTGGCATTGAATCATAGCACTGCACCCATCGTTCCACCATATCCCACAGATTTTCGATTGGAGACAGGTCTGGTGATCTGGCTGTCCAGGGAAGAAGTCTGACATCCTGTGAACTAGGAAGGAACGTGTTCGTGCAGCAACATGTTATTGTACATTTTCTTGCTGAAAAATGGCGTCTGGCATGTTGGGCAGAAAGGGTGTGGCTACGGGTCGCAGGATGTCATTCACGTAGGTCACACTGGTCACAGTGCCCTGGACAGGCACAAACTGTGATTTGTGGTCGTAGCCAATAGTACTCCACACCAAAAGGTCTTGAGTTGGCGCTGTATGTCTTGTGCGGATGCAGTCACTGTGGTGCCACTCCCCCTGCCTGTGGCGAACCAAAATGCTGGCATCATTTTCAAACAAATAGGAACTGGAATTGTCCGAAAACACTATCTGATGCCATTACTGCCCCCAGTCATGTCGTCCCAATCACCACTGCTGTCTAGCATGTTCCTGCAAGTTCGTGTAAAGTAGACGGACAAGTGGACGACGCGCACTTAACCCATGCCGTAATAAACGGCGATTGACTGTCACCCCTGATAGTGTACGATGTGTTACACAGTTCCAATGTTCTGCCAGAGCCGAGGAGGATATTTTGGGTGGTGGTCTGTATGGTGCGACCTGACTCTTCTCGTTGTGTTCTACAGCCTTCCGTGAACCATTCTGGACACACCCGTTGCACTGCCAAAACACTTCGTCCCACACGAGCATCAATTTCCCTGATGGATGCATCACGTTATTTCATGCCAATAATGCGCCCTCTTTCAAACTACCTGACTTGACGGTAAGGTTCGCGCATACGTCTACGGGCATCCTGCACGTCTACTCAAGTCGCAGACGTCCATTACCTCCTGTTTGTAGCGAAAACGAGAGCCGCAGGCACACTTTACCGGTAAGATGTGCTTTGTCGCGATATGGATGTTGACCCTGAACCCGCGGGCCGACACGGTTGAAATGCTAAACATTTTTGCAGGACATATTAATGTACATGTCCTGTGAACATGAACGTCCTGTCTCTAATCGTTCAAGGTAGAAAAGGTTAATACAGTTGAAGAATTTAAAAGGGCACTACAGCCGTTTCTCATTACTACATGCCTTTGTGGTTTAAGACTGTGTGAGCTTCTTTTCCCAGAAAATAAACCACATCCTCTGAGATGCTGAAAGAGGTTGAAATCCATCAGAGGCTTTACTCTAGCATTTCACCGACCACAGAAGAAAGTGGTCTAACTAATATAAAGTTTAATAATAATATTAATAATAATAATAATACGCTCAAATGTGGAAAATCTCGGTTACATTCATACCTGCACGTGGTTTAAGATATGTACGTTCCGTATGCTGATAAGCTTCAGTGCAGTTCGACTTGGCGAGACGGTTCAGGATGATGTCACAGCTCACAGCCCTCTTGCGCGTGTGCACTGGCGTGTTCCTACATCTAGACTCCGCAAGCCACCTATACTCTTCCAGTACAGGAAGAACGATGTTGGAAAACCTCCATGTGAGGTCGAATCCAATTTTATCTTCAGTCTTCTCGCGAGATGTACCTTGGAGGAAGGAATACATTGGTCGACTCTTCTAGAAACAGACGCTCTCAGAATTTTAAATGCAGAATAGCTCACCATCTGCCTCTAGAGTTGGCAGAGAATCCCAGTGAGACTTTCACAAACTATCAATGAAACGCCTGCTCTTCTTTGTATCTTCTCTGTTTTCTCTATCAGTATTACCTGCTATGCGTCCCAGATTGACGAACAGTACTCTAGTAACGCTCGAACGGGGTTTTGTGTGATGCGTTCTTCATGCTGAACGAATTCTTCGAATCTCAGTCTGACATACGGTTTTCCTACGACTAATTTTGCTTGGTCATTCCAGTTTAAATCATTCCGTGGGCGAACCACCAGATATTTAAAGGAAGTGACTGCTTCCACTGATAAGGAAACCCAGGGCGAGGTCGCAAGTTCAATCTTTAGTCAGGATCATTTGAAAGTAGCTGCTAATGGCTCATCTTATGCATCAGGACAGGCGACAGAAAATGTGTCCGGGAAGCGCAAAAATCAATCTTCTATGGGATGTACGTATGACACTTCACAAAATGGACATCGTCGACATTCAAGAAATGTTCAAGACAAACCATTAACTTGCACCGTGAATACCGAATGAAAAACGGCGCGCCACAGTGTTACAAAGGCTCGCACAATCAAGATCGAAGGTGAACTTCTTGGGAGTTACAGACTGTGCAGGACATTCAGCTAGGTATCCACGCTTAAAGAATACATATAGAATCATACTGGTGTAACGGTTTGATAAGAACTGAAAGAATGTGATGGCTGGCAGTCAACCGAAAGCGAAACAATCCGTCGTGGGGCTTATCATGAAATTGGCTATCCTTTAGGCGTAGATGCAAATAGTGTGATAGTATGTTTTATAGGCATGAAGCACAGACCTTGCCGTTGGTGGGGTGGCTTGCGTGCCTCAGCGATACGAATAGCCATACCGTAGGTGGGCTATCTGTTGATAGGCCAGACAAACGTGTGGTTCCTGAAGAGGGGGAGTAGTTGTAGGGCACCAGTCTGGATGATTGACTGATCTGTTCTTGAAACATCGATTAAAACGGCCTTGCTGTGCTGGTACTGCGAACGGCTGAAAGATAAATGGAACTACAGCTGTATCTTTTCCTAGGTCATGCAGCTCTACTGTATCATTAAATGATGATGGCATACTCCTGGGTAAAATGTTCCCGAGATAAAATAGTCCCCAATTTGGATCTCTGGGAGGGGACTATTCAGGACGATGTCGTCACCAAGAAAAACAAAACTGGCGTCTTACGAAGTATTGTTCTTCTAGAAGTTCTTACTTGTACTCTGTGCATTACTTAAAATTAAAATATGTGCCCTTTACATTAATTATTATTAATAACATCGCACCTGTCACTACCACAGATCGACTATATTAGTGCACAGCTCATTACCTTGACAAATAATAGCGTTATGGCATTTTCAGAGTAGCTGATATATCAGCCAAGGCTTACCCAGAAAACGTCACGGAAAATTCACGTCCAAGATAATCAGCCATAGATAAGAATTTAAAGTTTACCTAAATTTGGCTGAAACTGCTATCTTCATCTAATTTCATATGTAATTCTCTCTTCAGTATAACTGGTACTACGGGACCAACTTTATTTAAATGCATAGACTTGCGTTCGATCGCCACTGACCGACTCTCTTTCATGGCCTTAGATCAACATTGGCGCACTCTCGGCTATTGACTATTTGGAAAATTTTCCTCGATTCGACGTCCGCTAACCTTCTCTAACGTCATTATCATATCGTTTTTCTCCATTTTGTGTAAGGACACATTCCACATAATTTCATAAAAGACTTGCAAATTTTATATTCGACTAATATATTTCTATTTTCCGAAAAGGATCTTCTTGCTATTTGCAGTCTGCATTTTATATTCCCCTTACTTCTGCCATAGTCATTTGCTTTTCTGCCCAAATACTTAAATGATGTCCGTGCTACACTCACACACGTTATAGTCACTTATCTTCAACACACACGGTTAAGACACAACTGTCACACAACGCAAAGAAAAAGGACATTGTGCGCTGCGGAAGTAATCCTTTTCGATTAAGCGGCTGCTCTTCAATATCCCAGCCAACAACTTCGTCTCTAATTTCCAAATATACACTACTTGCCATTAAAATTGCTACACCAAGAAGAAATGCAGATGATAAACTGATATTCATTGGACAAATATATTATACTAGAACTGACATGTGATTACATTTTCACACAATTTGGGTGCATAGATCCTGAGAAATCAGTACCCAGAACAACCACCTCTGGCCATAATAACGGCCTTGATACGCCTGGGCATTGGGTCAAACAGAGCTTGGATGGCGTGTACAGGTACAGCTGCCCATGCAGCTTCAACACGATACCACAGTTCATCAAGAGTAGTGACTGGCGTATTGTGACGAGCCAATTGCTCGGCCACCATTGACCAGTCGTTTTCAATTGCTGAGAGATCTGGAGAATGTGCTGGCCAGGGCAGCATTCGAACATTTTCTGCAATCAGAAAGGCCCGTACAGGACCTGCAACATGCGGTCGTGCATTTCCTGCTGAAATGTAGGGTTTCGCAGGGATCGAATGAAGGGTAGAGCCACGGGTCGTAACACATCTGAAATGTGACGTCCACTGTTCAAAGTGCCGTCAATGCGAACAAGTGGTGACCGAGACGTGTAACCAATGGCACCCCATACCATCACGGCGGGTGATACGCCAGTATGATGATGACGAATACACGCTTCCAATGTGCGTTAACCGCGATGTCGCCAAACACGGATGCGACCATCATGATGCTGTAAACGGAACCTGGATTCGTCCGAAAAAATGACGTTTTGCCATTCGTGCACCCAGGTTCGTCGTTGAGTACACCATCGCAGGTGCTCCTGTCTGGGATGCAGCGTCAAGGGTAACCACATTCTTCGAGCTGATAGTCCATGCTGCTGCAAACGTCGCCGAACTGTTCGTGCAGATGGTTGTTGTCTTGCAAACATCCCCATCTGTTGACTCAGGGATCGAGACGTGGCTGCACGATCCGATACAGCCATGCGGATAAGATGCCTGTCATCTCGACTGCTAGTGATACGAGGCCGTTGGGATCCAGCACGGCGTTCCGTATTACGCTCCTGAACCCACCGATTCCATATTCTGCTAACAGTCATTGGATTTCGACCAACGCGAGCAGCAATGTCGCGATACGATAAACCGCAATCGCGATAGGCTAAAATCCGACCTTTATCAAAGTCGGAAACGTGATGGTACGCATTTCTCCTCCTTACCCGAGGCAGCACAACAACGTTTCACCAGGCAACGCCGGTCAACTGCTGTTTGTGTATGAGAAACTTTTTTTCCGTTAATATCAAGAATTTAAAATGATCTTTGGTATTCTAGTTTCCGGAAAGGACTGTAAACAAGTAAATTTCAAATTTCCCTTCACACGAAATCTAGGTATGCAGGAAACACTTCAGAAGCCTTTGATGCACAATTGATAGAATGAAAAATCCACTGAATTTATTGGATTTCGACGTTATATGTTTTGAACAGTGCTAAAACTGAATCCCGTGCGACAGATAAATCGCAATAAGCGTCCGTTCCCATCCCCATAATTTTATATACATCCAATGATAACTTTTGCAGATACAACACAAGTGCTTCATAAAAAAATCACTGCCTTTCTTTCTTCACCTCTAGTAATAGAAGAATGTGTGCACTTACAGATCCTTTACTTTACTGCTATATCTCACACAAATACAAATTTTGTCTGCCCTACATCTGTGTCCTCATCAATAGTTCATGAGATGGGTTCGATAGCAATTTCATGTAATGAAGCGTCATGTAAACATGGTGCAATAACATGTTGGACGAGAGCAGAGCATTTAGTACTGTGAATTTTTACAGCGGTTTCCTTAATCATATCATTACCTAGAGCCCCAGATGATCAATGGTTTTTATTGATGAGTTCATTGTCACTTGAGCAGAAATTAATAGCTCTTTCTCGTTTCCAATACAATTAACAATTTGCAGAAAATTATTGAATTGCGCTACACCTTTTGAGGGCAGCAACTTCTCATTTTTAGACAAGCGATTTCCCGGTCGCGTGCTTCTGTAGATCCGTTTTCTGAGCGCGTAGATATTTATTTCAAATTCTGCAGCAGACTTCTTCGAAGCTATTGACATCTTTTGAACTGTGAGCCAGCCTGCGATACAGTAATCTATATTATAGTCGAAATTAATGTTTATTGGTATAATCGTTTAGTTGAACTATAATTACGTAAGCACCCATCGCAATTGTAGAATAAATAAAATATGTAGGTACTGGTTCCCATTCTTGACGATAGTTTCTAATGCTCATTGTTTCATTAGTTCGAAAGTGCACTAATCATAAACGACACTCCACAATTATTTCTCTACATAAGCAAGTAACTGTTTCTGTATCATGAAAGAATGCAAATAAGAAAGGAGCACCACTGTTTTGCTCGCAGAGAGTTAGGTTTTCGTTGCGCCCATGAAATAATGCAGCATCGGCCATGAGAAAGGGAATTATTATATGTTTAGCCGGTATCGTTAATAATGCTGTCCGAAGAGGGTATGTTTTACGTTTGTTTTATTTGCGTTCAGATAAAAGAAAACAGCCACCAACTAATTCCTTTGCTAGCGAAATTTAATCGCCAGTCTCCAGAAAGTTACAGTGGCTATTAAGAAAAAAAGTTAACAATGCCGAAAACTGCCTTATCTGGCAACCCTGCATTGAGCCACACGGAACTGACACCTACAATAATGGTTCACTCACTTTTCAGATGTTGCCTCTCTTCCATGTCCTTCGATCTTGTAACGTGGTATACTTGCAAAAGCTGAAAAAAAAATGGTAGGGTGGGCTCTTTCTTAAACGCCAGAAAGATAGTTATCCATGTATGGATGAAGAAGGAAAATAAGAGCCGACGGTTATGACACCAGTAGTTGAATGTTATCCGCCTTGAGACTGAGGCCGCTGACGTACGCACACGGAACTAAGCAGTTGGAGTGATTGTGGCACCTATCGGATTCGAGTCTGACATGTTGCGGATTTATTATTTAAGCATTCAGTCGTACGACTCGTTGGATGTTGTCCACCACAATTTCCCCTTATGTGCGAATATCTTCCTTGTCAATATACCAATCACTGCCTTTCCGTAAATTTTTCCTCTATAGTAGCACGGAAGGTATTCCCTGATGACTTAACACATGTCCAATCACTTTATTTCTTCTTGTAGTCAGTGTGCTTCACGTAATTCTTTGGTCTAAATTCTGCGGGGAACCTGGTTTCATTTTAGTGACTCTGTAACATTAAATTTTAAATGTTTAGATTGTCTCCTTTTCCAGTTTTCACGCAGTGAGCGGTTTACTTCCATACAGTGCTCTGTGCTCCCGATGTACATTCCCACAAATTTCTTTCTCAGATTACGGTCTGTACGGTCTGTGTTTGATAGTCGTAGCCCAAATTAGCGAGAGTGCTGCTCAAGAAAATTTTTAGCCATTGTCTTAAAATTGTGTAATAGGAAACAGACATATGTAAAAATAAAATTTATTTAGGAACTTGGTAAAGAGAAAAAATACTCAAATATTTTTTATTTATTGAACCCAAATTATTACACTTCAAGCTTGAGCTATTCATTTCATTTTTCTCCATTGAAAGCACTGCAATGCATTTAGTCATTACGAATTCATAATGTTTTTTAGAAAAGTTTTTATTCTTTTAAGTGTTCAAAAGCAGCGTTTTGCCTCTGGTGCAGTTACGAGAACTGCCAAGAGGAATATCATAAATTTCATAATTTCACTAATAAAATTCTCTAGGATTTCCGAAAATAGATTTCAGCAGCTCTGTTAATTAGCAATATTCATGAATATCAGATTTAGATAATATTTTTTGCTCAGTTTCAAGCTCTTATTTGTCAGTCATTTCATATGCTACCATCAGTTGCGTAGAATGTTCGTTCTCGGAACAACCGAAGCATCTCTTATTGAACAGCTTAGCAGATACTAACTGTTTAGTAGAAGAATATCTGTCCATTATATTAACACACAGGCCTATGCAGTCATAGGCATCCTTAGTTTCTACCATGAGTGTCTTTGAAGGAATCTCACAATACTTTCACTTTTCTAATTCTAAAATAGCGGTTTTGAGTAATGTGTCACATTCATTAGCTTTTAACACACTAAATTCTCGAGATTGCCCTAAGTTATAAATTATTTAATATTATGAAAAAGCTCTGACCAAATTTTGAAAGTATCATTATTCAGGTATTGTACAGGGTTATTACAAATGATTGAAGCGATTTCACAGCTCTACAATAATTTTATTATTTGAGATATTTTCACAATGCTTTGCACACACATACAAAAACTCAAAAAGTTTTTTTAGGCATTCACAAATGTTCGATATGTGCCCCTTTAGTGATTCGGCAGACATCAAGCCGATAATCAAGTTCCTCCCACACTCGGTGCAGCATGTCCCCATCAATGAGCTCGAAAGCATCGTTGATGCGAGCTCGTGGTTCTGGCACGTTTCTTGGTAGAGGAGGTTTAAACACTGAATCTTTCACATAACCCCACAGAAAGAAATCGCATGGGGTTAGGTCGGGAGAGCGTGGAGGCCATGTCATGAATTGCTGATCATGATCTCCACCACGACCGATCCATCGGTTTTCCAATCTCCTGTTTAAGAAATGCCGATCATCATGATGGAAGTGCGGTGGAGCACCATCCTGTTGAAAGATGAAGTCGGCGCTGTCGGTCTCCAGTTGTGGCATGAGCCAATTTTCCAGCATGTCCAGATACACGTGTCCTGTAACGTTTTTTTCGCAGAAGAAAAAGGGGCCGTAAACTTTAAACCGTGAGATTGCACAAAACACGTTAACTTTTGGTGAATTGCGAATTTGCTGCACGAATGCGTGAGGATTCTCTACCGCCCAGATTCGCACATTGTGTCTGTTCACTTCACCATTAAGAAAAAATGTTGCTTCATCACTGCTTCGCACTGAACGCATCCTCTTCCATGAGCGCCGAAAATTCAAAGTGTTTGACTTTTTCATCGGCTGTCAGGGCTTGTAGCAATTGTAAACGGTAAGGCTTCTGCTTTAGCCTTTTCCGTAAGATTTTCCAAACCGTAGACTGTGGTACGTTTAGCTCCCTGCTTGCTTTATTCGTCGACTTCCGCGGGCTACGCGTGAAACTTGCCCGCACGCGTTCAACCGTTTCTTCGCTCACTGCAGGCTGACCCGTTGATTTCCCCTTACAGAGGCATCCAGAAGCTTTAAACTGCGCATACCATCGCCGAATGGAGTTAGCAGTTGGTGAATCTTTGTTGAACTTCGCCCTGAAGTTGCACTGTTATGACTGACTGATGTGAGTGCATTTCAAGCACGACATACGCTTTCTCGGCTCCTGTCGCCATTTTGTCTCACTGCGCTCTCGAGCGCTCTGGTGGCAGAAACCTGAAGTGCAGCTTCAGCCGAACAAAACTTTATGAGTTTTTCTACGTATCTGTAGTGTGTTGTGACCATATGTCAATGAATGGAGCCACAGTGAATTTATGAAATCGCTTCAATCATTTGTAATAGCCCTGTAAAATCTTGTTGCTCCTCCAGTGGTTTGGTCTGATTCTGATATTCACTGAATTTCAGCAAGACCGTTTTTTTAATGTTGACAAATGTTCATGAACTCTGCTTATGGTCCTCATGTTGAAGTTCTACCTTATGGAAGATGGACGTGGAATGCAGACGTCAACATGCTTCTTCAGATCTGACACAACGGTGCGGTGATCTTGAGAAGCATATCCGAATAGCCAGAATGTCAGAGAAAAATATTTTTGCGTTTCGTATAATACTTGCTGCATTTCTCATTATTAATGTAAGCTGACGTGCTTAAACAGTGAATGAAACGTGCATTAACGTAAATTACTTTTATTTTTGCTTGGACTCCTGCTTTTATGCCTTTCATGACTTTCCCACCATCAAATGTCTGAGCTATCAGTTTTTGTCCATTTCCTTGAAGGATCGTATTCTACTATTCTAAAATACGTTTTGATATTCCATCTGCACTTTGATTTTCCTGACTAAAGAATCCCCAAAAATGTTCAAATCTTTCTATATTCAATACATAAGGTAGAACAAGAACCACTGGAGTTTTCCGAAATATCTATTGTATCATCAGCAAGGAGAGCTACAAACGAAGGTTTTCTAATTTCCGTCCTTATCTTCTTTGTGGCAGGCAGTCAAGTATCTCATTGTTAACGGTCTAAGAAACGCCTCTGAAGGCTACACTGGTTTCTAACTAATTCTTCAAATCTGAATCTAATTTAGACGCTAAAAATTACTAATCCTCTAAATACTTCTCCTTTTATTGGATCTCCTTTTTCATATTGCCTACGTAAGGAAGTTTCAAAATTTCCACAAAAAATGGAGTATAGTATTTTGTATTAAATTTCAAAATTGGTTTTAACCTTTATATTATACTCATTGATGGTCTTTATGCCTCATCAAGTTTCTCCTTAATACTACCGGTTCCTAAAACTGACAGCGAAACTACATTATCAATGTGCTTCTTTGACATCTCACGATTTTCAGTCTTTTCTTTCATTTTGCGCATATTTCTAAAACCACCTTTTGTCCACAGTACATCACTTCCAAACAGCAAATACGGAAAGCAGAAAATTGCATTTCTTGCTTCACAGCCTCAAAGCCAACTTTTCTGTTCGAACCGTTCAGAATTAAAGCTACGAATATACCTGGCTGACAATATAGAATATCAAGAGTTTAACGACCTCTTTTCATAACTATAATTTCCTCATGGAAGACAGTTATTGAAGCTCAGTTATAGTCACTAACTTATTTATTGGGAATGCAAGGCCATAACTCAGGTTTTAAAATAAAAGTCCATACAACGATTTTAATACTTTTTTCATGAATTAGAGGAAGACTATTGGCATTATGCGTAAGGATTGTACACTACAAGAAAAAAAATTAGTACATCTGGACATCGATTTTGATTTGATAACGGCTAATGCCACCTGGAGGTGAGGGGGTAGTAGAAGTACTGATAATGGGTTCAACGTCGTCCTCCAACAGAGAGCATAGTGGCGTATCTACCAGAGCGTCATCTGTATCTATACTTTAATAGGGAAAGCTCACAGCCAGAAGGCTCAGTATGATGAAAAAGTCTGAAGCAAGGACGCAATCATGCCACACAGACACGCTCGTGTTTCCTACATCCAACTGAGCGAGTTTGAAAGGATTCAAATTGTGGCCTTCCGAGTGGCGAAATGGTCCTTTCGGAGAACTGCCGTAGGAGTTGGACGTGCTGTGTCTGATGTGCAACGATGTTGGCATTAGTGGTGACGTGAACATTTTAACACCTGTAGACGAGGTTCTGGATGTCCACGCAGCACAGACGCCCGCAAGGACCGTCGTATTCTAAGGGGCAGGAATGGCAGATTGTACAGCTACCACAGCACAGATAAGCGGGCTTGTGAGCCCAGACATGTCAACACGAACTGTTGTGATTCCGTTATTAGCAGTGGGATTACGGGCACGCACACCTCTAGCCCGACTTCCACTCACGCCACAGCAGCGACGTGCACGACTCGACTGTTGCCATCAGAAAATCACTTGGAAGATGGAATGGCGCGCCGTGGTCTTCAGGGGTGAAGGAAGATCCTGCATGCTTGCAAGTGATGGTCGTTTGCGTGCATGACGTATACCTGGTGACTGCTGTCTCGTAGAGTGTATCGTCCAAGACACACTGGCTCCACCCTAGGTCTCAGGGTGTGGGCTCCAATAAGCTGCAACTCTCCTTCATCTTTGGTATTTCTGGAGGGGACTCTAACCAACGCTCGGTACGTGCAGAAGATTGTTAAACCCATGCTTTCGCCGTTCTTGCAACAAGAACGTGATGTGTTGTTCCAACACAATAATGCTCCTCCACACACTGCCCATGAAGCCTATCGCGCTCTGCAAGACGTGCAGCAACTTCCCCGCCCAGCACGATCTCCGGAATTTTCTCCAAGCGAGCACGTGTTGGATATGATGGGATGAGAAGTGGCTCGCACTGCTCTTCAACCAACAACTCTTACAGAACTACGCGAACAGCTAGTGTAGGCGTGGAATAACAAATACCAGAACAATATTCGCCATCTCTACTATCGACGGGTAGTCACCTCGTAATAATATGGGTGTTTCAGCATGGGTCGGTACCTGATACCTAAGAACCGCTTGCGCTATTGATCTGTAAATGTAATCATTTCACGTGCTCCATATGCACAGCTGCAACAGTAATTGCACAGGGAATTGGAAACCTCTGAAGGGGTGTACTATATATTTACCGGCAGTGTTTATTGTCGCAGTATAACGAAGGAGTTGAAGTAAGAAAAACTCATTATATTAAAAGTTATCGTAAATAACAGCTGGAAATAGCGGGTGCCTATACGTTAGTCACCCCTGGTCGTGAATTTCTTTTAGCGACGAATAGTGTCTTTAGCTCTGCGAGTCTGCAGACGCATTTAAGCAGTCATTCTTCTTGCTCCCCACATGCATTTGTCACATGAGGAAATTCTAACACCTTCGGCTCTGTAGTTCACAATGAGTTACAAAGGATGTATACTACTGGCCATTAAAATTGCTACACCACGAAGATGACATGCTACAGACACGAAATTTAACCGACAAGAAGAAGATGCTGTGATATGCAAATGATTAGCTTTTCAGAGCATTCACACAAGGCTGGCGCCGGTGGCAACACCTACAACGTGCTGACATGAGGAAAGTTTCCAACCGATTCCTCATACACAAACAGCACTTGACCGGCGTTGCCTGGTGAAACATTGTTGTGATGCCTCGTGTAAGGAGAAGAAATGCGTACCATCGCGTTTCCGATTTTGAAAAAGGTCGGATTGCAGCCGATCGCGATTGCGGTTTATCGTATCGCGACATTGCTGCTCCCGTTGGTCGAGATCCAATGACTGTTAGCAGAATGTGGAATCGGTGGGTTCAGGAGGGTAATACGGAACGCCGTGCTGGATCCCAACGGCCTCGTATCACTAGCAGTCGAGACGACAGGCATTTTATCCGCATGGCTGTAACGGATCGTGCAACCACGTCTCGATCCCTGAGTCAACAGGGGGGGACGTTTGCAAGACAACAACCAACTGCACGAACAGTTCGACGACGTTTGTAGCAGCATGGACTATCAGGTCGGAGATCATGGCTGCGGTTACCCTTGACGCTACATCACAGACAGGAGCGCCTGCGATGGTGTACTCGATGACGAACCTGGGTGCACGAATGGCAAAACGTCATTTTTTGGGATGAATACAGATTCTGTTTACAGCATCATGATGGTCGCATCCGTGTTTGGCGACGTCGCGGTGCACGCACATTGGAAGCGTGTATTCGTCATCATCATACTGGCGTATCACCCGCCGTGATGGAATGGGGTGCCATTGGTTACACGTCTCGGTCACCTCTTGTTCGCATTGACGGCACTTTGAACAGTGGACGTTACATTTCAGATGTGTTACGACCCGTGGCCCTACCCTTCATTCGATCCCTGCGAAACCCTACATTTCAGCAGGAAATGCACGACCGCATGTTGCAGGTCCTGTACGGGCCTTTCTGGATACAGAAAATGTTCGACTGCTGCCCTGGCCAGTACATTCTCCAGATCTCTCACCGATTGATAACGTCTGGTCAATGACGGCCGAGCAACTGGCTCGTCACAATACGCCAGTCACTACTCTTGATGAACTGTGGTATCGTGTTGAAGCTGCATGGGCAGCTGTACCTGTACACGCCATCCAAGCTCTGTTTGACTCAATGCCCAGGCATATCAAGGCCGTTATTACGGCCAGAGGTGGTAGTTCTGGGTACTGATTTCTCAGGATCTATGCACCCAAATTAAGTGAAAATGTAATCACATGTCAGTTATAGTATAATATATCTGTGCAATGAACACCCGTTTATGATCTGCATTTCTTCTTGGTGTAGCAATTTTAATGGCCAGTAGTGTATGTAGACGCATACCTCCATGCTTCGTCCGTCATCAAGGTAGCATGATTCCTTCACTTCATCTCGTACGTGGCCACAAATCTGCATGTTCAGTCTGTTCCTAACCTCATTTCTCAATTTCCTTTTTCAATTCCTCGCTCTCAATTCCCGGAATGGAATTCAATCTGCCAGTGCTAAGTTTCAGTATGTGTTCAGTATGCTTGTTTCCATACAAAGATCGAACTGAAAGTGGAGATAATAGATTCATGTCTACCATTCATACCGTCGTCATTAATACACAACCACATTGCTCCCACATAACTTCTAACATCATATATTTATGTTCCATTAAATGCCTCAATCATTTAATATCTCCTGAAATCCAGTGTAAGAATTGTCGATTTGTAACCATTTCCCTTGGCTAAAGTCCCAGCCAACTCGATTTCATGTTCACCTCATAAACACAACGAACATACCACTCAGCTCCCTGACCCATGTCTTTGGTTTGCTATCTGTGCTGGCAATTCCCAACACGCCTCTCTGTATTTCTCAATGAGCATCCCTCACTTTTTGAATCTTTTCGCTTTAAAACCCCCTTTTTTACCATCACATTTCAGAACTGGTAACTCACTGACGGGAAACTGTCTCACTCTGGCGCATCAAAAGCTTCCTTCTCATAACTCTATTTGCTTTACTAACAGCACTGCCGGTAATTTTTACGTTGTTGTTTATGTCTTTCTCTGTACATCCAGCCATTGTCTTTACCTACTATAAATGTCAAACCTCATGAAGTGGTTTCAAGTTTTCATTTTTAAATAGGTGCAATGTTCTTCTCTCTGTGCTGATTCTACGTTATTTTAATTTTATTTTTAGTGATTTACGGACCTAGCTACAAATTTCGTCTGTTGAATTCTTCTACGGCGAGATTTTTCTGCTTTAGAGGCAAATATTACAGTGACATCAGCAAGACGTAACTAGGTCTACATCTACAGCTACATGATTACTCTGCAGTTGACACATTCATGTTTGGCAGAGGTTTCATACAACCACTTTCACACTATTTCTCGGCCGCCCCACTCTCGAATAGCACGTGAGAAAAGAAAACACTTAAATCTTCCGCGGAAGCTCTGGTTTGTCTTATTTTATTATGAATGTCATTTCTCTCTACTCTTATCGGAGTGAACAAAATATTTTGGCATTGGGAGGAGAAAGTTTTTGACTCAAATTTCGTGGAAAGATCTAGTCGCAACGAAAAGCAATCTTTGTTTTAATGACTGCCACCTCAACTCGCTAATATGTGTGTGCCAATCTCTCCCGTATTTCGCGCTAATTGAAAACGAGCTGCTATTCTTTGAATTTTTTAGATGTCCTCAGTGAATCCGTCTGGTAAGGATCGCATACTTTGCAGAATTCGTCTTGAAGAGGACGGACAAGCGTAGTGTAGATAGTGCCTTCAGTAGATCTGTTGGATCGTTTAAATGTTCTGCCAATAAAACAGTCTTTGGTTTGTCTTCCTCACGACATTATCTACGTCACCGTCCTAAATTGTTGTTCGTAATTGTAATTCCTAGCTACATAGAAGATAAAGGGCAAAAGAATTCAATGGTTGGGCCATGTAGCCCGTATGCCAGATGGAAGACAGGCGAAGATGGCACTAGCGGGGAAACTAAACACGAAACGCATTGGACGACCAAGGCAGAGCTGGATGGACGACCTGGCGAAGGACCTAGCAGCCCTAGGAATTAAAGGCACCTGGAGGAACCGGACCCAAAACAGGAAGGAATGGAGGCAGTTTGTGGAAGCAGCGTGTGGTCTGCAGGGCCTGTGATCGCTGAATATCTATCTATCTATAGACGATTCGACAGCCTTTAAAACTGAATGATTTATGGTATTACCAAATCTAAAGAAATTTTTTTAGTATGTATGTGGAGGACCACACACTTTTTATTGTTTAGTGTCCAGTGCCGCTTTCCTAACCATGCAGATATCTTGTCCAATTTAATCTGATACATTCTAAAGAACTTGAAAGAATAAGACTGCATGTCAGGTCAGTCTGGGTTACCACCTAGCATAGGGTCAAACATCTAATCGGAAAGGTTACCTTTCTTTGCGCACAATCGTTGTATCTGTAGTGTGTATAGAGTTTTAGATTTGTGTATGTGTCGTGGACGAAACTTGATGCCTACATCTCTTGAATAGCATTTAGGCGGCTGTCGAGGTTAACGTCTCCATCCGGCGAACGAATTGCCGACTGTTGAATCACATGGCCTCTGAAATGTCAGGTTGTAGAAAGTCTTGCTCTTCATTCTAATAATGCACGTTTATTGAATCAAAGACATATGGGCAGATTTTTTTCTGAGGAGTGTAATGTATAGATAATGCAGGTCTTAATTCTCAAGAGGAATGAGTGATGCTTGCTAAGATTATCCATTCCTAATTGTAATACATCTTGCTGTACTGGATCACAGTATAGTTAGAAGGCAGTACAGCAGAGCGGCGGCCAGGAGATGCCATTAGTATAGGTCTGAAGGCTAGGTTTGTGTCTGGAGAACCAGTCACTCTCAAGCCATTGTATAAGCGCCGTTTCTCCTCGATCCTTCATGTGGGACAGCCGATTCTCTGTGTGAGGGGTTAACGTTTCCTCAAGCTGGCGGCGCGTGGGCTGGCGTGGTCCGCTAACTACCTCCCACATAGCGTAGAAGTAAACAGAGGGAGCTCTCCGGTGGCGTGCGCCTGGTCCCCCCACCCCTTATGTAGAACCTAGCGCAGCACTAGTCGCGGTACTGTTTTCCCTGTGTAGGCTTGTTTACTCACTGCCTCATCTTGTCCTTCTATTGGGTTTGCTTTAGATTTGTTAGTTTTTAAGTTATTGCCCATGGCAGGCTGCAGAAGTAAACTTTACGTACGGATGGGGCCAAAGGCGGCAGACAATACATGATTGACGCACGTGTCTCGGAATTGTACAGTCACGTTACAGTCATGGTGTGTTACTACTTCTGCGTATTCTTAGCGTATGCTGAAATGGGTAGTCACTGCGCAAATATACATTCTTGTAGAGTATACTCATATGGAAAGGTATTGATAAGTAACGTAGTTCATTTCTGTCCAGAAGAAAGACGGAATGGTTTGCTTTGGTTTAAAAAATTTGAAAATAGGAGGTCTCTACCTGAGAGGGAGGTCATTGTACAACAATGAGAGGAAACGAGAAAGATGCAAAGAAACCTACAGCTCTGATCTGAACCCCAACTCCAGTTATTAGGCAGTAAAACAACAATTTCATCATAATTTCACACACTTCGCTCTAGAAATGAAATGATCGTATGGCAATGTTGACCTGGAGGTTCCATTTGGGGGAGTTCGGTCGCCGTATTGCAAATCCCTTTAGTTGACGCCACTTCGGCGACTTGCGAGTCTATGATGATGGACACACAACACCCAGTCCCCTGCCGGGAATCGAACCCGGACCCCCTGTGTGGTAGGCGGTAACGCTACCGCTACGTTACGGAGGCGGACATTCGCTCTAGAAGAATGTATTAATATTATATTACATGTTGACTTCAGTTATCAGACAGTAACACAAGCCTGTTTTTTTTTCCTACGCTTTCCTCTGGATTAAACCGAAACCGAAAGTACCATTGTCTCCTATACATACAGTGCATTGTGAAACTGTAAAACAAGTTTTATTTTCCTGCTCGTTCTTTTCGATTGTTTTTCTGTAGACATGACTTAAGAGAGTGCATGTTTTATTTGCTGTACTTAGACAAAGTATAGTTCAGGTAGCGGTTAACATTTTGAATGAGCACAGTCATGTCGCTCGTGTGTTATTCGAAACAACCAATAGCAGAACATGTCATTTGTTCGCAGCAAGCTCAGTTAAAATGGCGATTGTAAACTGAACAGGTTATAATAAATGGGCGAATAAATTCAATAACACAGACAACATTGTTTCCTGAAACCAGGCAGCATGCACTTAAAAAACGTAATGTCACCACCGTGAGCTGATGAATCCCGGTGTCTTTTCGTGTCATTAAGTTTTTATTTCAGCTTCGATTTGTATCAGTGGCATACTAAAGAGAGAAACGCGAGGCAGCTTCGCACTCCGCATAGCAGGACATGCCAGGTGGCAATAGTTACACATGTGGCGCTTAGCTAGTGACGGCGTCGTGAAGAATCTCCCACATATCTCGTGTATTTTCTCGAAGTGGAAACAGAAACGACCCTCCTTCCACAGTTAAAAACAATTTCGATATGTAAGCTACATTTCACATGCAGCAACGTATGCCCTGAAACCAACCAAGCATAAAGTGGCCAGCGACTATATTTTTCACTGCAAACTTTTCAAAATGTGCACGGTGCTATACTTTAATTCGAAGTATCTCAGTAACAATCAGTTGTGACAAAAAGAAAACTAGTTAATTATCAAGCTGCAATGTGTGGCTATAAGATGCGGGAAAACAGTACGTCTTTACCGAATAGTTTCCTCAAATTCGAATGAGAAAGTATGACTAGCAGAAAACACACGGGAGTCCCAAAACAATGGTTTTTGTTTTTTACGTGAAAACTAAAATTTATACTGAGAACTAACTACAGAACAGGATGTAGTTTTGCTTCATCTGTGTAAAATAATTTTTAAAGGTAAATCAGATGACATGAAATTTCACTCCCCATGTACCGTGCGATACGTTTTGTGTGGAGTGACCAGCACCTCAGTGATTGTGGGTGCCCAGATGGAGGGGGAAGCGTAACACACCTCGCGCGGCCTAAGGTCACTCTATTTAATTTTATGCTCTTTGCCACTTCCGCACTTCGGCGAGGCCGCGATATTTTGTATAGAGTCTCCAAATTGCTATTGACCAGCCGCATAGTGGGTGGGGACGTCCGGTCGGCAGGCGGTAAAAGTGTGCGACTCCGGACGTCTTGGCAAGATATGATAATGTGGGAAGAGTAAAACACTACTGTAAGGACCAGTTTTATAGCTTGCCGACGCCTCACTGGTGCCAGTATTAAAAACACAATTCCCGTAGTTAGGCTGAGTTGCGATTGGTCGGCGTTCGGCCCCGGTCTCATAAACTGACATATGACTGGGAGAGTGGTGTGCTGACCATATGCCCCTTCATATCCAGAGCCAGGGACGCCTGTGGGCTGAGGATGACATGGCGGCCGGACGGTACCTTTGGACCCTCATGGCCTGTTCGGGTGGAGTTTTGAGCGACTGCCCGCACCAAAACCGAATTTATTGTTTGGTATCGCTCCCTGTATATCTAGTGAAGCCAACCAATGCCCTTAAATAGTGAAAGGAGTCCCTTTACCAGTTCTTTGTGAAACACAATTTCTTCAGGTCTAGTCGTCCAGAAAATTCTCTCTCTCTTGCTCTCCAATGCCGTGCATTCGAAGATTAGGCGTGATGCAGTTTCTTCACTCTCATGATAGATCCTACATTTAGGGTCTTATTCCGTTATACCCATTGCATGTACACTCCTGGAAATTGAAATTAGAACACCGTGAATTCATTGTCCCAGGAAGGGGAAACTTTATTGACACATTCCTGGGGTCAGATACATCACATGATCACACTGACAGAACCACAGGCACATAGACACAGGCAACAGAGCATGCACAATGTCGGCACTAGTACAGTGTATATCCACCTTTCGCAGCAATGCAGGCTGCTATTCTCCCATGGAGACGATCGTAGAGATGCTGGATGTAGTCCTGTGGAACGGCTTGCCATGCCATTTCCACAAGGCGCCTCAGTTGGACCAGCGTTCGTGCTGGACGTGCAGACCGCGTGAGACGACGCTTCATCCAGTCCCAAACATGCTCAATGGGGGACAGATCCGGAGATCTTGCTGGCCAGGGTAGTTGACTTACACCTTCTAGAGCACGTTGGGTGGCACGGGATACATGCGGACGTGCATTGTCCTGTTGGAACAGCAAGTTCCCTTGCCGGTCTAGGAATGGTAGAACGATGGGTTCGATGACGGTTTGGATGTACCGTGCACTATTCAGTGTCCCCTCGACGATCACCAGTGGTGTACGGCCAGTGTAGGAGATCGCTCCCCACACCATGGTGCTGGGTGTTGGCCCTGTGTGCCTCGGGCGTATGCAGTCCTGATTGTGGCGCTCACCTGCACGGCGCCAAACACGCATACGACCATCATTGGCACCAAGGCAGAAGCGACTCTCATCGCTGAAGACGACACGTCTCCATTCGTCCCTCCATTCACGCCTGTCGCGACACCACTGGAGGCGGGCTGCACGATGTTGGGGCGTTAGCGGAAGACGGCCTAACGGTGTGCGGGACCGTAGCCCAGCTTCATGGAGACGGTTGCGAATGGTCCTCGCCGATACTCCAGGAGCAACAGTGTCCCTAATTTGCTGGGAAGTGGCGGTGCGGTCCCCTACGGCACTGCGTAGGATCCTACGGTCTTGGCGTGCATCCGTGCGTCGCTGCGGTCCGGTCCCAGGTCGACGGGCACGTGCACCTTCCGCCGACCACTGGCGACAACATCGATGTACTGTGGAGACCTCACGCCCCACGTGTTGAGCAATTCGGCGGTACGTCCACCCGGCCTCCCGCATGCCCACTATACGCCCTCGCTCAAAGTCCGTCAACTGCACATACGGTTCACGTCCACGCTGTCGCGGCATGCTACCAGTGTTAAAGACTGCGATGGAGCTCCGTATGCCACGGCAAACTGGCTGACACTGACGGCGGCGGTGCACGAATGCTGCGCAGCTAGCGCCATTCGACGGCCAACACCGCGGTTCCTGGTGTGTCCGCTGTGCCGTGCGTGTGATCATTGCTTGTACAGCCCTCTCGCAGTGTCTGGAGCAAGTATGGTGGGTCTGACACACCGGTGTCAATGTGTTCTTTTTTCCATTTCCAGGAGTGTAGGTGTTTTTTGAAATTCCCATGACTGGTCATCAGTCCAACCATGAGTTTAATCTCTTTCCTGTTCAAGCACAGGATTACAGAGCTTGTTTCAAAACACGACTTTGGCATCATTACCTCACCATGTTTTTGTTTACAGACCTTGGTCCATTATTCTACGTGCTGTCTTCGAAGCTAGTTCGGTAGTTCTAGTTTGATCATAGCTGTGGTGATTGTCAGGACAGGTTCCGGTTCAATGAACACAGTCTTTGCTCCCATCCTGGCCAATCTGTAGGCTTGTTCATTGCCACTGATCCCTGAGTGGCCAAGGACCCACACTATGTTTCCTCTACTGCTTCCCAATAGTTCCTCCAAAGCCCTGTGACATTCTACAACCATCTTAGATCTTGTTGCAGGAGCTGCCAATGATTTCAGGGCTGACTGGCTGCCTGAATAGCTGTAGATGCTATGGTCCTTGTAACACCTACGCACATTCTCCTCCACACACACCCTGATTGCGGTAATTTCAGTTTGGAATACCGAGGTCAGTTTTCGTTGAGAGATGATGCCCTCCAGTCTTGTCTGAACCCCATACACCCCGGCCCCAGCGCCTTGGTCTGATTTCGACCCACTAGTGAATCTGATAATGTCCCCCGTATGGCGTCGAACTGTTTTTTCCCACTGCTCCCTGCTTCCAATTATTAAGTTGTAATGCTTGTTGAAACAGTTGGGAGTTACTATATAGTTGGCCGGCATTTCCCCAGCCATTCGTATATTTTCGTCACTCATTATTTCAGTGTGTGATTCTGGATATCCCAATGAGATCCAGGTTTTACCAGTTTTGAGCCCGTATACACCAACTGCTGTCTTCATCTTGGCCCAAAGGTGTAGTGAAGACATGTCCAGCATGGCTTCCATCCCAGCGGTTGGTGTGTTGCTAATTCTGCCTGTTGTGGCTAAGCAGGCCAGTCTCTGCACCTTAGAAAGCTCCTTAGCTGCAACCCACTGTTCTACCTTCTTCCACCACACTACGGCCTCGTAGGAGTTCCGAGGACCAACTAGGTCATCTGCATATCCTTGGCAAAAGGAATTAAGGAAAAAGGAATTAAGTTCCTCAATGAGTTCGTTCACCACTAGATTCTACAATAAAGGGGACAAAATTCCTCCTTGTGGAAAACCTCTAGTGGTGTTAATTACCATCTTTTCATTCATCATGGAGGCCTCTACCTTCCTTCCACTAAGTATGGCCCTGGTTCACCTACATATAGTGGTCCCCTGCTGCTCTAACCATGGAATCGAAGGTTGTGTTACTAAAAGTCCCCTCAACGTCCAGGGAGATGCAGAGGGCTATTTCTTGAAAGTGAAATGCTTTCTCCACCCCCCTGACGAGCTGATGGAGAGCTGTCTCACCTGATTTACCTGGATGATATCAAAAAAATGTTGAAATGTGTGTGAAATCTTATGGGACTTAACTGGTAAGGTCATCAGTCCCTAAGCTTACACACTACTTAACCTTAATTATCCTAAGGACAAACACACACTACTTAACCTTAATTATCCTAAGGACAAACACACACACACACACACACACACACACACCCATGCCCGAGGGAGGACTTGAACCTCTGCCTGGATCAGCCACACAACCATGACTGCAGAACCTCCTCGTTGATATGCGTGTTGGTTTGAATGTAGAGGAGCCCCAGTTAGCCTCCTCTCCCCAACATGTACATTAACCAGTTTTTCCAATATTTTAAGAATGAAGGAGGACAGACTGATTGGTCTCATATCCTTGGCCTTCATATGATAGTTCTCTCTGGCTTTGGAATGAGGACAACCTTCACCACCCTCCAGGCATTGGGAATGATTCCTGCTTCTAGGCTAAACCTGAATAACCAGCATAGGACTCTTGTAAGATTCTCTCCTGCCTGTTGCAGGAGAGCTGGAAAGATTCCATCTGGGCCAGGTGACTTGAACGGTTGGAATGTTCCCACCGCCCACTGGATTTTACTGGAGTCAACACACTCCTTGGCAGATTCCCAGTCCTCTCGAGTGCCTGAGAACCATTGTCTCACAGGGATAGGACTTTGGTCTATGTTGTCTGCCAGAGCATATTGAGGAAAGTGAGTTTTGAGGAACAGTTCCAGCATCTCATGTGCTGCCTCTGTATATTCCTCATCCTCCTTCCTCAACATACCGCCTGGATCAGGTGATACTCAAGTGAGAATTTTGTGAAGTCTGGCTTGAGCAGCTGTGCCCTCCACTTCCTCGCAGAATGCCTTTCATCATACCTCCTTTGCTTGTCTAATTGCAAGGCTGTAATTGACAAGGGCCTCACGATATTAAAGCCCATGTCCTTCATGTCTCACAAGGTTAAACAGTCTTCGTACCTGTTCTCTTTGTGTTTCCAAGTTATTGTTCCACCAAGGCACACTCCTATTTGTGCACTTCTTGGTGATTGAGCAGTTGTCCTGGTATGAGATCACTATGGCAGAGGTTACAGCCTCTGCTACTTCCTCAAACTCTACTAGATTCCTTATTGAGGTTTTAATTTCTGATAAGCTTAAGTCAATGTCCCTCCTCTATATCTCCCAGTCTATTTTCCTGGGATTTCTATAGGCCATGGTCTGTCTGAGTTCCATTTCGACCTTGAATTTAATATACATGTGGTCTGATGAGGATGGTTCTAACACCACATGCCATTGTTTGACATAGCTGCCCATCATCATGGAAACAAAGTATTTCTGTATGTAGGTTTGCACCCCTATTCAGGACCTCAAAGTTGTTAGGACAAGAGAAATTATAGAAGGTACTCACCTCTGTTGTTGATGTCCTTGCTGCCCCACACTAGGTTGTGGGCATTAGCATCACATCCAGCCAACAGTTGGTCCCCTTGCCATTGGCAAGTTTCTGCCCATCTCCTCACTTCCAAAGGAGGAGGAGAGCTGTCTTCATAAGGAAGGTATGCTGAGGCCAAAACAATTTCCCTCATGGTAGCTCCCTTACATTGTGGCATCCTGTTGGTCACTGGGTCCCTGGATCAGAAATCCAAAATTGGCATGAAAGAAATTCCATTTCTCACATAGATGCATGTTCTGGAGTCTATTAGATTTCTAACATAAATCAGATTACCTACAGTGCCACTGTGGCCTGATACACCTCCTTTATATAAGTAGGGTTCTTGTATCAGCGCGATATCCACTTACTGTCTCCCCAAGTGACAGCTCAGGGCAACAGTGGCCCCTTTACTGTGCTGCAGATCAATCTGCAACACCTCAAGTCTCCATCTTGCTGCCATCATTGCCTTTGTGGTCTTTGATTACCCTGGCAGCGACCTGCAAGAACCCTAAAAACAATTTTAGGTCTTGTTCTCTCATTGCCTTCATGGAGTCCTCTCCGCTCTCCAACACCAGGGTTCATCCTTCTGGTACAGCCTTCTGGTTGATTACTCTCCAATCCTCTGTCGAGACTTTTGGTTTCTGGACCCCTATTTTCTCTAACAGAGTCTTTGGAGGGACACCTTTAAGGATCTTTGGTACTGATATTGATACCTTTGTGGGCTTATGAAGCTCAGCTACCATCTTGACAAGCAGCTTTGCATCCTCCAACAGGGATATCATGGGCACCTTGTCCTTGAGCAGTTCCACTGTATGCACCCCCTCACAGACAAAAATGAGGACACCACGATCTAGATAGATCCTTCTGAGATTGGGTCCTAGACCAGCATCCCCCCCCCCCCCAAACTTTTCAATGAGGCCATCTGTACGAGCTCCTCCTG
This sequence comes from Schistocerca cancellata, assembly GCF_023864275.1. NCBI lineage: Eukaryota > Metazoa > Arthropoda > Insecta > Orthoptera > Acrididae > Schistocerca > Schistocerca cancellata. Next base: position 550,017,786 of record NC_064631.1, read on the forward strand.
CTGCGAGGTGATGCCTGTCAGTGGATAGCCTTCTTGGATAACTGCCATCTTAAAAACCGAAACTGCAGTACTATAGGTCTGTTTCCCTATTTCTTGCCTCGGCTTTTTTGTGGCTCACTTATGCTGAGAGAAGGAAGTCATAGATTCCTCGCTTATCCTCTTGTCACCTGTCTTTGACGTTCTGGGGGTCTACATATCCCCTTCAACCTGAGACAGTTTTTTCTTGGGTGTCTTTGGCTCAAGTCCTTTTAATTCCCTCTCTTTTGTTTGCGATGCCATTCTTTTCCTTCTTGTTTCTATTCCTTGAGAAGTTACATCCTCTGGGCCCCAGACAAGGCTTTAACCTTGATCTGGTCCAACTTCTCAGTTACAGTTCCCACTTCTTGTTCAGCTCTAGACCCTGATTCAGTAGTGGGAGTGCATTCCATCGGTCCTCACGATGATGTTTGGGTGTCTGAGGTCTCAGTTTGCCCCTCAGTTTGTTTTAATTTATTTTTGTCAGTCGTGTCCATCTTGGTCCCAGAAGATTTGGGTATCTACATGGCCCACATCATGGAAACCCCACACAGTGTAAGGCTACTTACTCATGGAGGTCGCCCGATATCCCTGAGGTTCCATTTGCGACACATTTTCCCATGTGCTGTGCTCCCCTCGCCACAGATCGCATCATACCTTGGGTTCTGGAAAAGAAGTTGGTAAGGACTAGGAGTGGATAAAGAAGACAGGATGTTGTGGGACACTCTTAGTCTGTTCCATCAGCTAAGGCCTTTCCATCAGTAGGTCCTCTACCTTGGGCATAGACCTCAGCTTCACGCAGATACAGACAGTGCTTCGCCAGGGTGGTGTCCCCCAGAGAGGGGGGGGGGGGAGTTTAGTTTTAGTTTTAGAGTTCGGCTGATATGGTCAGGAGACTGCGGGGGGGGGGGGGCACTGCAGACACTGTCGTGCTGTTCCAAAGGCACTTGCGTTGGTCGTCTGTTGCCACAGCCCATAAATGCCAATTTCTCCGCGCTGAGTTAACGGAAACGTTCGTCGAACGTCCCACAATGATCCCTGCGATTATATCACGCAATGTTGCTTGTCTGTTAGCACTGACAACTCTATGCAAACGCCTCTACTCGGTCGTTAAGGCCGTCGTCCACTGCGTTGTCCCTGGCCATAACCACGGCGGAAACCTTTTCTCATGAATCACCTGGGTAGAAATGACAGCTCCGCCAATGAATTACTGTTTTGTACCTTGTGTATGTAATATTACCATCTGTATATATGCATATCGCTATCCCATGACTTTTGTCACCTCAGCGTAATCAGCAAGTCTCTCTAAACAACGGTTGGAACGTTATAGAAATCGTTCAACTCCTCGACGATCGAGGTCAGCTTCTCGGTGACGGAACCATTCGACACTCGCGTCGCGAACGTCCTCATGATCGGAAAATATCCCGAAACGATTTTCTTCAATTGCCTCGACACTGTCGTCTGGTCTAAGTCGATAGTATCCTTCCTAATCAGCATCAGCCGCGTCTATGCGGCCTTGGTCAAGTCGCGGGCACCGCTTAACTACGTTTGGTGACTATACCGGCACAGTATCGCGGTCAGTCTGTGAGCAATTCAGACTTCTGCCCACAAGAATGCTATTGTCCCGCGTGCTTAAGTATTGGAATCCGTTTACAGTCGCCACGCTTTTCATTCCCACTCTGTGATGCGCACGCTATTTCTACAGTAACAAAACTGTCTCTGCATGAAGTCCAGAGCATATATTCTATCGTGACAATGTGCCACTGTTGAGGTGCAATGGTCTTAGCGTGGGACGGCATGAGTAACTTACTTTTTTATGTCTCATCGTACATACAAAAGTAAATACGCTTCAATGTTTAAAGCAGAAAACTATAATATATGAAAAAGAAACACAGGGATGGTGAGAAGGGAGGAGGAAACTGTCCAAAGTTACTTCAGCAGTACTACTCGGATAGTCCATTGGCATGCAATGTGCATAGAAAGGAACCAGGGTGGGTAGTCCCTCAGAAGATCCATCGTATAGATCTGGTGACCGATGTAAAGCCAGGACCGGTAATTTTTGCAAATGAAATAAAATGTGACCAAGTCTGTGAATTCCACTATTCATTTAGATGTTGTAGTCATCGGTTTCTTTTGAAAGTCAAGATGACCTCAATTCATAGCAATGCATTCAATTTATTATTGCTTTTTAAATTATTCTCTATCTCCATTTGCACTGTAAATAACAACATATGAGTGTACCCAAATATATACGATTTTGTTAACTGTTCATTGTTGTGTTACGTATCCTTATTTTAATCCTTGAAAATAACAGATTGGTGCATGAGTCTGTAGTGTTTTTGTTTTGCATGTTGGTATCCCTGTTGCTATGGGTTTTTTTCGATGGTCATTTTTTATTTATAATCCACGGTTGTTATTTGAGTTTACATATCGTCATTTTGTCATTCAGAGGTAATGAATGAAGCTGCGGATGCTAGAAAATGGAATGACAAATGAAGAAATCGGGACATTTCTGACATTCTTCTGTTTGAGTTCAATAGAGGAGTTACAGTAGCGGAGGCAGTCAGAAATACTTTTGTCGTGCATGGGCATAATGCCACTGGACAGAGTACGGCAACGAAATAGTTTTCTCTTTTTAAGGAGAACCGTTTTGACATTGTTGAGTCCGCACGTTCAGGAAGACCTTCAGTATTTGATCTTTAAACCCAAAAAATTTTCAAATGTGTGTGAGATATTATGGGACTTAGCTGCTAAGGTCATCAGTCCCTAAGCTTACACACTACTTAACCTAAATTATCCTAAGGACAAACACATACACCCATGCCCGAGGAAGGACTCGGACCGCCGCTCGGACCAGCCGCACAGTCCATGACTGCAGCGCCTTAAAAAATGGTTCAAATGGCTCTGAGCACTATGGGACTTACCTTCTAAGGTCATCAGTCCCCTAGAACTTAGAACTACTTAAACCTAACCTAAGGACATTACACACATCCATGCCCGAGGCAGGATTCGAACCTGCGACTGTGGTCGTGCGGTTCCAGACTGTAGCACCTGTAACCGCTTGGCCACCCCGACCGGCGCAGCGCCTTAGACCACTCGGCTAATCACGCGCGGCTCATTAAACCCATTAGTCCACAATGATTCATGTCAGTGTACTCGAGAACTGGAAAATGTGATGAACTGTGATCATTTTACCATTATACGCCATTTAGATGCAGTGGGGAAGGTTAAAAAATCGGATGTATTGGTACCATATTCTCTATGCCAAAATCACAAAAATCAGCGGGTGACCATACGTGCATCTCTGCTTGCTCCTTATTGACCAGTCCTATCCCGTATCGTTATTGAAGAGGTGAAGTGGTGTCTTCATGCTAGCATAAGGAAAAGAAAGGAATTGTTCATCCCAAACAAAGCAATGACTCCCTGTACAAACACATACGCGCATCCACAAAACATAATGTTATGCATCTGGTGCAACAGCGACGGTGTAGTGTACTAAGAATTGTTTCCCCGAGATGTAACCATCACTCCTGACATTTATTGCGAACAACTGAGACGTCTTGCAGACGCAGTCCAAGAAAAACGACCAGGAATACCGCACGTAATGATACTACTCCACGATAACGCCTGCCTGCATTCTGCTAGACTGACAAAAAACACTGTACGGGAGGTGGGTTGCGAAGTCTCATCTTATGCACCTGATCTTGCGCCCTCAGATTTCCACTTCTTCCACTCTCTATGGAACAATCTCCCAAGCAACTTCCCTTCCGGATGAAAATGCGCACTGAACGTAACTGGATGATTTCTTCGTCACATAACCACGTGATTTCTACAGTGGCAGAATCGAAAAGTTACCTCAGCGTTGGCAGACTGTTGTAAATAGCGAAGAAGAATATACACTACTGGCCATTAAAATTGCTAAACCACGAAGATGACGTGTTACAGACGCAAAATTTCACCGACAGGAAGAAGATGCCGTGATATCCAAATGATTAGCTTTTCAGAGCATTCACACAAGGTTGGCGCCGGTGGCGACACCTACAACGTGCAGACATGAGGAAAGTTTCCAACCGATTTCTCATACACAAAGAGTAGTTGACTGGCGTTGCCTGGCGAAACGTTGTTTTGATGCCTCGTGTAAGGAGGAGAAATGCGTACCATCACGTTTCCGACTTTGAGAAAGGTCGGATTGTAGCCTATCGCGATTGCGGTTTATCGTATCGCGGTCGAGATCCAATGACTGTTAATAGAATATGGAAACGGTGGGTTCAGGACGGTAATACGAAACGCCGTGCTTGATCCCAACGGCCTCGTATCACTAGCAGTCGAGATGACAGGCACCTTATCCGCATGGCTGTAACGGATCGTGCAGCCACGTCTCGATCCCTGAGTCAACAGATGGGGACGTTTGCAAGACAACAACCATCTGCACGAACAGTTCGACGACGTCTGCAGCAGCATGGACTATCAGATCGGAGACCATGGCTGCAGTTAACCTTGACGCTGCATCACAGACAGGAGCGTCTGCGATGACGTACTCAACGACGAACCTGGGTGCACGAATGGCAAAACGTCATTTTTTCGGATGAATCCAGCTTCTGTTTACAGCATCATGATGGTCGCATCCGTGTTTGGCGACATCGCGATGAACGCGCATTGGAAGCGTGTATTCGTCATCGCCATACTGGCGTATCACCCAGCGTGACGGTATGGGGTGGCATTGGTTACACGTCTCGGTCACCTCTTGTTCGCATTGACGGCTCTTTGAACAGTGGACGTTACATTTCAGATGTGTTACGACCCGTGGCTCTACCCTTCATTCGATCCATGCGAAACCCTACATTTCAGCAGGATAATGCACGACCGAATGTTGTAGGTCATGTACGGGCCTTTTTGGATACAGAAAATATTCGAGTGCTGCCCTGGCCAGCACATTCTCCAGATCTCTCACCAATTGAAAACGTCTGGTCAATGGTGGCCGAGCAACTGGCTTGTCACAATACGCCAGTCACTACTCTGGATGAACTGTGGTATCGTGTTGAAGCTGCATGGGCAGCTGTACCTGTACAGTCCATCCAAGCTCTGTTTGACTCAATGCCCAGGCGTAGCAAGGCCGTTATTACGGCCAGAGGTGGTTGTTCTGGGTACTGATTTCTCAGGCTCTATGCACCCAAATTGCGTGAAAATGTAATCACATGTCAGTTCTAGTATAATATATCCGTCCAATGAATACCAGTTTATTATCTGCATTTCTTCTTGGTGTAGCAATTTTAATGGTCAGTAGTGTATTACTGAAGACTAAACCCTGTGTTATGTGTATCTGTTGAGTTTATAAACTTACGGAATAACGCTACGAATTTATGCACTAGGTCGGGTGCTGTGGCCGAGCGATTCTAGGCGCTTCAGTCTGGAACCGCGCGACCGCTATTGTCGCAGGTTCGAATCCTGCCTCGGGAATGGACGTGTGTGATGTCCTTAGGTTAGTTAGGTTTAAATAGTCCTAAGTTCTAGGGAACTGATGATCTCAGATGTTAAGTCCCATAGTTCTCAGAGCCATTTGATCCATTTTTTTATGCACTAACCCAAAATTTTACCATTACAGTAATTACCTTTAATTTGCCTTGTAAATTCGTGACATACATTCCAAGGATGCTCTGAAGTTTGTATATGTATTGTTGTAACTCGTCTTGACACGGAGTCATTGTACTTTGTTAGTATACAGGTAATACGAGGCTGTACATCAGTTTTTACGCTATGTAGATTTACCACGTATATTTTTGGATTGTTTGATTCATTTAAATAACGAGTAATAGCAATGAGAGGTCGTATCTTTGTCGTATTTTTGATTACTTGCTAGAGTTTCTGTATGTTTTGTGGTCTAATGTGATGTCAATGGATTTAATTTCATATGTGCAGAATCGGTTAAATACTTTTTATATGTAGCACACTTGCTAATCCATATCAAACTGTAGGAGAAATCAGATCGCCTTAATAACATACAACCGTCACTGTTGAAGTAATTAGAAGGTGAAGTTTATAAATTTGCTTCGTTTCCAAACTGATGCAATGCTACATTCGGTTCCTTCCACTGCTTTTCAGTGAGCTAAGTTTCTCAGGTCCGCTTCACGTCATATTTTTGTCTACTGTTGTCCATTAGCCTGTGATTCGACTGTACGTCGTAACGTAGTCAGCCTGGTCACTAGACTGTCTGCAAGGCGCCTCGTTACTTCGTGGCGATGGAGGCCTTGGATAACGCTACTTTCTCCTTTAGTGGTACATTTTGGTTTACTTTTTGAACCATCTCGTAGACCTTGATTCGAGTATAACTCAGCATTTCGGAACTTAGAGACTGGAGTTATTGCAACGCATTGCCTTGTTACAATATGAGGAGAGAGAGAGAGACCATTTTGGTGCATACGTTGTGCAACTTTAGCCAATTCCGAGAATTGATTTTGATGTATATAATTCCTTATTGTCTTGTTGGCGTCAGGTTTTGTATATTTCTTGCTGTACTGGTAGATGGGACAACTTAAGCATTTAAAGTTATCTTTTATGGATTTCTTTGAAACGCCGTCGCAATGTACTGTCTGCAGCTTTAAACGCTTAAATTCGTAAACTGTCTTGCCACTTACTTATCTTGCTTATTTCACTAGCCATTGTACATCTGGAAGGAACGAGACGATATAAGCGATAACATTTAATTGACGACGAGGTCATTAGAGCTGAGCACAAGCTAAGTCAATGATGAGGAGGTCGCGTGTGTTATGCCAAGAAGCAAATATTAGTCCCCTAAACAGTGATAATGAAGCCCTGAAACCATAACGCGATGCCAAAAGGATAATTCGCACGCCCCAGAAAAACAATTTGGAAACGCTGTCTGACTGGTAAAGCGTAATAGAAAGTCATATACACACCCGTATATATATACACTCCTGGAAATGGAAAAAAGAACACATTGACACCCGTGTGTCAGACCCACCATACTTCCTCCGGACACTGCGAGAGGGCTGTACAAGCAATGATCACACGCACGGCACAGCGGACACACCAGGAACCGCGGTGTTGGCCGTCGAATGGCGCTAGCTGCGCAGCATTTGTGCACCGCCGCCGTCAGTGTCAGCCAGTTTGCCGTGGCATACGGAGCTCCATCGCAGTCTTTAACACTGGTAGCATGCCGCGACAGCGTGGACGTGAACCGTATGTGCAGTTGACGGACTTTGAGCGAGGGCGTATAGTGGGCATGCGGGAGGCCGGGTGGACGTACCGCCGAATTGCTCAACACGTGGGGCGTGAGGTCTCCACAGTACATCGATGTTGTCGCCAGTGGTCGGCGGAAGGTGCACGTGCCCGTCGACCTGGGACCGGACCGCAGCGACGCACGGATGCACGCCAAGACCGTAGGATCCTACGCAGTGCCGTAGGGGACCGCACCGCCACTTCCCAGCAAATTAGGGACACTGTTGCTCCTGGGGTACCGGCGAGGACCACTCGCAACCGTCTCCATGAAGCTGGGCTACGGTCCCGCACACCGTTAGGCCGTCTTCCGCTCACGCCCCAACATCGTGCAGCCCGCCTCCAGTGGTGTCGCGACAGGCGTGAATGGAGGGACGAATGGAGACGTGTCGTCTTCAGCGATGAGAGTCGCTTCTGCCTTGGTGCCAATGATGGTCGTATGCGTGTTTGGCGCCGTGCAGGTGAGCGCCACAATCAGGACTGCATACGACCGAGGCACACAGGGCCAACACCCGGCATCATGGTGTGGGGAGCGATCTCCTACACTGGCCGTACACCACTGGTGATCATCGAGGGGACACTGAATAGTGCACGGTACATCCAAACCGTCATCGAACCCATCGTTCTACCATTCCTAGACCGGCAAGGGAACTTGCTGTTCCAACAGGACAATGCACGTCCGCATGTATCCCGTGCCACCCAACGTGCTCTAGAAGGTGTAAGTCAACTACCCTGGCCAGCAAGATCTCCGGATCTGTCCCCCATTGAGCATGTTTGGGACTGGATGAAGCATCGTCTCACGCGGTCTGCACGTCCAGCACGAACGCTGGTCCAACTGAGGCGCCAGGTGGAAATGGCATGGCAAGCCGTTCCACAGGACTACATCCAGCATCTCTACGATCGTCTCCATGGGAGAATAGCAGCCTGCATTGCCGCGAAAGGTGGATATACACTGTACTAGTGCCGACATTGTGCATGCTCTGTTGCCTGTGTCTATGTGCCTGTGGTTCTGTCAGTGTGATCATGTGATGTATCTGACCCCAGGAATGTGTCAATAAAGTTTCCCCTTCCTGGGACAATGAATTCACGGTGTTCTTATTTCAATTTCCAGGAGTGTATATATATATATATATATATATATATATATATATATATAATGTGCGCCGGCCTTTGTGGCCGAGCGGTTCTAGGCGCTACAGTCTGGTAGCCTGTCCCGGGCATGGATGTGTGTGATGTCCTTAGGTTAGTTAGGTTTAAGTAGTTCTAAGTTCTAGGGGACTGATGACCATAGCAGTTAAGTCCCATAGTGCTCAGAGCCATATATAATGTGCGTGTGTGTGTACTTTGGTAATTCATCGCACAAAAACCTCAATATTTCACAGTGAGTACCAATTCGCAAAGACAGTGAACCAAATAGCTTTCAGCTTACAGCATCCGGCTGTGCTACGAACATAATTCCTCAGTTTCCTAGGCACTAACCTTGAATATAATAATCTGTAAATCATCTGAAAGAACATATACATCCTGAATACTGTCTTTACATAACACCATAGTAATGTGTAAAATCAATTCGCACGATATATACGGGGTCATGCTGAAAAATAATGTCTCTGAAATTTTTATGTGGAAACTCTGAAAGCTTTTTAAATAAAACAAGAGTTAAGAATATACATTAATTATTCTTCATGTCTATACATTTGTTTCTTAGCATAATCACCTTGGCGAAGAACACATTTCACCCAACGAGAGGCCAATTTTATTGGTACCATCACTGTAGTAAGTTTGATTTTGTTGACGAAGCCAGAACCTCACCTCTGCTTGCAGCGCACCATCGCTACCAAAGTGAAGTCATCGAAGGCGTTCTTTAAATTTTGGAAACAGATGAAAATCGGATGTGGCCAAGTCAGGGCTGCATAGAGGGTGACCAATGACAGAACCCAAGGTGTCAGATTGCTGCAGAGGTTGCATCGCTCATGTGTTGTCTGGCTTTGTCATACTGAAAGCTCCTTGTGTGGAGGAGCAGCTCGAATTAGGAACTCGATTACAGCGCACTGTTTCTTACACGCCAACATGGATACGCTACACACCATCATTTTTCACGCTACAATTCGGAGCCCTCTAGCGGCAGAGGGCTGCAAATTTGTAGATTCAAAGAAAGTTGTAGAATGTTAATAACGTTTGTTTCATTTATAAAGCTTTAAGAGTTTCCAAATAAAAAAATTCGGAGGCATTACTTTTCAACACGCCCTCGTAAAAAACAGCAAAGGACAAAACAGCACTCATCGACCTACCTCGGTTGCAACTGGAACCTAATAGCATATAATGTTCCAGAGCGAGCTAAGGCAGGCCAAGGATTGTTTTGCCCATTGCATTGCATATAAGGTAAAGTTACTTATTATTAATGTCTCGCATCTGTAACTTGATATGTCATTGTCAGTGCAGTAGAAAATTCACTGCTCGCGAGCCGAGCCTGCAATACATCACAAGTTGGCTGTTGCTCAGCGTGACACGATATAGTGCCCCAATACAAAGATTGAAAATGTATATAGCGAAATTATTTAAAAATAAGTAGACTGATGGGGAGTTACGTTGTAACTGAACACGAATAAAGAATTTTACAAGCCTACATGGGTACTCAAACCTACAAATTGTAGCAGCACAACTGTTTAGGATGGAGGAAGTTAGTTTTGTGCGATATTCTGAGCACAAGTTACAGTTAGGTGCGGGCTAGATTGCAGTGAGTTACGCATACCAGCAGTTGCGAAGGCAAATAGAGACCACAGGGGCCTAGAACTGCCGGAGAAGGCACACACAGCAGTTTGCATGGCGCAAGTCACAGGCAGAAGGGGCCACTGGCCAACTTAGCGCGTTATGGGCACGTGACATGAAGCGGCGGGCTTGGCAAAACAGAGGCGCACAGCTAAGTATAAATAGGTACCGTTTTCTAACGAGATTCATTCAACTGTAGGAGCTCTCTTGGACCGCGGGTCGTGTCACACCACCGGCTACACACCACAGCAGATTCCAGTCCACAGTGGGTCATTGGTTACAGCCCCTGAGGCTGACGGGGAGTCCGTAGCCAGGCAGCCACTGGCGGGCCACTCCACGTCTCATTACCGCAGGCAGTCGTCTTGGCTTCCAACTCACACCGGATGCTTCCCGTGCGAGGGCCGCAGATTTGGACGCTGGATTGTGGGCGCTTGTTGGCGCCGTGACTCGGGCCATGCCGGCGAGGACGCACAGCGTGGGCATCTTCCAGTTGTCAGCTGACCACGCAGCAGCTCCCAGCAGAGCAGCGCGGAGACATCGAGGACGGTGGGCACTGAGTCGGCTGCTGGCACAGCCATCCTGACATCGTTGGAACTCAGCGGGCTTTACAAGGCCAGCTCGACACAGCATGGCATTACACGGGCCGCTGAGGTGCTTCCTCAGCATTGTGGGGCCCTGCGGCGCAGACCAAGAGGAACGAGGGCACTGTAGCTAAAAAACAATAAATCATTTGTAAACTTCTCGGCGAGTTTTAGTGCGGCAACTCCTAGCTCCACTCACTACATTTGGTATCTTCCCGCTACATTTGGTCATCCTGATACATTCGGTGGCAGAAGAAGCCACTACAAAATACAAGATTCATATTCACAATGAGCGATTGGTGCACCATGTCCTCATCTCACGGTTCTGAACAAAGCAAAAACTGTTTTATACTTCAGAAGAGGGTAACAATTTTGAATTTAAAGGACAACAAAGTGAAAAGATAACATGCGACGATATTATCAGCTTTCATTCAACTAGTATGAGCAAGAAAAAGGCCCTATACCTGCTCGTAGAGCAAACAGTACCAAGTGATGATAACAAAACCTCACCACATTAACTAAGATTTAACTCAGCAACTAAACTGAAATGGTCTCAACAAAGTCATTAAACATTGTAGAACCTCCATGACAGCATGGACCTTCACCAGACAAAAGGAATCTACTCTCAAAACACGGCCCCATCACTTGCATCCAAGAAAACGCGGAATACAGCATAGGCTAGAATGACGAATACTCTTTAAAACCAGAAGGACCTCATATCCTGTAACTTGCGATCGATTTCCATTGGCCGAGAACAAAATGACTCCCCAAAGATGTAAAGTTACTTCAGTGACCATACAAAGAGGTAGCAGCAGTACTTATATCTACGTATTAATCAAAGCTGATTTCAGCAGATTACTTAAAATATTGCAGAGATAAATATCGCGATCTAAGAAAACAAAATGCCAATTAAACAGGCACTTATCAGCCTTTCAGAATGAACCATCCTCGTTTTCACCTTAAATGTTTTGTGGAAACCTAGTTAATATTGGTCGGCTGGAGCTTTAAGACCTAGTTCTCTCAGATCCGAATCCAGCGTTGTAACGCCTGCGCCATCTCGTTCGGAAGCAAAACATTGTCTTCATGGTCCCGGCTGAGTATTGTGGGAAGTAAGGCCGACAGAGAAGCGCTGGGATAAAAAGGGCGTAAGTCAGTGATGCAGTCTTCCTCCGCTTCTCAAAGAAACAGACTAATACAAGTACAGAAAGCATTCCTCAGCAAAAGATGTCAGCTAATATCAATTGTAGGTCTCAATTTGACAAAGAAATTTCTGAGAATAGACGTGAGGGGCATGGCCTTGTACAGAAGTGAATTACAGACTGGGGCTAAACCTGAGAAGTAGAAAATTGAAGCGATTCGGATGTGGTGTTACAGGAGAATGATGATAATTAACAAGACTGATACGATACAAATCAGGTCGTACTGCATATTGAGGGAGGAAAGAAACATGTATCGATAGTAAACTTATATAAAAACTTGTTTCTCCTTTTATTATCTTGTTTTTTAAATTATTTTTAGTAATAAATATTACTAAAAATCGTTACTGAGATTATAATACACCAGTTGCCGAAAGTGTGTGATTTATTTAATTCAACATGTTTAGGGACTACAAGCTCCACAGAAAAAGGAAAATCGAAATCATTACTTCGCATTATTGCATTTACCAACACACACACACACACACACTATATACAGGGTGGTTGTAATTAAAGTTCAACTTTCAAACCGCTGTAGAAATAACACCACTGCTCAGAATGACGCCAAATTGCAAAGGAATGTTATCGGAGAAGGGGGAAAACGTATGGCAGAAGAAAAATAAGTAGTTACAAAATGTAGCAACAGATGGCGCTGTAAGCATCATAATTTAGTAGTGGCCGACTACAAATGACAAATGAATCATACAACAATGCCTTAAGTGTACGTTTGACGTTAAACAAACTGTACTACTTAGTGTGCATGGGGGTACTGTTAGTTACGTAAGCCCATCCACCACGGCTAGGTCATGTCACATCGGATGGGGAAAATGAGTTTTTAATTGTCCTGAGGCCAAAAACCGCATAAAAAGCATCAATCAAAAACAAATTGGATTATTAATTTCCGTGTGGCTTGCACAAAACATGTTCAATATGCTGTCCACTGTTCTCTGCAACAAGTTTAAATCGAGAAACAGCATGTTCCACAACTGATCGAAATGTTTCCGGGGTCACGTTCAGAATGTGTTGCTCAATGTGTGCCTTCAATGCAGCTTAGTTTGTAATCGGAACACTGAACACAATATCTTTCAGATAATTCCACAACCAGAAGTCACACTCATTAAAACCAGGTGATCGGGATGGCAAGACTGTAGGGAAGCCGGCCGGTGTGGCCGTGCGGTTCTAAGCGCTTCAGACTGTAACCGCGTGACCGCTACGGTCGCAGGTTCGAATCCTGTCTCGGGCATGGATGTGTGTGATGTCCTTAGGTTAGTTAGGTTTAAGTGGTTCTAAGTTCTAGGGGACTGATGACCATAGATGTTAAGTCTTATAGTGCTCAGAGCCATTTGAACCATTTTTTTTTTGCTGTAGGGAAATGGCGGCTGATAATTCTAGCATTTCCGAAACGGCGCTTCAGCAGCTTCTTAACTGAATTTGAAATGTGCGGAGGTGCGCCATATTGCATAAAAATGATCCCATCCACACATCCACGCTGTTGGAGAGCCGGAATGACGTGGTTGCGCAAAAGACACTCATAGCGGTTACCAGTGACGGTACAAGTAACAGGACCGGAAGCTCCTGTCTCCTCGAAAAAATATGGATCTATGGTAAATGATGCCGTAAACAAGCATCACACAGTGACCTTTCCACTATGAAGTGGTACTGGTTGATTTGCATGTGGATTTTCCGCTTCTTCTGCCATACGTTTTCCCCCTTCTCCGATAGTATTCCGTTGCAATCTGACGTCATTCTGACCAGTGGCGTTATTTCTACAGCGTTTTCAAGGTTTAACTTTAATCATCCTGCATATATACATGTCTTGGTCTGAAACAGTCTGAAAAGCTTGTAAGAGTGTTGCAGGTGAGGCTGTGCTGAGAAATCGTTAACTATGAAAAAATCCGATACGTTACACCGTTTCTGAGTTATTTAGCACTAAAGTTAGCTAATCAGGTCAGTTTCCTCGAGCCGAACAAACGTGGCGTTTGCTCACTTAGCTTAAATTTATCACTTCCGAAAAAGGCACATTTTAACTGGTGATGTGCGTTTCAAGATCAGTGTGCAGTGATTTAACACTGAAATAACTTAATGAGAATCTCAGACAAGCAGATGCTAAAGATGTTAAAATATCACAAGATTCTCATAGACGTACAGTGAAAAATAAAGTTAGTAGATTGCATCAGAATATGAGGGAATGAAAAACAAAGTAGACGAGCGTCTCGTTTTTTTTTTGAAGATATATAAACTTATGATGTAATAAGACCTAATACGCCTGTCTGAACATCATATGGTCACAGACATGGACACGGGGAGGTGCTGAACGCGACGGCGCGACGGACGAACGGTCGTGACAGAGACTTGGAAGAGTGTGGAGCGGTTAGCGCGTGATCGCGGGAGATAGAAATACTTCAGAGTGCCGACTTGCGAACGTGTGAGATTTCCTTGGTTTCTACAGTGAAGACGTAGTGTGCGTTTAGAAGTGAATATCTCGCCAGCTATGTTGTCGTTCATAACTAATTACGTCCAATAGGAATCTACTGTTTCCCTGTTATTCAACTTATATTTTATTTAATTGCTGGACCATCGACACCAATAAGTGTTTTGCAGAAATACACCGCATTCTCAAAAGTACTTCTACTATCGTACTCATCATTTAAAGTCGTTAAGATAGTACTTGCAGATTTTATTTATTGCAATCTTTTATTTATAAATTTCTACGTTACACTCGCAATTGCCGAGTGATAGGAACCGTCGACATCCGATTCATGTGAGTATTCATATTGTTTACTGTAGACTCAGCAGTATTTGGCTTGTAATGCGGCAGCTACGTATCCCAACCCCCAGACAACGAAACCAGCCAAAACTTTTAACATTTCAACTCTGAGTGTGTGGGTGCATAGTTGAGGGCCACCACATCATTTCATTTTAATGTGAAAGCTCGCACCCCGCGCCCCCGTCCCCCCAAACAGCCTATTGAGGGCAGTACCTATCCATTAACGATACTGACTCTTACCTGGAAATTGTCTTAAGTGAGTAATTATGTCATTTTATCCTCATAACATGCTTTTTTTCCTCTTGAATTTCAGTATTCTTTTATAAAACGGAAATAAAATTCAAGTAATTTGAGCGCCCGCTACAAGGCTCCATTCGGATCATGTGATGCCTGTGACATCACTGGGTAGCTCGCGGCTTCTCTGAAATTAACATTAACTTATCTCCCGAGCTATGCTCCCCCACTGTTACAACTAAGGACAGCGTCATTCAACGAAATTAGACTCCTAGTTAAAATTGTCGTTTCACCTAATTACACCAGAATTGTTCAGTAGCTCAGTTGTAATAGCGGTAAACCGTCGAATTTTATACGGCGACGTCCATAACTCGCTGGTTCGAATCTAACAAACGACTTTGTGTCGACAATCTAGTTATATTATACGGACCCATTTGCAAAAGTTCTACAATTCCTTAGTTTTGAGCGAGTTTAATGATGTTGTAGGGAGCAGGGAAAAGAATGTCCGTCGTTGCACATATCACCGCTGTAAATGGATGGAGCATAAACGCATCAACTTTCATAAGGCCTCCATCAGCAGCGTTTACAAAATTTCTTTCTGTTGTTAGTTTAAAGTTGTAAATGCGTTTTCAATCACTAAATAGCTAAACTGTTTGCAGTAAAAGTACGTAAAAACCTCGCAACATCGGGTAACGCTCCTATAACGCAGTATACCTTAGTCTTATTCCTAGCCTGTGATGTCACCAGAGCATCAGCCAGTAACAGAGCGTTTTCTAACACGTGACCAGATATTGATATTTAATGATTTTAAAGCTTTAATTACATAAAAATAACAGCTATTTTGTGAGATTATTGACCGTAAATGCTATTTAAATATTATAATCAATTAAAATAACAACCGGAACCGATTTTTAACGTAGGAAAACAGCCTATTCTGATTGAGTGCTTGCAACTGAGAAACCATATAGATATCGCAATACTTTAAATACCAGCCATAATCCAAAATGGAAAGATAGCTGCCTGTCTCTAACAAGGCGCAAACAAGTTCATGATTAAGTTCTGGACACACGAATAGTGCGAACTGCTTGATGACCTCCTTTATATTATCACACTCCTTCACCAGGAACCCGTATTCGCAATGAGTTGCGTTTCCTTGGCGCCATGTGTTCCGAAATTTCTCTCGTCCAGTTGTATACTTGCAAACGCCTGGCTTTTCACAACGATAACGACTCCTGCTAGGATGACTCACTCATTTGGCCGTGTATCCAGTACTTTCGAAAACTTGACCTACTAGACTCATCCTTTATCTCACATTTTTCATCAGCACAGCAGAAATTCTTTATACTCGCTACAGCTTTATCAATGTCCGCAAATGTACCAGGTTTCTCAGAGTACAGAATACGTGAATGATCTTCGAATCACATTTCTTCAAAAATGTTATTCACAGCTTCCGTCTTGGTGACCTGCACACTCAGTGCCGAGATGGCAGTTCGGAGCGGTTCAGTATACTGCACAAGCGTCCCATGGTGAGCTTCAACGCAAGAGAAACGCTTACTTGCAAGTTCGTTCCTAACTCGATTAGGTAACTTCTTCTGCACAATATTCTCCCTTAAATTCTTCAACATGCTTCACTGTGCAAAATTAGACCAACCATCCCAATCAAGAAAGCCCAAATTAAAGAGTATGTGATTTGAATAACCATGAAATGAGCAGTCTTAAGAGTACCTACATTGTGCTCCAAGTGAACAGAGAACCACAGAAATCCTACTAAATCCTGAACACTCTCAACAGACATATCACTAATACCTTAGAGCACTGGCAAAATGGGATGGGATTGGGTAACGTAGCAAATTGTTGATATATCTCACCACGACACCCTCTCTCTCCGATGCTGCCAACTACTCGTGTCCTTTCTCCCTTATTCTCAAACAAATTGTCCAATTTTAATGCACTGAGTCTGACTTGCAGTCGTATAACCCTACTCGTAATTCGTAGAATCCGCAAGCCTGTTTCTCACTGGTATTAACTGACTTTTAGCATCGAGTTTAGCTGCGCCAAATGGTTCAAATGGCGCTGACCACTATGGGACTTAACATCTGAGGTCATCAGTCCCCTAGACCTAGAACTACTTAAACCTAACTAACCTAAGGACATCACATACATCCATGCCCGAGGCAGGATTCGAAGCTGCGACCGTAGTAGCAGCGCGGTTCCGGACTGAAGCGCCTAGCTGCGCCAATGACTAACTTGGACTGCATGTAATCAACTTGAGCCTGGGAACGACTCCTACCCTTCAGTAAGTCAACATTTCTACAGAGCACAGCAGCACAAACACTCAGGGCAGCACTTACCTCGGCAACATCGTCGACGGTGACTTGCAGTGCAAAGTCCAGGGCCCCGCATAGCTGTGAGCATAGTTCGACAAGGATGCCTTCTTCCAGCTTAGCAGATATTCGCAACTCATGCTGGAGCTGCTTTTTCAAATAGCTTGGTTCCATAGCTGATAACAAGGTACCTACAACACACTATTAAGAAACAGACTCTGCAAATAACAAAACGAAATCGCATCCAAACAAACTTAACTTGTGAATAATATCTATTTATAGTTGTAATTTTGACCTGTACCCAGAGAACTATGCTCTACTACCATTGACAAATAGAGAGTGAGGAGATGGGAGCAGAAGTGCCAGACGACCAAATAAACACCATTCCATTGAAAGAACAAAATTTTCTTCACCAGGACTGTATTAATTGAATTAAAGTACAAATAGTTGCCAAAAGGTGTAGAATTAAAACAAAGTGTGCTGCGAGGACTGGCAAAATCTTTTACAATAAGCCGGTAAGACACTAAGCGACAAATTGCCGTCGGTCACCAGTACTGGGGTGCTCTCACACGTGATTTTCCTGTCTAAGTACCCACAGCCACTGGCCATTCAGAGAGGAATTCATTTAGCTAAATATAACAACTTCGCACTACAACCAGAGTGACGTCTTTAGTGATTCTTAAGCCCCAAGCAATGATAAGAATTAATAAGCCGCCGGACACACCAGCAATACAAACGATTTTACAACACAACAAATACCCCAGTAAAAAAGAAACAGTTCATCTTGAACAGGTCAGTAAAGTGAGAATCTGAAGTTTAAATTCAAGAAAAGCTAGTTTACTTATAAAGATACAAGAATCTCAGCATATTTATAACTTTGATGAACAGTAGGCAACATAGCTACAAGAATCTACAATATAAGGTAAAATACACTCATGCTCATAAATCAAGGATAATTGCAGAATGTGGTGCCACAGCCGGCCGAAGTGGCCGTGCGGTTAAAGGCGCTGCAGTCTGGAACCGCAAGACCGCTACGGTCGCAGGTTCGAATCCTGCCTCGGGCATGGATGTTTGTGATGTCCTTAGGTTAGTTAGGTTTAACTAGTTCTAAGTTCTAGGGGACTAATGACCTCAGCAGTTGAGTCCCATAGTGCTCAGAGCCATTTGAACCATTTTGGTGCCACACAACATGGCACTACACAAAACTGGCGGTAATAGCATAGGCACATAGGGAACACACACGACACAGATCTGTAAGTCCACGGTATTGGTGATAAGTCGAGAAAACTGTCCCGAAACACATGTGCTACGAAACGTCACTGTTTCCTGCACGTGTATCCCGACATCAATATGGGATATGATCACCATGCACACGTACACAGGCCGCATAACCGGCTGGCATACTCCGGGCCAGATGGTCGAGCAGCTGCTGGGGTATAGCCTCCCATTCTTGCACCAGTGCCTGTAGGAGCTCCTGATGTGTCGTAGGGGTTTGAAGACGTGCAGCGATACGTCGACCGAGAGCATCCCAGACGTGCTCGATGGGGTTTAGGTATGGAGAACAGGCAGGCCACTCCATTCGCTTGATATCTTCTGTTTCAAGGCACTCCTCCACGATGGCAGCTCGTGGGAGAGTGCGTTATCATCCATCGGGAGGAAGGTGAGACCCACTGCACCCCTGAAAAGGCGGACATACTGGTGCAAAATGACGTCCCGAGACACCTGACCTCATACAGTTCCTCTGTCAAAGACGTGCAGGGGCGTACGCGCACCAATCATAATCCCATCCCACACCATCAAACCACGACCTCCATACAGGTCCCTTTTAAGGACATTAACGGGTTGGTATCTAGTTCCTGGTTTACGCCAGATGAAAACCCGGCGAGAATCACTGTTCAGACTATACCTGGACACGTCCGTGAACATAACCTGCGACCACTGTTCCAATCACCATGTACTGTGTTCTTGACACCAGGCTTTACGAGTTCTCCTGTGACCAGGGGTCAGTGGAATGCATCTTGCAGGTCTCCGGGCGAATAAACCATGTCTGTTTAGTCGTCTGTAGACTGTGTGTGTGTCTAGAGACAACTGTTCCAATGGCTGCGGTAAGGTCCCGAGCAAGGCTACCTGCAATACTCTGTGGCCGTCTGCGGGCACTGATGGTGAGACATCGGTCTCCTTGTGGTGTTGTACACTGTGGACGTCCCGTACTGTAGCGCCTGGACACGTTTCCTGTCTGCTGGAATCGTTTCCATAATCCTAAGATCACACTTTGTGGCACACAGAGGGCCAGTGCTACGACTTAATGTGTCTGGCCAGCCTCCAGTCACCCTAGTATTCTACCCCTCATAAAGTCATCAATATGTGATCTTTGAGCCATTTTCAACACACAGTCACCATTAGCAAGTCTGAAAACGTTTGCACACCTACTCGCTGCACCGTACTCTGACATGCACCAACACACCTCGGTGTATGTGGACTGCTGCCAGCGCCATCGTGTGACGACCACAGGTCAAATGCACAGCATGGTCTTATCCCAAGGTGATTTAAACCAGCAAACCGCCCACCACAGACTTGTTTCACCATGCACCAGCATTATCCTTACTTTATGAGCATGAGTGTAAATTAAAACGAACTTTAAAGCCAAAACACACAAACGACAAGTGGATTAACTCGTGAAGCTTTAAGCAACAAACAGGCCTTAATTAAAATTCTGCGATCTGCACTGTCTTACAAGGACGGGAACGCCAAAAAGCTAAAATAATGCCCACAAAGACCATTGCCTACGCCGGCCGGAGTGGCCGGGTGGTTCTAGGCGCTACAGTCTGGAACCGCGCGACCGCTACGGTCGCAGGTTCGAATCCTGCCTCAGGCACGGATGTGTGTGATGTCCTTAGGTTAGTTAGGTTTAAGTAGTTCTAGGGGACTCATGACAGATGTTAAGTCCCATAGTGCTCAGAGCTTTGAAGGGGGAAACCAGATGGCGCTATGGTTGGCCCGCTAGATGGCGCTGCCATAGGTCAAACGGATATCAACTGCGTTTTTTTTTAAAATAGGAACACTCATTTTTTATTACATATTCGTGTAGTACATAAAGAAATATGAATGTTGTAGTCGGGCCACTGTTTTCGCTTTGTGATAGTTGGCGCTGTAATAGTCACAGACATACGGCTCACAATTTTAGACGAATAGTTGGTAACGGGTAGGTTTTTTAAATTAAAATACAGAACGTAGGTACGTTTGAACATTTTATTTCGGTTGTTTCAATGTGATACATGTACCTTTGTGAACGTATCATTTTTGAGAACGCATGCTGTTACAGCGTGATTACCAGTAAATTCCACATTAATGCAATAAATGCTCAAAATGATGTCTGTCAACTTCAATACATTTGGCAATACGTGTAACGACATTCCTCTCAACAGCGAGTAGTTCGCCTTCCGTAATGTGCGCACATGCCTCGACAATGCGCTGACGCATTCCACATCTGCCCCTGCAAATGTCTTACCGTTATATAATCTATCTGAAACATTCCAGTGTCTCCAGGCCTCTTCCACGTGTACAGCCTTCTTTCATAATTCTTGAACCAAGTGTTAGCTATGGTTAAGCTATGCTCTGTGCAAAATTCTACCAGGCGGCTTCCTCTTTCATTCCTTACCAACATTCAATTTTCACCTACTACTTTTCCTTCTCTTCCTTTTCCTACTATCGAATTTCAGTCCCCAATGACTATTAAATCTTCATCTCCCTTCACTATCTGAATATTTTTTTATGTCATCATTTCTTCAATCTCTTCGTCGTCTGCGTAGCTAGTTGGCATATAAACTTGTACTACTGTGGTAGGCGTGGACTTCGTTTCTATCTTGGCTACAATAATGCGTTGACTATGCTGTTAGTAGTAGCTGATCCGCGCTCCGAGTTTTTATTCATTATTAAATCTACTCCTGCATTACCCTTATTTGATTTTGTACTTACAACTCCTTGTTCCTCCTGCTACCGAACTTCACTAATTCCCACTATAATAGGTTAGCTATGTAATTATGTGCACAATTCCTGTTAAAATCTGACAACACTGAATACAATTAGGCTTTCAGTTCGTTTACGCACTCCACAAATTCAAAAAGAGTTTTGTGACTAAGATATGCTTAAGTCGTTCGGCAATACGTAAACCATGCTTCAAGAATCGAGAAACGCCAGTGTTTAAATAACAGAAGCTACAATGCAAAGTTTTCACTTTCATGTCTAGCTACGTTGATACCGACGTGAGTACAGAAAAATATTTTCGAAATACGAAACAAGAATAAGTAAATGTTAACAACAGAGAGTTTGGTAAGTATCGTCTACGGAACAGGATTCGTTATGAATAAGAAAACAGGTAGAGAGTGAAGTACTGTAAGCCGGTCGGTGTGGCCGAGCGGTTCTAGGCACTTCAGTCTAGAACCGTGCGCCCGGTGGTGGTGGTGATATGCCTTTTCATTCCTCAGGATCGTAAATACTGTGATGCAACTACCTAGTTAAAAAAATACAACAGAGCTTTTCTGTTCACCTCTTATACTCTCTGACCTATGCCTTCTCCATAAGGTCTTTTAGCTGAAACGTGGAATTATTCATTACAAGATTAATGTTTCCCATTTTATAAATAATATTCATGTATAGGAAACAGCTACCAAAATTTGAGTAGCATGGTAGCTCAGCGTGTTCGATTAGAGGGATACCTGCCCTCTGTAATAAAAAGAGCTTAATCAACGATCAATTTGAAGGTGTGTCATGAACGTCCACTCAGAGCAAATGGCAAGCACAATGACGAACAAAACGGAAGAATGAGAGTAGCGTCTTTGATTAATAATCACTATGTCCTCTGTCCCCGTATCGAAATGCGCCACTGTTTGCATTTTGAATAAAATTCATCACCAATGTCGGACGAAGACTTCCGGCATTAAGATGCTAACGTCCTTGTCAAAGAGAGTGGAGGGGCGGACAGAGGTTCAGGGCGCTCTCTTGCCCGTGGGGTGGAAAACTACGCCTAAAAGGCGGAAGAATCAGCAATGATCAACGGCATGAGGATGCAGAAGGTAATGGACACCACTTCATTAAAGACTCAAAACGTGTATCCATGGACATATGGCCTGCGTCTTGATGATCTCTACATAAGCAAAATATTCGGGATTAGTCCCCCATTCGGATCTCCGGGAAGGGACTGCAAAGGCGAGGTGACTATGAGAAAAGTGTTGAGTAACCAGTGAAAGAATAACGTTCAGGAAGTCGGGTTGTTGAATGTCAGAAGTTTGAACGTGCTAGGGAAGCTAGAAAATCTGAAAAGAGAAATGCAAATGCTCAATCTAGATATTGTGGGGTTAAGTGAAGTGAATTGGAAAAACGACAAAGATTTGTGGTCAGATGAGTATCGTGTAATATCAACAGCAGCAGACAATGGCATAAACGGAACAGGATTCGTTATGAATAAGAAAACAGGCAGAGAGTGAAGTACTGTAAGCCGGTCGGTGTGGCCGAGCGGTTCTAGGCGCTTCAGTCTGGAACCGTGCGCCCGCCACGGTCGCAGGTTCGAATCCTGCCTCGGGCATGGATGTGTGTGATGTCCTTAGGTTAGTTAGGTTTAAGTAGTTCTAAGTTCTAAGAGACTGATGACCTCAGGTGTTAAGTCCCATAGTGCTCAGAGCCAGCCCAATTACTGTAAATTCTTCAGTGGTCGGATTGTTCTCAACAGAATCAACAGCAAACCAACACCGACAACAGTAGTTCAGGTACAGATGCCGTCGTAGGAGGCAGAAGATGAAGAAAAAGAGAAAGTAATGAGGATACTGAACGGATAATTCACCAGGTAAAGGGAGATGAAAACCTTATAGTCATCGGGTTTTCGAATGTGGTTGTAGGGAGAGGAGAAGAAGGAAGAGTTACGGGAGAATAATGGGTTTAGTAGTAGGAATGAGAGAGGAGAAAGATTAATTGAGTTTCGCAATAAATTTCATTTAGTAATAGCGAATACTCTGTTCAAAAATCACAAGAGGAGGCGGTGAATTTGGAAAGGACCAGGAAATACGGGAAGACGTCAATCGCGGCTAGACAGAGATTCCGAAATGAGATATTGGATTGTAAGGAGTACCCAGGAGCAGATACAGACTTAGATCACAATTTAGTAGTGATAAAGATAGGCTGACGTTTAAGCGATAGTCAGGAAGTTTCAGTGCACACAGAAGTGGGATACGGATATACTGGAGGTTAAAGTTTGATGGATGCGGAAATACTTAGGAATGAAGAGGTATGCTTGAAGTTCTCTGAGGAACTAAGATAATGAACAAAAAAAAAATGGCTCTGAGCACTATGGGACTTAACATCTGAGGTCATCAGTCCCCTAGACTTAGAACTACTTAAACCTACGGACACCACACACATCCATGCCCGAGGCAGGATTCGAACCTGCGACCGTAGCAGCAGCGCGGTTCCGGACTGAAGCGCCTAGAGCCGCTCGGGCACAACGGCCGGCAAGATAATGAACAACTCAGTAAGCAGTTCATTTGAAAGGAAGTGGACCTCTGTAAAAAGGACAATCTTATAAGTTGGAAAGAAAAACGTAGGCACAAGGAAGGTAACTATGAAGAGACCGTGGCTGACATAAGAAATACTTCAAGTGATCGAGAGAAGGACGTGCAAAAGTGTTCAGAGAAATTTAGGAATACAACAATATAAGTCACTTAGAAATTAAATAAACAGGGAGTGCAAAGAAGCTAAGTGAAATGGCTGCATGAAAAATGAGAAGAAATCGAAAAAGAAATTATTGTCAGAAGGACTGACTTAGCACATAGAAAACTCAAAACAACCTATGGTGAAATTAAAAGCAAGGGTGGTAACGTTAATAGTGCAATGGTAATTCCACTGTTAAATGCAGAGAAGAGAGCGGGTAGGTGGAAAGAGTACACTGAATGACTCTATGAAGGGGAAGGCATACCTGATGACGTGATAGAAGAGGGGTCGATAGGAAAGACACGGGGGATCCAGTATCACAATCAGAATTTAAAAGAGCTTTGGGCGACTTAAGATCAAATAAGCAGAAGGGGTAGATAACATTGCATAGGAATTTATAAAATCAGTAGGCGAAGTGACAAGATAACGACTATTCACATTGGCGTGTAGGATGTATGAGGCTAGCGATATACCATCTGACTTTCGGAAAATATCATCCACAAAGTTTCGAAGATTGCAAGAACTGACAAGTGCTAGAATTATCGCACAGTCAGCTTAACAGCTCATGCATCCATTTTGCTGACATGAATAATATAGAGTCAAATGGAAAAGATAACTGAGGAGCTGTTAGATGAAGATCAGTTCGTCTTTAGGAAATGTAAAGGCACCAGAGACGCAATTCTGACATTGCGGTTGACAATGGGAGCAACACAGAATAAAATCAAGACACATTCATAGGATTGGTCGATCTGGAGAAATGACAATGCAAAATGGGGCAAGGTGTTCGAAATTCTGAGAAAAGTAGGGTTAAGCAATACGGAAAGACGGTTAATATAAAACATGTATAAGAACGAAGTACTTTGTTTAGAAAGGGTATAAGGCATGGATGTAATCTATCGCCCCTACTGATCAATGTATACATCGAAGAAACAATGACGGAAATGAAAGGAAGGTTCAACAGTGGGAGGACGTTGCAGTGTTTCCCAGCCAAACCGCTGAAGCATAGTCTTCGTCCGATTGATTATGTGGGGGCAGGAGTTATAGTGTAACAGGATGACTCCGTCTGACAGCATTCGTGAGCCTCTACAGTCGAAGAAGAAGGTCATCACGACTTTATCGGAAATTGTGTGAGCAGTTTCGGCGTTCTTTGATTGGGAAGACGTGGGATGTTTCCACCGTTCGTTTTCCCGTTTGCCCTCGAGCTGCCTGAATGCTGTCGGACGGAATCATCTTTGGCGACCTGAAGAAACACATGCGTGAACGTCAGTTTCAGTCGGACGAGGGAGTGCAAGAGTTGTTGTGGTTGTGAATCTGTCAGAGTCCGACCGCGTTCTATGGAACAGGAAATGATCGTCTCGTATCCCAGTGGGATAAATGTCTTAATGCGTGTGGTGATTACTTTTGAATGGAACCATTCTATGGTCCCATTGTGGCAGGTGTTCCGTTTTTGTTTGATTGTCCCTCATACACGAGGATTGGAACTTAAATAGTGGCAACTATTTATTCACAACCGATACGAAAGAGTTACATGTTTACACCTGTTACTGTCCTTCAAAGTAGTCACCAGCGTTGTGTAGAAATCGTTGCCAGCGATATGGAAGGCGTAGTATACCGTTAGCAGAGCCTGTTCTGTCGATGGTGCGAATGGAGCGGTCTACTGCCTGTCGAATCTCTGGAACAGTTCTGAAGCGAATGCCACGAAGTGGTTTTTCAACTTCGGAATCAAATCAAAGTCACAAGGACTCAAGTACGGGGAGTATGGTGGATGGTACAGTACTTCCCAGTCCCATCGACCGAACAGAGCAGCCTCAGCTTGAGCTGTATGCACCCGCGCATTGTCGTGAAAAATGATGGGTGGGTTGCGCAGAAAGTGTCGCCGCTTCTTTCGCAAAGCTGGTCGCAGGCGATGCTCCAAAAACGAACAGTAATACTGTGCATTGACCGTCTGCCGTGGAGGCACGTTCCAGACTGCAGCGCCTAGAACCGCACTGCCACTTCGGCCGGCCAACATGAAAACTAGGTAAGTTTTATGTTGGGTTCTGATTACAAAGACTTGACTGACATTGGTTGTGGGATTTTATTCTTGATAACAAATGCTAGAAACTTGTTCCTCACCTCACTACATTTTCTGCATTGAAAATAATATGTGGTTCATATTTCCCTCAGCAGAACCATCACAATTGCAGGCTAGCGTTTGGTTCATATGCTGTCGGTATAAATGTTCTGGAACTTTCCAATGATTGAGCCTTATTCTTCTCAATGTGGGTGTTGTTTGTCGGGGTCCATAAACGTACTCAAACCAAGGTCGTTTCGAAATTCGTGGTTGTATTTGCACATAGTCAACTCTTTTGAGTCGTGAGCTCCGCGTCCATTCTCCCTGCCAGGATTCGAATGCCCTTTTCCGAATAAGTTGTCCATATTCCGTGTGGGGAAGCATTAGGTCTAGTGGTGAACCGTTTCTCGTAGCCTGCTTTGGCAGTTGAGCTGCTTTTTCACTGACTGGGAATCCACAATGGAATTTCACCCACATCAAGGACATGTATTACAATAAAGACAGTGTTAAAGCGATATTACAAGTTTTGAAAACATTTATCAAATTCACCAGTTAAGTCATATTTATGGCCCATGACACACTCAGAATTATCATAGGAAATAGGACAGCCGCCTTTGAAGTTGTGACGGCAAACCCTCCTGCTGTGTAGACAAAACAAACAACCAACCTTTTAGATGCTTTGCTATCACGTAAGACCAAACTCGTATATTAAACTTGTAGGACGGCAAATTCTCTTCGCTTTTAGGGACTCCCTAAAGGCGATTGGCCGTCGGTTTGAGGTCAGTTCGGTACCATTTACAGTTAGGTGGCGGTGAGTAGATGCCTGACGCAATACGCGTAAGCTGTTACGAGCGATCACAGCGAGGGACGTAGGCGCGTCTTGTTAGCATCGCTCAGGGACACAACAGGTACAGGCGGCGCCGGCTGGACGCGGATGTGACTCCGCCTGCTCAGACGGCGGGACGCAGCCGGCGCGAGAAACCAAGTGACGGAAGCTAGCGATACGGAGCTTGCCTGTCCCTCGCTGCTACAGCCTACAGGCGTATACGTCACTATTCGTACAAACATTCGCGCAAAATAGAGCTAGTGAACAGTACGAGATATCCCAGTGTTCTTTGAATAGTCGAAATGAGTTAATTTCATCTGCTTTCATCTACACGTCTCATGTCTCTTCATCACAAACGCAAATCGTAGATTACCACTTTCCTCTCCGAGCTTGGGTACAATGAACACTGGTACACAGTATGTCCGTAATTAAAGCTCCAGTTTCAAAATGCTGTAGAAAGAGGACCACTGCTCAGAATGACGTCAAATTTGAACAGCATATTATTAACGCAAGGACAAACCTCATGGAACAAATATTCAACAAAAATTTTACCAATAGATGGTGCTGTAAACGTATTAACGTAAATGGGTTCAGCTAGGACTGACACGAATCGCAAACGACGACAGTAATTTGAGTTGCACAGTACGCCAACCATACTGTCTAATGTGCATGACTGCACAAGTTCTGCAGTCAACGGTTGTGGCACTGTTAGTAACATACGCCCATCCTCCAATGCAAGATCGTACCATATCGGATGGGAAAAATCGGTTTTTAACTGCCCTGAGGCTAAACATCGCAAAAAAGCAAGACTACATCGGTTTTTAATTGTTCTGGGGTCAAAAACAGCATAAAAAGCAAAATGATATCAGTTTTTAGTTCTCGTGCGACTGGCGTAAGACATGTTCAACTTGCTGAGAACCGTTTTCTGCAACAAATTGAAACCGAGAAACAGCGTGTTACAAGGAAGGAAGGGAAGTAAAATGGGGTTTAACATCCCGTCGACGTTGAGGTCATTAGCGACGGAACACAAGCTCCGATAGTGTCAAGATTGGTGAAGAAAATCGGCCGTCCCCTTTCAAAGGAACCATCCCGGCTTTTGCCTGGAGCGATTTAGGGAAATCACGGAATCTGGATGGCCGGACGCGGGTTTGAACCATCGTCCTCCCGAATGCAAGTCCACTGCACCATCTCACTCGGTAACAGCATGTCCCACAACAGATCGGACTGTCTGAGGGGTCACGCTCAAAATGCGTTGTGCAGTGAGTGCCTTCAGTCCAGCTACGTCCGTAATTGGAGCACTGAACACAACATATTTCAGATAACAACGCAGCCAGATGTCACACGGATTAAGATCAGCTGGTCTGGACGAACAGGCTGAAGTGACTCTGCAGCAGCCGCTTCACTGGCTCGGAAAGACGTAGGCGCGCAACAGACTGTCATAGTGTTTACCAGTGACGGTACAGGTAACAAGACCCGCAGGAATCATATCCTCGAAAAAATACGGTCCTACGACAAAATATGCCGTCAACCCGCTCAACAGTCATCTTTGTTGAATGAAGTGTGTAATGGTCGCCTGGTCGTAGATATAGCTAATTGCTATAATCGCACTATTTCACTTCCATTTACGGAGCTTGGTAGCACTTGATGTTAGGTTGGCGCCATTAAAATGCATTGTGTTTTGGTAATCGCTGCTACTTGCTGGATCGCTGCCCTGTCTCGATGCTGATGCTGGCTCTAAATCTGGTTGTCTAGGGTTAAAAACATGAGGTCCCGTGTTTTTTATATGCTTCTGATGATAAAGAACGAGCGAAACCAACAAATATGTAAACTTCA
Source organism: Schistocerca cancellata (assembly GCF_023864275.1). NCBI lineage: Eukaryota > Metazoa > Arthropoda > Insecta > Orthoptera > Acrididae > Schistocerca > Schistocerca cancellata. The sequence goes on from NC_064631.1 coordinate 550,046,316, forward strand.
AATATTTATTACTCTGGTGGCCATCTTAATTCCACTGTCCACCAAAGACCATGACACAACACAAAGTAGTATTTCCGTTACATGTTCTTTGCATTGTTTATCCACCTCAAACAATAACACACAAACACACTTTACCAAAGTGACATTCCGACTGCCTCTCGACCGTTCTTGCTGCTTGTATTTATAACATTGTCAAAGAACTACTAAAAAGAGATATAGTTTACAAGTCACATGTACATCTGTTATCATAATTTGTGCAGAAAAGTTATTAATTTGCATCGAGTGACATAATTTAACATGTTATTAAAATGACAGACAGATTTGTTGACTTGACAGAATAATTCTTTGTTACAAAAAGGCCGTTTTTTAGAAGTTTGTCAATTGACTTCTCTAATTTGCATAAATAAGTAAATAACATGAATTATTAAGAATTACATTGGTTTTCGTCTAAAATAGGATTGATTATGTGAATACTGAGTGAAAACTCTCCTAGTGAACAAATAGGTTTCACTGGGTGATTTTTATTTAAGGAGATCCAAAATACCTAAGTTGGCCACTATTTTTCGTACTTCATATTAGTTACTTAAGATGAACTTAGTGTTTTTACATGATGACATTTGCTGTATCAGTGATCAAGTGATATTAACTTTTGTGTGGGTCAGTTATTCAGTATAATTTAATGGGTTGACAGTTTATGGAGACATGTTATGCAATCATTGTTAACATACACAATAACTTGTCTATAATCATAAATACTCGTTAAACTGGTTGAATTTGGAGGGTATCGCATACTTCGGTACAGTAAAGCCTTTCATATGTTCCGTTACAAGTGGTATCGATTGATTTGCGTGCGCATTTTCCGTTGCCACTATCCTCAGTTCTGCCTACTGACATGTCCTCGCAGTTGGAAATGAGCTCCGTCTGCTCACAGAATGTTCCATGGCTATTCATTGTCCACTTCCACGCGGAAAAGGAATTCCAGAGTGAACGGTTGTCTTGCTGGCAGGTAAGCAGGAAGCAACTCCTGAACACGGGTGATTGTGTACAGACTGCAGTGCAGGATGTTTCACAGGATTTTATGCAGAGTGCACGCAGGCGTGTTCAACGTTCGGGTAGTTCTCCGTGCAGTGCATCCTTGTACACCACCGCTCGACCACTCTAGCAATACTGTGGCCACATTCTTGACAGATGTCGGGCCAGCTGCTTTCCTCACTCTGCAACACTGCACTTTAAAAGAACCCGTCTTTTCGAATTTTGTAGTCATTTTCTCCCGATCCTTAGCAGACATTGGACCAATGGCTTTTTTCACGGCTCTTGAGTGTCCGGAACTTCTGCAGGACCTCTGGCGCACAATCACCGTTCTTGCAAAAGAGCTTTACCAGCATCTTTCATGAAGACAGTCATGCTGAGCGTCTCGGACGGAAACGGAGGAACAGCCATGTGTCGCGCGTCTATTGGTGTACATACTCCGACGCTTACAGCACCATCTATTGACCATTTTATTTTATTTTATCTTATTTGTTCCACGAGATTTCCAGCTGCGTCAAAAATATGCTGTTCAAATGTGACTTCATTCTGAGTAGTCGTTCTCTTTCTACAGCGTTTAGAGACTGGAACTTTAATTATGGACACCCTGATCTAGCTCTTTGAAGGCAGAAAGGAAGATTAACGTCCCGTCGATAACGAGATCAGTAGAGACGGAGCATAAGCTCGCGTTAAGGACGGTAAGAAGGAAATTGGCCGTCCCGTTTCAAAGGAATCATTCCGGCATTCGCCTTAAGCGGTTTAGAGAAATAACGGAAAATATGAATCAGAATGAAATGTGTGCATAAAAACCACAGGTCAAGAACTCAAGAATTTCTTTATTAGAAACTAGCTTCAGCTCATTGACGAGCCATCTTCAGATCAATAAAAATTATTCCTTAATTCAGTGAGTATCAGCGAACAGACACCAAAAATCGTCACCATCTATTGTGCTGAACAAGAGGGCCCTACACGGATTTGAACCATCATTCTAGCGAATGCGAGTTCAGTGTGCTGACCACTGCAATACCGCGCTCGATAGGACAGATCTTTGAAGGGAAAGTGCCACCCTGTCGCAAGGTCATCTTTGACCGATGCGGCAAGTATCACACAGAAAACTAATTTACCCTGTTCACTTACCTGTTTTCTGTAGGTATTGTCGTCTTTGAAATTTATTTGGCTTGATCTTTCAAACTTTATTCCATCGAAAGACCAGGCATTTACCTCGCGTAACTCGGGGCTATCAGGCCCGTTGTAGAAGAGAGAGGAAGAATCCACACGGTTGGACACTACAATTGCAATACGACGAAGGCGTAACGTGTACTACCACACTGAGCTGATGAAAGTCATGGGATACCTCTTAATATAGCGTCAGAAGTCTTTTTGACTGGCATAAATGCAACAACTCGACATGGCATGGAATCAACAAGTCGTTGGAAGTCCCAAGCATAAAAATAGGCCGGCCGCGGTGGTCTAGCGGATCTAGGCGCGCAGTCCGGAACCGCGCGACTGCTGCGGTCGCAGGTTCGAATCCTGCCTCGGGAATGGATGTGTGTGATGTCCTTAGGTTAGTTAGGTTTAAGTATTTCTAAGTTCTAGGGGACTGATGACCAGAGATGTTAAGTCCCATAGTGCTCAGAGCCATTTGAACCCTAAAAATAGAGTCACGCTGCCTCTATAGCCGTCAGTAATTGCGGAACTGTTGCCGGTGCAGGATTTTATGCACGAACTGACCTCTCGATTATGTCCCAAGACGGGTGACATGAATGGCCAAATAATTCGCTCGTACTGTCAGAATGCTCTTTAAACCAATCGCGAACAACTGCGGCCCGGTGACGTGGCACTTTGTAATCCATAAAAATAAGTCCATGAATGGCTGCAGATGGTCTCCAACTAGACGAACATAACCATTTCCGGTCAATGATAGGTTCAGATGGACCAGAGGACCCTGTCCATTCCATCTAAACACAGCCCACACCATTATGGAGCCGCCACCAGCTTCCACAGTGCCTTGTTGACAACACAGTTCTGCGGGGTCTGCGCCACACTCGAACCCTACTATAAGTTCTCACCAATTCAAATCCGAACCCAGCTGATCAGGCCTCTGTTCTCCAGTCCAAACGCTAGGGCCGCGAGCCCAGAAAAGGCGCTGCAAGCGACGCGGTACTGTTAGCAAAGGCACTCACTTCGGTCGTCTGCTGCCATAGGCCATTAACGCAAATTTCGCCGCACTGTCCTAACGGATACGTTCGTTGTACGTCCTACATTGATTTCTGTGGCTGTTGCACGCAGCGCTGGTTGTCTGTTGGCCCAGACAACTCTACGCAAACGCCGCTGCTCTCAGTCGTTAAATGTAGGCCGTCGGCCGTTGTGTTGCCCGTGGTGAGAGCTAATACGCGAAATCTGATATTCTCAGCGCACTCTTGACACTGTAGTTCTTGGAATACTGACTTTCCTAACAATTCCCGTGAAACGTCCCCTTAGAACAATTATACACGACTGTGCTTAAATTAACACACAATATTTTTTAGCGCAACGCAATCTGACTTTCAAAAATCCCTACAAAAGAATGGCCCTGACTAACATTAACTTATACCTTTCACAAATCACTTACCTCACAAAAATCTTCGTTACTCGAACTACTGCAATACAGCGAGCGCCACTACTGCCAGCTAAATAAAAGATTCAAACTACTGAAGGCAGTAACTACTGATAGGCATAGTTATCAAATGAAAGATTTTGATAGAGAACAAACAATGTATTTACCTCAATAGTGTTCAAAAGTCATAATGTATATAGCAGTTCATGACATCCAGTCTAACAAATTTCCAAACTCCGCCATTTCTCTCCCCACATCCACCACTGCTGGCGGCTCACCTCCAACTGCGCAACGCTACGCGCTGTTCACGTCCAGCTGCCCAACACTACAATGGCAGACAACAATGCAAACTAGCCACAGACTGCACACAGCACAGCCAGTGATTTTCATACAGAGCGCTACGTAACGTTGCCAATAAGAAAACATAAACAGCCTACTTACATAGCCTACTTACATAGCCCCCATGGCCCCACAAAAAATTTTACAAATTGTTTTGGGCAGTGGCCAATAATGATTTGATAAAATTTTTCGTAATTACAATAACTAACATATCAAATGCACACACTTATTGATACAATGTTGGTCAAAAGCTAAAATTTTCTCACAGTCCATAAAGATAGTCCTGATCATTCATCATAATAGTAATTACAGTTTTTTTCACAAAGTCTCATTAGTAAAAGAAATTGCACACGGAAGTAGTGGATTTCCATGCAGTCTTGAAGAAGTAGTGTTGTCCTTCCAACGGAAAGACAGTGCTGACTCTTGACATGCAGACAGGTAATGGGCCACAACAGAGCAAACCCACAGCAGAGTCATTCGAACTTTTGAAGAATATTGGTAGGTAGGTCATCACTGTAGTCCTGGTAGAGAGTATGGTATTGGTGAGTCAGCAAAGGTGTAGACCCACTGTAGTCCTTGTAGAAATAATGGTATTGTTGGGTTATCAAAGATGCAGACCCACTGTAGTCCTTGTAGAAATAATGGTATTGGTGAGTCAGCAAAGGTGTTGCCAATAAGAAAACATAAACAGCCTACTTACATAGCCTACTTACACCCGAAATTAAATGTCCCACGCGTCCAGCTCCAACCAACATTCCGCGTTCAAAGTGTGTTACTTCCCGTCGTGCGGCCGTAGTCACGTCGGAAACCTATTCACGTAAATAACCTGCATACAAAAGACAGCTCCACCAATGCGCTGCCCCGTTACACCTCGTGTAAAGAGATACTACCGCCATCTATGTATGTGTATATTGTTAACGCATGTCCTTTGTCACCTCTCTGTATAGGATTTCGTTAACTAGGGATATGTTATTGTCAAACCGAAGAGGATGAGTGACACGTAGGTACGGCGACGGCGAGAGCACAATATCTACTCCCACGGTGACCGCACGTACGAGAGTGAACACTGCCATTTAAAATTTCTACAGGAACACTTCCAAACACGTCGGTGGAATTACGGACCTGTCACGGCACTGTTCTGTCACTTGAGTGATTTTTAGTCACTGATTGTGTGTTGTATCGTAGTGTTGTGTCTACTGTTAGTGCTACTTGACGTCAGTATGGATGCTTCGTTTCGGATGGGGTCCTGCCATAAGACGAAGCAGACAAGTGATGAACGAACTTCCAGATCAGATTCTGTAAGAAGTGAGATTGTTAGTAAGTGAATATTGAGTCCGTTACAATAAAACAGCAAAGAAGAGTAAAACGTATTTTCGTAAATATAACCAAGATTTTTTTAAACTCGAGTTTGTGTATTCCGATGCCGAGAAAGAGCTTCAGTGTGCGATTTACTTCGAAACGCTATGCAGCAAATGTATGAAACTATCAAAACTTGAGAGGCAGCTAGCAACTAAACATCCTGAATGTGTCGGAAAGTTTCCCGATCGCTTTCAAATCAAGAAACGAAATTTTTCTATCACTAATTCCACTGCGGAATAGTCTTCAAAATTGAACGTACTGAGTACCAGTGATTCTTACGAGCTATGTTGTTAATTCCACAGAAGGGGTCAGCTTACACCGAGGGAGAAGAACTTATACCCACAGCAGAAATGTAAGCAATTATGTGTTTGATGAAAGTGCACAAAAATAAAAATTAAATTCCATTATCAAATACAACTGTGAAGAGAAGAATTGACGAAATGTCGGAAAATGTGAAAGAAGCTGCTATTACTGGCCTGAAATGAAGTGAATATATTTCGCTGCAGCTCGCTAAGAGTACAGATGTTGCTGCCAGGTTAATTTTATTAGCTTTTGGTCGTTTTGAGTTGAATGGCAGTACTGAAGAAGAAATGCTGTCCTGAGAGTCTTTGCCGACAAAAACAACTGGCGAAGAGATTTTCGAATTCGTTGACAAATTTATGAAAGAAAATCACGTAGATGGGCCAACTGTATAGGATTGAAAACTGATGTGGCAGTGGGTATTCATACTGGCTTAGTCGCCAAAGTTAGGTCAGTTGCTCCCTTGATTCAGTGGACACATTGCAGCATATGTAGAGAGGCTCTTGCACTTAAGCATTTGGACGAGTGTCTCAAGAAAGCTTTTTACGATACAGTTCAAATCGCCAACTTTATTAAAACAAACTCTAAAAACTGGAGTGTTTGATGTTTTGTGGCGATGAAATACGCAGTGAACACACACAGCTTCCACTTCACTGCGAAGTTTGGTGGCTGACGAGAGGTACTTGTCAAGTTTTTCAACTTAGCGACAAACTCACGATTTTTCTTACGGATGAGATTGTGACAGAAAACTTACAAGTTCCTGCTTAAACTGTGTGACTGATGAAAACTAGTTGACAGTGTTGGCGTATTTGGCGGCGAGTTTGTGTGTGTATGTGTGTGTGTGTGTGTGTGTGTGCGTGTCTGTTTCTGAGTGTTTATACTTTTTAGATGGATATTTTGTTATTTAGTTACCGGGCCTGTAAGCCTTTTTTTCATATAATAAACATTTTCAATGTGCAGCCGTCTACAATGTAATGTATTGTCTCACAATAATTGTTCTCTGACACGGAACGTCTATACTCAAGGCAGAGCAAATTGTATACCTGTACTTCATAAAAGTAAAACTTAAAATACTCTTATTTGTTTTCCTTCTCATTTGGGATCTGTTAGCATTCGTTAGGACTAATTCCATAATTTTGGACGTCAGCCTATAGCAGGCGTCGAACATTTAAACGATACATTATAGCATCCTAAGGCCTACCCCACCCCACTCCATTCCCAACTTAACAAAATGTCACCCACAAGGAGTCCCCCTCCCCTTTTCCCCTCACATACTCATCCATAATTCATAGGATTACCTCGGTCACTCTCCTCCCACTGGAATCAAGAGAAACAGTCCGAAAAAATACAAACAACCAGTATATTTTATTTTAAATACTCTGATGAAGCGAAATATAATCTTAAAAATTATTTATCGATTTATTCCTACATGAGACAGCTATTCCTCCTTGCATCATTGTACATAAATACTAAACGCTCCATAATTAATTAAGTGCAAAACCAAACTGTTTGTTCGCTGAATCTTTATTAAAGTACTAAGATAATCCTTTTACGTTCAGAGTAAAAACATAAAAGCCGTACACTGAATTCTATTTCACTTCTATTCGCCGATGGAGTGTAAGACGAATGAATGCTTCTGAGCCTCTGTGCGAGCTGTTATTTCCATAATGTTATCTGCGCCACCTCTAGAGGAGAGACACGTAAGGAACAGAAGAAAACTCGTGGCTGAGAGAAGAGTCTTGGATTTTTTGAAGCATGATCTTGAGAGATGTGAAGCATCTTGCCTAAATAGTATTTCCAAACTAGAGTTTAAATACTTAAAAAAATATTTAGCTTGGTAAAAGAATACTCAGAGCCATGGATTCTGTTACATACGTCAAGATAGCATTAAAGAAAGTTCTATCAATTGAGCTATCCATGAACACGAAGAGCGATGTCATGAGAAAATTTAGCTGACAAATTTAACAGCTTCATTTTTAACATCTTCGTCACACATGATAGACACAGAAAAAGGTTATATTGCTACGTATGCGTACATAACATACGTAATTTATTAAAAAACTACAAACCCGCCTCCATTGCGAAAATAGCACCTAGTGTTAAGTGTTAACCCAGGTTTCGGCGTAGATAACTATACCTTCTTCAGAACAACAATAAAACCCACAAGTGCCTAAGAAGACCTTTGTCAATGATTAAAAGAGCACCATAACTATACATTTATAAACGAAAAAGAAAAGGAAAACACAAACAGTACATATGTACAAAGTCAAAAACACTACTCAACTTAATGGTGTACGCTCCACCTCACACCGGCGTATGTTCGATGGGCCATGACCCTCCATAAACTACAGCTACAAACGGTCGCTCACTTACAAGCCTGACTTCACTTTACGACCACGAGCAGCGACATTTGAGTAGAGTTGTCAGGGTTAAGACAACCAACACTGCGTCAAATAACCGCAGAAATCAATGTGGGACGCACAAGGACCGTTAGGTTTCGGGGTAATGGGCTACGGCAGCAGACTACCGAAGCCAGTATCTTTGCTAAGAGCACAACATCGCCTGCAGCGCCTCTGCTGGGCTCGTGGTCACAACGTTTGGACCCTACACATTTCAGTTGGTAAGAGCTGATGGTAGGATTCGAGTGTGGCGCAGAGACCAGGTTGTCAGCAAGCAAGCAATCTGGTGGTAGCTCCATAATGTTGTGTTTACATGGAGTAGACTGGGTCCTCTGCGCCAATGAACCGATCATTGACTGGAAATCGTTACGTTTGGCTACTTGGAGACCACTTCATTTTTATGGATGACGATCCATAATGTCATCGGGCCACAACTGTTTGCGAATTGTTTGAAAAACATTCTGGACAACTTCAGCGAGTGATTTGACCACCCAGATGGTCCGACATGATTCCCATCGAACTTTTTATGAGACATAATCGAGAGTCGGTTTGTGGACATAATCCTAAACCGGCAACACTTTCGCTATTATGGACGGCTATATATACAGCATGGCTGAATATTTGAACAGGTGACTTCCAGTGACTTGTTGATTCCATGCCACGATGAATTACTGGACTACACCAGGCAAAGGGAGATCCTACATGATACTGGGAGGTATCCCATGACTTTTGTCACCTCAGTGTATTGATAGTCTTCGTTCGTTACGTTTCTTTCTTTTACGAATTATGTTTGTCATAGCCCTAAGAACGTCAAAGAATTTCTAAGTATATATATATATATATATGGCTATTACAAATGATTGAAGCGATTTCATAATTCACTGTAGCTCCATTCATTGACATATGGTCACGACACACTACAGATACGTAGAAAAACTCATAAAGTTTTGTTCGGCTGAAGCAGCACCTCAGGTTTCTGCCGCCAGAGCGCTCTAGAGCGCAGTGAGACAAAATGGCGACAAGAGCCGAGAAAGCGTATGTCGTGTTTGAAATGCACTCACATCAGTCAGTCATAACAGTGCAACGACACTTCAGGACGAAGTTCAACAAAGATCCACCAACTGCTAACTCCATTCGGCGATGGTATGCGCAGTTTAAAGCTTCTGGAGGCCTCTGTAAGGGGAAATCAACGGATCGGCCTGCAGTGAGCGAAGAAACGGTTGAACGCGTGCGGGCAAGTTTCACGCATAGTGATGTGAAAGATTCAGTGTTGTACCTCCTCTACCAAGAAACGTGCCAGAACTGCGAGCTCGCATCAACAATGCTTTTGAACTCATTGATGGGGACATGCTGCGCCGAGTGTGGGAGGAACTTGATTATCGGCTTGATGGCTGCCGAATCACTAAAGGGGCACATATCGAACATTTGTGAATGCCTAAAAAAACTTTTTGAGTTTTTGTATGTGTGTGCAAAGCATTGTGAAAATATCTCAAATAATAAAGTTATTGTAGAGCTGTGAAATCGCTTCAATCATTTGTAATAACCCTGTATATATATATATATATATATATATATATATATATATATATATATATATATGGCTATTACAAATGATTGAAGCGATTTCATAAATTCACTGTAGCTCCATTCATTGACATATGGTCACGACACACTACAGATACGTAGAAAAACTCATAAAGTTTTGTTCGGCTGAAGCCGCACCTCAGGTTTCTGCCCAACAATTTAGATTAGATGCCTTCAGCGTTTTCTTGGAAGTACTCACCAAATAAACGACCGAAAATGCGTAGATATTCTCAGCTGCTTCGCAAATTCGGCGCTGTTTCCTGCTTAGCCACTTAGCCTCTACAATGCCTTTAAACTCTAAATTTAAACTGGGATCTGATTGGCTTCTGGGCACAATTATGTACGCCACTCCTGATGGATGTAACGTTATGGCCTGGTAGATACGCTTTCTCACATCTAGCCGCTTTTATTCTATATATTTCATAAACTTAAGTTCGTATCTCAATGCAGACTGATCTTCGACTTGGGTAAAGGAGGTAAGTGATTAGCATATCATTACCCCAGAATCGTTTCCAAAAACAATCTTGTTTTAAAAAATTGAAAGACTTTTCTTGGTTGATAGATTTTCCACTTTGCACTCCCATTTTATTTTTTACTCATTTTTACCTTTTTTTAAAAATTGTAATGGCACCTTGTCCCAGGGAGCATTCCCCAGTCGTCTCAGCGTAGTTACGCCTCTGCTACTATTAGGGATAGTTTCCTTAATTGTGCAGTGATTATTTTCCGCACACAGAATAAACGACATACCGTTCCGTGACGCAGTTCTCAACAATACAAGAAATTCTACAGCAGCCCACGCAGTTGCTTAGCATCAGTTTTGGATGTTTAGACTGACAGGCAACGTGAGCATACACGAAACTTCTTAAGAAAACAGTGAAACGGAGTAAGGACACGGAGTAACGACAGCAGCCAGAAAGTAAGCCATTTGAGTTACTCCAATGGGTGGCATCCAAACCACAGGCGTCAAACCAATTACACCTTCCTGCGGCCACATAATATAAAGTCTCAGAGGTATGTACATTTAATGAACATAAAGATTGACACTGCAGTTATATCCAGGGTTATCTGATTTTGCAACCAGTCATTGAAATCGTTTATAAAGGTTTGTCTGAGACGGTTTGTGTTGGAGGAGCATGACATTTTTAAATCTTGTAACTGTAGCAAAATCGAAATATTACAAACTGTACGTTCTCCTATGAAGTTCCCACGCCATGTGATCACTATGTTAGCTCGTATAGACACTCTCAGATAAGTCGAATGTGTCACACACACATTTTCCACGCACATCTTGTTGTTGTTGTTGTTGTTATTGTTATAGTCGTTGTCTTCAGTCCGAAGATCGGTTTGATGGAGCTTTCGATTCTACTCTATCTTGTACAAGCTTCTTTATCTCCGAATAACTACTAAAATCTACATCCTTCTGAATCTGCTTACCGTATTGATCTCTTTGTCTCCCTCTACGATTTTTACCCCCAAACTTATTTACATGGTGAGGATGTTTTGTCTGCAGGTGTGTCTTTAATTTTATGTTCTTGGAACTATAGTTGGCCAAATTCAAAAACACATTGTGGTCTTCCTCGTTATTCCAAAAAATGCTGGTAAATCCTAGTGTCAGATAATCATCTTGATATTTACACACTTTGGTTTTGCGTTTAGAGCTAACCTTGCTGATGTGAACAGAGGAAGATGCTTAAGAAAAATGTACTTTGAATAAATTCATATCTTTTTCTTTATCAGAACTGCATATGTTCGAAGGAAAAGAGACACCTGATGGATCACTACTATGGGTTCGGTAATTTCCAAGAATGATTGCCTATCGAACGCGTGGGCTCCTAGCGATATATATTGAACGTGCGACTCGATGTCGACCATACAAATCTGGTGGTGCGAGTTATGGATATTCACTAGAGTAACGACAAGAGGCGAACACTGATTAATTTATAGTTAATAACGAATGAAAGTACGAGTGGTAAAGTTACTTACTTTACTCGTCAGCCACGTCTTATTCGTGCACTATTGCTCGTGTTGTGTAAGCTGCCAGCAGCAATTCTTTTTACCATAACCTGGGTACACTCTTGCTATGTCAGTCAGAGATAGCTGGAGAGTATCACTAGGGTCAATTTTTCCAGGCAACCTCAAGTTGTAGAAGTATAGATATTCCACGCTATATAAACGAGGAATTAGATTTCGTCATGTGAGGCTCTCGGCACTCGAAACTGCAATGGTTTCGCTTATTGCTATTCACACCGAAAACGATAAAATATGTCCCCCTGGCAACGCACTACACGTTTACCATTGTTCGTGCCACCAGAATCGTATTGTCGACATCGAGTCGCACGTTCGGTATATACCGTTAGGAGCCCACGCGTTCGATAGGCAATCATTCTTGTAGAGATTGGCAAACTGAAACACGTAACTGTTCCGAAACAATTGAAACAGTACAATGTAATGTTTCGATACGCTGTTTCGAAACAGTGAAACAGTTTGTGTTTTGTAATTTAATAAACCTACACATTTTATCATCTTGACTTTCTACTGTATACGTATGTCCACATAAACACAAATGAGGTGCGAGAGCGCTAATCATATCGCAGAAAGTATGAAATTATCACTTAGGCGTCTTGGCAGTTTCGTATTTCCTGCAGAAAATGCGCTGCTTTCGTGTCGTGTGAGTTTCATACTTTTCAATTGGCTAAGGACAGCCATAGCTAAAGACAGAAGAGCCACCACGAACGGAAATGGAGGTGGGAGCAAACTGCAGAAACAACGTATATACTACTGCGATTCCCACATTCCGTTAGTATGGGTAATATACCCATCCTGTTAATTTCCACGCACACAAAGGGAATCATTGAGGATAATAGGCACACTGCCGATAGACTCACAAATAACGCCAAATAATTCGAATAAATAACAAAATATAACAGAAAAGAATTTTGTCTTTTAAGGTGTTTCGAACCGTCACTATAAATTCACCATGCTTCCTAGCCCTTCCCGTTCACCATTACACTATCAGTGATCTGTCAAACAGATTGCTTGCAATTATACGTACATCAGATTTACGTATATGTCTAATAACTGTCACTCTACGCCTTTTTTTGTTCAAAATGTAGTAGGCTTACTTTCGTTTCTTAATATGATTACTGTACATGAACAGAGAAGCGTATGTTATCAAAAAGTGTAATTTAACTGAATGATTTTCACATATTTATTATTTCGAATGTGAATAGTATGCCTTGTTTTATTGTTTGGTTAGTGTTTATAAAGCAGATGTTACGCCATTTCAGAATATGACAGTCAGCTAGAAACGAAGCTTTATTTTCGGATATCTTAAGCTTCATGCTATTTCTTGTCAAAAAGATTTCGACACTCTTGAAAGTGTTTCATAGTGGTATGTTAAATGTGTTTCAGTACCCGTGCCGAGCCCGAATCTCGTCCGACACGGAGGGGAATGAAACATCACTGCTTCGATACAATTAGTCCGTTCCAAGCACAGGTGGACTGAAACAGTCTTATTTTGAAACAACGATACAGTTTCTGTGTCTGGCTCGAGATCGAATCTGGTCCAGTTATCCGAGACAGGGGCGGAATGACACATCACTGTTTCGAAACAGTGAACCGTAGCCGTTCCGAAACACTGAAACAGTTCCACGTATCGATACACTGTATCGAAACATAGAAACAGTGCCCAAGTCTATATTCTTGGAATTTACCATGGGTTCTTTTGTTTCAAATGTGAGTCTGCCACTTATCCTTGGGAATGGCGTAACTTGAATCACTTCATTTTAAATCCTGAACAAGTACTAGAACGCATCTTCTAACTTACTACCTCTGAACTAACTTCGGAAGTCTGGGTGAAATCTAGTGGACAATCACAATGGCTGTGATTAACAATCTATTACTCCAGTCAGCGTTGCAAGGAAGTAGTGGTCACATTGTCAAGCCACTTATAGCCATTAGTGGCCTGGTAAGTAGCTAACACTGAGGGCGGTCGGTGACACTGCCTTAGCTTTCCAATTAACGGGATCAATTCTTGTGAATTAAGATAGCAAATTAACTATGGGAGAGCTTCGTAACTTGGTTCACGGAAATGAGAATCTGACGCTAGCAATATTAGTTCACCAGAAGTCTTTTTCTTACGTAATCCGAAATGCAAATATTTCAAAGAAAGCTGACGATCCCCTGCGTTGCTCTCTGCACCCCCCTCCATTACTCTCTGCGCCCCCCCCCCCCCAATTGCCAGTCTAAATGTTACATGAAACTTTATGATTCCAGTGTCCTTTCAAAGTATCAAATATGTGTCTATGCAGACTGAAGTAACGAATGAAAATTTGTACCAAGGCCGGTACTCCAACCAGGGTCTACTTCTCACTAGGCAGGTGCGCCAACCACTACGCCACCCTGGCACAGTGGCTTTGCACAACTGCACAGACTACCCTAGCACGCCTCTCTCCTCAGTCCAAATTCTCATTCACGCTGCAGCCCACTTGGTATTCCCCCTAAATAAATAAATTTGTTGTAAGACATTCAGCATCTCTTCTAAAGCCCTCTCCCTTTCACTTCTACTGCTGTACAATTCGTTCTTCTGATTTCGAATATTTGGCTTTCCCTCACATGAGCTACTTAACGAAATAGCTACAGTTGCTCACTTCCTTTCCACAACACCACACCTATTAATGGAGTAACTGGTTGCTCAACGTTGCCCTATTACTTACTTTTTTCCGACATCCTCCATTATCCCATCAGCAGGAATTAAATGCCATCGAGACGGTCACCAAAAATATGACCTACTATAACACCAGCCTGTAGTGACACAAACTAATGTTACCCTCTCAGAGCATTTATAATTTTGACCGTGCATGTATGTCTAATGGATAAAGGTATCGGACAGTAATTCTGAATATTGTGAATTTAACAGAAAAACTAAACAGGCTTTAAACTTTGACGTTTAATGGAAGTAGTAAATTTCGTATACAAATAAAAAAAATTAACATTCGCCAGCCCAGTTAGGCACATGAATTTGGAAATATATGTTTAACAAAATTAAATATTAGTTACTGAAATTACTTTCATTAATATTTCCCTTTGAATAGTACACAGGATACCAACGAACACGGGCACTCTGAGCTGTGTGTAGCAGCATTCACCAATATTGCACGTACTAGTAATCATAGAAAGCAAAATTTGTACCAAACTCACACTGATAAGAGATACACTCAAGATCGTTACTTGGATCAGTACTGAAATGTTACTGCAAGAAGTGCAGAACTAAAATTGGCCAGGAGGGGGTTCTGACTTAACTGACATATAAATCACACAAATAAAAATGAATAATACCACAATTACACTGTTTATACTCCCATTTACAGAAATTTATCAATTTCCTTAGTAGCAATAATATTCTAATTATCTTTCTAATATGAAAAGAATATGGTGGGGACCAATAACTGATATTGTATCATTAGTTAAACTCTATGATTATTTCAATAGCAAAATTCAATTCAATTGAATTTAATTCTTGGCTTCACTTGTAATAGTTTACATTTTTACTTTTCAAGGCAAATTATTCAACAATGAACTCAACTAACTTCAAACATTCGTTCATGATAGCAATCAAAGCTAAATTAAGTTTCAAATGAGTATAACTTATTTGCCTTTTTTCATCACCTGTGAAGCAGGTATTTTAAACAGTAACATTAACACAGTCTGGCACTGAATTTTTGCAAAACGATACTTTGCAATAAGTTGGGAGTATTTTAGTGAAATTCTAACTAGCTTCTCTTTTAATAATCCTTGCACATCTGACAAACATAGATAAACAAAAATAGTGCATTTGAAACAGGATACTCAGTTTTATAAACACTTAGGAAAGGATCCTGCATAGGTTCATGATCAGGATAAAAGTTTTGGTTCTAAACACAGGTTTACAGCACTTGGATTATAATTAAAATCACTCGCACAAATTAACTGGTCCATGGTCTGATACATATCTGCATGCATGAGGTTGGTGGAGCAGTGGTGAAGTAGTGGTGGCAAGTGATGTGGCACCGAGCGAGGTGGCGCAGTGGTTAGACACTGGACTCGCATTCGGGAGGACGACGGTTCAATCCCGCGTCCGGCCATCCTGATTTAGGTTTTCCGTGATTTCCCTAAATCACTCCAGGCAAATGCCGGGATGGTTCCTTTCAAAGGGTCCGGCCGACTTCCTTCCCCGTCCTTCCCCAATCCGATGAGACCGATGACCTCGCTGTCTGGTCTCCTTCCCCAAAAACAACCAACAACAACAACCAAGCGATGTGGCGGCTAACTGTACTCACGGCTTATGATGTTTGAATGCTCTGTACAATTTCTTATTGGAGACGGATTTTTAACGTGTTAGAGCCATTCCTTATTGCCGAGAGTGCCATGCAACAGCCAAATCCACATCCGAGGCAAAATTCCTTGCAAAGCAGTTTCTGATTGCCTCCCTTGGCACCGTCGATGGTGTACCGTGCAACGGCTAGCCGCTGACTGCGTACCGTTCACACCAAGTATCCGCCCAATTCGACCGCCAAATTCACCTTTTACATCGCGCCGAGCTACTTCCGAGGCGGAGGAACTTCCCTACATCTTTTACATTTTACAATACAAGTGCCCTAAGCATGAATCAGCTTCCAATATACAATGTTTTTCTTCTAAATGTACACATATTATAAAATTTCATTATTTTAAACACTATTTAGCTTTTTCGATATGTACATTACAATACTTTGAATTTCCTGTCACAAATCAATAACCTTAATCAACAAAACATACACACTTCTTAATTATAGATACACAGCTATATAATATAAACCTACTTCTTATCGATATAAGTGGTACACTATGTACGCGACTATCAGTCATTTTCAATTGTTTTCCATGTCATCCACTTTCCATCCCACCCTCAAACGCAAACCTTGTGTAAATTGTCGTCTTGGCTGTTACCATTCCGCTGAACAACTCCAAATACTATGGATCCGACATTTAATATTAGTCATATTCGGTTTTATTTCTGGCATAAGAGTAGTGAATATTAGATAACTAGATTGGATAACTAACGACAAGAGCTTTATGGTGTAGTGTGACTAAAAGAAGGCATAGCCTGATAGGAAACTTCCTGAAGAATCAAGGAATGGTTAGTTTGATAAGAGACGGTTCAAATGGTTCTGAGCACTATGGGACTTAACACCTGAGGTCATCAGTCCCCTAGAACTTAGAACTACTTAAACCTAACTAACCTAAGGACATCACACACATCCATGCCCGAGGTAGGATTCGAACCTGCGACCGTAGCGGTCGCGCGGTTCCATACAGAAGCGCCTAGAAACGCTCGGTCACCACGGCCGGCTGTAACAGACGGAAGTGTGTTTGCGGGGAGAGGGGTGAGACGGGTAAAAATTGTTGAGAGGGGTCAAGAGTTGACCACAGGAAGCAGGTTCAAGAGCTGTAGTTTACAGTAGCTTAGCAGAGCCGAAGATACTTGTGCAGGACAGACTATCGTTAACCCAGATTATGGTTGAAGACCACAATAATAACAAACCAGACGTAAGTTCGTCCATCTCTGATTTGCTATAATACATCGCAAATTTGTACTCTCACTTATCTGGTGTGGATCCTCATGACGATGCATGCCAATGAATTTGATGTATAATGTATTTATTTAATTATTTCTCACAGCAGTGATTTATGAAGTGACACAGTCAGACCCAAAATCTTTATAAAATGTACATGACCATCGACTATATCTGCAGAGATATTAACGAAATTTTTTAATTACTACACTGTTTCTAAAAAAAACAGTTCGCAGCGCTTTCAACTGAAAATGTTTTATAGTGACCCTGTCAATAAATTGAGAGGAGACAAAGAGTAAACGTAAACGACATGTGGTTGCTGTGTTTTGGGCAGTTAAATTGTGATTTCGTGTTCTTCGGTCTCAAAAGAGAAATGTGGGTCGATCGACTTTTGTGTCAGCTGCAGTGCAAATGAACAAATGACCGTGGTACTGTCCTCTGATGTTATATACACAACTATTGATGGAGATAAATGTTGTAAGTGGCTGAAAGCTATTGACATATGTGGTATCACAGCTATAGAGAGACAAGCATAGCATCTGGTATCATTTCTCCGTTTCTGCATTCCCCATAAAAGATCATAACAGAAATGAAAAACAAGAGGCAAATAGAATTTTTTAAATCGTGGCGATTTTATTTTGTTAACAGAAGGATACTGAATTTAAAGTTGGGTTTCTATATACTTATATCCCAGAAAATTATTGTAAAGCTTATAGAAGTTTTATTTGCAAAACCGAATATGGATAATGTTAGGAAGAGTTTAACATGAAAAGTTCGTCAACAATTCAATAAATAAGAAAGATAATTCAATAATCACTCACCAATAACAAAGCGCCTGGAGAGGACAACAACTGCAGAGGCCTATCTCTTCTGCAAGTTATAATTAAGGTTTTACACAAAACTCTCTTACACATAGGTGAACTGCAAACAGATAATTTGGTTGCTGTGCATTAAGCAAGCTTCAGGTAAGGAAGCTTGTGTGTTGAGCAGGTTTGATGTCTGAAGAGAATATTAAGGGTGCATCAAAATTGTATTCATGTTTTTGACACTAATTTGATATGAACCCTATTCTTTTTGCTTTGTTGATGAATCTTGGCAGACTTGGAAAGAAATTGTGACATTTGACAAGCATCACATTTATGTTAAATAATTTATTTGTGGCTCTGTTGTGGCTCACACTATGGTACCCCTATAGAACTTTGAACGTTTCATCAGGGCAGCCATCTGTTGACGAAGACAAGTAATAGGAGTATAAAATTAGTAGTTGGTTTGTTGTCGCATATTTGTTTTGTAGAACAGTTTTTAAAGTAAAACTCACATTCGGCAATTATGTATTACACTACTGGCCACTAAAATTGCTACACCAAGAAGAAATGCAGATGATGAATGGATATTCATTGGACAAATATATTATACTACAACTGACATGTGATTACATTTTCATGCAATTTGGGTGCATAGATCCTGAGAAATCAGTACCCAGAAAACCACCTCTGGCCGTAATAACGGCCTTGATACGCCTGGGCATTGAGTCAAACAGAACTTGGATGGCGTGTACAGCTAGAGCTGCCCATACAGCTTCAACACGATACCACAGTTCATCAAGAGTAGTGACTGGCGTATTGTGACGAGTCAGTTGCTCGGCCACCATTGACCGACGTTTTCAATTGGTGAGAGATCTGGCGAAAGTGCTGGCCACGGCAGCAGTCGAACATTTTCTGTATCCAGAAAGGCCCGTACATGACCTGCAACATGCGGTCGTGCATAATTCTGCTGAAATGTAGGGTTTCGCAGGGATCGAATGAAGGGTAGAGCCACGGTTCGTAACACATCCGAAATGTAACGTCCACTGTTCAAAGTGCCGTCAATGCGAACAAGAGGTGACTGAGACGTGTAAACCCATACCATCACGCCGGGTGCTACGCCAGTATGGCGATGACGAATACTCGCTTCCAATGTGCGTTCACCGCTATGACACCAAACACGGATGCCACCATCATGATGCTGTAAACCGAAGCTCGATTCATCCGAAAAAATGACGTTTTGCTATTCGTGCACCCAGGCTCGCCGTTGAGACACCATCGCAGGCGCTCCTGTCTGTGATGCAGCGTGAAGGTAACCGCAGCCATGGTCTCCGAGCTGATAGTGCATGCTACTGCAAACGTCGTCGAACTGTTCGTGCAGATGGTTGTTGTCTTGCAAACGTCCCCATCTGTTGACTCAGGGATCGAGACGTGCCTGCACGATCCGTTACAGCCATGCGTATAAGATGCCTGTCATCTCGACTGCTAGTGATACGAGGCCGTTGGGATCCAGCACAGCGTTCCGTATTACCCTCCTGAACCCACCTATTCCACATTCTGCTAACAGTCATTGGATGTCGACCAACGCGATCAGCAATGTCGCGATAGATAAACCGCAACCGCGATAGGCTACACCCGACCTTTATCAAAGTCGGAAACGTGATGGTACGCATTTCTCCTCCTTACACGAGGCATCACAACAACGTTTCACCAGGCAACGCCGGTCAACTGCTGTTTATGTATGAGAAATCGGGTGGAAACTTTCCTCATGTGAGCACGTTGTAGGTGTCGCCACCGGCGCCAACCTTGTGTGAATGCTCTGAAAAGCTAATCATTTGCATATCACAGCATCTTCTTCCTGTCGGTTAAATTTGGCGTCTGTAGCACGTCATCTTCGTAGTGTAGCAATTTTAATGGCCCGTAGTGTTAATTTGTTAAATACATTGAATTAGTAAATTGATTGTTAGTTATGGAGAGTACATTAAATACTTGTTCTAATATTCCATAGCGAATGTTATGTAGCTTCCGATAATATTTGTCAATGCGACTGGTGTGTGAGTCCACAAACGATTTATTAAAGCCAATAATGAAGACATTGTCGAGTACATTTTCGGCATGGGATGCAATTCAGATAATTTTTTAAGTGTGTGGCATATACATTCCTGGAAATGGAAAAAAGAACACATTGACACCGGTGTGTCAGACCCACCATACTTGCTCCGGACACTGCGAGAGGGCTGTACAAGCAATGATCACACGCACGGCTGCCTTGGTGCCTTGGTGCCAATGATGGTCGTATGCGTGTTTGGCGCCGTGCAGGTGAGCGCCACAATCAGGACTGCATACGACCGAGGCACACAGGGCCAACACCCGGCATCATGGTGTGGGGAGCGATCTCCTACACTGGCCGTACACCACTGGTGATCGTCGAGGGGACACTGAATAGTGCACGGTACATCCAAACCGTCACCGAACCCATCGTTCTACCATTCCTAGACCGGCAAGGGAACTTGCTGTTCCAACAGGACAATGCACCTCCGCATGTATCCCGTGCCACCCAACGTGCTCTAGAAGGTGTAAGTCAACTACCCTGGCCAGCAAGATCTCCGGATCTGTCCCCCATTGAGCATGTTTGGGAATGGATGAAGCGTCGTCTCACGCGGTCTGCACGTCCAGCACGAACGCTGGTCCAACTGAGGCGCCAGGTGGAAATGGCATGGCAAGCCGTTCCACAGGACTACATCCAGCATCTCTACGATCGTCTCCATGGGAGAATAGCAGCCTGCATTGCTGCGAAAGGTGGATATACACTGTACTAGTGCCGACATTGTGCATGCTCTGTTGCCTGTGTCTATGTGCCTGTGGTTCTGTCAGTGTGATCATGTGATGTATCTGACCCCAGGAATGTGTCAATAAAGTTTCCCCTTCCTGGGACAATGAATTCACGGTGTTCTTATTTCAATTTCCAGGAGTGTATATTTGATAAATAGTTCAGATCATTTGGATACTTTTGAGCACAGTCCAGGTAGGGTTGAATTGTTGTTGGCTCTTTCGTTTTAATGGTAGCTAAAATACTAGGTTCTTACTGAAGGAGAGGCTATGGTACAGTATGCAGTGTGTATGTGTGTTTGTGTGTGTGTGTGTGTGTTTGTTTGTGGTTGTGTTTGTACTTAAACTTATTGCTCACCGCCATCTTTAATTTTTTTTTTTAATTTCGTGTAGTTTGCAAATTTCTCGCCTCTGTCTTTTGATGAAATCATCAAAAAAAGGGGTGTGGCTTGTGACATCACTATAATTACATTAATGTGGGGAATCGCTTATTATGTCTTTGCCCTTAGATTTAGGCAACCTGCACTAAAACTTGCACTTTTCAAGGTCATGTGGGCGTCGTTTTGAATTGTGTCATTAGTGATATTGCGTACTTTAATATCGCATTTAAGTACGAAGTGATCCAGGCAGTAGGCATCCATTCTACTGATGAAAATACAAAATACATAATACTGTTTTATCAACATATTGCCCCACTTGCAACGTCTTTACTTCTTTCTTTATCATTTTAAAATCTTGGCATTTCCTTACTATGCCACCCTCTCAGTTTGTTTCATATTTTTATATTTCCGTTTTCTTATTTCCATTACAATTAACATGTTATGCAGCTCAGTACTAGCGACTTCGTCATATAAGGAAACACAACAGCATCTCTGCATTAACGCTTTTAAAGTGGCGCCCCTATTATTGTTGTCGTGACTCGGGCAGCTTTTTTGCAAAATGATATTTGGGTTTCATTTTTATTCACATTGCTTTTCTAACAAGAGTACTGCGGATCGGACATAAGACGTAAAGCCATTAAACAATGAGTGCTTTACTTTACTAGGAACGTTGCACTCTAGGCCACACCAAAAGAATGCCCCACTAAGAGTTTCTATGCATCGAGAATTCCATCTACTAGCACGTAATCTTCAGCGGCAGCCGTGCAGGACTTGAACTTTAAAGGCGACATTTGCGTGCAGCTGCGGCAAAGAACGCTAATCCTGAAAGGTCAAGTAACCTAGGACTCAGTCACATACAACAGGCGATTACCATTCAGTATCGATAAGTGTCACAGCTACAATTACTGTTGCCCTCGTTGACAAAAGCAGCTTTATATCACTGTGATTCTGAGAAGTTTCACGTACAACTCAAAGTTGCCTAAGCTCCACATTCCTCATCGGAAGGAAGCAAAATCTGGAAAATCGCGTCTCAAACCAGTCTTCTGATTCACTGGGAGATATTAGTTCCTGTCTGATTAGGTCTTTCCGGTGAAAAAATGTTTATTAGTAAGAGCCTCACTATTTTCTTTTGGAGAAATTTAAAATTAATGGTATTCAAGTTACAATGAGTAAGTGACCCAATTCTTCAATAACTGATAGGAATCAAAGGAGCGTATCAGATAGTTCACACACTCCCTTTTGTCAGAAAAGTTCCAGAACGCTTTCTTTTAACAGAAAATTGCACGTACCAAGTACTCCTATCGAAGTAGTCTTCTTTGCAATGCCTACGATATCTTCATGAAGCTTTCCTTTCAGTCACCTTTTCAGGCACACTGGGAGAGGTGGTGCAGTGGTTAGGACACTGGACTCGCATTCGGGAGGTCGACGGTTCAAACCAGCGTCCGGACATTCAGATGTAGATTTTCTGTGATTTCCCTTAATCGCTCCAGGCAAATGCCAGGATGGTTCCTTTGGAAGAGAGCGGCCGATTTCCTTCCCTATTCTTGACAAATGGCTCTGAGCATTATGGGACTTAACTTCTGAGGTCATCAGTCCCCTAGAACTTAGAACTACTTAAACCTAACTAACCTAAGGACATCACACACATCCATACCCGAGGCAGGATTCGAACCTGTGACCGTAGCGGTCGCACGGTTCCAGACTGTAGCGCCTAGAACCGCTCGGCCACTCCGGCCGGCTATTCTTGACACCATCCGGGCTTATGCTCTGTCTCTAATGATGTCGGTGTCGACGGGGCGTTAAACTAAATCTTCCTTCCTTCCTTCCTCTCTTTTTCAGTCACGGGAAAAGAAACAACTGCAGGGCGAAAGGTCGAGCGAATACGGCGGATGTGGGATGGCAATAAGAGAATGTCTGGCCAGATACTCGATGACAGATAAAGCAGTACGGGGTCTTCCATTGTGAAGCAATAAGAACCAGTCCTGAGAATGCCATAAATGAGGGCGGCCAAGTAGAGTTTCTTCCCGCAAAACTCAGCTATTTACTATTTACACTCCTGGAAATTGAAATAAGAACACCGTGAATTCATTGTCCCAGGAAGGGGAAACTTTATTGACACATTCCTGGGGTCAGATACATCACATGATCACACTGACAGAACCACAGGCACATAGACACAGGCAACAGAGCATGCACAATGTCGGCACTAGTACAGTGTATATCCACCTTTCGCAGCAATGCAGGCTGCTATTCTCCCATGGAGACGATCGTAGAGATGCTGGATGTAGTCCTGTGGAACGGCTGGCCATGCCATTTCAACCTGGCGCCTCAGTTGGACCAGCGTTCGTGCTGGACGTGCAGACCGCGTGAGACGACGCTTCATCCAGTCCCAAACATGCTCAATGGGGGACAGATCCGGAGATCTTGCTGGCCAGGGTAGTTGACTTACACCTTCTAGAGCACGTTGGGTGGCAGGGGATACATGCGGACGTGCATTGTCCTGTTGGAACAGCAAGTTCCCTTGCCGGTCTAGGAATGGTAGAACGATGGGTTCGATGACGGTTTGGATGTACCGTGTACTATTCAGTGTCCCCTCGACGATCACCAGTGGTGTACGGCCAGTGTAGGAGATCGCTCCCCACACCATGATGCCGGGTGTTGGCCCTGTGTGCCTCGGTCGTATGCAGTCCTGAGTGTGGCGCTCACCTGCACGGCGCCAAACACGCATACGACCATCATTGGCACCAAGGCAGAAGAGACTCTCATCGCTGAAGACGACACGTCTCCATTCGTCCCTCCATTCACGCCTGTCGCGACACCACTGGAGGCGGGCTGCACGATGTTGGGGCGTGAGCGGAAGACGGCCAAACGGTGTGCGCGACCGGAGTAAAGCTTCATGGAGACGGTTGCGAATGGTCCTCGCCGATACCCCAGGAGCAACAGTGTCCCTAATTTGCTGGGAAGTGGCGGTGCGGTCTCCTACGGCACTGCGTAGGATACTACGGTCTTGGCGTGCATCTGTGCGTCGCTGCGGTCCGGTCCCAGGTCGACGGGCACGTGCACCTTCCGCCGACCACTGGCGACAACATCGATGTACTGTGGAGACCTCACGCCGCACGTGTTGAGCAATTCGGCGGTACGTCCACCCGGCCTCCCGCATGCCCACTATACGCCCTCGCTCAAAGTCCGTCAACTGCACATACGTTCACGTCCACGCTGTCGCAGCATGCTACCAGTGTTAAAGACTGCGATGGAGCTCCGTATGCCACGGCAAACTGGCTGACACTGACGGCGGCGGTGCACAAATGCTGCGCAGCTAGCGCCATTCGACGGCCAGCACCGCGGTTCCTGGTGTGTCCGCTGTGCCGTGCGTGTGATCATTGCTTGTACAGCCCTCTCGCAGTGTCCGGAGCAAGTATGGTGGGTCTGACCTACCGGTGTCAATGTGTTCTTTTTTCCATTTCCAGGAGTGTAGAAGCAATTCAGAGGCGGGCTGCTAGATCTCTCTCTAGTGTTACGGACATGCTTCGGTAACTCAGTTGGGAATCCCTAGAGGGAAGGTGACATTCTTTTCGAGGAACACTACTGAAAAAAATTTGGAGAACTGGCATTTGAAGTTGAATGTTGAGCGATTCTACTGCCTCCAGCATACATTTCGCGTAAGGATCACTAAGATGAGATACGAGAAAACAAGAGTTCGTATGGAGGCATATAGGCAGTTGCTTTTTCATCGCTCTATTTGCGAGTGGAACAGTAAAGGATATAACTAGTAGTGGTATGGAGTGCCCTCCGCCAAGCACCGAAAGGTGGACTGCAGAGTATCTATGTAGATGTAATGAGGAGGCAGCAGCTTTTCTCATTTAGTTGATTTAATTTAGCTGGCATAAACATAAATAGCATTAAACGCTATAATGATAGTTCAGTGTTAATTCGTTACATATTTTACGTTTCTGTGAAGTGTCAGCCTTTTGTAATGTATACCATAATTCGCTCCACAAGCCGGTAGGTTTCTCTTATTGATGGGATCTACAGAATATGATGAATAAAAATAAATCAGTCAATGAGTCAAGGATGACAGTGAATTGATCGTTCTAGCGTCTTGAGTGCGATTTCCGTTACAGATACATTGCGAGTTACTAGAAAATTTTACGCATGCGTAATCTTCCATTCGCCTTCCCTAATACCGCTTTTACATGTTTGTCCACTTCATATCGCTTTTTTTCCGTTACAGATACATTGCGAGTTACTAGAAAATTTTACGCATGCGTAATCTTCCATTCGCCTTCCCTAATACCGCTTTTATATGTTTGTCCACTTCATATCGCATTTTAGCTTTGCATGGTAATTTGATATAATTGGAATCTCGTTCCGGGAATCCGGTGAAGTTCTGACGACAAAACGTTATCTTATACTCGGAGATATATGACGGTCACTACAAAACGAATTACATAACCCTTTTATGGCCTAGAGATATATGATCTTTGATATTTATAGTTCTCAACAGAGAGGTGTGAGGAACAGCGAACCATTAATTTAATAGCTCTTGGATGCAAAATACTGACGCTATTGTTTGCATGTTGTTGTTGTGGTCTTTAGTCCTCAGACTGGTTTGATGCAGCTCTCCATGCTACTCTATCCTGTGCAAGCTTCTTCATCTCCCACTACCTACTGCAGCCTACATCCTTCTGAATCTACTTAGTGTATTCATCTCTCGGTCTCCCTCTACGATTATTACCCTACACGCTGACCTCCAATACTAAATTGGTGATCCCTTGATGCCTCAGAACATGTCCTACCAGCCGATCCCTTCTTCTAGTCAAGTTGTGCCACAAACTCCTCTTCTCCCCAGTTCTATTCAATACCTTCTCATTAGTTATGTGATCTACCCATCTAATCTTCAGCATTCTTCTGTAGCACCACATTTCGAAAGCTTCTATTCTCTTCCTGTCTAAACTATTTATCGTCCATGTTTCACTTCCATACATGGCTACACTCCATACAAATACTTTCAGAAACGACTTCCTGGCACGTAAATCAATACTCGATGTTAACAAATTTCTCTTCTTCAGAAAAACTTTCCTTGACATTGCCAGTCTACATTTTATATCCTCTCTACTTCGACCATCATCAGTTATTTTGCTCCCCACATAACAAAACTCCTTTACTACTTTAATTGCCTCATCTCCTAATCTAATTCACTCAGTATCACCCGACTTAATTCGACAACATTCCAGTATCCTCGTTTTGCTTTTGTTGATGTTCATCTTATATCCTCCTTTCAAGACACTGTCCATTCCGTTCAACTGCTCTTCCAGGTCCTTTGCTGTCTATGACAGAATTACAATGTCATCGGCGAACCGCAAAGTTTTTATTTCTCCTCCATGGATTTTAATACCTACTCCGAACTTTTCTTTTTTTCCTTTACTGCTTGCTCAATATAAAGATTGAATAGCATCGGGGAGAGGCTACAATCCTGTCTCACTCCCTTCTCAACCACTGCTTCCCTTTCAAGTCCGTCGACTCTTATAACTGCCATCTGCTTTCTGTACAAATTGTAAATAGCCTTTCGCTCCCTGTATTTTACCCCTGCCATCTTCAGATTTTGAAAGAGGGTATTCCAGTCAACTTTGTCGAAAGCTTTCTGTAAGTCTACAAATGTTAGAAACGTAGGTTTGCCTTTCCTTAATCTAGCTTCTAAGATAAGCTGTAGGGTCAGTACTGCCTCACGTGCTCCAATATTTCTACGGAATCCAAACTGATCTTCCCTGAGGTCGGCTTCTACCAGTTTTTCGATTCGTCTGTAAAGAATTCGTGTTAGTATTTTGTGACTTATTAAACTGATAGTTCGGTAATTTCCACATCTGTCAACACCTGCTTACTTTGGGATTGGAATTATTATATTCTTCTTGAAGTCTGAGGGAATTTCGCCTGTCTCATACATCTTGCTCACCAGATGTTGGAGTTTTGTCAGGACTGGCTCTCCCAAGGCTGTCAGTAGTTCTAATGGAATGTTGTCTACTCCAGGGGCCTTGTTTCGCCTTAGGTCTTCCAGTGCTCTATCAAACTCTTCACGCAGTATCATATCTCCCATTTCATCGTCATCTACATCATCTTCCATTTCCATAATATTGTCATCAAGAACATCGCCCCTGTATAGACGCTCTATATACTCCTTCCACCTTTCTGATTTCCCTTCTTTGCTTAGAACTGGGTTTCCATCTGAGCTCTTGATATTCATACAAGTGATTCTCTTTTCTCCAAAGGTCTCTTTAATTTTCCTGCAGGCAGTATCATTTGTCCTCTAGCCATCCCTGCTTTGCCATTTTGCACTTTCTGTCGGTCTCATTTTTGAGACGTTTGTATTCCATTTGGCCTGCTTCATTTACTGCATTTTTGTATGTTCTCCTTTTCATCAATTAAATGCAGTATCTCTTCTGTTACCCAAGGATTTCTACTAGCCCTAGTCTTTTTACCTAATTGATCCTCTGCTGCCTTCACTATTTCATCCCTCAAAGCTACCCATTCTTCTTCTACTGTATTTCTTTCCCCCATTCCTGTCAATTGTTCCCTTATGCCCTCCCTGAAACTCTGTACAACCTCTGGTTCTTTCAGTTTATCCAGGTCCCATCTCCTTAAATTCCTATCTTTTTGCAGTGTCTTCAGTTTTAAAATACAGTTCGTAACCAATAGATTGTGGTCAGAGTGCACATCTGCCCCTGGAAATGTCTTACAATTTAAAACCTGGTTCCTAAATCTCTGTCTTACCATTATATAATCTCTCTGAAACCTTCTAGTATCTCCAGGGTTCTTCCATGTATACAACCTTCTTTCATGGTTCTTCAACCAAGTGTTAACTATGATTAAGTTATGCTGTGTGCAAAATTCTACCAGGCGGCTTCCTCTTTCATTTCTTAGCCCTAATCCATATTCACCTACTACGTTTCCTTCTCTTCGTTTTCCTACTGTTGAATTCCAGTCACCCATGACTATTAAATTTTCGTCTCCCTTCACTACTTGAATAATTTCTTTTATCTCATCATACATTTCATCAATTTCTTCATCATCTGCAGAGCTAGTCGGCATATAAACTTGTACTACTGTACTGGGCGTTGGCTTCGTGTCTATCCCGGCCACAATAATGCGTTCACTATGCTGTTTGGAGTAGCTTACCCGCACTCCTATTTTTTTATTCATTATTAAACCTACTCCTGCATTACCCCTATTTGATTTTGTATTGTTTGCATAAGAATGGTAAAACTGGTAAAGTCGACTTTGGGGAAGGTTGATTTGAGGTACAGACATTAGCAGGCACAAGCGAAACAATGCTGATCGTGTGACTTATCTTAGAAGATAGGTTGAAGGAGTGCAAAAGTACGTACAGAGCATTTTTAAATTTAGAGAAGGTTTTTAAGGTGTTGACTGGACTACAAGCTTTGAACTTAGGAAGGTTTTAAGATTAAAATACAGGGAGTAAAGTGTTATCTGCAATTTGTTTAGAAGCCAGACTGCAGTCATAAGAGTCGAAGAACGTGGAAGAGAAGCAGCAGTTCAGAAGTGAGACAGGCTTGTAGCTTATCCCCTACGTTATTCAATCTGTATACTGAGAAGAATTTGGGTAATAAATTAAAGTTTATGGAGAAGAAATTAAAACGTTGAAGATTATCGAAGCACTGTAATTCTATTGTGGAAGGCAAAAGACTTGGAAGAGTGACTGAATGGGATGGAAAATATATTGAAAAGAAGTTATGAGATGAATATCAACAAACGTAAAACAAGGGCAATGGGATAAATTCAAATGAAAGCAGGCGATGCAAGGAGAATTAGAGTAGAAAATGAGAAAATAAAAGCTGTAAATGAGATTTGTTATTTGGGCAATAACAAAAAAGCATTTTTGAATAAAATTTAAATGCTAGGGAGTCTTTTCTGACGGCATTTGTCTGGAATGTAGTCTTTTACGGAAGTGAAACTTGGACGATAAACAGTTCAGACAAGAATGCCGTAGAAGCTTTTGAAATGTGATAGAGGTAAATGCTGAAGCTCAGATGGACACATCGGTCAAGTGGTGAAAAGGTACTGAATCGAACTGGAGATCAAAAAAATTGTGTCACAGCTACAATAAAAGAAAGGAAAGGTTGACGGGGTACATCTTGAGGCATCGATGAATTGTTAGTCTGGCAGTGAAGGGTTGTATCAGGTTCAAAAATTCTAGAGGGCTACAGTATGGAGGTTCAAATGAGGGGTGCAGTAATTATGCAGAGATGAAGAAGCTTGCACAGGGCTGAAGAGCTCGGTAAGCTGTATCAAACCAGACTTCAGACTGAAGAGCGCAACAACAACAACAATTGAAGCTTTAATGTTATTGCTGAATTACATTACAACACGAAATTCGTAATTTCGTGTAACTGTATTCTGATTTTCAGCCTGAACTCCTGAGCGGTATTTCTGTTTTATTTTTTTTAATCCGTAATTTTCTTTTTTTTTTTTTTTAATTCGTAATTTTATTTATAAAGGAGGTGTTGACAGATGTGAAAATTATCGATCAGATTAATACGTCACAGCTGCAAAATACTAACACGAATTCTTTACAGACGAATGGAAAAATTGGTAGAAGCCGACCTCGGGGAAGATCTGTTTGGATTCCGTAGAAATGTTGGAACACGTGAGGCAATACTGACCCTAATACTTATCTTAGAAGATAGATTAAGGAAAGGTAAACCTACGTTCCTAGCATTTGTAGACTTACAGAAAGCTTTTGACAATGTTGACTGGAATACTCTTTCAAATTCTGAAGGTGGCAGGGGTAAAATAGAGGGAGAGAAAGGCTATTTACAATTTGAACAGAAACCAGATGGCAGTTAAAAGAGTCGAGGGGCATGAATGGGAAGCAGTGGTTGGGAAGAGAGTGAGACAGGATTGTAGCCTATCCCCGACGTTATTCAACCTGTATATTGAGCAAGCAGTAAAGGAAACCAAAAAAAAAAAAAAAATCGGAGTAGGAACTAAAATCCATGGAGCAGAAATAAAAACTTTGAGGTTTGCCGATCAAATCGTAATTCTGTCAGAGGCAGCAAAGGACCTGGAAGAGCAGTTGAAAGGAATGGACAGTGTTTTGAAACAAGGATATAAGATGAACATCAACAAAAGCAAAACGAGGATAATGGAATGTAGTCGAATTAAATCGGGTGATGCTGAGGGAATTACATTAGGAAATGAGACACTTACAATATTAGATGAGTTTTGCTATTTGGGGAGCAAAATAACTGATGATGGTCGAAGTAGAGAGGATATAAAACGTAAACTGGCAATGTCAAGGAAAGCGTTTCTGAAGAAAAGAAATTTGTTAACATCGAGTATAGATTTCAGTGTCAGGAAGTCGTTTCTGAAAGTATTTGTATGGAGTGTAGACATGTATGGAAGTGAAACATGGACGATAAATAGTTTAGACAAGAAGAGAATAGTAGCTTTCGAAATGTGGTGCTACAGAAGAATGCTGAAAATTAGATGGGTAGATCACATAAGTAATGAGGAGGTATTCAATAGAATAGGGGAGAAGAAGAGTTTGTGGCACAACTTGACAAGAAGAAGGGACCGGTTGGTAGTACATGTTCTGAGGCATCAAGGGATCACAAATATAGCATTGGAGGGCAGCGTGGAGGGTAAAAATTGTAGAGGGAGACCAAGAGATGAATACACTAAGCAGATTCAGAAGGATTTAGGTTGCTGTAGGTACTGGGAGATGAAGAAGCCTGCGCAAGATAGAGTAGCTTTAAGAGCTGCATCAGACCAGTCTCTGGACTGAAGACTCAACAACAACGACAACTTTATTTATAGTCGCAAAAACATCTAATACACAAAACTTGTGCATACAACTTACCTAAGAACAAAACATTGATACACAGATTAACTATCAACAAAATATGAACATAACAAACATTAAACAAAAGCGGAACTGAACTGCACTGATTGCAGATTCTGTTAACTCGCCCATGGTGCACGGAAGTGAGCATAGACGACACAGCAGTATTGTGCACAGGGCTGCTCAGCTTCGTATTCACAACAAGCAGATTCCACGCAGACTACACGCTGTGAATCCATTTCCATTCGTTTTTTTCCTTGAGATTTCAGAACTGAGTCTGACGATTAGAGTTTGTCACAAACCTTTCTACCAAAGATATAATTTAGGTGGCTCCTGGGAATCGAATCCGGAATCTGCTTGTGAGTAGTAAAGAGTGATAGCATCTAGAATTTCTTTTATGGTCAATCATCCTCTCCGTCTAACCTAACTCTCACTATAATCGCCCTACTCGGCTCTAGCTCTTCGCTGAAGTTACTGTCTCGTCAAGGCAATTTCTGCTGCGTAAAAATATACTTCCTTCTGTGAACTGACTTACTAAAACATAATACGAGCGTTGCCCATAAAGTAATGCACCGCATTTTTTTCTTCAACAATTTTTTATCAAATATAACAGAATTACACACAAGAATGGTGTTTTATCAACACACCCTATTTTTCCACGTTATCTCCACCCCGTTCTGTGGCCTTCCTCCAGCGCGTAACAAGGGCGCGTATTCCCGATCGGTACCAATCCTTGTCCTGGAGGCGGAGCCAGTGCTTCATTATGTGAATCACGTCCTCATCGTCCTCAAAATGTCTTTCACGAACTGTTTCCTTCAATGGCCCAAACAAGTGGAAATCCGAGGGATCTAGGTCAGAGCCGTAGGGTGGATGGAGTAACACTGTCCAACACTGTTTTATGATGTGTTCAGCAGTCCTCATACTTGTGTGGGGCCGAGCGTTATCGTGTTGCAGCAAAACATCTCCTGCGTTGCTGTGGCACCGAAGTCGCCGGAAGCGCGTCGTGAGTTTTGTTAATGTGCTGACGCATGCTTCTCAAGTAATGGTACCGCCCCTTGGCATCACATTAATGAGAATCACACCTTCACAGACCCAGAACACGGTGATCATGACCTTACCGGCGGAAGCAGTTGCTTTCAAGTTTTCTTCTGTGGGGAGTAGGAATGGTGCCATTCCACCGACTGTCGTTTTGTTTCGGGCTCAAAATGGCAAACCCAGGTTTCGTCACCTATCACAATCCGGGACAAGAAGGCCTTCCCCTCAGCTTCAAAACGTTGCAACAAATCAAGGCAAATGTTTTTTCGGTGTAATTTGTGATCCACTGTTAGACACTGCGGGACTTACCTTGCACACACATTTGAATGTCCAAGAGCGCGGATAATTGCATCCACACGGAATGCTGATTGAAAAATACAACGCCAACTGTCGAGTCGTAATGCGCCTGTCCTCGTGATTGACATCAGCTCGCTGCAACATGTCAGGTGTGACAGCCGTGGATGGTCTCCCCGGTTGCAGCAAATCGTGGAGCTCCGCCCAACAGCCTTGTGATGACTTCACTCTCAGTGCCCAGCGACTAAATGTACTTCTGTCGACAGCAGGTGCTCCATACACTTTGCGCAAGTGTTTGTGAATATTCCCCACATTCTATTTCTCTACAGTGAGAAATTCAATGACGGCACGGTGCTTGTAACGTACCGGTACGTCACATACAGACGCCATTTTGAAACTGTTTTACAGCCTCGCTATATGTCGGAAGTGACGGAGAATTGGTGCGCTCACTCAGGAAACTTCAAATAATACATACACAGCGTTTCGGGCGATGTTTTCGGCTGAGAAAAAAAAATGCGGTGCATTACTTTCTGGGCAACCCTCGTAGTTCTTCTTGTTGAGGCGAAACAGAAGTACATCACCTACACAGGGTGTGATGCGCTTAGTAAAAGATTTAAAATGTACTTCATCGTATATAACACTTTTTCAGAGTTTCTCATGGAATAGTGACGTTAATAAAGGAGTCAGAATTTGGTGGATGATATGTAGTCATGTAAACAACAAAAATATTCTGATGATATGTTCTCCTTTGTTGACATTTTTTGAATTGTATGACATCTTGCATAGTTCCTGTAATCTTTAAGAGGTCGAGAGGATTATACAGAAAACAGGTTAAAAGAGTTCTGAGTATTGTGATTTAAATCTTACTTGTAGCTTCAATTGATGCTCTATTAGGTACTGAAGAAATTTTGTATTTTATTGTTTACAATGCCTATTATGAATTGGCCAGCTAACCAAGCATAGAAGATATCCATCTGTCTGGTGTTAGAACATCCGTGATGTGGATTTATGTGGAGAAGTTCTGTCAACGAAGTTCAGTTTTCTCCAGTCTGATACCATATCGTATTGGAACCTTGCATAGAATTATAGGGCGTCAAAAAACAACATAGACACTCTTTTTTATGTCTGTAACACTAATTTTACACTACTGGCCATTAAAATTGCTACACCACGAAGATGACGTGCTACAGACGCGAAATTTAACCGACGGGAAGAAGATGGTGTGATATGCAAATGGTTAGCTTTTCAGAGCTTCACACAAGGTTGGCGCCGGTGGCGACACCTACAACGTGCTGACGTGAGGAAAGTTTCCAACCGTTTTCTCATACACAAACAGCAGTTCATCACCTGCTGAAACGTCGTTGTGATGCCTCGTGTAAGGAGGAGAAATGCGTACCATCACGTTTCCGACTTTGATAAAGGTCGGATTGTAGCCTATCGATATTGCGGGTTATCGTATCGCGACATTGCTGCTCGCGTTGGTCGAGATCGAATTACTGTTAGCAGAATATGGAATCGGTGGTTTCAGGAGGGTAATACGGAACGCCCTGCTGGATCCCAACGGCCTCGTATCACCAGCAGTCGAGATGACAGGCATCTTATCCGCATGGCTTTAAAGGGTCGTGCAGCCACGTCTTGATCCTTGAGTCAACAGATGGGGACGTTTGCAAGACAACAACCATCTGCACGAACAGTTCGACGACGTTTGCAGCAGCATGGACTATCAGCTCGGAGACCATGGTTGGGGTTACCCTTCACGCTGCATCACAGACAGGAGCGCCTGCGATGGTGTACTCAACGACGAACCTGGGTGCACGAATGGCAAAACGTCATTTTTTCGGATGAATCCAGGTTCTGTTTACAGCATCGTGATGGTCGCATCCGTGTTTCGCGACATCGCGGTGAACGCACATTGGAAGCGTCTATTCATCATCGCCATACTGGCGTTTCACACGGCCTGATGGTATGGGGTGCCATTCGTTACACGTCTCGGTCGCCTCTTGTTCGCATTGACGGCACTTTGAACAGTGGACGTTACATTTCACATGTGTTACGACCCGAGGCTCTACCCTTCATTCGATCCATGCGAAACCCTACATTTCAGCAGGATAACGCACGACCGCATGATGCAGGTCCTGTACGGGCCTTTCTGGATACAGAAAATGTTCGAATGCTGCCCTGGCCAGCACATTCTTCAGATCTCTCACCAATTGAAAACGTCTGGTCGATGGTGGCCGAGCAACTGGCTCGTCGCAATACCCGAGTCACTACTCTTGATGAACTGTGGTATCGTGTTGAAGCTGCATGAGCAGGTGTACCTCTTCACGCCATGCGAGTTCTGTTTGACTCAATGCCCAGGCGCATCAAGCCCATTATTACGGCCAGGGGTGGTTGTTCTGGGTACTGATTTCTCAGGATCTATGCACACAAATTGCGTGAAAATGTAATCACATATCAGTTCTAGTATGATATATTTGTCCAATGAATACCCATTTATCATCTGCAAGCCTTCTTGGTGTAGCAATATTAATGGCTATTAGTGTATTAAGAAACAGACAAATTTCAAAATTCATAATAATGTGAACAAATATACACTCCTGGAAATTGAAATAAGAACACCGTGAATTCATTGTCCCAGGAAGGGGAAACTTTATTGACACATTCCTGGGGTCAGATACATCACATGATCACACTGACAGAACCACAGGCACATAGACACAGGCAACAGAGCATGCACAATGTCGGCACTAGTACAGTGTATATCCACCTTTCGCAGCAATGCAGGCTGCTATTCTCCCATGGAGACGATCGTAGAGATGCTGGATGTAGTCCTGTGGAACGGCTTGCCATGCCATTTCCACCTGGCGCCTCAGTTGGACCAGCGTTCGTGCTGGACGTGCAGACCGCGTGAGACGACGCTTCATCCAGTCCCAAACATGCTCAATGGGGGACAGATCCGGAGATCTTGCTGGCCAGGGTAGTTGACTTACTCCTTCTAGAGCACGTTGGGTGGCACGGGATACATGCGGACGTGCATTGTCCTGTTGGAACAGCAAGTTCCCTTGCCGGTCTAGGAATGGTAGAACGATGGGTTCGATGACGGTTTGGATGTACCGTGCACTATTCAGTGTCCCCTCGATGATCACCAGTGGTGTACGGCCAGTGTAGGAGATCGCTCCCTACACCATGATGCCGGGTGTTGGCCCTGTGTGCCTCGGTCGTATGCAGTCCTGATTGTGGCGCTCACCTGCACGGCGCCAAACACGCATACGACCATCATTGGCACCAAGGCAGAAGCGACTCTCATCGCTGAAGACGACACGTCTCCATTCGTCCCTCCATTCACGCCTGTCGCGACACCACTGGAGGCGGGCTGCACGATGTTGGGGCGTGAGCGGAAGACGGCCTAACGGTGTGCGGGACCGTAGCCCAGCTTCATGGAGACGGTTGCGAATGGTCCTCGCCGATACCCCAGGAGCAACAGTGTCCCTAATTTGCTGGGAAGTGGCGGAGCGGTCCCCTACGGCACTGCGTAGGATCCTACGGTCTTGGCGTGCATCCGTGCGTCGCTGCGGTCCGGTCCCAGGTCGACGGGCACGTGCACCTTCCGCCGACCACTGGCGACAACATCGATGTACTGTGGAGACCTCACGCCCCACGTGTTGAGCAATTCGGCGGTATGTCCACCCGGCCTCCCGCATGCCCACTATACGCCCTCGCTCAAAGTCCGTCAACTGCACATACGGTTCACGTCCACGCTGTCGCGGCATGCTACCAGTGTTAAAGACTGCGATGGAGCTCCGTATGCCACGGCAAACTGGCTGACACTGACGGCGGCGGTGCACAAATGCTGCGCAGCTAGCGCCATTCGACGGCCAACACCGCGGTTCCTGGTGTGTCCGCTGTGCCGTGTGTGTGATCATTGCTTGTACAGCCCTCTCGCAGTGTCCGGAGCAAGTATGGTGGGTCTGACACACCGGTGTCAATGTGTTCTTTTTTCCATTTCCAGGAGTGTAGAAACCAGCCATTTTTCGAAGTGTTCAAATTGTTGGCCATTGTGGTCCAAATATAGCTGATAACGCTGACTGACGGAATCCAGCGTGTTCCTAATCGTTGCCGTTGGCATTTTTGCTCATTCGTTTTTAATGACCGCTTTCAAGCCTTGTTTGTAGCTGGTCTTGTGCTATGAACGTTGTGCTCCACACACTTCCATACAAAAAATCCACAGGGATCAGATCTAGCGAGTGTGGAGGGTACTCGTACTGCTTCTTTGTCCAGTCCATCTGTCCGGTAGGTATTCGTCGGGGTAGGCCCTTACGTCGCGATGGTAACAGGTGTAACCTCCCCGCAAAAATAATTTAATTTATAAGAAACCAGGAACCAACCTCCCCACAGAGTTATTTAAATTAGTAACCAAGAACCAAATGTAACCTCCGCATAAAATAATAATTAAATAACGCAACCACAAAATTCAATTCCTAAACACCGAAATAATAAAAAAAATTCAGTAACCTGGTAAATTTTAAGACGACAGCAGCGCTGCGCCTCCGGCCCTGTATTCTGAATAACAAAAGCAAAAAAATTGTTACCTCAATAAAAACTGCAACTATTTCTGCTCTTATTTATCGACACAGCTTCGTGCAATGCTGGCGTATATTTTTTTAATTTTTTATTATTGGAAGGAATGATCATGCATTTGAAATCCTTTAAATTGAAATGAATGCTTTTCTTTAAAATAGTTGCTTTATATTAAAAAATTATTATTGGGGTATTTCTTTGAACAAATTAAATTACAATTAACATACATTATTAAATATGCGCAAGGCTGCTTCTTGACCTTCTACAACAATACTCATCCTCCAGAGTCCTGACCAGAGTCGCGACCAGAGCCCACAGCCGACGCATGCCGACTAGCACGGACTGACCACTACTGACAACTACCTCGCTATTACAACTGTCTCGCTACTACAACTGTCGACTCGCGCGGTCAAGCGCAGACTAGCAACAGCTAACGATAAACTACTCTCTGGTCAGAGATTCTGTCATGCCTCGCCCATCGCCGGCAATATGAACGTCTTTCATAACCCTCCACTGGGGGGGGAAAAATTTGGCAGCGATGGTGAGTCAATTGGACTTGCCATGAGCAACAAATTTTTCTTAATTATCTAACTTTACAATCACATAATACATACAGATATATAGGTGCAGAACATGAAATAAAATATAGTGCACATGCACTGAGTGCAGAACATATCAAGCAATGACAAAATGTATACAGAATGAGTAAAAAACATATTAACAAATGGCAAAAGTGCACACGCACTGTAGTTCAGAACATATCAGCAAATCACAAAATGTATATGCAATGAGTACAAATCATACTAACAAATGACAAAAGTGTACACGCACTGTAGTACAGAACATATCAGCAAATCACAAAATGTATACAGAATGAGTACAAATCATACTAACAAATGACAAAAGTGCACACGCACTGTAGTACAGAACATATCAGCAAATCACAAACTGTATACAGAATGAGTACAAATCATACTAACAAATGACAAAAGTGCACACGCACTGTGGCTCAGAACATATCAGCAAATCACAAAATGTATACAGAATGAGTACAAATCATACTAACAAATGACAAAAGTGCACACGCACTGTAGTTCAGAACATATCAGGAAATCACAAAATGTATAGGCAGTGAATACAAATCATACTAACAATTGACACAAATGTACATGTACTGTATATACTTTTCTTTACTATGTTACAAGAATTAGGATAGGAAAGGGAAGGATTGCATCATGGTTTTAGCACTGTAGGTTGCACGCAGCTGCACTGAAAGTCCATATCTTTCTACAGAAGCACAACACCAAGTGAGAAAATCTGAAGTTCTTTTCCTTGAAGTATTAATCAGTGTAGCCAAGACACTGAAATGTCGTAGTAATAGTCCATGTTATCATTTTGGTAGTACATTAGTTACACCAATTAGTGGGACTATTATAACATCTCCATCGCTCAAGGTGGTGGACAGCATGTCGTGTCAACACCACGTTCTTGTAAAGTACACCAACGTAGAATAGTGCAAAGACCAAATATAGTGCTCCATGATCATGAGGATAGACAGGACAAATGGATATTGCAGTAATTTCTGGTAATTAGGTCAGAAGGTGAAGGACATTAAGTCACATAGTAGTCTGCATTGAGAATTACACTAGTCTAACAACTGATATGAGTAATTGGTGGCACTCATCACCCAGTTACTGAACATTTCTGTACCATGTATGTTGTATTACAGAATAATGTTCATAAATCGTTTGTTTACAGAGAACATTGGCACTCATTGCCCAGTTACAAACCACCAGAAGTCATCATTCAAAATAGGAGCTAATTACGGCATAGTATTACAGAATAATGTTCATAAATCGTTTGTTTACAGAGAACATTGGCACTCATTGCCCAGTTACAAACCATCAGAAGTCATCGTTCAAAACAGGAGCTAATTATGGCATAGTATTACAGAATAATGTTCATAAATCGTTTGTTTACAGAGAATATTGGCACTCATTGCCTACCTACAAACCATCAGAAATCATCATTCAAAACAGGAGCTAATTATGGCATAGTATTACAGAATAGTGTTCATAAATCGTTTGTTTACAGAGAACATTGGCACTCACTGCCCAGTTACAAACCATCATAAGTCATCATTCAAAACAGGAGCTAATTATGGCTTAGTATTACAGAATAATGTTCATAAATCGTTTGTTTCAGAGAACATTGGCACTCATTGCCTAGCTACAAACCATCAGAAGTCATCATTCAAAATGAGTTAATAAATGACATAGGATTTATACATAATTAATGTAATTATAGTAAACATTGGCCTCATAGTTCATCTTATTACAGTAATCAGTGGCATTCATTTGCCAGTTACAAAGCATATCTTTTTTTGTGCTAGCAATGCATTGCGTCGGGATCGATAATTAATAACAATATTTGTTTTTGAGTTATTGCTGCAAATGAAGATGTGTAACGTCATTCGTCATGAGTCAGCTGTAGCAAGGTTATGAAACAAGTAGAGTATACGTGATCACATTCATAAATGACATAGGTTTAATGAACAACTGCTTATAGTACATTAATTTCATGAATAATTTCTCCTGCAAAAATGGATTATTAAACTGAAAGAAGAAACGCATATTATGCTGAAAAGTAGTGAACTTCGAATTAACAGGTAGTGAAATGTGTATAAAAAATATGTGATCTCTAGCTGTCCTTTCCAAAACCTTCAGTCATCATACTATGCGATATAAGACATACTGTCAAAACGAACTGCAACAAATACTTAAATAACTACATAGCATTTCTTAACTAACAGTAAATATATAAACTTCATCATTATTCTCATCTGTAAAGAAAAACTTCATTATTCATATTGCCATAACTTCATTATTATCATCACCTGTAAAGAAAAACTTCATTATCCATATTATCATAACTCTATCATCTAAACTTCAACATTATCCTCATCTGCAAAGAAAAACTTCATTAACCATAGTAGCATACTCTTCATCACTATTCATCATCATTCATTATCATCTGCAAAAAAGTCACTACATTATTCATTATACAACTATTCCTTATTTCTAGCATATTTCATCACTAAAACTAAGATGTGTAGTTCTGTCTGACAGCCTGCATCAATCGCTTCGTATTCTGAAATAAAAAATTAGTTAAGACTGGTATTCTACGATGTGTATAGTATATTCTTGTTAATGCTTGTTAATTCTGATCCATTTACTCTTCCTCACGAGGTATTGCATCTTCTTTCGTTCATTCCGAAGGTGAAATTCCCATGTCTGTTTAATTTATATATATATATATATATATATATATATATATATATATATATATATATATATATATATATTACACGTTATTACTTTGTGAATATGATGAACAAAGATTAATGTCTTGCATTTAAATCACATACCCACTAAATAAAAACTGGTTTATAGTAACATAATTGTGCATACAGCATAGCATGACAGAAAATGTAATATGTCAAAAACGTAGACAGTGTTCAGAGGCAAAAACGTACACAGTGTTATCACAATGTAGCAGCAAATAAAAGAAAAATACTCACGATGTTGAGATGTCATAGGGCAAAAATGTTAAAGTCAACTGGTGTTTGTCATATCTTAAATGCTTCATAGTGCATACAAACAAAACAGGAAAACAATCATACATACATGAAAAATGGAAAACGTCCACAGTCTGATGTGTAACGACAACAAGAGCGACCTGCTAACCTTACCTCGCCGGGCACTTGCCAAGAAAAAATACGACAATCATCAGTAAGTAGTCACATAAATATAATTGCATAAGTGGTCATAAAATGTGTACGTTCATCTGGAAAAATATGCACGGTCTGATGTGTAACGACAAGAAGAGCGACCTGCTAACGTTACTCTGCCGGGCACTTGCCAAGAAAAAATACGATAATCATCAGTAAGTGTTCATGTGAATATAATTGCATAAGTGGTCATAAAAAATTTAGGAAATGGCATTACACTGTGATAAATCATACAGTATGTTCATTCAATAAAAGGTTTGATGTTGGAGACGTGGTGGTTCCCTTCGCTTTTTCTGGTTCTCAAAGTTTCGACGTGTACTACATTGGGGTGAGGAATGCTGCGAATCCGATATGGACCTGCGTATAGAAGTTCAAATTTACTACACCTACCTTTTCCTCTGTTGGATAAATAGTGTGTACGTACTAATATCTTCTGTCCAATGTGAAAGTCACGGCGTGTACAAACCTGTTTTTGCTGTCTTCTCCGGCGCTCTGCGGCACGTTTGATGTTGTTCAGCGCAATGTCAATTATTTCATGGTGTCGTAGTCGACGAGATGTAGGAAAGGTTACTAATTCTTTAATTTTGTTAGGTGGTTCAACAATTATCAGTATAACAGACGGAGATAGCATAGTAGATTCATTTGGTATGGAATTAATTACATCCTGGAATGAGTGTATGTGTGTGTCCCAATCAATATGTTTTTTATAGCAGTATATTCTACACAGTTTACCAATTTCTTTCATAAATCGTTCACAAGGGTTCGAAGAAGCATGGTACCTAGATATATAGATCGGAGAAATGTTTCTAGCTCGTAACATACGTGTCCATATCAGATCGAAACTGTGATCCACTGTCGGAAATCGCTTTCAACACATGCCCTACATGAAATAGAAAATGTTTTACAAATGCTTTCGAAACAGTTTTAGCAGTAGCTTTGCGTAACGGAGTGAAAGTAACAAATTTTGAAGTGAGTTCAACAGCGACAAAGATGTAGCAAAAACCTCTATTAGTTCTGGGAATCGGACCAAAAATGTCTACAGCGGCCATATGTCTCAATTTAACAGGTACAATGGGATGTAATGGAGGAATATGTGAAGTCGTATCTGACTTAGCTTTCTGGCAGATTTTGCATGACGCTAAAACTCGTCGAATACGTTTCTCCATGTTGGCAAAATAACAGTTCTGTCTCAGTATAAGAAAACATTTTCTGGCTCCGTAATGTGCGTAACTTAAATGAGTATACCAGATTAATTTGTTAACAAGTTCGTCAGGAAGGCATAATAACCAATTGTTGCTGTCAGGATGAGAGCGGCGAAACAGAATGTCATTGCGTACAGTGTAATGGTTTCTAATGGTAACATTATTCTTATCTCGCCAAAGGTGTTTAATTTCTTTCCATACGTTGTCTTTACTCCACTATTGTGCTATGTCTTGTGATGACGACGAAATGAAATTTTCAAATGCAACTTGTTGAATATACATGACGCTGAAATTTGCTTTGCAGAAGTTGGTTGCGATGTCTTGCTGATTGTT
The DNA here is from genome assembly GCF_023864275.1 of Schistocerca cancellata. NCBI lineage: Eukaryota > Metazoa > Arthropoda > Insecta > Orthoptera > Acrididae > Schistocerca > Schistocerca cancellata. Next base: position 550,088,611 of record NC_064631.1, read on the forward strand.
GCTGAGAGAACGGGATAGTGCGTCTGCTACAATATTTTGTGTGCCGGGAATGTGAACAATTGTGAAATTAAATTCCTGCAAATAAAGTTTCCATCTACTTAATCTGTCGTGTGCAAATTTAGCCGAAAGTAAAAATTGTATCGCTCTGTGGTCTGTGTAAACGGTAGTGTGTCTTCCATAAAGAAAATGCCGAAATCTCGTAAATGCCCAAACAACACATAATGTTTCAAGTTCTGTAACAGAATAATTTCGTTCAGCAGGTGACAGAATGCGACTTGCAAAAGCGATGTTTTTAATTAGTGTACAACCATCTTCTTCAATTTCCTGAAAAGTATGTACGCCTAAAGTGGTGTTAGAACTGTCGGTGGCAATAGAAAAATTTCTAGTAAGATCTGGGTGCGATAAAAGTGGTGCATTCAACAAAGCATGTTTCAGGTTCATAAATTCAGAATGTGCTTGCTTATTCCAGGACCAAATAGTGTTTTTACCTGTCAATTGACATAATCTAGGGGTGTCTAAAGCAGAGTAATGAATAAATTTAGGAAAAAAGTTAATTAAACCCAAAAAGCTGCGTAGTTGTTTCTTCGTCGTGGGAACAGTAATGTCACGTAAAGCTTGAAGTTTTTCCGGGTCAGGCGCAATGCCCTCTGCTGAAATTACATGTCCAAGAAATTTTATAGAAGTTTTGCCAAAGTGCGATTTACTGAGATTAACTGTGAGTCCTTGTGCACGAAACGTTTGCAACAGTCGTTCAAGAATCAGATTGTGTTCAGACCAGTTAGCTTCTGTAATAAGAATGTCGTCTACGTACGTTGTGATTCTGTCTTTAAGTTCTGTCGGAAGTATTGTATTCAAACCGCGAATAAAAGCTGCTGAAGAAATTGTTAAACCGAACGGTAATTTACAAAATTGATAACAGTCACCAAAACAGAGAAATGCTGTGTACTTTCTGCAGTTCGGATGGAGCTGAATTTGCCAAAATCCCGATTTCAAATCTAATGTGGAATAAATAGCAGTACCATGAAATTTCTGTAGAAGTTCTTCTAGTGTCTGTGGGCGATCTGTTTCATTAATAATAATGTCATTGATGTAACGCGAATCAAGTACGAGGCGAAGTGAACCATCTTTTTTCTTAACAATATGGAGCGGGTTTATGTACGGACTAACTGCCGGTTCAATAATTCCTTGTTCAAGCATAGCTTGCAATTCTTTCTTAACTTGTTCTCTATGAATATATGGAATGGGATAATGCTTGGCTTTAAATGTGTCGTGCTGTTTAACTTGAAATTCATACATAAAACCGGACATAGTACCAGGAATGTTGTCGAAAACTGGAGCTTGCTGTAAAAGAATTTTGTGTAGTTGCGTGCGTTCGTCGTCTGTATTTGCACTGCTCTGTTTAACTTTATCATAAATCATCTGTATAACGTCATAGTCAGCTTCGTCTGGAGTATTATAATTGTGTACGTACGTATCTGTGAGCAATGTGGAATGACAGTCTAAGTTACGTGATGCGGAAATGACCTCTGTATGATTAATGGTTTGTTCTTCTGCAGATAATGAGTGCTGAAATTCTAAAGCCAGTTGTACATTTTCATCCTTTAACATTAAATAGGAATTTTGAAAATCAATAATTGCGTCGTGTTGTACCAGAAAATTCGTACCTAAAATAACGTCTGTTGTCAATAAGGGAACAATCCAAAAATTTGAGTGAAATGTATGACCTGCAATACAAAATGATAAATGTGTCTGTAATTTTACATCTACTCCTTTACTAGATACTGCTCATTTTACTTTCGTTTTGCCTAATGGTAGCGTAGGATAGGTATTCTCTTTGTTACACTCGTTGAAAGTTTCTTCATTTATAACTGACATAGGTGATCCAGAATCGATTACTGCTGAAAATTTCGATGATCCTATTTTTACTTCGATAACAGGGTGTGAAATGGTTTTTTGAACAACTGGTCTTCCCTGCAAAAGAGTGTCTCGGATGTCGTCAAAAGTAATAACATTTTCTTGAACAACATTCTGTGTGTCAAAAGTAGTGCTTGCGTTGTTGGAAGATGCGATCTGTATAGTATCTAGTCAACTTCTATCTGACGTGCTATTATTTTCAGGAGGATGCTGTGGCATTTCGACTATTTGAACTGTTCTGTTACTTCTTCCAGACGTATTACATTCTGGATGATACCTACTGTCTGGTTCATTCATGATAATGTTTTCTTGCGGATGATTTTGCTGTTGGTAAGACCTACTGTTATTAAATGTACGCTGAAAATTGTGCTCATTATTTTTACGTCTGTCATGATAGTCATTTCTATATTGAAATAGTGTGTTTTCTGTACATATTGATTCCCTTGTTGCTGTGCGTTACTATTTGTTGGAACTGATGCTATACGTGCACGCGGCAAAACATTAAAGCCTGGCTGACCTTGCATACTGCATTGTTGGTTAGGTATGCTAACCGGTTGGTTTTGTTGCTGTTGTTCAGAAAACCCTCTATTGTTACCAAAATGTGATTGCTGTTGCTGATAATTCTGACGATACTGATAATTAAAATTTTGTCTGTTATTAAAATTCTGTTGGTTATTGTTCCTGAAGCGACTATTAGCTTTGGTATTGAAATTGCGTGGCTGATCGTAATTACTGTATGTTTGTTGGCTTTGGTTATTATATGAAAAATTTTTGTTTACAAAGGAATAATCCGATTGCTGCACTTCCAAAAGCTGTAACAGATCTCTGAATGCCGAAATATTTTCCTTCTGCTGACCCGTTAAAAGTCACACTCTTAATGACCGTGGTAATTTAGAAATGCATAATCGTATAAGTACAGATTCACTGTATGGTTCACTGAAGTACTAGTTTTGTTGGACCATGTGTTCAAAAAATTGCGTGACAGTGGAAAAATTCGAGTTCTCATAATTTGGTAAACTAATTAATTGATCCTTAATTCCGCGCTGTGTCGTCTTCGACCAATATGCTGACAGAAAAGCATTCTGAAATTCTCCTACCAAGTAGCATTGTCTCGCGATCGGTCTCATACGAGTTGCCGGTTCGCCTTCCAAAAAACTGCAAGTAAATTCAAGTATGTGCGTTACAGGCCAAGTCGGTGGAAAAGCAAAGCTAAATTGTTGTATCCAATCCAGTGGGTGGATCTGTGTTCTGTCATTTTTAAATACTTTAAATTTTCTCACTGATAGAAAATGTTTGTAATCAAAATTATCCTCTCTGTACGTCTGAACAGGTTCACGATTGTATGAGAATCTATTTGTCTGTGACTGTTCGAAATCAAGGTCACGTACTCTCTGTAAATTACCTAAATTATACTGGCTGTGCGAGTCTGACAAATGTTCGTAAAGTGGCGTCTGCTGTGATGTGTTAAACGCTGAAACATTTTTCATCTCTGTTACTTCTTGCTGTAAAGTTGACAATTTTCTACGTAATGTATTATTAGAGGAATCTATCTCACTGATTGTCTGCTGTAGATTTTGGAATTCAGGTGTTTGGTTAAACGAAATCGGTGAAGTATCGTCTGATTTGTTGTCATTATTACTTTCAATAACGTCAATACGACTGGCCCATTCATCATATTTTTCAGTCAGATTTTTACCTGATCATCGGTTTTAGTGTCACAAGCATTAATTTGTTTTTGTATTTTACGTGTGGTTGTTCAAGTCTGTCGGAAACTGAAAGTCTAGTGTGTGTGTATCTGTTTTTGATTTTAGATCGGAAATTTCATCACGCAATTCGGTGTTCAACTGTTTGATAGTATTAATTTCGTCTGAAACTGTAGCAATATTATTGTCTACGTATGTTTTTGCTTTCGCAAACAATTTACGTTTATCTTCCTGTCTCTGTCCGGTGATTTCCATGACTTGTCGTTTTACCTTATTCTGTTCCTGTATAAATTTACGGAAACGCGTATCACTGTTTTGTAGGTGATGATTAAAACGTTCGTCAATTTGACTATTCTGTTGGTCGAATTTCGCGTCTACTTTTGCATCCAGTGTGCGCGAAAGTTCTGCTGTCATTAATTTAAACTCGTCGCGTAACTGTGTTGCTTTTTCAGAGCATTGTTTACCGACTGCACTAATTTCGTCTCTAAGTGATTCTGTTGCAGCTGTTTGCATATCCCTTAATTCTTGAGCAACAGATCTAATTTCTTCACTACTTTTCCTAGCACAAGCCTCGATTTCCTCACGTAATTGTTCTTTAGTATCATGACTTTGCGCGTCTTGCTTATCATTCGACTGTTTGGAATTGCTGTCTATCTTTTCATTAAGTTATTTAAAAAATGCCATAACTTGATCCAACCCAATATTACCTACTCTATTCTCTGTGTTGTTTGATGGTGTATGTGCATTTATCACGTTTTCTGTAACCATTTGGTCATTCTGTAATTCTCGAAAAGGTTTGCCAATCAGATGTGCACTGTTAGTCACTACCTCGGAATCAAATAAATCTGTCCTACTTTGAGTATACTGTTCATTTTCATTGGAACCAATTATCTGTTCGCTACATAAATTTTGCAAATCGGGCGTGTCGAACTGGGCAGCATTCATTGTAACAGAACGTCCCGCGTCATCAATTGTCGTCAAATTAACAGAGGACATAATTGAATTCGTTTGTTCATCGTTAAGATAAAAATCATTATTAGTGGTCGGCACGCACTGATTGTCAGTAAATTGAGGATTGTCATCATTACACTGAGTGTCGAAAGTACTATCGGTCAAATTATTAGAATCGGCTATTTCACTCATTACACATGGCGATGTACTGTTAATACATAGTTTTTCGCGGCATTTTTCACATCATCATCATCATTTAAGACTGATTATGCCTTTCAGCGTTCAGTCTGGAGCATAGCCCCCCTTATACAGTTCCTCCATGATCCCCTATTCAGTGCTAACATTGGTGCCTCTTCTGATGTTAAACCTATTACTTCAAAATCATTCTTAACCGAATCCAGGTACCTTGTCCTCGGTCTGCCCCGACTCCTCCTACCCTCTACTGCTGAATCCATGAGTCTCTTGGGTAACCTTGCTTCTCCCATGCGTGTAACATGACCCCACCATCTAAGCCTGTTCGCCCTGACTGCTACATCTATAGAGTTCATTCCCAGTTTTTCTTTGATTTCCTCATTCTGGACACCCTCCTGCCATTGTTCCCATCTACTAGTACCTGCAATCATCCTAGCTACTTTCACATCCGTAACCTCAACCTTGTTGATAAGGTAACCTGAATCCACCCAGCTTTCGCTCCCATACAACAAAGTTGGTCGAAAGATTGAACGGTGCACAGATAACTTAGTCTTGGTACTGACTTCCTTCTTGCAGAACAGAGTAGATCGTAGCTGAGCGCTCACTGCATTAGCTTTGCTACACCTCGCTTCCAGTTCTTTCACTATGTTGCCATCCTGTGAGAATATGCATCCTAAGTACTTGAAACCGTCCACCTGTTCTAACTTTGTTCCTCCTATTTGGCACTCAATCCGTTTATATTTCTTTCCCACTGACATTACTTTCGTTTTGGAGATGCTAATCTTCATACCATAGTCCTTACATTTCTGATCTAGCTCTGAAATATTACTTTGCAAACTTTCAATCGAATCTGCCATCACAACTAAGTCATCCGCATATGCAAGACTGCTTATTTTGTGTTCACATATCTTAATCTCACCCAGCCAGTCTATTGTTTTCAACATATGATCCATAAATAATATGAACAACAGTGGAGACAGGTTGCAGCCTTGTCTTACCCCTGAAACTACTCTGAACCATGAACTCAATTTACCGTCAACTCTAACTGCTGCCTGACTATCCATGTAAAGACCTTTAATTGCTTGCAAAAGTTTGCCTCCTATTCCATAATCTTGTAGAACAGACAATAACTTCCTCCTAGGAACCCGGTCATATGCCTTTTCTAGATCTATAAAGCATAGACACAATTCCCTGTTCCACTCATAACACTTCTCCATTATTTCAAAATCGTTCAAATGGCTCTGAGCACTATGGGGACTTAACATCTTAGGTCATCAGTCCCCTAGAACTTAGAACTAATTAAACCTAACTAACCTAAGGACATCACACACATCCATGCCCGAGGCAGGATTCGAACCTGCGACCGTAGCAGTCCCGCGGTTCCAGACTGCAGCGCCAGAACCGCACGGCCACCACGGCCGGCTTTCTCCATTATTTGCCGTAAGCTAAAGATCTGGTCCTGACAACCTCTAAGAGGCCTAAACCCACACTGATTTTCATCCAATTGGTCCTCAACTAATACTCGCACTTTCCTTTCAACAATACCTGAGAAGATTTTACCCACAACGCTGATTAAAGAGATACCTCTGTAGTTGCTACAATCTTTTCTGTTTCCATGTTTAAAAATTGGTGTGATTACTGCTTTTGTCCAGTCTGATGGAACCTGTCTCAACTCCCAGGCCATTTCAATTATCCTGTGTAGCCATTTAAGACCTGACATTCCACTGTATTTGATGAGTTCCGACTTAACTTCATCCACCCCAGCCGCTTTATTGCACTGCAATCTATTGACCATTTAGTCCACTTCCTCAAATGTGATCCTATTTCCATCATCATTCCTATCCCATTCTACCTCGAAATCTGAAACATTACTGATTGCATTTTCACCTACATTGAGCAACTCTTCAAAATATTCCCTCCATCTGCCCAAGGCATCCACAGGATTCACCAGCAGTTTTCCTGACCTGTCCAAAATACTTGTCATTTCCTTCTTACCTCCCTTTCGAAGACTGCTAATTACACTCCAGAATGGTTTTTCAGCAGCTTGACCCATAGTCTCCAACCTGTTTCCAAAGTCTTCCCACAATTTCTTCTTGGATGCTGCAATTATTTGTTTGGCTTTGTTTCTTTCTTCAACATAACTTTCTCTGTCTACCTGGGTTCTGGTATGTAGCCATTTTTGATACGCCTTCTTTTTCCTTTTACAGGCTGCCTTGACTGTATCATTCCACCAAGCTGTTTGCTTCATCCTACTTTTACACACTACTGTTCCAAGACATTCTTTAGCCACTTCTAGTACTGTGTTCCTGTACCTTGTCCATTCCTTTTCCAATGACTGTAATTGACTACATTCAACTAACTGGTACCTTTCTGAGATCGCTGTTATGTACTTGTGCCTGATTTCCTTATCCTGAAGTTTCTCCACTCTTATCCTCCTGCATATGGACCTGACCTCCTGCACTTTCGGCCTCACAATCCCAATTTCACTGCAGATTAAATAATGATCAGTGTCATCAAAGAATTCCCTGAATACACGTGTGTTCCTCACAGCCTTCCTGAATTCCTGATCTGTTATTATATAGTCAATGACAGATCTGGTTCCCCTGCCTTCCCAAGTATACCGGTGAATGTTCTTATGTTTAAAAAAGGAGTTTGTGATTACTAAGCCCATACTGGCACAGAAATCCAAGAGTTGTTTCCCGTTCCTGTTTGCCTCCATATCCTCTCCAAATTTACCCATAACCTTTTCATACCCTTGTGTTCGATTTCCAATCCTGGCGTTAAAATCACCCATCAGCAGAACACTGTCCTTGTCCTTTACTCTAACAACTACATCACTGAGTGCCTCATAAAAACTATCCATCTTATCTTGATCTGTCCCTTCACAATGCATATATACTGACACAATCCTAATTTTCTTGCTAGACACTGTCAAATCTATCCACATCAGTCGTTCGTTTACATACCTTATTACAACTACGCTGGGTTCCATTTCTTTCCTGATGTAAAGCCCTACACTCCATTGTGCTGTTCCTGCTTTGACTCCTGACAAGTAGACCTTGTATTCTCCCACTTCCTCTTCTTTCTCACCCCTTACCCGAATGTCACTAACAGCTAAAACGTCCAGCCCCATCTTACTTGCAGCCTCTGCCAGCTCTATCTTCTTCCCAGAGTAGCCCCCATTGATATTAATGGCTCCCCATCTCATTACCATTTGTTTGCCAAGTCGTATCTTAGGAGTCCCTGGTTTGTCAGTTAGATGTGGGACTCCGTCACCTCCAAAGGTCCGAGGCATTTTGCTCTGATTGTTGCCAGCATCATATTTAAAGTACCAGGGAAGCAGGTTGCTAGCCTTACTTGCCCCGAGTCCCATTGGGTTTTACCCCTAACGGCTGAGCATTTTTCACAAATCAAAATTATTCACAAATGAAACAAAGACAATGCATAACGCAACAAACACAATTACAACACAGAGCAACAAATTGCCGATGATCTGTGAAAGAAAGTGAGAAAATTAGTAAATGCGTTGCGCCAGATGCAAACTACATTAAGTAAATAAGAGCAGATATCTGACTACTTCTCAGAAGATTCACAAAATAGAATATGATCCTGGCCGGATGTCGCCAAGTGTAACCTCCCCGCAAAAATAATTTAATTTATAAGAAACCAGGAACCAACCTCCCCATAGAATTATTTAAATTAGTAACCAAGAACCAAATGTAACCTCCACATAAAATAATAATTAAATAACGCAACCACAAAATTCAATTCCTAAACACCGAAATAATAAAAAAAAATTCAGTAACCTGGTAAATTTTAAGACGACAGCAGCGCTGCGCCTCCGGCCCTGTATTCTGAATAACAAAAGCAAAAAAATTCTTACCTCAATAAAAACTGCAACTATTTCTGCTCTTTTTTATCGACACAGCTTCGTGCAATGCTGGCGTATATTTTTATTTTTTTTTTATTTTTGGAAGGAATGATCATGCATTTGAAATCCTTTAAATTGAAATGAATGCTTTTCTTTAAAAGAAGTGCTTTATATTAAAAATTATTATTGGGGTATTTCTTTGAACAAATTAAATTACAATTAACATACATTATTAAATATGCCCAAGGCTGCTTCTTCACCTTCTACAAGAATATTCATCCTCCAGAGTCCTGACCAGAGTCGCGACCAGAGCCCACAGCCGACGCATGCCGACTAGCACGGACTGACCACTACTGACGACTACCTCGCTACTACAACTGTCTCGCTACTACAACTGTCGACTCGAGCGGTCAAGCGCAGACTAGCAACAGCTAACGATAAACTACTCTCTGGTCAGAGATTCTTTCATGCCTCGCCCATCGCCGGCAATATGAACGTCTTTCACGAGGAGGTGCGCCATCCTGCTGAAAATACCATTCTCCATCCCGAAAGATCGCTTCGATGCGTAGTACGTTATATTCCTGTACTAAAATCATTGTATACTAAAAAAAGCTGGGTCCCATCAAACCAAATGCTGATAAACCACAGCACACTCCTGGTAGGTTCACATTGTTTTCCACTGCCACGTGGGGATTCTCAGCTGCACAGTACGTACAATTGTGACGATTAACTGAGCCGTTTTACTTGAAAGTGTCCTCTTCGCTCCAGACTACGTCGTATGGGAGTTGTCTGTCCCGGCGTATCTTGATTGACACCATTCATAAAATTCAATTCTTCAGTCATGATCATCCTCATTCAGAGCGCGGAATACTCTAGGAATAAAACTTTTCCATTGGAGACGCTTCAAAATACGATGGATGTTCGCTTTTGGAACTCTTCTCTCACGAGCCGCTTGCAGCATACACTTTGTGGGAGATTACTGAAACATTTCGATGACATCTCTTTCTCCTTTGTAGTGGTAGATGATCATTGTCTTCCGGAATGGTTTTTGTGTGCATTCTGGATAGTTTCTCCTTCCTCAAACATATCTCGTAAGTGAATAATTGTGAGTTACATTGGTGCATCCCGTTGAATCTTTCTTCTGAACTGCCTCCTGCCATCTTTCAAGCTGTCACATCTGAAATAGCAGCAACAACAAAATTTGTAGTTATGAGCTGTAAAAGAGAGTATACATTTATTTTAGAGAGTGTCCCAGGAGAAATGGACAATATTAAGGGATATGACAGAATCGCTCATTTGAAAGAAAAAGCTTCATATGAACATATGCCCAATGGTTTCCGAGAGAGAACACATTTCAAGCACGTTTTCTTTCCTCTTGGGCTAGTGGCATGCACGTATGTATCTTATTCACCCAACCTCTTTGACGCTTTATTTTAGTCAAACCTGCTTAATTGCTTTCAGCCTCTTTGCTCTGGATGCTTCTCTACCACTAAACTAACTCGCTGAACGCGCAATTGTCCATGGAGTGTTGGGTGTGCGGTAGTGCGAGAGATCGAGAATATATCAGAGAGAAGCATCGGTTAACAACGTTTCTACACGCGTTATCTAAAATACCACACATCTATACTGATGAAGAATGGGCAGCTATAGTGCATGTTTACCGCTTCTACGATGGTAGTGCCCCTGTTTGTTCAAATGTATGTGAAATCTTATGGGACTTAACTGCTAAGGTCATCAGTCCCTACACTTACACACTACTTAACCTACATTATCCTAAGGACAAACACACACATCCATCCCCGAGGGAGGACTCGAACCTCCGCCGGGACCAGCCGTACAGTCCATGACTGCAGCGCCCTAGACCGCTCGGCTAACCCCGCGCGGCGGTAGTGCCCCTGCTTCTGCCGAGGAATACCGTCGGTGCGCTACGAATTCCTGATCATTGAGTTTTTAGCAGAGATTTTTTTTCGATTGACAGTTCGTAAAACTCATGTTTTCATGTTTAATAACTGGTGTGTATGTGTACATGTATAAACCAGGCAACGTACTGAATAATACAGAAAATGAATAACAACATATATTTAATGTGTTCCATTCGGAATAGGGGATACGTCCATATGAACAGAATGGACTCCGGTCGCTGAGGCGTTTTGTAAGTAATGTAAATAAACATAACAGAAAGAGATGCAGGTGGATGCTACTGATCCTGTCAGCGTTCACATTGGCTCTATTTATATAACTCCGTACCCACCTTCAGTTCCACCTCGACGTCCTTGCAAGAGATAATTTCTGCGCCTTCATCAACTGCAAGCCGCGGGCGTTGTCGATCTGTTTTCGCAAGGTCTAATAACCTTTCACCGCCGCTGACGATCTTTGTTACGCTGTCAACACAGCGATCCGGGTAACCTCGACAGTGTAGTGCCGCGTTTGGTCTCTCCTTCGCGTAGCTGAATGTCCACGCGCAACCGGAAGCAGTACAAGAAAAGGACCTCAGATGGGTGTTTGCTTTGAAGGTTCCGTGTCTAGAATCCCCTTGTTACCCGTCCGTCTGTCTGTCAATCTATCAGTGCGGTCAGAAGAATCGGCTATTTATGTCATACATTTTAAAACTCGTAAACTCACTCGTCAAAACCTATAGGGTACTTCCCTTTGACCTACAATCATGAAATTCGGCAAGAAGCAAGGTTTCACAATACAAGTAAAGTAAACGATCTGAAAGTTGCTAAATTGTAATTACATCAAGTAAATAACATCTTTTTACTATTACTATTTAAACATATATTGCACTCACCATCCGTCAGAAGCATAGACGAACATAACTGCATGAAAATGTAAATTTAAATTGTAGTTATGTTTTAGTAAGTAAATACAAATGTTTTATTAAATATCCTCTCTCTCTCTCTCTCTCTCTCTCTGCATATATAAACTGAGGTCCCCTGCTCGCCAGACTCATAAAATCTACACACCAACGCGAATTGTCGTTTTGTTGCAGCTTCCCCCAATATTTTAGAAACCCTGATGAAATATTATCTGTACCTTCCGCATTATTTGATCTTAAGCCTTCCAAAGCTGTTTTAATTTCTGACACTAATATCGAGCCCCCTATCTCTTCTATGTCGACTGCTGTTTTTTTCTTCTATCACGTCATCAGACAAGTCGTACCCCTCATAGAGGCCAATTCCCATTGCACTCTTAATGTTATGCTTTTAATTAGTTGTACAAAACAAAAAAAGCACTTCGATGTTTTGAATTGTGAAAGGGAAGGAAAAACATTATAATAAAATATTTTTGTTATTATATTCTTCACCTTAGGTCACTCAGATGATCGTTATCCTATAAAACATTCTCGAACTTCTTGCCGAGTCAATTCAGGGTAAAACCTCGAGCTTTCGACGATTACTTCCATCCTCTTCGTCAGGAGCAATTGACTGTCAAAACCGCTGCTGTGGTGGCCTTATATAGAGGGCTTCAGATTGGTTGGTAATTATGTAATGATGTCGCAGGTGGAGTCGACGTCTGCGCTGGTGGCGCCACCGCTTCTCTGCACCGAGAGCTCGCTTCCATGCACCGCTGAGATTATATCCGCCGACCAGGTTGAAGATCTTCTCACACATTCGTGTTTCTACAGCCTCTTTAGTTACAGAATACCAGTACGTAGGAGCCTGAGACAGAACTTCTGTTTCGTCAAACAGTATTTTACGCTTATTTGTGAGGCCGTGCTCAGTAACTACAGATTTCTCCAGTTTTCGATTTTTAATATGTCGTTGATGTATTGCACAGCAGTCGGAAATGGTGCGGATGGACTGACCGATGAAACTGTCCCGCACTCACAAGGGATGTTTTCAATCTCAGGGATACTGAGGAGGAGACTACCTTTAACAGGCCATAGGATCTCCTTTATCCTCCTTGGAGGTCAGAAAATTGGTCTTATACCTCGTCTTCCGAGGACTCTGCCTTTTTTGCTGGTTGTAGCGCCGCAGAAAGGAAGGAATGCAATCGATGGCTCATCATTTGAATCGTTATCGGTTTGTACGTAATACCAAGTCATCGTCAGCAGGTCTTCTTAAAAAGAAAGAAAAGGACGACAGTGAAGTACTAGCAAAGAAAATTACAAATCAAGCTAGCGTCTATACAGAACCATACGTGCTCTGATTGTTGTGACTGGAGGCTGCAGTTAACTACGTAATGGTGCGGAGTTCGTAGCGTTTAGATCGTACATATAAGGTAATTTTGGGATAACTCGATACACTAGATGGGAAACAGAAATTATAGAACCACTGTTAAAAAAAGTGTACAACCTACATTTTTTTCAAGTATTTGTTCGACTTTAACGTATTTATTTTGATAGAACTAAATATTTAATTAGCATAGGTCGTGTAGTGTGAATCTTCAGGTTTTGGCGGCACAAAGACTGTTTCATTAAGTTTCGTGTGTGCAGCTGCAAGAATTCTCCTTCTTCTTCTAATATTTCGGCCGTATAGCGTTCAGCCATCTTCAGAGTGAGCCGCAGGATCGCCGCTCCAGTGCTCGCTGCGTCCCTTTATATTCGTGTACCGCGCAACTGCTCATGCGGCCACAGATGCAAATGCGCCAGAGACGTTGGTCGGCGGCAGAGACGTGCATGGAGGTAAGAATAATGGGAGATGGCGCTACGTATCCCAGCCGTACTACGTTTTGAAGCCATGGGGGCGTGGCTCGCTGCCATGACACTCTGACCAAAACATTGCCAGTGTGCTATAGCGCTGCGTGTATTACAGTCGCTAATTGCACCATATACGCATGTAACGTCATCAGATTGGTTGTTTCAAAGTTTTTGTTTAAAATAAAATCTCGTAAAGGCGAAATTCCGCGTTTCTTCTGATTAAAAATAGTTTTTAATGTAATATTACGAATAGCTAGCCTTCAATGTAAACGATACAATTTTGTTAATTCAGTAATAAACGTGTATCAGAAACTAAATAATAGAAACTAAAAACTAAGTTAGCTGTACCCTTCCTCCAAAGCCCCATAAATACATGTTGTTTGTAATACGTACTGGAACATTTCAGTTACGTTACACTACTGGGAAACACTGTTCTTTACCACCAATATTTACTGAAATACGGTACAAAGAATGGCAAATCTACACAGTGTCCTGTTTAGGCCTATACTTTACGCCAGTTAATGTAGTGTTAGCTTTTAATTTGGTACATGATGAAGACAAAGTGAGTTACTCAACACTTCGATTATCGACGATACGTACGTATTATACTGAAACGTGAACTTGAAAACTAAGAATTTAATTATTTGAATTAACATACCTTTTGCAAATGTTTTGGGTGTGTAGGGAAAACTGATGGTACAGCATTTTCTCGGAGCCTTACTGTTGAAAGGGAAGTTCGGTCTATGTCCTCTTCTCGGAAATGCTGAGAACATATAGTGCTCCATTTAGACGCACGCCAATTCTTCCTCCTCACGGCATCCTAGCTTTCCGACTTTCATTTTCAGGAAATCTAAAATCATACAGGAGAAAAACACGCTATAGTACAAGTTCCGACGTAGCACACGTTCATTCACAATGAAGTTGTAAAGTCACACTTAACGAGACAACTTACACATGAAATGTTATTCCCTTCGATTTCGCATCACAATCAGAACGATTCGTACATCCGAACACGACACAAGTCACCATAATAGCGCAAAATCCTTCCAAAAGCGAGCGACAAGCCTATGCACACAAGCTTACAGCAGCAATGTTTTGGTCGGATTGACATGGCTACCCTCGGCCTCACATAGCTTCACAGCTGTGACGTCACGGCGTCTCCCTCTATTCTTACCTCCATGGAGACGTGCACAATGCACGAGTACATCTATGACTCCACAGTCGATCTGTGTTGGCATGTCGATATATCATTGTGAGCTGCACAGTGACGGCGTCTTTGTAAGTTTCTTACAGCAAGCATGCCTTGATTTACTTTGTGTCTCTCAGAACGAGAGGATGGCACTTCGGAAGCCGACACACATGGATTTATGTTTACGTGCAAATAGCTGCCACCATCCTGCCCAGACGATGAGTGTTCTCCGAACTTTGACCCACAGAGCGCATATTATTTCTGACGAAAGCAGTCTGCCACATGAACTTTCCCACTTACAAAGAGTGTTTCAAGACAATGGGTACTCCGCACAGCAAATACAGGAGGCACTGAAAATGAAACCGAAAGAGACCACAAAGAAAGCAGAAGAAGACGAAGAAACCTTTAAATCGATGGCCTTCCTGCCATATGTGGGTAACCTCTCATCAAAAACAGGACGGATTCTCGGCGGACACAAAGTAAAAGTGATTTTTCGTCCTCCACCCAAGACAGCTGCACTCGTGGGGTCCGTCAAAGATGATTTGCTGCTCCGAAAATCTGGAGTTTACAAAATTCCATGTGAATGTGGCCATTCTTACATTGGACAAACAACTTGTAATGTTCAAGAAAGATGTACACAACACTGGAGGTACACACAACTTTTACAACCTAACAAGTCGGCAGTGGCAGAACACTCTATTGACACTGGTGACAGTATGCTGTATGACAACGTCGAAATTTTGGCAACTACATCATCTTTTTGGGACTCGATAGTCAAGGAGGCAACTGAAATTCGCTTGACGTCGAATTTAATTAATAGAGATAGTGGTTTCAACTTTGATAAATCAAGGAATACGGCACTTGCTGTAAGAAACTCACAAAGACGCCGTCACAGTGCAGCTCACAATGATATATCGACATCCCAACACAGATCGACTGTGGAGTCATAGATGTACTCGTGCATTGTGCACGTCTCTGCCGCCGACCAACGTCTCTGGCGCATTTGCATCTGTGGCCGCATGAGCAGTTGCGCGGTACACGAGTATAAAGGGACGCAGCGAGCACTGGAGCGGCGGTCTTGTGGCTCACTCTGAAGATGGCTGAACGCTATACGGCCGAAATATTAGAAGAAGAAGGAGAATTCTTACGGCTGCACACACGAAACTGAATGAAACAGGTCGTGTAATGTTTTAATTATTGAAGTATAAAGCAAGATGTCCTCTTCTCCTAAAGTTTGACAGATCTTGACAGATGATTTTAGGTGACGGACAAAATGGGAAAGAAAGGTAAACAAATTGCAATAAAACCTAAGAAAATGAACATTTGCAAAAGGGACAAGAAACTGTAGTCACTTAGTTAACCTACACTCCTGGAAATGGAAAAAAGAACACATTGACACCGGTGTGTCAGACTCACCATACTTGCTCCGGACACTGCGAGAGGGCTGTACAAGCAATGATCACACGCACGGCACAGCGGACACACCAGGAACCGCGGTGTTGGCCGTCGAATGGCGCTAGCTGCGCAGCATTTGTGCACCGCCGCCGTCAGTGTCAGCCAGTTTGCCGTGGCATACGGAGCTCCATCGCAGTCTTTAACACTGATAGCATGCCGCGACAGCGTGGACGTGAACCGTATGTGCAGTTGACGGACTTTGAGCGAGGGCGTATAGTGGGCATGCGGGAGGCCAGGTGGACGTACCGCCGAATCGCTCAACACGTGGGGCGTGAGGTCTCCACAGTACATCGATGTTGTCGCCAGTGGTCGGCGGAAGGTGCACGTGCCCGTCGACCTGGGACCGGACCGCAGCGACGCACGGATGCACGCCAAGACCGTAGGATCCTACGCAGTGCCGTAGGGGACCGCACCGCCACTGCCCAGCAAATTAGGGACACTGTTGCTCCTGGGGTATCGGCGAGGACCATTCGCAACCGTCTCCATGAAGCTGGGGTACGGTCCCGCACACCGTTAGGCCGTCTTCCGCTCACGCCCCAACATCGTGCAGCCCGCCTCCAGTGGTGTCGCGACAGGCGTGAATGTAGGGACGAATGGAGACGTGTCGTCTTCAGCGATGAGAGTCGCTTCTGCCTTGGTGCCAATGATGGTCGAATGCGTGTTTGGCGCCGTGCAGGTGAGCGCCACAATCAGGACTGCATACGACCGAGGCACACAGGGCCAACACCCGGCATCATGGTGTGGGGAGCGATCTCCTACACTGGCCGTACACCACTGGTGATCATCGAGGGGACAGTGAATAGTGCACGGTACATCCAAACCGTCATCGAACCCATCGTTCTACCAATCCTAGACCGGCAAGGGAACTTGCTGTTCCAACAGGACAATGCACGTCCGCATGTATCCCGTGCCACCCAACGTGCTCTAGAAGGTGTAAGTCAACTACCCTGGCCAGCAAGATCTCCGGATCTGTCCCCCATTGAGCATGTTTGGGACTGGATGAAGCGTCGTCTCACGCGGTCTGCACGTCCAGCACGAACGCTGGTCCAACTGAGGCGCCAGGTGGAAATGGCATGGCAAGCCGTTCCACAGGACTACATCCAGCATCTCTACGATCGTCTCCATGGGAGAATAGCAGCCTGCATTGCTGCGAAAGGTGGATATACACTGTACTAGTGCCGACATTGTGCATGCTCTGTTGCCTGTGTCTATGTGCCTGTGGTTCTGTCAGTGTGATCATGTGATGTATCTGACCCCAGGAATGTGTCAATAAAGTTTCCCCTTCCTGGGACAATGAATTCACGTTGTTCTTATTTCAATTTCCAGGAGTGTATAAAATCTGTATAAGTCATACAAAGTGATAATGAACAAGATTCTTATGTAAAATTGAGTTCATCACTGTTTTCAACAGATGTCTCATGGAACTATCTGTTGCACTGGCCAACACGATTAACCCATTTTTGTTCAGCAGTATCATTTGAATAAAAGCCACCGTATTCACCACAGTAGTTATCTTTGTCCTTGAGATAGGCAGATATTCTTCCCTGAACATCGCTTTGAGTTCTGTGAGGATGCTTTCTACCGAAGATGTCTTCGGTAATATACGGATGAGAGCGACCGTTGCTTGTTTTCTAGATACCTTTCCGTCAGAAACCTTACTTTGTACAACTGGCACTGGTGATATTTCCTCAATTGACGTCTGAGTAGATGACGGCCGGATGGAGTCATTAGCCACAGCGATGTCATCTCCTACTCTAACCTGAGTAGTATCGTGTGGTGTAGTGACTAATTCATATTCAAAGAGATCGTCAGCCAATACATCTAGATTGTATGGGTAGATCACACTTTTTTTAAACCCACTCGTTAGATTGCCTGTGGTTGTTGACTTGTCCCAAGATTGTTTGAATTTGTCGCTGAAATCTTCCTTTGTGATTCCCTTTCCTTGATGATGGTGGACGAAGTGTCGGCACACCTCGCCATAGAAGTATCTCACATACGATACGTCAAGAGGCCGATATTTATGTGTGCTATGTAGAGAGAAACACAGCATCTCAATTCCTAACTATGATGCTCTATCCTGGCCGTTGGGATCTTTGCAATAGGAAGCATGACCATCCAAAACAACTAAAATGTTGCCTTGAGGTTTGTATTTGTTCAGGTGGTCCAGGAAGGAAGAAAATAACTCACTGATCACATACCTGGATTCGGACATCTGAATCGATGATCTGTTTAGCAATCCTTTGAATATGAGGGTTTCTGTCAGGCGTCCTTCATGATCACAAAAGGTGCAATCGGATTCCCTGTCACACTGCGGCAGACCACTCTTTTCTCTTGTAGCAACGTGATACACTACTTCTTTCCTCTCGGAGAAATGACCTTCCCCGTTTTGAAAATGAGCTGAAGTCCAGTATCGTCCGCACTGAAAACTCTTCCCGGATCTTCCCAAAATCCAAGCGTATCGGTACCTTGTTTTGTAAAAAATTTCCCCGCTTCTTCTTTATTGCGTTCCCTTGACCGAACATAAGATAGTCCCCGAGCTTATCTCACATTGAAATTTGGATGTCTTTCTAGCAAAGAATAAACCTAATCACATTCTGTCATTTGTTTCTTTCTGCATATTTGAAAGCGAGTTCCCTAACATCAGTCACAGTTAACCCAAATCCTTTGGCATCCAGTGGTAACAAATACCTTACGAGTTCATCCTCTACAGCAGTAGTTAGGGTGGCTCCTTTACCATTTTGTCCGTTAGACACGTCGCCATTCAGAACTCTTGAAGCAACGTGTTTCTCGGTACCGAGAATAGTTTGGTGGCAGTTTTGGGGTGCATTTAGCTGTCGCTTCGTGAATAGCGGTTGCCACATCTTCCGACCTCCAGTGACAGAGCTATACTTTGGAAGCAGTACAGACACCTGCAAAAGAAATAAATAATTTTACACGTTGCTTCAAAGTGGGAAATCCAAAATTTTGGAGAAGTTGACATGTCAGGTTCACCCCCTGCGGGAGTGTAGAAATCTGACAGAGTAATACAATTGAATAAGAGAAGGCACTGTAGTCAGCCAATGAGTCACAGAAATTCCACTCTCAAGACAACAACACAACGGTTAGAAATCATTCATTACCACACCTCTCTACAAAATACACTGCTATTTCCATAGCTAATCTTATAAATGAAATATTGTAGTATATGTTTGACCCGCTGAATTATCTTCTGCGGGTTCTTTTCATTGTTTAAACTCGCGATGAAAACCAGCACAGCACACCCACGTTAAAACAAGTAGTCGCACTTCTCAGAAATGTTGTTCAAAGAGTGTCGAGATCTTCCAGCTGTCGAGATATACCAAAATTACCTTCATACGAGGGTGGTTTGAAAAGTTCTCGGAATCACCATGAGAGTCAGCGCTAGCGCAACGAGTTGTTCGCGTGATTTTCATTGGACTGTTGCCTGTAAACACGTGCCACCTCAGTCCTCTTGGAAGAGAACTGTGGCGGTGACGTGGCTCTGTTGTTTTTCCCGCGTAGTGATTTGCGAAGATGGAAAAAAATCGAGATTCGAGCAGTGATTAAGTACTTCGTAAAGGAAGGTATGAAAGCGAAGGACATTCATACCGATTTCCAGAATACAGTGGGGGGCTCTGCACCTTCATATTCAACTGTTGCCAAGTGGACAAATGAATATAAATTTGGTCGGGAGAGCTAAGATGATGACCCGCGCAGTGGTCGGCCAAGATGTGTCACTACTGCAGAAATTATTGCAAAAGTGCACAAAATGTTCATGGAGCATCGCCGATTGAAAGTGCTTGAAATTCATCACTCTTATCAGACGTCATCTGAAAGGGTGTATCACATTTTAACTGAAAAATTAGAAATGAAAAAATTATCTGCAAGATGGCTGCCGCGACCATTGACGCGCGCCCGCACACATGTGCCGTCTCCATGGCAAAATTGCACGAATTAAAGTATGAATTGTTGCCACAATCACCTTATTCACCTCCGTTAGACTTCCATCTCTTCCTTCTTGGAGGACGAAGATTCACTTCAAACGAAGAATTGATAGGCAGAGTTGACAACTATTTTGCAGGCCTGGAGGAAACTCATTTTCGAGATGGGATCAAGGCACTGGAATAACGTTGCACCAAGTGGATTAATCGACAAGGAGACTAAAGGAGACTACATTGAAAAATAAAAAAAGTTTCAGTGATGTAAGTTCTTTTTCTCTATTCTGTTCCGATACCTTTTCAAACCACCCTCGTATTAAAAACATTCCATATGTGAACCTGACTGTAGCAAGAAATCCTTCTCAATGTGAAAACCAGAAAAAAATTACTAAACTACTGATATATAGGTAAGATAGACGTCCAGTAGCAGCAAGAAAGGTGACGGCCGCCAGTAGACCCGATCCACAAGTAGCAAACTGGCCTCTGTTGGGCACAAATACGCACTAAACAGTCAGAATGAAACAATAATCAGATCAAGTTACTATTAGACAAGTGTGAGCCACAGGAATGTAAACCCCAGCAAAGGAAGAGGTGAAAAATACGGAGAGGGGACACCACAACAGGTCAGAAAATGCTTTGTGAAAGTCTTTGTTACGGGAATAACTTGGTTTGTTTAATAACTAGTGTGGACATTCTTTATAATTAGTAAAAACTTCAAGCTCTTTGTGTGTAACCAAATGGCATTCTTTAGGAACATAATCTTAAGTAGCAAGGTGTTGATATATGCCTCACATTTGTTTGGAAGTAGGCTGTGTAATCTGTGTAGCACAGTCTGGAAATGCACCCACTTACATTAAGGGGAAAGGAATCATTTCTGATTAATGATAGCAGCTGATCAGGTCGGTAGACAGCGTAACTGTGTTATTATCTTGTCTGCTTTTGAAAGTATTTATGAAACTGATGCTGTTATCTTTCTCTATTTCTAAAGTAAATTCGATTGTAAGACGAAATGCATTCCCCTTCCCAGTAGTTCCAGTTAATTTGTATCAAGGGTATATCTATAGTGTTTTTTTTTTCGTAAGTACTGTCTACTGGCTGAAGAATCTATTTTCCACCTCGTTCATAAATATTTCGGCAGTTATGCTCGACAGACTTCAACATGTTTATAAATCGTGTTTCAAGAGCTCAAGTAATTGAACGTAAGAGACAGTTCTAACATTTTTATTAAATCAGTAATATCCTCTATGCTTACCTTACACTAACGCTTTTGAGGTAATTTTTTTGTGAGACAGTCCACAATTGGCAGGCCTATTCCGAGATTCAACCCTCTGGTTGAATGGAGAATTAATGAATTTACACAACATTGTGTGTAAATGAAGTGCAAAGCAAAAAATAGTTTTTTAATGTTCTTTAATACGATGTGGTTTGGATTTGTGATTGTGCACTTTGACTCAAAAGTGTGTAAAAAAGTTCTGATGTGGTGGAAGTAATTAATTATGTACATTAGCGACTACTAATGCACATACACTAAATAGTATAACTTTTCTTTCAACAGTATATCATGGCTGTACACCATATTGCATTAAACATTTTCCTCATGTAGTGTCAACTCTGTATTAGAGATCACCTACAAATTAATTCAAGAAAGTAACTGATTTTATCATGCAGAAGCAATTCTGGGCACAAATACTCACTCAGTGCCAGTATTAATGGTAATTGTGGATAGAAGCGAGAGTCCGATTGGGTGGCAAAGCTGCCATGCGATTGATTTTTGGATGACCACATAACGCATAGCAGCAGTGAGTGCAAACTGCAGGTGCCATTTGTGTGCTCATCCTTGGAAAGGAGTTCATTTCATGCTTTCCTAAGAGGCGCATGGAACTATTATGACTCTAATATGAACATTTCATTGTAGTTTTCACTCCAAAGACTAGTCTGAAGCAGCTCTTTGTGATAATCTGCCCTCTATCAGGCCTGTCCATCTCTGCATAACTACTGTACCTTCCATCTATTTGAACCCAATTACTATAGTGAAGCCTTGGTCTATCTCTACAATATTTATCCCCATACTTACTTTCATTACCAAACTGACTAATCCTTGATGCCTCAGGAAGTGTCTTAGACGGTGATAATTATTAAACCATATGGGAAAAAACGTAAATTAGTTACAAACTACAGCGTGCACACACTTTATTCAACATGCAAACATCACTACAGATATTCAGATTTAGGTTATGACATGTTTGATATGCATGCCATCATTGGCGATCATGTGGCACAGACGAAGAGTGAAATTCTGCATGACCCACTGAAGTGTCAGAACATGGATGCAGTCGATGATCTGAATGGCTATTTTCAGCTAAGCACTCGTTTTGGGGTTATTGCTGTACACCTTGTCTTTAATATATCCCATAAAAAGGAGTAATGTGTTTAGATCTGGAGAATATGGGAGCGAATTGAGGCCCATGCCAGTGGTATCTGGGTACCCCAGGGACAGACTGTAGTCCCCAAAGTGCTCCTCCAAGACATCAAAAACTCTCCTGCTTCGATGGGGTCGAGCTCCATTTTGCAAGAACCACATCCTGTCGAAATCGGTGTTACTTTGGAAAATTGGAATGAAATCATCTTCCAAAACCTTCACGTAACATTTGATAGTCACTGTGCCATCAAAGATTATCTCACCAATTATTCTCAGACTGACAATACACACCATGCAGGCAGCCATTGAGGGTGAAGAGACTTCCCAATCGTGGAATGCGGATTCTCAGTCCCCCAAAAGTAATCTATTTATGACAGTTCTGGCTCAAAGAGTATTTTGAATTAAAATTCATGGTTATGAACCTAGATTCTAATTTCGCAGTATCCCCCCAATCAAACTTTATTTGTCTATAATGAAAGAAATTCTCATTTTAAATTTACAAATCCAATAAATTTTACTCTTTATAAATTTCATTTGCCTATACTGAAGAAAACAAATTCTCATTTATTTAAAAAATAACAATCTAATAAATTTTTTCTTTATAAATAAGATCTGTCAATCCTTGCTATCTATACCATAGATTGAAATTTAAAATAAAATACTCAAATGTACATTTTAACCTTAAAATTTTAATAACAAAAACTTAAATTTCTTTCTACATAAATGAAACCAAAACAAAATTAATAACAAGGCTGATCCATTCCAAAACTTGGAAAATTACAGTAAAGGAAAGTATAGATTGAGTTATAGATATTCAAAAAATTATTGTAAGGAAAATAATTATTCAAATGTTAACTAGACAAGATCTGATGGAATTTATTGACTATTTCAATATGAAAGAAGCGAAAGAAATGAAAAAGGAAGAACTATAATACAAGAATATAAAATAACTTTGATCACTTTGTAAAACAAAAAATTTGAAGAATTATTCCAAACTTAATACCCAAAAATTAATCGATCTTATTGCAAATCTTAATGATAATATAAAGATAACAAATTGAATAAAAAATCTGTGAAAGATCTAATTAAAATCCGTAAAACAAAAATTTAAAAAATTACTCTAGACTTTATAAACAACAATTAATCGATCTTATGAACCGATTTGAGAGTAAAATTAACAATATCGATAAAGATAATTACTTTCAAAAGTTTCAAGTAGATAAATATGAAGAAATTAAATAGAAAGTTATCAGCAAAATTTATCAGGTCTCAAGTTTCTAGATGATGAAAATTTTTTCAGATCATCGAAATGAATATATAGAAAAGTTTTTGGTTTTGAGTCAGGAATAATAACTTATGGAATTACTGATAATGATAATGTTGTTGAGCCACAAGACATTTTTTAATCAAATTAAAAAAGAAATAATCACCCAATTAAAGAATATTGTAATACAAAAAAGAACAATTAAAGTTAATATGAAGTTTTATTGTAATTTTAAAAGAAAAGATGAAGCACAAGTATTTAATTTTAAAATAAGTAATCAAGTTTTATTAAGAACAACTGATTTAGAAGATTGTTAATAAAAAATCAACAAATAAACTATTGTATGAAATGGAAGAAATGCAAAGGAAAAGAACTGCTTGGTCTTTATTTTAAATAGATAGTTTAGATTTAAGTGCTAATAGATACAATCCATTTCTGGTTCTTCTTTTATTGATTTACCAAAAGAAACAAAAATTAAGAAGTTATAAAAAATGTGAAAAGTGCAGATCAAAAATGTTTTCAGTCAGCTATAAAATCTGCATTATATATCCTGTAGATAAAAATCAGAAAGGGTTAATAATTATAAAAATATTGAATTAGACCTAAACAAAATTTTTGAAAAAGAGAAAATTAATTTTCCAGTTCAGTTAAGGGGAGTTAGAACAGAAAACAGTTTTCATATTTTCGGATTTTTATCTCAATTTAATATTTGCAATATTCTGAATAAAATGATACATGTGTCATTTATAAACTCTCACGGGAAGTATTTTATTTCATTTTTAAATATAATCTACACTGGTTGAAAATGTTAAAATTTTTATACACAATACTTCAAGATCTAATAAAATCGGCTTTTTATATAGGAGGCTGTGGATCGTTGCATTATAAAGGTCATGTCCAGAAAAGAATGGGCACCAGGTTGAGGAGGTTGAAACAAAGTTTGAGAGACAAGAAAATTTCTGATTGTAAAACCATAAGAGGCAGGCTGACAGACAAAATGATTGATGAACTACAGCAGTATTATGAGATGGCGATTAGAAATAATACTGAGGATTTGTTGATAATGAAGCAGTCATTATAGGCTACCTTCCTCCACAGACTGTCAACTGATGAAAAGCAGTACACGACCTTTGCCCTCCTGGACATGATTTGTGGTGCATTTACTGCAAAGCCCACTACTCAAATATTCCATCCCAGCAGCAGTCACAGATATTATAAAACCTATTTACAGAGGCCTGGCTAATCCTGAATTGCTGAAGAAGTGTCTGTATGGTCAGACTCAAATAAGTTGTTCAATAATCTTATATGGACTTGCTTCCTAAAAAGTTTTTGTTGGAACGAAGACAGTAATGCAAGGGGTCAGTGATGCTATTATTGCTTTTAATGATGGCAATATTGGTAGGGTAAAACTGCTGCAGCACATGGGAATTAATCCTGGAGCAAACTTCATCAGAGAACTTGAACAGATGGACAAGGCTCGCATTGTAAAGAAGCGTATGCAGCACAGTTGGCCGCTAATGAGTACAGAAAGAAGAAAAATAGAAAAAACTTGGGAAAAAGATCAAGGGGATGGTATACAGTATGGTACACGGTGCTTCTGAGTAACTGAAAATTAAAAAAAATAAGCATATATTAAATGAGTTACAGTCTTTTTAAACTTTAGAAGCTGTTACTGAAAATTTACATTTTCTGTTACATTTTCCCTAAATCTCAGAAACCACTTCGAGTAGAGTATTCAGTTCTTCAGGGAGTAATAACATACATATCCTGAGTCTACTGAGTGAAAAGAAGAACATAGTGTTACATACAATTAAAATGATTTAGTGTGGAAAAAAGCACACCAAATTTTAACCATGTAATCAAAAACATGTATTTCCAAAAGCAGTGGCTGAAATGCAATTATTGTAGTTCAGACTCAACACATACAGACTAACGTCCTGTAAAAGTTTCATTACAGCACCTATATTGGTTCGTGAAATAGAGAGAATCCAAATCACTGAATTTAACATTGTTGGGATAGGGCATTTCAACTCCCCTTAACAGATATCCCCCACTTTGAAAAGAAATCAAATATTTCAACTAATGTTTATGCATATGATCTGATAGCAATGAAGAAGTAGAAAGAACCATAAACAAAAGTACAAGAAAAACATGTTAATCTGTTTTAATTAATGATATAAATAGTTCAATTATTCTCAGATTATAAAACTATCTAGATGAATTACTTCACAAACAAGAGAACACAATAGAAGAATTCTCTTTGTGGTGTAAGATTATTCATTCACAAGAAAAATTAGACACTGATCAACATGATTGCAAAGAACATAAACAAGTAAAAATAGATATGACCTTAAAATGCCAAAACATTCGATTTGAAAATTATAATCATTCATCAAGGGCTAATTTTATAATTTATGCAGATGTTGAATGTTTATTAGAACATATTAACATTTCTCAACAAAGTACTGGAAAATCTTATATTAATAAATATAATAAAGTTTACTGGTTTCGTTTGGTTGTTATATGAAATATTATAATGGTAATTGTTGTATACATGGAAGAACCCTGGAGATACTAAAAGGTATCCGATCGATTATGTAATGGTAAGACAGAGATTTAGGAACCAGGTTTTAAACTGTAAGACATTTCCAGGGGCAGATGTGGACTCTGACCACAATCTATTGATTATGACCTGTAGATTAAAACTGAAGAAACTGCAAAAAGGTGAAATTTAAGGAGATGGGACCTGGATAAACTGAAAGAACCAGAGGTTGTACAGAGTTTCAGGGAGAGCATAAGGCAACAATTGACAGGAATGGGGGAAGGAAATACAGTAGAAGAAGAATGGGTAGCTTTGAGGGATGAAGTAGTGAAGGCAGCAGAGCATCAAGTAGGTAAAAAGACGAGGGCTAGTAGAAATCCTTGGGTAACAGAAGAAATATTGAATTTAATTGATGAAAGGAGAAAATATAAAAATGCAGTAAATGAAGCAGGCAAAAAGGAATACAAACGTCTCAAAAATGAGATCGAAAGGAAATGCAAAATAGCTAAGCAGGGATGGCTAGAGGACAAATGTAAGGATGTAGAGGCTTATCTCACTAGTGGTATGATAGATACTGCCTACAGGAAAATTAAGGAGACCTTTCGAGATAAGAGAACCACTTGTATGAACATCAAGAGCTCAGATGGAAACCCAGTTCTAAGCAAAGAAGGGAAAGCAGAAAGGTGGAAGCAGTATATAGAGGGTCTATACAAGGGCGATGTACTTGATGACAATATTATGGAAATGGAAGAGGATGTAGATGAAGATGAAATGGGAGATACGATACTGCGTGAAGAGTTTGACAGAGCACTAAAAGACCTGAGTCGAAACAAGGCCCCCAGAGTAGACAACATTCCATTGGAACTACTGACGGCGTTCGGAGAGCCAGTCCTGACAAAACTCTACCATTTGGTGAGCAAGATGTATGAAACAGGCGAAATACCCTCAGACTTCAAGAAGAATATAATAATTCCAATCCCAAAGAAAGCAGGTGTTGACAGATGTGAAAATTACCGAACAATCAGTTTAATAAGCCACAGCTGCAAAATACTAACACGAATTCTTTACAGATGAATGGAAAAACTAGTAGAAGCCGACCTCGGGGAAGATCAGTTTGGATTCCGTAGAAATACTGGAACACGTGAGGCAATACTGACCTTACGACTTATCTTAGAAGAAAGATTAAGGAAAGGCAAACCTACGTTTCTAGCATTTGTAGACTTAGAGAAAGCTTTTGACAATGTTGACTGGAATACTCTCTTTCAAATTCTAAAGGTGGCAGGGGTAAAATACAGGGAGCGAAAGGCTATTTACAATATGTACAGAAAGCAGATGGCAGTTATAAGAGTCGAAGGGCATGAAAGGGAAGCAGTGGTTGGGAAGGGAGTAAGACAGGGTTGTAGCCTATCCCCGATGTTATTCAATCTGTATATTGAGTAAGCAGTAAAAGAAACAAAAGAAAAATTTGGAGTAGGTATTAAAATCCATGGAGAAGACGACATTGTAATTCTGTCAGAGACAGCAAAGGACTTGGAAGAGCAGTTGAACGGAGTGGATGGTGTCTTGAAGGGAGGATATAAGATGAACATCAACAAAAGCAAAACGAGGATAATGGAATGTAGTCGAATTAAGTCGGGTGATGTTGAGGGTATTAGATTAGGAAATGAGACACTTAAAGTAGTAAAGGAGTTTTGCTATTTGGGGAGCAAAATAACTGATGATGGTCGAAGTAGAGAGGATATAATATGTAGGCTGGCAATGGCAAGGAAAGCGTTTCTGAAGAAGAGAAATTTGTTAACATCGAGTATAGATTTAAGTGTCAGGAAGTCATTTCTGAAAGTATTTGTATGGAGTGTAGCCATGTATGGAAGTGAAACATGGATGGTAAATAGTTTGGACAAGAAGAGAATAGAAGCTTTCGAAATGTGGTGCTACAGAAGAATGCTGAAGATTAGATGGGTAGATCACATAACTAATGAGGAAGTATTGAATAGGATTGGGGAGAAGAGAAGTTTGTGACACAACTTGACCAGAAGAAGGGCTCGGTTGGTAGGACATGTTCTGAGGCATCAAGGGGTCACCAATTTAGTATTGGAGGGCAGCGTGGAGGGTAAAAATCGTAGGGGGAGACCAAGAGATGAATACACTAAGCAGATTCAGAAGGATGTAGGTTGCAGTAAGTACTGGGAGATGAAGAAGCTTGCACAGGATAGAGTAGCATGAAGAGCTGCATCAAAGCAGTCTCAGGACTGAAGACCACAACAACAACAATATAATGGTAATTATTAGATTCCTGTTACACATACTGGTATAGATGCAACAGTAATGTTAAAAGAAGAGTCAAGAGAAATTGCTAAAATATATGGACAAAATATTCCGATGATAATGACAAATGGTTATAAGATAATTTTTTAAAATTCAAAAACTTGCCTTATTTGTGAAACTAAATTTACATTTGGAGAAAGGATGGTAAGAGATCATCGCCATTTACCAGGAAAATATGGAGGGGCTGCAAATGAAGACTGTAACCTTAACTAACAAAATGCAGTGTTTATTGTAGTTTATATTCATTAATTTAACAAAGTACAATGATCTTTTGTTTATCAAGGAATTAGGAATGAATAATAAAGATACTGTAGCTATTCAAAATAATGAATAAAAATTTATTTCTTTTAGTAAATATATTTAATAAGATTAACATTAAGATTTTTGAACACATTTAAATTTATTGTCTCAAGTATTGATAAAAGATCTTCTAACCTTACAAACGCAAAATTTAAAGAAACAGTAAAATATTTTGAGGTGAGCATTTAGATTTAATAATTAATTATGGATTATGAACAAAAATTACAAGAAACTAAATTACCTAAATGTCTTTTGATAGTAACTATGGTTATATTTTAGAAGTCGATTAAGAATATCCAAAGAATTTACATGACTTACATTAATATTTATAGTTAGCACCAGAAGGAGGAAATAAATTATTAACAATATTAAATCATATAGACAAATATGTTTTTACAATTTAGTAATGATAAACAACATTTAAAACTTTTATAAAAAATTTAAGAAGAATCATATAATCTTACCATTAGAATAGTCATACAAGTTGAAGAGATACATTGATTTTAATACAGAAAGTTAAGAAATTCAGCTATCGATTTTGAAAAAAATTTCTACAAGTTATTGAAATTTCACTATGTGGAAAAACAATGGAATATATTAGGAATTGACGAAATATTAAATCAATAACAGACCCAACAAAACATACATATTACTTCAAAACCAAATTATTAATATACTATTTTATTTCCACAAAATCTAGTATTAGTTCATATAAAGAAAATAAAACTAATATTCAAAACAACCCAATTTATACTGAATGAACATTTTAAGTATTTCGAAAATAAAAATTTAAGATTTTCATTACAATGTTATGAAACCAAAATATGTTAAAAAAATCGATTCATGTTACATGGATACCAATTCTTTGATTTAGGTTATCAGAACTAAAGACATCTAGGAAGCTTAATGATGATGATCGATTACTTTGGCACAGTTGGGTATAAAAAGATAATATTTATGAGCTTCTGTAAGTAAATAAGAAGTATTAGCAAAAATGAAAGATGAAAATTGTGGAAAAATTATGGTACAACATGTTAGTTTACAATTGAAAATGTATGCTTATAAAGTGGTTGACAATAAAGAGAAAAAATCTAGAAAGTTAAGAAATCAGTTGCGAAAAATAAAATTAGTTTTGATGATTATAAAAAGTATTTGACTCACAAAATAAAACAATATATAACAATTAATTTGATTAGATTATTAAAAACATCTGTTGTATACAGTTGAATGTAATAAAATTGTTTTAAGTGCTCTTAATGATAAATATGTTTTATTACAAGATGGAATTAATATAATGCTATTTGGTCATTATAAATGAAACCCAAATGAAATAATCGATGATAAAAATGATTTCTCATGAAAATTATACAGTTGCATAGAAGATAAAATAAAATAAAAAAACATTTAATTATTAATATTGTTTCATGATATGTTAAGTTTTGACGTTTTTCAACATATATTTTACAAACAAATTTTGCACAAAAACATTCAATTCTTTGATAATCTCTTTCTTTTTGTTTTTGATTAATGACAGCTATTTTCTCAATATTCTTTTAGTGACTTTTTTATACAGTCTTTACAACCTCTATTTGAAGGCTCTATTGTTAGTTTAATTTCTCTTCGAATTTATTTTTCTTGATTGCACTATGCACAAATCATTTTAATTTCGCTTTCAGTTTGAAAGCAAAACATTTTATTAAAATTAAATAATATATTAAATTTTATTATATATGAATGATGTTGCTCATGGACCTAAAAAGTAATAAAAACATTTTTATAGTCATTGAAGAAAATAATAATTCGTAGTTTAAAGAAAAAGATGTGGATAATCTTTTAGAATAGAAACAAAATTAAATAAGCTTTTAAAAACATAAATGAAGATGACAAATCCATTTTAGAAAATTAATGATCCAACAATTTGGAGGACCTAACTTACAATGACAGAAGACAATGTTTATTAATGACTATGGATTAAATTCTTATATATTAAAATCATAAAAAGAAGCAGCAAAACAATTTAAGAATTGTTTAATAATGATATTTACCCAGCAGTATGAAAAAATGGTGAAAATAAGATATATGTAATCTAAATATAATATAATGTTAAAAGATTCTATAATGGGAAAATAATCATTTAAAGCAATGAATAATTAAGAATAATTTTATGCAAAAATCAAATGAACAATTTGATAAAGCAATAGAAATTTTACATGAAAGAAATAACTGAATAAACAGTTTATTACCAGGTTTTGGTCTTCAATTAAGCAAACAAAACTTACAACCAAATTTTGTTATTTTAAGATTATGTGATTCTAATTATTATGTTATTCAAGCATACTTTAAAATGTAGAAAATCAAATGGTCATTGTCAGAAATCTACATCTAAGCTGTGAAGAATTTTTAAAATTTGTTATGCACCAATTTGGTAAATTAATATAACTGAATGAGAGAAACTTTAAGAACTGTTTGGCATAGAAATTATGTCAATACTTCGGATAAATATTCACGAGAACAACTGTATGATGATGCAATGAATCTTTCTAATAAAAAAAAACAGAAAAGCTCATATTTCGCGCAAATGCTAAAATTCAGCTTCCTAATATAAATAGAATGGTAACTATTCGCTACCTTTGCAAAATTCAACTTTTGTAATTATAAGGAAAGTCAGAGATCGGCAAAATCGACGTTTTCTTAGAATTTAAAACTCAATTTTCAAATACTTTCTTTAATTAAATTTAAAATAACTTCCATGAAGATATTTCTATAAATCTAAAAAAATATTTATTAAAATCGTATGTTTCCATCAACTCAAATTTAAAATCCCCAAATTATTTTGTCATTAAGTGATTTAAGTTAACATATATTTCAATTTCAAAATAATGTCTATTTTCTATAATGAAACAATAAGCATAATGAACATTATACTCAAAGTCAAACATTCTTAAATTATCAATAGTACTCTCCATTTGTATATAACTATATTGTTAACATTTTGAAACTCATATTATCTATGTTTATTCAAGTACTGTGTGAATTATCAAATCCTAACCATTTCTCTTATTCTATATTAGCCTTCTTATTTAAAACTTTCCAACAAGATAAACAACTGGGAAATTCGTTTTCAGTAGATCATGCACACACAAATTTCTTTTTATTAGTTAGCGATGCCGACCTTTCAATTTATATCTGACTGGATTCGAATGAATAACTACTTCAATTTCAAATATTTTGGTGACCAATTGGCCGTATATCCTTTTTGTAATGTTCTTTTCAATTTACTTATTCTTAGTTCAACACCAATTTTATATTTAGGTTCAGTATCTAACAAATTAGTTACATAAACGATTTACAATAAGATTTTTCATTTTCTTTATTATATCTGCTGGCATCATTTTTATAGTTGAATGTCTTGTATTATTATATTCATCAACTAATTTAGAAGCTAAGTCTACCAGTTTATAATTTACTTGAAGAGCAAAACTCCTCCACATTTTTTCTTTCAGTGTTTAACTGAATCATTCAACAACAGATGCTTTTAATTTACTAAAATCTCAATAATGATTAACTTTAAGTTTTCCATTAATTCTTTAAAATCGTTATTTTAAAATACTTAACCATTTTTCGCTGATCTAGTGATGAACATTTTATGAAATAATTAACTATATTTTATTCACTTTAATTTAATTGGAATAGCCAAGGCAAATTTAGGAAAAGTCTATTAAGTAAATAAATTTTTATATTCTTTATTAATTTTTGAAATTGCTTTCAGATTACCTGAAACCATTTTGACTAATTTAGCTTGCACAAATCATCCATTCCAAAACAACTAAATTTTTTCTTTTAAAATTCTTTCTCTTTGTTTTATGTCATTCTTTAATCCATCACCTAGAAATTTTGAATGGATTTATTCTTTTTACTTTTACATGCTGCACAAAGACCTTCGATTCTTTGTCTTCTATTTTTTGTCAATTTATGAACCCATGAACCATGGACCTTGCTGATGGTGGGGAGGCTTGCATGCCTCAGTGATACAGATGGCCGTACCGTAGGTGCAAACTCCAATGGAGGGGTATCTGTTGAGAGGCCAGACAAACGTGTGGTTCCTGAAGAGGGGCAGCAGCCTTCTCAGTAGTTGCAAGGACAACAGTCCGGATGATTGACTGACCTGGCCTTGTAACACTAACCAAAATGGCCCTGCTGCACTGGTACTGTGAATGGCTGAAATCAAGGGGAAACTACAGCTGTAATTTTTCCCGAGGGCATGCAGCTTTACTGTATGGTTAATTGATGATGGCGTCATCTTGGGTAAAATATTCCGGAGGTAAAATAGTCCCCCATTCGGATCTCCGGGTGGGGACTACTCAATAGGATGTCGTTATCATGAGAAAGGAAACTGGTGTTCTATGGGTCAGAGTGTGGAATGTCAGATCCCTTAATCGGGCAGGTAGGTTAGAAAATTTAAAAATGGAAATGGGTATGTTAAAGTTAGATATCATGGG